>NC_136060.1:210047312-210737312 GCF_964261635.1 Lissotriton helveticus
ATGTTCTCGCCTTTATTTTTCTATTTGATTTGTTGCTTCTGCTTTTTGATCGTATTTATTCATTCATTGTGTTTCCTCCGTTGATTGCTACCATGTTTACCAATTCGTACCATTTTCCTTATGTTCTTTACCTTTTGTTACCTTAATTTCTCATCCCATTTTCTAATGTTCTCCTCCTCCTCTCCACAGGTTCTGCCTTTCTTCCAACATCCCTTTTTTGTCCCTACTAGCAAGTGATACCTTGATGTACTCCAATGGATGTTTGGTGATGTCTCTCTTGCTGTTGTCGTCGTCGTCTTTTGGCATCGTCACCCTCGCTTTTCGTTTGTATTTGTAGGTATGTCTTTTAGTCGTCTGTATTTGACATGTACTGTCTTCTCTTTTTGCTATTCTCCTTCTCCTTCTTTACTTCCCTTTTTGTTTTTCTTGACTTTTTTCTTCTTTCCCCTTTTCTCTTACATCTTTATCTTTGTCTCTTCTCCCTTCCTTTTTCCTTTTTCCTCTTTACATTTCAGCTCTTTCTTTTTTACTCTTGCATTTTTCTTTACATTTTCTCTTTTTTGTATTAGTAAGCATACTACTGCTAATATTTTTTCTTTGAATCACTTTCTGGGTTACCACTTTGAATGTTAAAGGTTTAAATAATCAATTAAAAGGCAACAGGTGTTATCCCATCTAGCCAGACTTAAAACTGATGTTGCCCTTCTTCAGGAATCCCATCTCTCAGAGACTGAAGCTTTGAAACTTAATTGTTGTTGGGTGGGACATGTCTTTCACTCCCCAGCTGCGGTTAAGAAAAACGGTGTCGTGATTTTATGCCACAAAAAGTTAAATGTTTCTGCAGTTTCTCATGAATGCGATGTTGTTGGTCATTGGGTGATTGTTAAATTACTCATTGATAAGATTCCTATTGTTCTTTTTAATGTTTATGCTCCTACTGGTGTTGACAAATACTTTTGGCCTTCTATTTCGGCACAGTTGGTTACACTTAATGATTATATTATTTTTGGTGGTGACTGCAACCAAATTCTTGACCCTATCCTAGACAGACATTCCAAATTTAAATTCTCTCCTTCTAGAATGCACTCCCAATTCACTGCTTCTATTCACCATAATGCACTGGTAGACATTTGGAGATTGTGCCATCCTGACCTTCGAGAATATAGTTTTTACTCTCCCTCCCATCACTCACAATCTCGTATTGACTATCTTTTTCTTAGCAAATCCTTAGCTCACCACGCTATCCACTCTGACATTGGCTTTATTTTAATTTCAGATCATGCTCCTGTTCACGTTGATATTGATCTGATTCCCTTTTCCCCCCACTCAGGTAGATGGAGATTCAATAATTCTTTACTCCTTGACCCCACTTTTTGCACAAAATGTAATGCTTTTGCCATTGAGTTTTTTTCTGATTAATCATACCCCTGATTCCCCTTTTGTTATGGTGTGGGATTCTTTCAAAGCAACCTCTAGAGGTTTTATCATCAATTTTGTCTCACAAAAGAAAAAGCTCTCGGAAGCTCAATCTACCCAACTTCTTACTAAAATTAAAATTAAACAACTTGAATATACTTATCATTCCTCCAATACTGAACCCTCTCTTAAAGATTTTATTGATGCCAAATTTACTTTTAATAAATTAACCACAGACGCTGCCTCCAACTTTTTATTAAAATGTAACTCCCGTTATTATGGAGGCCAGAATAAAATGGGGAAATTACTCGCTAATTATTTGAAAATACGGAAAGAGCGAACGAAAATTGAATCTATTAAAAGTTCTACTGGTGTCTCTTTGTTCAAAGACAAAGACATTCTAAATGAGTTTGTCACTTTTTACAAAACTCTTTATACTCCGGAAACCATTCCCACCTCAACTGATCTTCTCTCTTATTTTCAAACTATTCCTTCCCCTTCTTCCGATCACGTTGACTTTGGCCCCCTAGAATCTGATATTCCACTTGTAGAAATCTCTCATGCCGTCTCGGTGTTATGACGTGGGAAAGCTCATGTGCCTGACGGATGCACCATCGAATTTTATAATCATTTTGCTTCACTTCTTTTACCAAAACTTTTACTATTATCTCAATCCTTTCTTGATACAGGTTCTTCAAGTGGCACGTTTCAACAAGCCCTGATTTGTTTAATTCCTAAAGAAGACAAGGATCATTCTTTATGCAAGTATTACCGCCCTATTTCATTGATTAATACTGACTACAAGATTCTTGCCAAGATTTTGGCTCTCAGAATAGATCCTCTTTTGGCTAACTTAATTGGTCCTGAACCAGGTTTTGTTAAAGGGTGACTCTCTTCCGATAATTCATGTGTCTTTTTCGACATTCTAAGCAAAGCTTCCTCACTAAACAATCCTTTGGCCGCTATTTCCCTAGATGCTGAGAAAGCATTTGATAGGATTGGTTGGGGCTTCATGTTTCCGGCTCTCAAATGGGCAGGTTTTCCACCTAAATTTATTTCTGTTATCTCTTTACTCTATTCTGGCCCTCAGGCGTCCATATTTTTTAATGGCATGGTCCCTGATTATTTTGCACTACAAAGAGGTGGCCAACAAGGATGTCCACTGTCTCCGGAATTATTGGTTTTAGCCCTAGAACCTTTTCTCACGAAGATTTGACAAGATGATAATATCTCCGGTTTTCACTTTGGTTCTGAACAAGTTAAACTTTCGGTTTATGCCGATAACATTCATCTATATTGTTCTGATCCGCATTCTTCTCTTCCCTCCTTCTTTCAACAGGTTTCTTCTTTTTCTGATGTCTCTGGATACCGTCTTAATATCGACAAATGTGAAATTTCACCTCTAAATTCTCTTTGCCAAAAACACCTCTTTGAACATTCTGGTTTTTCATGGCAACCTTCCAAGATCAAATACTTAGGCGTTTGGTTCGCTCCGCTATTGTCTGACACTCTTAAAATAAACGTTGACTATATAATAAAAAAATGGAATGCTGCCATTACCCGTGTGAATCCTCTCTTTTTATCATGGTGGGGTCGTCTCGACTCTATAAAAATGATGTTATCACCACTTATACTATACACCATCTCCATGATTCCTATTCATATCCCTGATTATTACTTTAAGAGGATCAATTCTACTCTGCTTAAATTTCTATGCAAAGGTAAACGCTCTCGTATTGCGCTTGCTTCTATGAAGAAAGATAAATCCAATGCTGGACTTCGATTCTCTAATATTAAGACTTACCATCGCGCTTTTTCCTTGAAACAGGCTTCTCGTTGGCAATCATCTGCTCTTCCTTTTTATCCTCCTCTCTGGCTAACAATGGAATCTTCATTTATTGCTCCCTTTGAGTTCCGCAAAATCTTGTCTTTTACATCCATTATGACTTGTTTCCGTAATCCCATTATTTCCCACTCTCATAAACTGCTTATTCCCTTTTTGTCCTCTTCTTATCCCTCTCTCTATTCTACACACATGCCGCCTATTTGGCATAATAAACAACTCAAGATTCATAATCGTCCAATTTTCTAGAAGACATGGTATTCTAAAGGTCTGCGATGGATTTCTCAACTCCTTTCTCACAATTAACTTCTATCCTTTTCTGAACTCCAATCTCAGTTCTTCTTCTTCTCGTTCACAAAATAACCTGATCTGTCCCATTCCTAATCAGTATCTTCAGTCCCTTCCTATTACTAATGACATCCCTAATTTATATCAACCTATCTTCTCTGCTTTACCTGATTCCCCATCTGCTTCATTTCTTTATAAATCTTTTCAATTTTCATTAGATAGACCTAAATCTAAGATTGAACTAGCTTGGGAAAAGGATTTTTCACAGGATTGGCCAGTCCCCTTTCGGGAGAAAATATGGTCTAAACTTCATAAAACCTCTAGAGCTGCTAACACCACCCAAACCCTTTTTTTCTTTTACCACTGAACTTTATTTACACCATCGGTCCTATCGACTTTTTCATCAGACTCTCCCTCTACTTGTTGGTCTTGCTCTTGCCCTAATGCAGATTTAAAACATATGCTATTTGAATGTCCTTCTATACTCCAGTTTTGGACACTTGTTTGGTCTCAAATCCAGAAGATTTTTCAAATTCAATCCCCCTTTTCCATTACTCACATTTTTCTACGTTCTCTCTCTCCCATTTATCCTCAATCTTCACAACACTACATACTCATCAACCTTTTGATAACTATTGCCTTCCATCTTATCACTTCTAACTGGAAACAGGCTCATAATGTTACATCGTGATTCTGCCGCCCCCCTCGCTCCACAAGCACACTCTGGTGTTTCCCCGGCGATTGGAGGCTTGGGGCATGGTCTACGACTCCTAAATCTTAATACCAGATCTCTGGTAAAACACCATCTGTCCATTGTAGATCTAATCTTGGATGAGCTGCCAGACCTGTTTGCCTTTACCGAAACTTGGCTTCAGGATACCGATGACGCCATAGTCAATCTTGCCTGTCCTCCTGGCTATTCATGTTTCACATCTAATCGCCGGTCTAGAGGTGGAGGTATCGCCTTATTTATTAAATCCACTTTCACGTGCACCTGGACGGTCCTACAGATCGCTGGATGCGAAAGCGCGCTGTTTAAGATCATCATCAGTCCCCAGTTCTCGCTGTCAGGGATGGTTGTTTATCGCCCCCCAGGCAGCGATGTTGCTTTTAGGGGCGCCTTTCCAGAGGCGGTGACTACACTGGCTAGTGGCTGCGCCAACTTTTCGATCTTAGGTGACCTCAACCTCCATTTTGACAGGCTAGAGACCTTGGCCATCAGTGGTTTTCTGGCCGATTTAGAGGCCCTGCAGTTGACCCAACTGGTCTATCAACCTGCACATTTGGCTGGTCACACTTTGGATCCGTTTTTTACGAACTTAACGGATGTCCAAATTGCGGCGGTTTCTCCTGTGGCATGGTCTGACCACTTTCTGGTGTCCGTCTGGCTACCCCTTCCTGTCACCCCCATTATTCCACCTTCTAAGTGGATTCCCCGGCGCCACTGGAACAAGCTTAGGCTAGAGGACCTTCATCACATCATGGCTGTTGAGCCCTTAGGTCCCCTGCTTAATGCTACCTCGGGCTATGACCTGTTTTGTAACTGGATTACTAAGGCGCTTGACGCCCTGGTACCTATCATCTCCAGTAAATCCAGCCCTCGGCAGGCTAGCCCCTGGTACGACAGTGCTCTTCGCGCCTTGAAGGCCTCCTGTAGACGGGCAGAAAGGGAGTGGCGTAAGACGTATGACGCCGTCAGAAAAACTGCTTATCTGGCTTCTGTTAAGATCTACCACCGAGCTATATGCAGAACCCGGGCGGCGTTCTACGCGGCAGAATTCCGTAGCAGTCTCAATCCTTCCAAGACCATCTTTAAAACCATAAAAGATCTGATGGCAAAGAGCTGCCCCGCAGGTGGATAGTTCCATCTCCCACTGCGAAACCCTGGCTACTTTTTTCTCGGACAAAGTTAAGAACATCTACCAGGCGTTTCCAAGTACGACGCTACCCGTGACCCCCTCGAGGGGCTCCAGTAGCTGTCCGTCGCTGCACTCTCTCCCCATTCTCTCTGACGAGGGGTTTGCCAAGTGGGCACAGCGTGTTAAATCCGGCTCGCCCGCAGACCCGCTAAGATCTGCCCTCTTCAGGGATGTTGCTTTTCAGGGACGCACGATAGTGTGCTCACTGATTAATCTCTCCCTGACCTCGGGCCTTGTTCCTGCCAAGTGGAAGCAAGCGGTGGTTTCCCCGATCCTCAAAAAACCATCTTTGGATCCTTTAAAACCAGAAAACTACCGCCCTATCTCTCTGCTTCCTTGGCCGGCCAAAGTTATGGAGGCCCATGTAAATCTGGCCCTCGCGGAGCATATGACCCGAGCTAATGTCCTCGATCCCATGCAGAATGGGTTCCGTGCTGGTCACAGCATGGAGACGGCCCTGCTGGCTATGGTTGAGCATTTGCGGACTGTGTTGGATGCAGGTCAAACGGCAGCGCTTATTTTATTAGACCTTAGCGCTGCCTTTGACACCGTGTCCCATCGCATCCTTCTACACCGCTTACAGGACATTGGCATTTGTGGCTCGGCTCTGCAATGGTTCCGCTCCTTCCTCAGTGATCGCTCCTTCTGCGTTGCCACCCCTCCTTTTCAGTCCAAGTACCATCCTTTGGACCTGGGGGTTCCTCAGGGCTCCTCGCTGAGTCCCACGCTTTTCAATCTGTACGTGCAGCCGCTGGCTGAGGTCGCCAGGCAGTGGGACCTAACCATGGTCTCTTATGCCGACGATACTCAGCTAGCGGTTACGATCAGCGGGGATGCCGAGCAGGATGCCCCCAGGTTCCGAAATGGACTGAGAGAGGTGGCCAGCTGGATGAATAACAACTGTCTCCAGCTGAACGCGAAAAAAATGGAGGTGATGATCGTTGGAAGAGATGCGGACCGTTGGGGGGACAGTTGTTGGCCACCTGAGCTGGGGCCGGCCCCGGTACCAGTCCTGGAACTCAGGAATCTGGGAGTGTGGCTTGACCACACATTAAGCTTTGTGACCCATACCAAGAGAGTGGCGGCAGGCTGCTTTGGTGTATTACGCGGGTTAAGACCGATGCTTAAATTTTTTGACGCCCCGACAAGACAGCTGGTCATTCAAGCGATGATTATTTCCCGGTTGGACTACGCTAGTTCACTCCTTCTTGGAGCAAACCAAGCTGAGATCCTTCGTCTACAACGGGTACAGAATGCAGCGGCGAGGGCGGTGGTCGGTTTGCCTCGGACCTGTCCTACCTCTAAAACTCTTCAGTCCTTGCACTGGCTACCGATCAAAAACAGAATCCACTTTAAGGCTCTTAGCCTGGTTTTTAAAATCTTGCAAGGGTCGGCATCAGAGATACTTAATAAACTTGTCTCTCCCTATGTTCCAACTCGCTCACTCAGATCTCTTGGTCAATCTCTTGTGGTTGTCCCCCGTTTCAGACTTAGCCGGATGGGTGGACGCTCCTTTCGAGTGAGAGCTGCGACTCTCTGGAATGCGCTTCCCTTGGAAATCCGCCTCTTGGATGATCTATTATCATTCCTGTTTTAAACTACCTTGTTTATTATCCCTGTTTCTTCTTTGTTGCTTGTTTTAGTGTTGTGTTGTGTCCACCTTTCCCTGCGCCAGGACGCTCCTTTGCTGGAGCATCTGTGCGCATTAAAAATGACAATAACATAACATAACATAACATAACATTTCGCTTTTGGTGGAATGCGGTTTGTTTTCATCATCGACTTGATACTAATTATGTTTCTCCCATTTCCCTGGCAATCAAAAGAGATCTCCTATGGCTTCCTTTAGTAAATTATTTATCCTCAATTATTTACCCTCTCCCTTGACCACCACCGCTTACACTAGTTCAGCTGAAGTACGAAAACCACCCTGATTCTCCCAATGCCTTTTTATCAATTTCTTTAAATAATTGTTATTTACTGCTTACTTGAATATATTGTATACTTTCTTCAAGTTTTCACATATTGTTATGCTTACACTGTTTTTTCTATATGCATAGTTTTGATTGAATTTCGCATTTATTCTTATACGCTTTGTAATTCCCTTATCATTTTACCTCCCCATTGTATAACCTGTATAGTTTCATTATTTTGACTGTTTTTTCATTTTCTGTTCTTTTTCTGTCTTTTTGCTCTTTAATAAACTCAAACTTAAAAAAAAAATGATAAAAGATGGTTGAATATCTGTATTGTGCCAAACCGATCAAGCAAAGTTCCCAATAGAATCAAGGACATTCTGCAAAATACACTGGAGTATCTACGCCGAAAAATTGCAGACATTGAAAAAAGTTGCTGCAACAATAATAATACGCATGCGTATAACTAAATGGGCATGTCAGGATATGTAGTCCCAGTCAGATGGTTAACAAAGCCGCAACTATGCTTGGACAGATATCGAAACTAGAATTTGTCATATAAAGTCTGTTCTCTGTCCCGTATAATGCGTGACTGACAGAATGTTAAATACGGACCAAATCACATATCGTGACCAGAAACATGACTGTACAATACACATACGTGTAACTGGAAAGGCATCTCAAGATATATAGTCCCGCACAGTTGGTTGAGAAGACATCAACAGTGCTTGGAAGATATCAATACTAGGATTAGTCTTATATAAGCTGTTCTCTATCCCGTGTAATGCTGGGCTCACAAGGTATTTAACATGTAGCAAAACACACATATTGGTCAGAAACATAGACATAAATATAAATATAAATGGTCAAGCAAACGGACTTCTCAAGTGTGTGATTGTGTTAACTCACGCTAAGGATTAATTCATTGCCTAAAAGGCTAGGACATGTAAGTGTCGTAGATACATACTGAGTGATTCCTAGTGTAAAACTGGGTTGAGCAGCAAGGAAAGAACAAACATCTAATGTAGTGCATGGAGCACTAAGTACATCAGAAAAGATGAATGAATCTGATAATAAACATTTGTTTTCAGTAGCCGTATTACAATTGTTAAAGTCGTAGGGGCGGTTGACCGCTGGCTGCGCAAGGGAACAGTCATTTCCTGGTTGTGGTGCAGGAGCGTCACAACGCAATATGCTGAGCGGTGACTGGCGTAGTCCTGCTCAGCATATTACGAGTCACTGGACGGCCAGCCTTTTCATGGCGGAACCCCACCATGAAAAGGCTGGCAGTGCAGGAACGAATGGGGCCCTAAAGGACCTCCATGCACCCCACCAGAAGGATCAACATGTGCCCACTTTATTCCCACAAAGTTCCAACATGGCATGGATTTTGCCGTCCATGTAGTGCTGGGACTTTTTTGCCTTTCCCATTGTAGTGCCTGTTGTCCAGGCACCACCATGAAAAAGGCAAAGGACCACTGACTGTATCATGAGTTGGACTTGTGTAACACATTGGTGGTACTTGTGCGGGTTTGGCGCAGCGGTGTTGGTGAACAACTTGGGTGAGCCCAGTGAGTTAAAAGTGTGCCTAATGTAAGCCAGCAAAAATGCTCAACATACCTCCAGAGCCAAAACAATCATGATTGGGGAATGGTCAGAACATGTCCAAACAACGCAAGCACAACCACGATTGCCTGAACAACGCATCTGCCTTATGCGTGGTTAAAGCAAATAGAGGTCTAGTGTTCAGGATGGGCAGAGAGAAGTAGAGTGTTAGGAAATGGGTCTAGTCCCCTTTCAGTGACCATGAACTGTCATCACATGACTTGCCAGGATAGGAATATAGGCCAGTCCTACCTTTCTTTTCTTGCTTGTTATTGCTATTGTGTGGGTTCCTGGTTGCTGGGTTCTGGTTCCTGTGTGTCTTGGACTTGTTCTCATTTTCCTCACGGGCTCGTGAGGATTTTCGGAACCCCTTTGGAGTTCTTGCTTTTGGCTCCAGAATCCCTTCCCGATACCTTGTTCACCTGGTTTAGTCAGTTAGTATCCCTGGCCTAATTTGTCCTTCCGGTGTTTTCCAGTCCCCATTATTTTGTTGCACTTGGGGAGTTATAGGGGCTCCTTATTTTCCCCCCATTGTAAAGCCTTTAATCATTTTTTCCCGAAACCGAGTGGTGCCGAGTAAACGCGGTGTTGATCGAGACACTTAGTTTCGTTTTTGCGTTTGCTTTTTGCACCGCTCCAGGTTGTTATACGCGGATATGACGTTTTAGGTCATTCCGCGATTCGGTTTTGGGATCTGATTGCTGGAATAGCCGGCTTTCCTATCTCGTCTCTTCTTGTCTCCTTTCTTTTATGAATAAGCGAAAACGGATAGGGGTTTTTTGTTCATGCCGCTATTGAGGCATGTTTTTCCCCTAATACCCGAATGACACGAGAGACACGTTATTTACTTTGGTATATGTCTGAATCCAAGAGACATTATCTTGGATCAGAATCATCCGCTGACCGGAGTCTCCCCGAAAACAAAGCCTGCATCCTCAACTGGTAAGCGAAATGTAATGTTTTGGCAGGACATGGTCACTGGTTTTGGGGTGTTCGGAAAGGTACGTGAGGTGTGAATTGTATTCCTTTTCTTTGTTCAGGTGCAGAAGCGTGGAGGAGGGAGCAGTGAACTCTTCGTTCCAACAGGGGTGGAAGACTTGGTGTCTCCTCATATTCCACCCTCTTTCCAGGTCCATCAGCACACTCATAGTTACTATCTTGTGAGTGGCATATGGGCAGGGGAAGTGGATTGGTGCATACTTTGTTCCTGCAGTGTGTGGGCTGAGTGGACGGAATCCAACATAGAGGAATTATGGGTTAGGAAGATCCAGAAGCAGACAGGTAAGTGGGGCTGGGTTTGGAGGGATAGTATTTAGGGGGGCACTTTTAGGGCTCAGGGAAGGAGGGGTTGAGTTACTTTTGGGAAGGGGGCAGGTTTTTAGCCTCAGGGCAGGGGAGTGGGTTGGGGTTGTTATAAGGGCTGGGACTGGGTTAGGGCGAGAGTTTTTAGGAGTGAGAGGTGGTTTTAGGACTCAGGGCGGGGGGATCAAGTAGTTTTTTTCTAATTGGGTGCAGGGTTTTAGGCCTCGGGCAGTGGAAGGAAGGGGTTGGGGTAGTTTTACGGCCAGAACTGGTGTACATTGTAGGGCTTGGGGGGGTCGGGTTGTTTATGGTAGAATGCAGTGTTTGTGGCCTAAGGGTAGGAGGAGTGGAAGGGGTAGTTTTAAGGGCAGGGCTGGTTTTATGCTTCAAGCAGGGGGTCAAGGTAGGGGGTTCAAATTTTAGTGCTTAGGGCGGGGGGGTTTTAACAATGCATACTCCCTCATACCCTTACAATGAGATTTTGTGGTGAAGGCATGCATGCTAAAGGAATGCGTGGTTAAGACGCTTTTGTGGTTTGGGATGCGTGGTAAAGGCACACGTGGTTTAGCCTTGCGCGCCTCTGTCATACAACCATCATGACTGTTAGCCTGTTAATAGACAGATCTTCCTTCAGCCAGACTTACAACCAAAATAAGAGTGGTTGCAGGGCACACTAGTACTTTTAAAAGGCATCTCAAAACAGCATCTTTGCCAACCTGAGGCTGAGAGCAAGACACGCAGCCCCAGATTTCACAGCCATAAATCCCCAGCAAGACATGCCTGGCCTTATAAACTTTGAGCCTCGCCTCAATGGGAGTGTGACCAATATTCCTTGCCAAGAGGCCAACCTCATTAATTGCCTCCTTAAACCTCAAAGTGTTCTTCTTTAACAAGGGTTGCCAAGAGAATCTAGAGCTCAAAAGGAGCCCTAGGTAGGGGAAATGCTCCACCATAGAAACGGAATGGTCCTTGACCACATAACTTTTGGATAAGATGTTCCTCTGACCCAACACCAGAACATGGGATTTAAGATAGTCGGCAGTGAGATCAAGCTCAACCATATAGGTGACAAAAAGATTTAACAACCACTGCAGGCCCATAGCCATACAAGACATTATGAGGGCATAGTCGGTGTTAGAAATGGGATCTCTGATTGGCTACGGCTTGCGCCAAAGCCAGGCAGAGACCACCACTCTAGTTAAGGCAAGGGAGATACACGTCAAAGATAACCCCCACTCACCCCCCTGGTAGCTGGGCACGAGCAGTCAGGCTTATCCCGGAGGCAATGTATGAAGCGTTTGCGCAACGCACACACCTTAACAACATACTAGGCGCACCACAAAAAGAACTCTACACAAGGTAATATAACAAAATAGCCTTTAATTATCATAAACACATAGAATAGTAATCACATATGTACATGGTGCCACCTGGCGCGAATCACTGACAGAACATAGAAGAGCGAAATATCGACCTACAAAAATATCGATGACAAAATATCGACTACTAGAATAACAAATTCCTATCTACAAACAGGTAAGAACAAAAATATTTAATCCAAAATATTGTTGTGAATAATATAGTTTGTTAAAATATTGAATTTTTGAAATGTCTTAAAAGTAAATAATAAATATAATCAAGAAAAACATACTTAAAAATAGTTAAATAACCTTAAAATTAATAAATAATTTATGCAATTAAAAAAAAAATAAGCATGCATTTTTATTTTTTTAATACATATGTATATATATTAACTTAATATTATTAAAAAATATTCAAGATTTTTAGCGTAGGATAGCGGGAGGGTAAAATCTACTATTCTCACTCCAGTGAGTGCAACAGTAGGATAAGCATTGGATAACGGGAGGATACAAATTACTATTCCTACTCCAGGAAGTACAACAGTAGGGAAAGCGGTGGATAGCGGGAGGGTAAAAGTTACTTTATCCACTCCAGTGAGTGCAACAATAGGGAAAGCATTGGATAGCGGGAGGGTAAAAATTACTATTCCCACTCCAGTGAGTGCAACAGTAAGGAAAGCGTTGGATAGTGAAGGGTAAAAATTACGATTCCCACTCCAGTAAGTGCAACAGTAGGGAAAGTTTTGGAAAGCCTAGGGGTAAAATGTACTATTCCTACTCCAGTGAGTGCAACAATAGGGAAAGTGTTGGATAATGGGTAGGAATATTTTACTATTCCCACTCCACCAAATGTAACAGTAGAGAAAGTGTTGGATAGCATAGGGGGAACAATTACTATTCCCACTCCAGAGAGCGCAACAGCAGGGAAAGTTTTGGATAGCATAGGGGTAAAAATTACTATTACCACTCCAGAGATTGCAACAGTAGGGAATGTGTTGGATAGCGTAAGGATAAAAATTACTATTCCCACTCCAGTGAATGCAACAGTAGGGAAAGTAATGATGTAATATTTAAATAAAAATAAATTATCAATACCAATAAAAAATTTATTCAAATAATTATCCATTTACAACTTATTTAATGATTAATTATTTATAAATACCAATAAATAATATTTATAAAAAATGTAATTACCTATTAATAATCAATTACAACAAATAATTTCGAATACCCAAAATTAATAAGTAATAACAAGATACCAATTAATACATAATTTACAGTTAACTAATTATGAAAACACAAAAAGAATTTCAATAACTACTTAATCACAATTTAACTACTTCCCAAGCTATTCCCTAATAAACACACAACCCTCTCTGAATAATAAATTAATACAGTTAATATCATTATCAATTAATACAACTCAATAACCAATTAATACAAATGAATTACCAAATATATTTAATTAACAATAAATTAATTATCAATATCAATAAATAAAAATAAATAATTACTTAATTACAATTAAATTACTTCCCACCGTAATCCCTATAAACACACAACCCACTCCGAATAATAAATTATTACAATTAATATAATTACCAATTAATCAATTAATAAAAATTAGTTACCAATTCATCATAATTAATTACCAATCAATAATTAATAATAATAAATTAATTATCAATACCAATAAATAAAAATAAATAATTGCTTAATTACTATTAAATTACTTCCCGCCCTATTCCCCTATAAACCCACAACCAGCTACGGAATTAAATTGCGCAAAAATTAAATAACATATAATTCATTACTTTAAAAAAATTCAAAAATACATTACAAAAATATTAAATGCGTTTAACACATACTGACACTTAAAACACTATAAAAAACGATATGTTTAACAACTATATTATGACTAGGGCTCCCAGTTTTCCGTTTTTACTGATTTTTACAGATAAATACAGACAGAAAACTATTTTTTTCCTGTCTGTATTTATTTTTAAATACAGAAAAAAATGGAAAATATGTCTTCTTTGGATGTTTTTTTCTGCTGTCAATCAAGAGTGCCAGGTCAGTAGGTGTACAGATTGAGAGTTAGGGGAAATAAAAAAAGGCAACAGATTTCCTAGTTAAGCTTAATTAAGTGCAGATTCACAGTTATTGATGCTATTCTTCAATGCTAGTGTTTTCAGATAACGCTATTGCACGGTATACTGCTGAAACCTTTTGGGCATTCAAAGGCGAGTATACATTTATCAGTCAAATAAATGTGGAAAATACCCATGGCAGCTTCATTTATACAGAAAACACAAAATAGAAATGGATAAATACAGAAAAAATTGGCAAAAAATAAATATGGATAAATACAGACGGAAATGTAGAAAAAACTAAATACCATAAAACCGGGAGCCCTAATTATGACTGTTGATATTACTAACATCGATATTATGAAAATCAATATTTCTTACCTGAATTACGATATGCTGCACCACTATATTTTGCAATTCGATATTCTTTCCATTCTATAAAAAAACTCAATATTTTGTTCATTCAATATTTCTTTTGATATTGTGACCTGGCACTAGGTAATATCTACAAGGGATTATGTACACCTGACAGGGCCAACGGGACCCCTGTCAGAACCATCACAAGCACAAATAGTAAATGTAGAACTAATAATAAATATTGAACATAACCAGTAATTACTGGTAAACACTTTGCTTAGAACCATCTACTGCAACATAAATCATATAATGTAAGCAGCATCACATTAGGCATGAAATACATTCTGCCCCAACCTCGCCAGCATAAACAGCATAAACACATTATGCAATAACCTCATAAGTCCAAACACATTAGACACTAACCGTACACGCATTAACATATAATGCAGTAACCTCATAAGTCTAAACGCATTAGACAATAACCTCACACATAAACACATTATCCATAAAACAGGGTGCGTAAATCATAGTACAAGAATCACATCTCCTAGCACCACATACATCACAAAAGGGCCTGGCGCCCTATTGACCTCACAGTCCCCCTGGCCAACTGGCCTTCTTGGAGGGCTCAAATGCAGCAGTGTCTCAAAGTGTGCAATTGCGCAGACCTAAACGATGAAGCTGTCACTAAGTGCTGTACAGCTGGAAATCAAAGAAAGGCCCTGGCACCACTGTGCCCTCTTTTGTCCTACTCAGGGACTTTTCAAACATAGACTCTCTTGATGCAGTTGCCCGCACTGTTGTGGTGCAGCTGGGAAAATAAATTAGCCCTGGCACCATGGTGCCTCCTCTGTCCCACTGGGACTCTATCAAAAAGGTGGCCAAAGGGGCACGGGCCCATCAGTAGCATCCCAGGGCTCCAAGCACCGACAATGTGCCTCGGGGGAGCTCCACTGTGCACTCGGGCCCCCACTGGGGTCCTTCAACAATGGCAGCAACGTGGCAGCTGCCCGCGCTGGTGCGGTGCAGCTGGAAATACACAATGAGGCCCCGGTGTGCTGGGGCCTCGACCTGGAGTCTTGACAAAACTAATCTGCCCCCATCGTTGGAGCAGCCCCCTCTATGGCTGGTCTGCTTGTGAAAATAGGCACCAGGCCGAGCTCCTCACTCACCAGATTTGCTGGCAATTCCACTCTTCGCCCGGTCCCTCTCTGGGACCGGGACCTGGACATGGAGCCAGCGATGCTCGGGGAATCTTAGGCTGCATGCGAGGCTCTGCTCCACAACACAGGAGCCCCGCCTCTATTGGCAGCCTTCTTCTCCATCCCACTTGGCCTTTGCACAGGGCTCACCTCTTCTCGGCAGGCACAGGGCTCCCAACACTCACGGGAGCTCTGCTCCGCTCGGCCCGGAGCAACTTCCTCATACCAGCCCTGCCCAGAACCAGGCAATGGTGCCTGTCTTCCAGGTCGCTCTCAGCTGTGGCCTGGAAAGATCTCTTGGCGGTTTCTGTTTTGTTCAGCCGTGATGCGGGGTGGGCACCCGCTGTCCCACATAGCATGAGAGCGGGATCGGCACGCGCTCTCCAATGTGAAATCCCCCAAGGGCAGGGTGGGCACCTGCCAAATACCTCAAAACGCAGGGTGGGCCCCGGCCTCACTACTGCATTACGGGGGAATCCCAAAGCTGGTGATTTCCTCTCTCGCTCTTCATGCACTACCGCACTGCAAGTCCCACGCTCTTCTCTCCCACGGCCAGATATCGAGCTCCCAGGGTATCAGGAAAATCCAAGGTGTAGCGCTCATAGGGCACAAGGAGCCACTGCTCCAACTGCAAAAGTCCTCAGACATCAAGGGGGCAATGCAGGGCCCAGGGAGGCAAGCCCTCAAGGCAGTCCCTCCTGGGCCCCAGCAGCACGCCCCAGTAGGATTCAGAAACCCCACACCATCAGGGAAGAGAACCACTTCCAGGGGTCACAGCCCCTATGCTTATACCACTTCCCTCCTTTGTCTGCAGGGCAGGGCTTGGGGAATCAGATGCAACTGGTTATGGGGAGTTTGAAGCACTTTGTTTTCCAGGCTCCCCTTTCCCTTTGTCAGGTGGGGGCTAGGTGATCAGAAACACCACATGGGGCGGAGCCAGCATTGTACAGGGCAGGATCACATCTATTCAGGGACAGGGGACCACTCATCCCACCACTCCAAATGTAAATGTTCTATTCAGCCCAGTACTGACTCTCCCTGCCCCTCCTGGAGCCACACACTTCCCAGCCCCTATCACTCACAAGCCAGACATGCAATCACATCAGGCAGGCTGACACATAGCACACAGAAATGCCAACTTCTAAAAGTGACATTCCTCACATAGTCATAATAAATCTGCGCAAACCATTGCACAGCATTTATTATTACAATTTCATACATACTACACTTGACCACTCTGCTCCTCCCATATCAGGAATTACCACTGACACACTGATCAGGGAATCCCCGATGCATTCCTATGGGAGGGCAGGCCAATCTCAACAATGTAACACAGAGAGCGCACTCACTTTACACTGGACCACAGTGCTAAAGTGCCCAGAGGCCTAAAACCACCAACTCCATGTCAGGAATAAGGCGGGGAGAAAAGCAAAATGTTTAGGGATGACCCTGCAAAAAGGGCCAAGTTCAACAGTCAGTACATAAAAGAAAAAGCAGACGGTGAATGCCTACTATTGGGACGCCATATTGGATCCTGTAAAGATGCTTCCAGCCTATTGATGTAAAGAGTGAAGAGAAAGGGGGCCAGCATCTGATTGAAGTAGAGAGCCGATTGTGAAGAACGTGTAGGAAAGAAAGCAATGCCGGCTTGAGCATTATGGACTCAAGTGTGGTACAGGTCTCTGTTGACTCACCCAATGGTAAAAAAGAACTGCCCCTCTCTTCCCCAGGTGTATTTAGCAATCATCGTATAAAGGTTGCATGTCTGAGCTAAGGTACCCCGGTCAGCCTTAAACTCATACTGGACTTCAGAGAGGATGTTATTATCAGACGCCCATCTAGACAAGTGGTCCAACAGGACTCTGTCCAAAACCTTGACCTCACTGTCCACTAGGCAGATGGGGCGATCGGCCCTGCTGTCTTTCTTGAGAATCGGACCGATGACTGAGCATTTCCAGCTGGGGGGAGCCCCCTCTGGCAGCCACATTAAAATGGTATGTGAGCAGAGGGACCCTCAGATCCAACTCAGATGTAAATAATATCACACAGGATGCAAGTGGGACCCAGAGCATTTTCCTCTAGCAAGGACAGGATAGCTTTCCTCATCTCCTCCCATTACAGGCAAAAACCCTGTGAAACCCCTACAACTGACTGATGATTGTCACTTGGTTTGAGATCATAAATCACCCCATTATGCTCCTGCCATGCCTGGGGGGAATAGTCGAGGCCTGAATGTATGCCTGGTCGAGAGCAAAAATCGGATGATTCACTACTCAGGCCCCCAACGACTTGTACCACAGTTCCCTCTTGAGCAACTTCTTCCTTTCACGTGTGCTGCATGATAACTGCCCCCCTTAACCTCCTCCTTATAACAAGGAAACCTATGCAGGGCCACCATATGTTCTCTATTCCCCTTGGGACACGCATTGTCATACCATCTGCTGGGCAGCAGGGAATGGTTTGATGATGGGGCGGTATGGGCAGACTTAATGTGGCCAGCTATGTTGGCAAAGGCAGTCAGAACATTAGAATCATAGGACCCCTTATAAAACAAATTCAGAAGTCCTGATAACAGGTAGATAGTAAGGACTGATAGAAATCAGCTAGAACAACCTTAGCCCACTTAATCCTTTGTCCTTGCAAGACTGATGCAACTGATTCTCGAAAAAGAACATCAGACCTGGCTACAGATACAATCCACCAAAAGGAGGCCTGAAGAGGGTTATGAACACTCAAGGGATGCATCAATACCTCGTAATCCATGAAAAAACCAAAAATACTAAGCATGGGTGGAAAATCCGTTCCGCTTGCGGAATTTGCGGATTTTTGGAAATTTCACGGTCCGCGAATCGCGCGAATTTGCCCAAAAATCCGCAATTCGCTATTTGGCAATTTTATTTTGCTTCGTTGTGCTTCAAACGTACAATCTCGCGCGTGCGGCGCTGACTTACCATGTCCCCGAGTTGTTTTCCTCCCGGTTTGCGTGCGCTGCGCCATTTTCGATCTGGCTGCGTGATCGAACAAGACTTTACGACCTCGAGTACATCATGGAGTCCCACCATCTTGCACTGCGAGACTTCGAGAATGCGAATACGTCATGAGGGCCCGCGATCACGCATTGCGAGAGTAAACAAATGTGAATACGTAAATGCAACGCGCAGCTGACATCCGGCGGGAGATTTGAACAGCTCGCTTTCCCGAAGTCGCATAAATTGCAATTCTGCACAAGAAATCTATCGCTGGTAGCATAAAACTTCTGATTTTGACATTTGGCTGCACTTTTTTGTGCAAGAAGTCTATTTTTGGGGGGGGGGGTGGGAGGAAGGAAGTGCCCCAGAGTCTCCAACTTCCTATTCCTGTCCAGGAGGCTCCTCCCAGTGCTTTGCCCATGTCCTGGTCACTTTTCATTTGGATCTAGAGCGGGTAGGATTACTCTTTGTGGCTGCTGCTGGATATTTGTATTTGAGGACTTTATGTTTGGATCACTTTTGGATTTGAGATTTTACAAGCAAGTTGGTGTTGTTTGTTTGGGGCATTGCAGTTGCTGCAAGTACAATTTATAAACTTTTTCACAACTTTAAAAAAAACATATTGTGTGTAGCCACCGTATCCAGTATGCCCAGGGTTAGGCATGTGTCCCAACTGTTTCTGTGAGTTTTGTTGAACTTAAATATCATTTACGGCATGGATGGCATGTAGTTGAATAGCTCACTGTTATATGTGGAGGTTTTTTTAAATTTTGGGGTGCGTGTTAAAGCCACACTAGCCAGTAGGCCCAGGGGTAGTCAGTGGCGAATGGACCAAGTCTTTCTGTGGCGTCTCTTGAATTTAAACATCATTTAGGGCATGGATGGCATTGGATTGAGGTGATTTTTCTGTGTATTTTGATTGTTTGGGTGTTGTTGGGGCCTGGTCCAGGGCCTGGCCATGTGGGTGGCGGCCATTTTGAGGCCTGGTCCAGGGCCTGGCCATGTGGGTGGGGGTCTAGGGCCCATTTTGAAGCCAGCAGTGTGCCTTGTGCCATAGGCCTGCACCCAGTCTGCCTTGCTTTCATCCATTATGCCCTGGGAAAATCAGTGGTGCATGGACCAAGTCTTTCTGTGGGGTCTCTTGAATTTAACCCCTCCCATGCTGGTGACGAACCCCAGCCGTCACGCTCCGCGGTGAGCGTGTGCTGATGACGGCTGGGGTTCATCACGGCCCCGCCCTGTTCATTTGTTTACCACACAGAGGAAAAATCGCGGCCGCAGCGAAGGGGTATAACATCATTTAGGGCATGGATTGCATTGGATTGGGGTGATTTTTGTGTGTATTTAGAATTTTTGGGTGTTGTTGGGGTCTGGTCCAGGGCCTGGCCATGTGGGTGGGGGTCTAGGGGCCATTTTAAAGCCAGGCAGTGTGCTTTGTGCCATAGGCCTGCACCCAATCTGCCTTGCTTTCATCCATTATGCCCAGGGGTACTCAATGGTGCATGGACCAAGTCTTTCTGTGGGGTCTCTTGAATTTTAACATCATTTAGGGCATGAATGGCATTGGATTGGGGTGATTTTTGTGTGTATTTTGATTTCTTTGGGTGTTGTTGGGGCTTGGTCTAGGGCCTGGCTATGTGGGTGGGGGCCATTTTGAGGCCTGGTCCAGGGCCTGGCCATGTGGGTGGGGGTTTAGGGGCCATTTTGAAGCCAGGCAGTGTGCTTTGTGCCATAGGCCTGCACCCAGTCTGCCTTGCATTCATCCATTATGCCCAGGAGTAGTCAGTGGTGCATGGACCAAGTCTTTCTGTGGGGTCTCTTGAATTTAAACATCATTTAGGGCATGGATTGCATTGGATTGGGGTGATTTTTGTGTGTATTTTGATTTTTGGGGTGTTGGTGGGGCCTGGTCCAGGACCTGGCCATGTGGGTGGGGGCATATTGAGGCCAGGCAGTTTTTGCCAGAGGCCGGCAAGCTTGCAATTGCAAAAAGTAGGCCTAGGTTTATATGATGAATGGGTACATGAAACAACTCTCTCTGTGTGGTCTCTCTTCTATTAATTTAAACATCTATTTTTTATTAAAATTGCAATTTTTATTTTGGGTTTTTCCGTTTTTGGGTGTGTTGTGTTAATAATAATAAATGCCTAGTTGCAATAGTATTAATTGAAGCACGACATATGCAACATTTATTTAACTGATGTTCCTCTGGCTTCTTTGCTTTTAGGTGCACAAAGACTGAGAACCAGGAATCATCCTCATCATCATCACTTGTTGTAGTGCCAGGAAGAAATCCTGCTGCGGTGTGTGCACAACATCACGTGACGTCACGTGTGGCCACAGACAACTCTGCAACTCGTGCAACTGCGTCCTGCTGTTCTGACATCTGAAGAAGATGGGCCCAAAGAAAGGTGGCCGTAGTTCCTCTACCAAGAAAGTTGCCAGTGCCACTGCCAGTAAGAAGGAGCAGAAGAAGCAAATGGTGCCACTTACCAAAGAGACTGGTGTGCCACCCGACACTTTTTTTGGGAGAAAAAAAACTACGCCTGCAGCAGCGGTGTCCGCCGGGGACAAAGCTGGGAGCAGCACCTCTGCTTCATTGGTGTCAGTACCACCACGCCAAGTTAGGCCCAAGCCTATGAGTGCCGCAGGGGCAGCCACTTTCATTGCTCTTTCACCATCGACCAGTGAGGTTGGCGTGGACTCATCGCAAAGTAGCATCCAATCAAAGCAGGTTGTAACTCATCTGACAAGTGTTTAACCACAGGCGCAACGACAACTACAGGTGCAACAAGGAGAGGCGCAAGGAGAGGCGCAAGGAGAGGCGCAAGGACAGGTGCAAGGAGAGGCGCAAGGAGAGGCGCAAGGAGAGGCGCAAGGAGTGGCACAAGGAGAGGCACAACTGCCCACAATGCTTGTTCCTCCAGAAGAAGCGGCACATGAGGAAATCGAGATTCATGTGGAGGTATCAGCCAAGCAAGCCACTCCTGATGATCCATTTTCTTCCAGAACCCCAGCAAGGAAAAGGAGGGCTACTTGTACAACTTCTTCTTCAAGCCCCTTCCTTCTGATGATCTAGATCTTAATTGGCACCCACCAATTGAGTCTGAGAGGGAGGCACGCCATGAGCCGACAAGCTAGGTAAGAGGAAGGTTCCCGCAAGGCTTTCAGTTATGGGTGATGACGAAGAAGAAGTAAAAGTGGTGTATTCTGCTGCTGATGAAGAGTCTGACGATGACGACCTAGTGATCAAAGTCGTCACTCCATCCCCAGCGGGCATGCAACAGACAGACATTTTTACCCCATCCCGAAATGCTGCGGGGGATGTGAGCGGTGTGGCACCACCAACACAGGTAACTACTACACCAACACGACCTACAGCTTCCATATTTTCTCTTCATAAGGGCCGGCGGGGACCTCCATCCAGCTTGACCTCCATTAACTCAAGTAGTGGTGCTGTAAGTTCACAACAGAGACAAATTCCGCCACGCCCATCCTCCACTTCATCTGGCATTGAAAGTGGCACCTCCACCACCAGAAATCTCAACTCCCCAGTTTGGGACTTCTTTAGTATTAGCAAAAAGGCGGAAAACCATGTTATTTGTTTGATTTGTAAACAAGTAGTTAGTCGGGGTAAGCTTGGTACCAACTATGGTACCGGAGGCCAGAGAGGTCATCTCCAAATACACCACAGCATCCAGTGGGAGGCGCTCCTAAGTAACACCCGGAAAGCTAAAAGTACAAATCCAAATGTAGCCATTGATTTTGCATCTGGTGATGACAAGGAGCTGATTGTGCAGGGGGAGGTGAAGAAGCGAGAGACATTTTTTCTGGTACACACAGTACCCCTGGCAGCAGCACTGCAGTGGTAGTGCCCACACCCTCTACCCCAGCTACATCTAGGAGGCACAGTGAGAGTCTAGTAGAGACACCAATGCGAAAAAGTACATCAATGAGCCTAACTGGGTTGAAGAAGTCTGGATCATCATCTCATATGAAAACGGTCCAGACCACCATTTAAAGCATGTTTTGGTCGGAGGCGCCATTTGAAAACAACCACCCAATGGCACGTCTGTATAATGCAATGCTGGCTAAAATGTTAGCGCTGGACCTTCTCCCTTTTTTTTCGTGGAAGGGGTGGGTTTTCTAGAATTTGTGGCAAGAGTCTGCCCTAAATGGAAGGTTCCTAGCCGGTCCTATTTTGCCAGAGTTGCGGTTCCAGCACTACATCAAGATGTGCTGGACGTGATTTGGGCAGATTTGCAGAAGAGTGCTGTTCACAATATCCACCTGACAACAGACATGTGGACCAGTTGCCAAGCCTTTGATTACATGTGCATCACTGCACACTGGGTCTCTTCTGCGGGGGTTAGAGAGAAGATAGCTACAGTCACAATTTTTCAAGCTACTCGGAGACATGCAACAGTAGCCATGTTTGCCATGGAGAAATCTCATACTGCAATAAACATTTTGGAGGAGTTTAAAAGTAAGGTCTTTGAATGGCTGCATCCAAGAAAGCGCATGCTTGGTTATGTTTCCACGGATAATGTCAGTAATATAGTTAAGGCCATGGCTGATGGTGGCTATTTCAGAGTGCTGTGTTTGGCGCACAACATTAACATTATTGCTTAAGACTTCTTGAAAAAAGAAAACACAGTCAGCAAGTTACTGACCACCTGCCGAAGAATCTGCACACATTTCAGCCATTCTTTTAAGGACCGGAAGCAGCTGAGGATCATTCAACATGACCGTAGAGTGCTAGTCAGAGGACTCATCCAGGAGGTGGCAACACGTTGGAACTCAACCTTCTACATTCTTGAGCGTCTGTTTGAGCAGTACTTGGTACTCAATGAGTATGTCTTTCAAGCACAGGCTGCTTCTATAAAAGACATGAGGCTAGAGGTGGAGGAATGGGACCTAGTTAAAAGCCTGACAGACATGCTTCATCCTTTTGAGGTCTTCACCCGTGAAGTCAGCAGGGAGGACTGTGCTTTGGGCTAAGCTATCCCATTGTTGCGCATGCTGGAGGACCAACTGAAGGCGATGTCTTCAATGGTCTGAGTTGATGCTGAAAAACAAGACGCATATCGGTTGCCGGAGAGCTTATTAAGCCGCCTAGTTGACAATGCAAGGCTTAAAGCAATTAATTCAGAACAACATTACATTTGTGCCACTATTCTGGATCCACGGTACAAAAAGATACTGGCCAGCAATACATTCATTCCTTTCTCGGGAGCAGATGTTTCCAAGTACAAACATTGGCTAGCTCTGTCAGCCACTTGGTTTGAAAAAGAGCGTCAGGAAATTGAAGGAACCACCACAAGTACTATTGAAGCAGCAGGCCATTTGGCGTCAAGGTCCACTTCTGTGGCCGAAGGCAGTCACTTTCCCTCCGACACCAGCATCCGTATCATCATCACCTGCACCAGGCCCAGCCATAATATTGTCGGAAGCGGATTGGATAACTCATCAAGGGTTTGCTCGTTCCAGTGTTGATGCAAAGGCAACTGATGGTACGCAAAGTGGAGCACCCCTGGAGGACCTTGAGTGGATGATGCAGGCCTATCTGGATGACCCAACAGAGGTCTTCTTTGATCAGAACCCATTGGTGTATTGGTATGGGAAAAGGCCTCAATGGCCACTGATCACCAATCTGGCTATAAATTAATTGTCTTGCCCACTCGCAAGCGTGTCTTTTGAACGCGTTTTCAGTGCTGCTGGTGCCATTGTAACTTCAAAAAGGACCCGCCTCTCGCCCAAAAATGTGGAGAGGTTAACAATGATCAAGATGAATCTGCACTTCATACCACCAGATTACAAAATACGTGAATCCACGCAGGAAGAAGAGGACACCGACTTAGGTGACAGAAGTTCTTCACTGTTAGCTGACCTACTCCCATTGCAAGTCACAGAGTTTGAGGACGAGCTCTACTTCCCTGACACCTAGGCTTGAAATACTTACTTTTTTTTCGTCCTTATTCACTTTTATTTCTGTGTGTCTTTCTTTGTTTTGCAACTTTTACCACAACAAAACTCTAATCACAACAAATCCATCAGCAGCACTGTCTTCGTCTTATTTCCATATTGAAGGTGCCGCTGTCTGCATTCCTGAAGTTCACAAGTTCACAACTCAGTCATGCTCCTCTATCCTCCTCCTCCAGACTCCCCCTATCCATTTCCCTCAAGGCAGATGGCCGGATTACGCAGAATCCAGAAACTGTCCCTTGGTAGACAAGTTCCCTCAAAAGAAGTGGGACTGGAATGACTGACTATGTTGACTGTTACTTCTGAAATTGACACGAGAGGCTGCCCTGTGGCCTTTTACTTAAGAATAAGATGCTGACAAAAAGTGGAACAGTTAATGAATGATGAGATGGCATGCAGTGGATAACACTGGCTCTCTGGCTCTGATGAAAGCAATTGCTGTTTGTTTGTTTTGCATGAAATGAATCCTATGTGTTCTGTTATTATGTAATCTTTTTCACCCTAAATGTAACTCAAGTCTACTCTGTTTACCTTGTTTAATACAAATTGTACTTCTACTGCAGGGGCCACTACGTTGCATTTTTTAATATGGAAAATGTCCTTGGACTCACTGTGTGTAGACTGTGACTGCGTGAACAACATTGAGTTTGCCAACACCATGATGATTGATGATGAGTCATGATGACCAAAGTTACATATTATCTTTACAGTCACTCACTGGGATGGATGGATCATCATCGTCGGCTTTACGGAAGAACTATGGCCTTTTCGTGCGTGGCAAACAGGTAAACAAGTCAACAACACCCACAGCAGAATTTCATGTCTGTCTAGTTGTGGTATGGAATGGTCGATCCAGTGTAGTGTTATGCCAGAGTCCAGACAGTGGTTCATGTAAAATTGAGGCTATGTGGCTTGCTGTACAAAATTAAATCTGCTTTGTCTATCTGTGTCAAATAGGTATTCTACATGGAGGTTGGTTCACTCAGTGGTGCCTGCCTTGAACATCTACATGGCCCTGGCCTGCTGTGTGCTAATTATTATCCTGGAAATAGAGACTCAGAGTAGGCACTTTAGAAATGATTCATGACTGTAATATTGTCGCCTCTGAAAGTGAAAGTGTTATTTTTGCACTACACACCGTACCTTATATTTTTCCTCCGGGGTGTTTATTAATATCCCTTTCTGTTTTTCCATTGACTATTACAGGCCGTCACTTACCCTGTGCGATGGGAAAAACATTAACTCAGGCTTACCATAGCAATCCGCAATTCCGCATCCGCCAGGCAGGCAGTGGACAGTGTGGTCACCAAGATTGATCGACGGACCGCCGGATATAATGGAGGAGTACTGCGAATAAGAGGAATGGCTGGATGCATGCAACTTCCCAATTTGACCAGAACAACTACAACATACAGTTACAGTATCCACTTCACTTGTCCTTATCTTTTAAATAATGTTATTGTTGTGAACTTCTATGAGTGTGACTCTCTGCATTTGCTCTCGGCTTCAAATTCATCCCTACAGCTATTTGATAAGTTTCTTTGCTATTTTTAAAACTAATGTAATGTACTACTAAGTGTTTATTCTCTCTGAGGGCAGATAGGCAAGTGAAATTGTGAAATTACTGCAGCCCTGTACTGTCTAATTGTTTAGTACTAGTTAGTAAGTTGTAGTATATGTACTACTTTTCAGTAACCTAACCATCCATTTAGCAAACAACTTCATGCATGCACTTCCTTTATGTCCTTCAAAAGATTTATGGATATGTCCGTATCCAAATATTTGTTTTTCTTCATTTGTTGTTTGTGCATGCTGTGATTTTTTTTCTCTCTATAAAAAACTTTCCCAAAACCCCCCATTCCTTTTCCATTTTTCAAACCCTAACCCTCTTCCCTCGGGCTGTGTGGTTTTCATTGAGGTGTGACTAAATGTCGCCAATAATTCCACACGCATGCTGGGGAGGATTAGGTCAAAAGCAACAGAAAATCAATTTCAAGGCAGGTCAAGGGATCCAAGGATATATTCTTATTCTGCTTGACACACACCCATGAGTCTTTGCAAATCAATTCAGAATTTCATGTCCGCCATTGAGTGGATTCATCAACAACAACATCCTCCTACACGTGACGAAAGCTTACGCCTCTGTGTCCTTCAGTACTAGTTCTTGTTGTAGCCATAATCCACGCAACTAGTAGTTAACTTTTTGATTGAATACTTTAGCATTGCTTAGGCTACAATTTATGGCACTGTTCTTGTGTACTGTACTATGTACTATCGTACTGTTCTAATGCTCCTCAGGCCACTCAATGTCTCATTTCCTTTTTTTTCATATGCTGCTACTGCCAGTGTGTACCACTACTACTTCCACCACAACGATGCCATTTCATCCATACCAGATTCCATAGCCAACCTTAATCGCCATTTGCCATGCAGCCAGCCCTGTGCCTAGCCCTATTCTCAAACACGAATCACAAGTAAGATAAGCATTTTGGGGGCGGAAGAATAATGGAGTAGGAGGAGAGGAGAGACTGACGGTAGTACTAGTAAAGTAGTAGGACAATTGAATTCGCTAACTCTATCAGTGGCACTTTTGTACAAATTTGGGCAATTACTTAGACAATTTGAATAAACCAGCCAGTTAAGTTTCAGGAAAACAAACTTACAGTTAACTCCCCCACAAAACAGTAAAAACGTGTATGCTATGTTTAAGTGGAAAATAAATAATTATTTCAACCCTAACAAAAATAAACTATCCCACAAGACCCGCCCCACCATCTCCCTAACCCCAACCAATGTCCATGAAATGTCCCGAAGAAAAGTTCCAAAACCCCAACGTCCAATTCCCACTCCCCCAAAAAGTCTTTCAAAAAAGGGGCACGGGACAGTCTCTCTCTACTTTGGCCGGCGGCGTCCCGTGGCCAGTTGGTCAAGCAGCTCTCTCCGGAGGGCCTTGAGCAGGGCTTTCTGCCTCTCCACCTCCTGCTCAAGGTAGGCCACTCCAGGGTTAGTCGGTGCACATGAGCCTTGTAGGTACTGTGGGGGGCAGTTGTTGGTTTTGCTGCTCGGCGGCGGCGGGTGGCTGCCGGACCACGGCGCTGTACCACTGGAGAATTGCGCTGGCTGTATGACCCAGGGGCAGCGGGGGAGGATGCAGCTGTTGTTGTCGATGTCGACTGAGAGTAATCCTCCACCTCCTGAGCCCCCAGCCGCGATATTCGGCAACAATTGCCTCCAGTTGCCTGGCCCGGATAGCCAAATCCTTCCTTGATAGTTTAGAAGGAGTATCTATATGAAGAAAGAAGAAAATACTGCAACCAATACTCTTTAAGATTAATACAAAAGTAATTCAATAGAAAGTTGTGTCACAGTAGCACTAGCAACTTGCAAGCACAGTACATAACATTTGTGGCATGTATCTATCTAACCTCCCACGTCGTCGCCCTCTGCTCTAAAATTAGTGGGAGTTTCAGGAATTCTACTAGCACTATATGGGCTCACTACATTAGACTCAGACAGTACACCAGTCTTCTTCTTCTCTCTTGTTTAGGGAAATTAGTACGTAAACTTATGGAAGCCGGCATAATGCCAGCGCAGTCAGCTTGCACCCAAGAAAAACAGGCGCAAGCCATGATGACGCAGACTCGCGTTACTGTTACCAGTCCAGTACATGCAGGTGGTGAAGCTCTTACTTTTTTATTACCGGTGGCACTGGCCATACTCTGTTACAAGGGCTACTGCTCAATTAATTTAACTTTCACCCTGCCCTGCCCTTGACTACTACAAAAGGAAAATGAAGAAGATAATATGATCATCTATCCCTTCATAGGATAATTGCTTATATAAGGGATGACTTTAGGTGCTTTGTTTTTATTGATTGAGTGAACACCGATAGGCCACACATGAATGACACAGGTGAAAAATAATTATTACCATAGGTAGTGAGTGGTCCGTGTAATCGCCGGATGAAGGCGCTTGTGACTTGACTTGTTAATGTGAACTATACAATATAGATACACGATATACATTGTGCTTGCAAACTACTGTTAGCCAAGGGAGTATTATGAAAAATTACAACTTCTACTTTCCTCTGCTTTGCTACTCTGGCACGGACGTGCGGTGTTACATGCTCTTCAAAGTAACACTCTTCATCCAGTGACCATCTACTCTCTCTACTCTATATACACCTGTGCTATCTATGAGGAAGATACCATCCAGGCATCCATCCATTCAAAGTAAATGTCAATCATTCTTCTTAATGTCACAACTGGACAAATCTTACTTTTTCTCACCCAAATCACCCTTTTATTTTGTAAACCGCCACCCATGCATCTGTGCTTGACTTGCATTTGAATTTGACCCAAAGGATATTTTGCGCACACATACAGTTTCTGTTTCACCCACCCAGGCAGTCTTCTTTTCTTTCTCCTCCACCCATCCTTGCTTCAGCCTTCAACCGGCCATGCATCAGATTCCCAGCCACCTGTGCCTGCATTCAAAAACACGTATCATTCTTTTGCCAGTCATTGATTTAACTCGCTTGTCCTTCACAGCTGAGTTGAAGTCAAATTTAGAGGAGGTCATTGGTTACTCGTCAACTCCCGCCGCTAATGCTATTGCTAATGTGAAGTCAAGGGTGACTGTCTTCTACCTGGTTGACAAAAACGTAGTTCTAAATGTGTAAGTCTTCTTAACAGTAAAGTGTCCTTGTACTGTACAACATATACACCCCTGCAGCGAGCCTACTCTGCAATCTCAATAAGTGTGGGATATAATAGCTTACCACTGCCCACCACTACCGAGTCATCCCCCACAGCAGTTCCTGTTGGCACCGCATCCGCCCCTGGAGTAAACACCTCCGCGCTGGCCAGGGCACTGGTGGTGGGCTGTGCCGATGGTGTTCCGCCTAGAAAATACATTTCATATTTTAGATGCCATATACACCACTCCCTATTTTGTCTAAGTATGAAAAGAAAATGTTACTACATAAACAAATTTAATTATTTGTGACTCTCTAGTCTAAACTTAAAATTCCACTTTCGGAAGGGGAGGGTGTTTTTATTTATGCCTAGCCATAACATGCTACACTTTTTGGCACAACTGATGAATGCTTGTTTTTTAACGTGCACCTTTTTTCTTATAACAGACATAAGATTCCCTTCTACGAACAAGAGCAATATGTTACTCATCATCGTCACCACCAGTACTTTAATTTCCAACCAGGTGAGGGGTCTCCCACAACTAATGTGTAAATCAGCCACTGTTCAGTTTTCATGAGTTCACCGTTTCTCTTCTAGTATGAAGTTGATTTTAATAAATGTTTTTATGTGTAATGCACACTTGAAAATTAATATACAGAGTAGACACAGAGCTAGTTGTTTTACTTTTAATAAAGCTTTACAACTTACATAGACTCTGTGGTTTTTGGTCATGAGTAAGTGAGCGAGCGAAAAGGTTTGCAATTTGCAAGCATGATTCCGTGACTCTGAGAGGTCGGGACTCTGACTCCGTAGTCTTATGTTCTGGGTTGTATAATCATTGGGGATCATCGCTGCATTCCGGAGCTAAATATTGACTCTGGCACAGCTAGTCAGTAAGGAGATTAGGGGTTTAACTTCTGTTATAACTGAGGTATGTGGAAAGTCTAACCGCGCCTTTTATCACCAATGCCCTGTTTCTTGACCATAGTTCTGTATGTGCAGAATAGTCCCTGCAACAGAAGTAGTATGTCCTCCTATCGAATCAAAAAGTAAACTAATATCTTATTCTTGATGGCCATTGACATTTTATTGTTGGGAATTGTCAAAGCATAAACATTAAGAAGACTTCAATAGACATTATTGACAACACAGAGGACTGCACTCAGTGCCTAGAGCTATTGCTGAATACGAGTTTTGCCAACTGTGCAAGCTTAGTTAGCTACACAGACAGACTAATAATAATAAATAGCAGTAGCACAGAGAGTCATAGTAGAGGCAGGATGAGAATTTAGACACAGTCTACAAGAAGATCAAAGACAATTTAGGAAAAAATAGAATTATGATGAAGGTTTGGAATAAATAGGTGCTGTAAAAGTTAGGGTGGTATACTTATTAATATTAACAGGAAAACTTACTGGGGCCAGCAGAAGAGCCCTCGGTGGACAGATCCTGGCCTTCCTGCTCCGCCGCCACTGCCACCGCCACCTCTGTCCTCTTGCCCCTGGGAGAAGCTGATGTACATGAAAGAAAGACACAAACATGGATGATTGTTGTCAACAAAATCAAACATTTAAAAAAAACAATAACAAATTACTTCGGGGAAATAAACAACAATTGCACTAAATTTATTGACCTATCTGATGTGGTCTACTAGGATATTAGTAGTGCTGGATTTGCGGACTGTCTACTTGGAAAGTTATGTAACTCACTAAACCAAGTACAAAAAGCTTCTACTAGGACTGGCAGCACTCAGCAGCACGCGAAGTGACAGACGCAGTCCGTCATGATTGCAGACCACTAAAAAATGTCCTACTACATAACAAGTCTTAATATACTCAACCTATCAAATCAACCCACCACCACTATCTCTTCCTAGTGGCAGGAGTACAAAGGAAGGACTGGACTTGAGTCTCTAGTCTCTCTAGCATTTCGCACCGGGCCTGCAGCCTGCTGCAATGGTCTTGGGGAGGTGGCGCTGCACAAAGAAGACCAGTGCGGCCACCTCCACCACACTGAAGATCTCCCTGGGACTTACTGACTCCCCCCTCAATCGCCCGCAAGGGAGCCGGCTACGGGGTGCGAGACTCTTTCCCGTCGACTTGCGGAAACCCTTTGCCATGATCCTGTGTCAAAGAAGAAAAGAAAAATAGGAAAGAATAGGGAAAAAAAGTAAATAAAAGAAAAGAGAGCTGCAAAAAAGTAGTTGAAGAAAACACAAAATATATATGTACAAAAATAGAGAGATAGATAATGAGTAAAAAAGATCCCCAAAATATTCAAAGAAACAAAGGATTAAAAAGATTGAAACAGGATAGATAAGGCATGCCCAGAACCATAGCAATGAATGAAAAACAAGATGGCCGCGCCCATTGCAACCACGTGGGTAAGTTCGCGCTATATTTTCCCCGCGAGCGCGCAAAAACGGACGCGAACAAGCAATTGCACCCCGGGAACAGGAAATGCACAGCGCGAGCATGCAACTAGCGACCGGAAACGGAAATACGCAAACAGTGAAAACAAGATTGCCGCGCCCATATACGACCACATGGGTAAGTTCGCGGTAGCCGCGGTGAAAAAATCCCGCAAACACGCAAAAATTAAAAAAGCCACAATCTCGCGACAGTTCGCGGATTTTTGCGGACCGCGAGTTCACAAAATTCACCCATACTTAAAATATACAGAAAGAAACAAAAACATAATCAATAATGGACCTATGATGTCATTCAGGCAGAAAACATCTGTACAGTCCTTTGATCCCTAAATTCCCCCTATTACAAGCTATATTCCAACTCAAAACATTGAGTGCATTTGGGCTAATAGTGGAATTTCAGACAAAGCAGGGGCGTTAGGGGGCAAAGGGATGATAAGTTAGTTCTGGCATCTAGGTCAGCCAGATGCTTAAAGTGGTTACTTAAAACAAGACCAAAGGCCAGATGAGGCAAGGCAGAGGAGGCGCAAGAAGGAAGAGCATAACCCGCGACCCATGATCTCCCTGTCCTGTTGTGCTGTTACTTGTGAATGAGATGCAGAGGTTTATAAAGATAACCCAGAGGTAACAGAGGAAAATTCCCATCCTGCCCAGTGTCATCCCCAAAATTATCTACTAAAACTCAGTTATGTGAGAAGTTAATGATTCCATAATCCCCAGCAAAAGATTTAAAAAATAGTTTCCCAGCCAACCCAATTTCCAGATCATGATAATATCTCTTGTGCAGTCATAATCAATCTTAACCCTCTTAGAGAGCCAATGAAAAAAGTTATTTTTTAGTTGTGAGTAGCAATGCTCCTGTTGTCGGGGTGGGAAAATGATGAGGGAGGGTAGGGGTAGAGGCAGGAGAGGGGGGATGCTGGCAGTCAAAATTAGGGCCTGGCCCCTACTGACCTGATGAGAAGGGTCCAGCATAGCTGGGCCCGCGGCAGAGGCAAGACTGGTAATACCCATCAAGTTCACTCCCTGCCTCACAAGTTGAGCCATCCCATTTATCACAATCAAGGATGATTTATGCACTGTCATGGAGTCCCCCAACTGTCTGATGAAATTCTTCAACTTTCCTACGTGAGTCAACAGGCAGTGATGAACCCTTTAGGGTCAATCTTCCCTTGAAGGGGGCCTAAATCAAAAGCAGGTGAGAGTCCAGGAAGATCAGTCTATACTCTTACCCTTGCTACAGAATAAACTTTCTTTGCAACTCCCATTTTCCTCTTATGTTTTTTCCTTAGACTAATCAATAGAGTCGACTGAGAAACATCCCCCTTGGGGTCCAAGGACAAAAGGGCCCTCCTCCACAAAGAGGAATCAGTAGGGGAGGAAATGACCGAAACACATTCCTGGTTGCACTCTGGCTGTGAAATCGGGGGTCTCATGGAGGCGGAAGGGCCCAGCTGGGCATTGGAGGGAAGTGATGTGGGAGGGACAGGGCTGTCCCTTGATAAAGAAAGCCTTCTCTCAACCAACACTTTTTCTTTGGACGTCACACCAACTGCACGTGTCAGGAACCCTTCCATGGTTGATCTGTCGGGGGTGTCCTGGGGAGTCTTTGGAGTAGGGTAGGCCCAATGATCTGATTTTACCCCATGTCAGAAAAGGGTCAGCTACTATTTCCCCAGCTGACACCAAAAAATGATAGCCCCTTACAGACAAGACAGAATAAGAACAACAACAAATCAATGAAGTAATAGGAAAGGAACTATATGCAAACCCACCTCAAGTCCAAAAATCAATGTGGGCAGCTGAGCTTGAATGGTAGGGGAACAGGCAAAGTAGTCAATGTCAGCCCACCAAAAAATAACAAAATGAGCTGGGCAACAGACAGAAAGAGACAAAGTCACAGGTTCACAAAAGTCCACAGGATGGATGCAGTAAGATGACAAACCTTGATCGGACTCAAAACAGAAAGGGGGAAATCTTTGGAGCCCCTTGAGGAATCTGTGTTGGAAGAAAGGTTGGCCTCTAGAAAAAAAAGCAACCAGCCACTGTGACAGAAGAGGATGAACAGTAAAACAAAAACAGGGCCACAGGGGTTGGCCCCACCGTGCCTCTTGATGGCACTGAAGGGCATGGGACTGGCCCACCCTTGGCCTGGACAGGCCCCCTGCTGCAAGACTTCAGCTTCATCAATACTGGAGTGATGAGGAACAGCTAAGGTGTCAGGAAGGATTGTGGGACGACTGCGGTGGCTCATCTCCCTGTGTGCCAGTGAAATCCGGAGCAGCAGGACAGCTGTAAATACCTATGATACAGGTTTGATGGTCCTGATCCAAAAACTGTGTCCTCAGCAAAGAAGCAGAGCCCCCAACCTCAGGCCCTACAGTTTGCATGTAATACCGGGATGATGAGGCACAGCTGAGATGTAAGGGAGGATTGTGGGACTTGCCATCCCCAGCTTCAGCGGTGATGACCGCATCAGCTCACCTCCCTTCGTGCCACTGAGCTCAGGAGCAGCAGGGCAGCTGGAATCACGACTGTGGGGGCTGGAGGATTCTGACCCAAAAAACAGTATCCTCAGCAAGGAAGCGCAGCCCCCAACCTCAGGGACTGCAGTGTGCCTTTAATACCGGGAAGATGAGGAAGATCTGAGATGTCAGGGAGGATTGTGGGACAAAGAAGCGCAGGCCCCACTCAGAGTTCGCAATGTAGCATTTGAAGCACACACATTAATCATAATCCCATACTATACCAGACTGATGTAGATGCAGAGGCACTCTTTCCTAGCAGTTTAACAAAATCTTCATACCACCCAGCTGTAATGTGCTGATGTTTCTATATACATTAAGAGTCAACCTCAATAAAATTATTTTCTTTCATACACAAAAGGTTGCATGGGATTGGATGGGGAAAGGGAAGGCCCTTCTGAGACTTGAGGAGAAACCTAATATTGCAATAGCACATGCAACACCACAAAGGAAGTACATGCAAACTGTAAAATCACCGAGAGAGGCATGCCTCCCAGGCAAGTATGAGTGAAGGCCGTGAATAATCTGGGGGCATATTATCAAGGACCGATGTTAAAATTATCGCTGTTTTATTGGCAGGAAACTGCCGGTAAAACGGCGATAATGGGCTTGATAATACACCCTTGTTAATTCCCATAGAAGCCCATGTTAACATAAGAACATGGGCTTCTATGGGAATTATCAAGGGTGTATTATCAAGCCCATTATCGTTGTTTTATCGGCAATTTCCTGCCGATAAAACGGCGATAATTTTAACACCGGTCCATGATAATATGCCCCCGCTGCGCATGATAAATGAGAGCCGCCTAGTAGGAGGTCTGGAGCTGGAAGGGCTGTGTCATGGAATCAGAACTAGAATCATACGCTCTACTATGGAGATACCTTATCGTTCACCATGTTGATTGCAGCTGGATTCTTTACCTAATATTTTTAATTGCTCCTCTGCTTTCAGCTCATCCCACAACAGAACTAAGCTGGAGAGTTGACATTTTACTTCACAGAAGATTTCCACTGGCAGTGTTTTGAGAACATATGGACATATTGGTGTGATTTATCCTAAAATCTGGGCTTCTTCACAGTTACACCTAGTCTCTCCTAAATGCTTACACCCTTCACCACATACACAAGACACATTAGGCACATTAAGTGCAATCATTGCTTGACAGTCCCTCTAGGATCTTTGTGATTGGGCGGAATTTAACATCATTATGAAGGGACAAATGAATGCATGCCGTACACATCCCATGCTAAATCCTAGAAGCTTGTAACTCACAGATTGGCCTAGTGCTATGGTGCTATTTGATTTTTATAGGAAGTTGTACCCAAATGTTAATGCCTGTGATTTCTTCTCAGTGGCACATCAATTCCTTCACCACTTTCTTTTTTGCTTCGTGTGGTGAATTTAAAATAAGCCGAAAATTGGAGGGGAAGGCATCAGATCTGGAATACACATGGGCACAGACTATTGTGTAAAACTTAATGCGGAACCTGGAAACAATCATAAAAAAGCTGAGAACTCTTGTGCTAGACGTGGCACGGTAAACAACCTTTACAACGCAACTTTTACATCGCAGAGCCTTTACAACGCAACCATTACAACGCAAACTATTACAACGCATTGCTCTGGGGGGCGCTCTAGGATAGGGAATAGGTTAATTTACTATCCAATAACCTTCCCTAGTGTCCACGGGGACTGGAGTTGGAATAGTAAATTAAACTATTCACTATCCAGCACCCCAAAGCACTATGCGTTGTAATGGACTGCGTTGTAATACTTGCGTTGTAAAGGCATGCGATGTAAAAGCATGAGTTGTAATGTCATACATCCACGTGGCACATAGACTATAGCTAATTTCACAATTTACAATAGCAGATTTACAACATGATAGACAAATATGGTAAATTGCATTACTGGCTGTCCAATTGTGAAAAAGGACGACAAACAATTACCTTAATCAAGAATTAGCTTGGTCAACAGTCACTGCTACATCTAGCATTGCAGTGCAGTTTGTTGAGTTTTATAGTTGACTAAATGCAGCACTACCTCAAGCAGGAACTGTATTGCCCTCTTTCTAAGTAATTACCAGTACCAGTCGGTAGAATGAATGGCTTTTCTTTCTTGCAATCAAGAAAGGCTCGGGCTGTAATGATTTTCCACCACAATTCTTTAAAAAACAGAGTTTTACTTACTTCAGCATCTTAAGCTATGGTTTGCTGAAACTGTGGGCATAGATATATTGCCATACGCTCTTAATCTCTAATGGATATTGCACTTGACAACTACATGCATTATGTTTGTATCTATCGCTGTGTCTGAAACCGTTCATATCGGTTCAGGAGGAAGTATCCTCCTGTTACTTTATGTCAGTACATTTTTATTCATTAGTCTTGACTCACAATGAGATGGCGTTTTGTGGATTTGGCCACTCATATGTGCGCCTTATGTTTCAGGTGATATCTTGCTCTCTGCTCCCTGAAGCCTGAGGGCCAAACCTTCTTTTAGAATAAACGCCAATAAATAGGCACCCCTTTTTGGTAAATATTCGAGTTCATTCATTACGCTCCGGTCCTAATTAGGTGATTTACATTAGCTAAATAATATTTTCATTTGTCCTAGGTGCCCCCTCTCACCCTTTCCACCCCACATAGTCCTGAGGAAGACCCCACAGTAAGGAAAACTAACCTACAACAACCAGGGGTCGAAACGTTGACTATTACAACATGACCTATCCATGAACAATAGACTATTAATACTGTGTTCTATTATATGGCCTAGGTGCTACATTGTTCTGAAAAAGTGCAGATTTAATACACCTTGTGATGTCAACAATGCATTCTGTGACCTCACTGAATCTTTAAAAACACCTACCACCAACCACATTCCTCACAAAATCACTTACCTACCCCATCTCCCACTTTTCTTCAGGCACATTGTATATAACGTGTAAATATTTTTATAAAATTGTCTGTCATTTATGTGCTTTGACGAGGATGTGATTAAACAACATCCCTATCTCCCCAAATGCTTCACTGTTTTTTTAATTGTATATTTAATATAAATATTTGTGTTGCTAAAATTGTGCATACTGGGACCACTTACTCCCTGTAACATACGCTCTTAGTGGAGCCACAATGGGCCCGATTCACAGAATTAACTTAAGACAAAATCCTAAACGTACTAATTTTGGTATTCACAGAATGCACTTATTACTTTTGGTATTCACAGAATGCACTTACTACTTTTAGTATTCACAGAACGGATTTACGACTACTAACTTTACGTCCGCACTCGCGCTGGATATTCCGGCCCGGAGGTAGAGCTTCTGGAGGCGGAGCTTCCGGCCAAGAGGTGGACCTTGCGGCCTGGAGGTGGAGCTTGTGTCCCCAAGGTGAAGCTTCCGGCTTGGAGGCGGAGCTTCCGGCTAGGAAGTGGGGATTTAGCCATGGCTGAAATCTCCACCTCTGGGCCGGAAGCTCCGCCTCCGGGCTGGAAGCTCCCCCTTTGGGCCGCAAGGTCCACCTCTGGACCGGAAGCTCCACCTCCGGGCCGGAACGTCCGGCGCGAGTGCGGACGTAAAGTTAGTAGTCGTAAATCCGTTCTGTGAATACCAAAAGTAGTAAGTGCATTCTGTGAATACCAAAAGTAGTAAGTAATACCAAAAGTAGTAAGTTTAGGATTTTGTCTTAAGTTAATTCTGTGAATCAGGCCCAATGTGTGTTATTCCAAAGCTGGGGAAGCCTCCCAACATATGCTCTAGTTTCTAAGATTCGAGCTCTTGTCTGTCCATTTCTTCCTGAACTTGAGCCTAAGTTCCCCCTCAATGGACATCTTTCTGCCCCTTTTGCTATTGTTATCACCACTACTCTTTTACTTAGCAATGCAGCCACTCCAAGATGGATTAGCCCTGATGGCTTATTCCATGGCTTTCAGTGAGATGAACGGGCATCCTAAATATCGATGACACATCGGACTGAAGGAAGGTTAATGACAATTGAAAACATTTATGGAGAGACTAAGGACCTAATTATGAATTAGGATAAATCAAGTTTGGTATTGCTCAGACAATGGGAAGCAATAGTGAAAGAACCACATTAACTGCTGGCACAGATGGAGGTCTTTAAGTATATGGGATTATATATACCCACTGACCCAATGGTTTGCTGAGAACATAATTGGCACAATTGTTAAAGAAACTGTTGAGACTTTAAAATGCGGGATATCCTTTCCATTTATACTTTACGATGAGTGGCCTTGTTTAAAATGATTATGCTCCCAAATTTTCTGTATGCCCTTTCAATGTTCCCACTTGAAGTTTCTGAAAAAAAAATCACAGTTGTAAAAGCAGCTGCATGCGCCTTCCTCTGGCCGAGTCTCCGATGGGTTCATTATATGTAGTACCCATATGGTATAGGCCTGAGCATTACTGGATAATTCAAATGCCTGCTGTATGCCTTACAAACTAATGTATACACAAAGTGATTGATAGAATGTTTTAATTATTCTCGGCAACTGGTAATTTGTCAGGCCCCATCCCAGTCCATCATTATTTTGCACACTATGCTACCTCAGTTTTGACCCAGCTGTATGCAAATCAGTCTTGACCCTGGAAGCAGTTCAGTCCTAACTGCAAAGCCAGGCCCTCCCTGAATTGGAACACAAGCAACCAAGGACAATGTTTGCCCATGTTAAGGGCTCATCAGCCGGGTATCCAGTAACAAAATGCTCATGAGAACCACATCTGGGAACATAAGGAAGCAGACTTCCCAACTCCCTGCCCATGAAGAAATCATGAAAAGAAGTTGGGGCTGAATAGGTCACACATCAAACACTGCCAGTCAAGCCCTGAAATGGAATGCTGAAGGGAAAAAAGAAAAGAGGAAGGCTAAGAAACACTTGGTGACAAGGCCTCAAGGCTGTCTTCGTGGAGATGGGCTATACCTGGAGTCAGACTGAAAAAGAACCATAGACAGAGATGGCTGGAGAGTCCTGAGAAGTGCTCTTAGAAAATCAAACAAATCCACCTGCAAACGGTCATTCCAACAATACAGTTTCTTGAAACATCAATATTGAATCATTGCTCACATTCTTAATTATTTTTCATTCAAAATGAGCGGGCCTTTACAAAGCTCTATACCTGCAGCAACAATCTGCTCTTTTGGCCATAACCACTGCAGCAACTATTTTTGATTAAAATTGGGCAAATGTTACTTCATACTGTTCAAATCAGATAAAAATATATCTTTCAAGGATGGGATGATCATATATGTAGGCAGGATTCCAGAGTGATTTAAGTGGCATAACTTTGACATTTTCTTTTTGGGATGTTTTGACGTTTAAAATACAATATCTTCGAGTTCTCTTCTTCCCATCCTCTATTCAATTGAGCATATTACCCCCTGTTATTTAAACCCTGGTTGTTCTATTGAAATGATGCCTAATATTTTGGATTTGTCTACCAAGGAGTTCTTGGTAGCTTCAACTCCCTGCTTATTTACAGGCAGAACAACTAGATTTCCAAAAGCTCAAATTGTACTTTGCCTACTCTTGTGGCGCGGGTGTTACTCTCTGCAAATTTTTGCGGAGTGAGGAGTGAATACCTGGTATAACTGATTGGCTTCTTAGACATAGGAGAGACCCAGTGTTAAGACTATAGTTGGATCTGTTTGAGGGACCTGTTATATTTAGCTAGCTTTATGAATCAGAGATTCATAATTCTCTCCTGGTGCCCACAAGTATTGTATCACGCTCTAAGAGAGAAGCACTACGCTTGACTAACTTTGATAACAAAGAATGGCAAGGGATGCCATTGTGGCATGGTAAGCAACTCTTTAACATACTTTTCGATACTTTGAGTTGAGGGATGTTCTAGATAAATACTGCATACAATTGGAGGCTCTCCCTGAATGCAATCCTTTACAAGCAAGGATCACTATGAAGTCACTGTACAGAAAAGGCATATTACATATGTACTGTTCGACAATAACAATTGCACACAAGAATTTGGAACACTTTGGGCCCAATAGGAAAGGGAATTAGTTAAATTAGTTGATGAAGACTGAGTGGAAGCCAGAATGGCATAACGTGAACATATGATATTGGCACACCTTCACTTATTCAATTTAAATACTTACTTTGACATTTCTATGACCCACTGTGCTTACTGACACACATTTCCCCGAATGTTTATGGGATTGGAGTAAGAATAGTAACATTCTCCAACCTAATTAATGCACTTTTTTCTTTTCACTATTGAAATGCTAGCACATTTTTTTTAGGTTTATGTATATTAAGCTTCTAATTTTAAATGTATATTACAGGTTAATTAGTTTATTGGGTGTGATTGGATATGTAGTGTTTCAAAGGTAGGCAGATTTGTGTAACTTTAAATGTTGGGCGTGTTTCAAAATGATTAATTTCGGTATTTTAATAAAAAAATGTTAATGATTTCATTTTTTATTAATATTAAATATTTGATATAGATGGGTATGTTTTTCATTTACATTACTATCGGACATATTTAGATTTTATGTTGCAAATTGAAAGGATAGTGTGTCTTCACCAAACTTTTTAAAATATATCTTTTTTTAAATTATGTAGAGCAATATTTAAACATCATCCTTAAGTAATGTTTGTTAGATTGGAGATATACAGTTCATCTCCCCACCACCCAGTCCCAACAATGTATGCACATTCCCAAATGTTTGTGAGACTGTATTTATAATACTACATAGTAGCAGCACACCTCTATTTTCCATATTTTCCCCAGTGCTTATGGGAATGGAGTTGGACTAGTAAAATGAACCCCTCCTAATTTTTTGACTGCCTTTATGTTACTGGGAAATGAATTAGAATGGTATTGCCCCCTCCAGTTCATGCACTTGCAATCATGTTTGTGGGACTGGAGTTAGAACAAAAAATCAAACCCGACCTGAGGTCCTAATTTGTGTACTTTTACATGAAGTAAGAATAGTAAAAACATTATATCCTTTTTCTAAGCACTAAAAAATTGCGGAGGCAATGGGAAAATAACAATCTAAATGAATTATCCTTTTACTTCACAAAATTTTATGTAAGAAACAAAAAGTCTGTTAAGATAATTATGTTTAAGTATGTTGTAAAATTTAAACTAAAAACTGGCATACAATCTTAAAATCTTAAAAAAAGATATAACACATTAAATTAAATACAAATGTTAACAAGGAATTCTTCTCAATCATAGCTTAAAAGCATATTTAATGTGAACATCTAAAAATAAAAAAACAGTTTATTTATAGTTAAGTATAATAACCCAAAAGGCATGCTATAGAATTTTAGAATTTGATACACTTACAAGTAAAATATCTAATTGTGTAACATCAATAGTGTCAACATTTACAGAAGTAATAATACTTTTTAAATAGATAGCAAAATGTATACAAATAGAGAACATCAATGTACTTGTATTCAAATTTTTGATCTTTATTACATTGCCATTCTTTTCCTAAACATCACTGTTCCTATTTAACAGCCAAGCAGATGTGGAGGAATGTTGCTGTAAGTTCCAGTTTTATCGGATAAAATGTAAAAAACATTTTAATTTGAACAGATGTTCAAATTAGATATTGCCACTAATTTTAAGTGTAAATTCTTGTTTGTAGCTGTATCAGTTAGTATATATCGGTCAAAGGATAGTTTTCATTTTGTGTTTTAGTATAGGATGGATGGAGAGCTCCTGGATTACCAATGTGTGTATATTTGTGGTGCTTTTATTGTGTAAGATATTGCAACAATACTATAAGTGTTGATGAGGTACCTATTTATGGTGTTTGTCAGGTGGGAATAGGAATACGTATTATTTTTATTTTACACGTACCAACATTTTTTTGGTTTTGGGGATGCATGTATTACCATTTTTTATCGTTTTTTAACAAAATATTTTTTCAAATTTTTATTATACATTTTCTTCTATTTTAGCATGCTAAACATTTTTGCTTTTATGTAGCATTCTTCGCGCTTTGTTGGCTATGAATGGATTTCATGGGGAACGCCTTTTGAAAAATGATATATTGTTTATACAAAAACATTTTGCACTTTTTTGGAATACACCGTTTGGATTACCTGATGTAATGGAATGGTCCATTCGAAATTTCAGAAAATGCTAAGGGGGTTACAGAAGGGCGACAATATCTTATAACTATGTTATGAAAACACACAACTGCTCATTGTCTGCGATGACGCTGGCCCAATTCAGATCACAAACACTAGGTTGGGATGCTTCAGCTCTCTCACCAGTATGTCGGAGCATTCCGGTCTGTGGGGTGATGGTACCACAGGAAAACACAAAGTTATTGGTGTAAGGTACGTAATGGTGTGAAACAGAAATAACACCACCAGTTTACATGAACAAAAGTGAGCACTGCAAAAAGTAACAGTGTTTGATGCTGGCATGCTGTCTGCTGATGTGTATGTTTTCGCAAATATTTCAAACTTTACAGTCAGAGGAAAAGAAAAGGGTTGTGGCTAAAGGACACAGTATAAATCAAATCTTTTATGAGTGTGCTGAGAGTACCTTAACCATACCCAATTGTCAATATTTTATTACCCAAAATGGGATATTTACTAATTTAATTAAACTAATTCATAAGCACTGCATGGGGGATGGTGGCCTCAAATGAAGGGATTCAGGAGCATGGCGCACTCTGTCACAAACACGAACAAATTCATATGCAAATGTATTTGGCTTCAGGAGGGTGTTCATTAGTCTAAATACAGTACGTTGGCTTTTTTTTAATATAGACATTTCTTATTACACCATTTCTTTGGGTGAATATATTCTCAATCAATCAATTTATTTATTCAAAGTTTTATATAGCGCGAACAAGATCCTTACAGATATCAGAGCGCTTTACAAAGACAGGGTAGGGGCAGTAGGAATGAACAGAGATAATGGAAGCAATATAATAGTCACTGGCATGGTAGGATAATAATAACATACATAAAACATATCAATATACAAACAGGTAAACAAGTAATATAAGACGGCACCAGTCATTGATCCCACTACAGAGGTGTTCAGGTACACCTTGGGTGTGTGGATGGCTTATACCAGTGTCTTAGTGTATAGAGAACACTGAGTGGGGGCATCGGGAGAGTGAATCAGTAAACCAAAGTGTAACATATATTGGTCGGTATTAAGAGAGTAGCGTAAAAGTGTCCCCCATCAAGTAGAAGTATAATGCCAAAGGACAAGGTGAGCAGTGATACAGAGCAATGCAGAGTCTCTGATCCAGCACCTATAAGGATCAGGAGATCTTGGCCAGAAGGATGGTTTTCACCTCTTTCTTGAATAGTGCGGTGGAGGAGATAAGCCTGGTTTCAGGAGGGAGCGCATTCCAGATCCTGGGTGCCATTCCTGAGAAAGAGCGCTTGTATGTTTTCTCTTTCCGAAATCTACGAGGTTTCAGGAGTAGATTTTTTGTACTTCTATTGGATCTCGAACCTCCTCATATAGACAACTTTTGAGCGAGGTAGTTGGGTGCCTTGTGGTGCAAGGCCGCGTGTGTCATAACAGCAATTTTTAGCTGTATTCTGGCTTCAAAAGGCAGCCATTTTAGAGACTTTAAATCTGGGGATATATGCGAGTGTTTTCTTGAGCCAGTAATGAGTCTCGCGGCAGCGTTCAGTGAGGCTCTTAAGGGTGCTGTTGTGGATAGTGGGAGTCCGCTGAGGGCCACAATTCCGTAGTCTATTCGAGGGATGACTAAAGCTTGTACAGCAGTTTGGAAGTCTTCGGCAGGGAGGAAAGGTTTAATTTTCCTCAGAGTGTTGATTTGGAAATTAGCTCCTTTTGTGGCTTTGCTAACGTGCTGCTGCATGTTGAGCTTGGCGTCGAGTGTGATGCCTAGGGATTTTGCCGAATCCACGATGGTAGGTTGGACATTGAGCGCTGTTAGGTTATTGAGCCAGGTTTGGGTGGTGGAAATTTTCGCCGGGGGTGAGATGAGTAGGAACTCAGTTTTCAGAGCATTTAGTTTGAGGTGATTATCGGCCAGCCATGATTGAGTGTTAATAAGTGTGGAGTTCAGATGTTTGATATCTTCCGGGGATTGTAGCTTTAGGTAAAGTTGTGTGTCGTCGGCGTTCATATGGAATTGGACATTGGAAGCTTGAAGCAAGGTGGCGAGCGGTTCCATGACAAGGTTGAACAGTGTGGGGGAGAGGGAGGATCCTTGTGGGACACCTAGATCTGCAGGCACAGGTGTAGATAGCACATTGTCAATCTTGAACTTCTGAGACCGGTTGTGAAGGAAGGACGAAAACCATTTGAGAACAGTTCCCGATAGACCCATTCTAGTGCTTAGCAGCTCCAGCAAGTTCTCATGTTTGACCGTGTCAAATGCTGAAGAGAGGTCAAGAAGGATGAGGAGGCAGGACTCATTGCGATCAAGAATTTGGAGGGCGTCACCAATTATGTGTGTCATAGCTGTTTCCGTGCTATGTTTCGCTCGGAAGCCTGATTGATGAGGGTTGAGGAGGTCAAATTGATCAATGTGTTTTGTTAGTTGGAGTTGGACACATTTCTCCAACAGTTTGGCCAGGGTGGGGATATTGGTGATGGGTCGGTAATTGTTTAGGTCAGACGGATCAGCTGTAGGTTTCTTGAGTATAGGCGTGACTTGCCCCACCTTGAGGGAGTCTGGAATGAGGCCTTGTTGTAGGGAGCTGTTGATTATTTTGGTCCAGAGAGGGAGGAGCAAGGGGATGAAGTATTTTACAGCATTAGCAGGTAGAGGGTCTGTGAGGTGATTAGAGGGCTTCACGGTGCAGAGCAGTTTGTGTATTGCTTCTTCCGAGTAGGTATCGAAGTACAGCCAGGATGCCTTGTTTTTGGGTTGATTGTTAGACATTCTGGTGTGGTTGGGGAATCGACTTACATCCATGATGAGGTCATTTCTTATGTTGTCAGACTTTAGCTTAAAGAAAGCAGAGAAGGCTTCACAGTGTGGGGTGTCGCTTGTTGTGCTGTTTGATTGTAAGGGTTGTGTCTTTGTTTGGGTCTTGATTAGTTCGAACAGCTTTCTTGGCCTGTTTTTTGCTTGGTCCAACTGGCGGCTAAAGAAGTCCGACTTTGTGCGCTTTATTTTCCTGAAGTAGGCATTTCTCTTATTCTTAAGCCTTTTGAGGTGCAGTGCTGAAGGGTCTGATCTCCAGGTGCGCTCTGCCATTCGCATAGTACGCCTGTCGTCATTGAGTCTATCGTCATACCAGGGGTTAGAAATTTTGGTGGAGACTCTCTTCAGTTGCAGTGGGGCGACTTCATTGACTATTGTATTCATAGAGTCAAGGTAGTGGTCGGTCGGTGATTGAACATCCGAGGCACCTGAAGGTGGAAGGAGGAGATTGCCGATGTGGGGAGGCAGGGTAGAGGGGTTAAGATTCTTCATGTCCCTTTTCCATGTTTTGGATTTGATTGGTTGAGCCGGATTAGGTTTAACTTTTTCATTGATAAAGAAGGTGATAATGTGGTGATCTGACCAGTCGCAGGGTTGGATCGCCTCCAGTTGTGTAGAGTTCTCTTTGGCAATGATGAGATCGAGTATCGAGCCTTTGTCGTGTGTTGGTCTATCGCATATTTGGGTGAGGTCAAGCGCATTAAGGAAAGTTTTGAGACTATTCACCGCTGTGTCTTTCTGATCGTTCCAGTGGAGATTGAAGTCACCCAGGTAGACTTGGGTGGTCTGCCGACCGGCATTGGAAGTTATCATGTCCATGAGTTGTTGGGTGAATATGAGATTGTCACCAGGCGGGTGATAGATGAGATGTAAAGCACACACTTGTTTGCCCTCGCTGGTGATATGGAGGCAGAGGAGTTCGCAGGAGGAAAGGGAGGGGGAGTTGACTTTAGTAACGGAGAGGTTGCTCCTAAAAATGCATGCAATCCCCCCGCCCGTCTTGCCAGGGGACCTGTCCAGCCTAATGATGTGATAATTGGGGGGGACTAGTATGTCCATAATCGGGGTAGAGGCTTCAGTAAGCCACGTTTCCGTTAGAATGGCTAGGTCCAGATCCATAGCTGAGACGAGATCAGCGATGTCGGAGGAGTGTCTCTGGGCCGATCTGCAATTGAGTAGGATGCATTTGAGTTTGGGAGAGAGAAGGGTGGTCGAGCTTTCTAGAGTGAGTGGAACTTTTCTGAGGTTGTTAGGGATGGAACCTCTGTTGTTGAGTGTTGGGAGCCTCATAGGGTTTGTAAGAATTGTGCGTATGGGGATGTGTGTGTTGGGTATGTGTTTTACCGGACCTGGGCCATAGGAGCGTAGGAGAGAACATAGGTCGCGGTCCGACAGTGGGTTGGGGACGCGAAGGGGGCGGTGGGAGTTATTGCGAACGGGGATAGTCGGCCAGCGCGGGTGTCGTTGGAGGCGAGGGTATGTAGGGAGGGTGCGTCGTTTGTATGGTAGAGGGATGGTGGGAGGTAGACTGGGCTGTGAGGAGAGAAGGTCTTTGATTGTGTGTACATCTATTTTGATTTGTAGAATATCCTCTTTGACTTGTTGGAGGGTGGATAAAGTCAGGTCAGGAGGTGTATTGGGGATGGGGTTGGCGGTGAGAGCGATTGGTGACTAGTGAGCTGGAAAGCGGGCAGGGTATCGAGGGGGGGATATACTAGCATTGTTGGAAAGTTCTGCGGTGCTAATGAGTGGGATGGCATTCAAAGGGTGGGCGTGTTTGTGGGTGGGGGTGTGGGTGAAGTAGGCGGTGAAGGCGGTGGGTGGGAGGCATAGGTAGTGCTGTCAGCGGGAGGCGGTGCTGGTGAGTTGAAGAGTGAGTGAAGGCTGAAGACAGTGGGGGAGACAGGAGGGTAGTGAGGGCTGAGAATAGGAGGTGGGAGAGAGGGGGATGCTAAGGTAGGGGAGGCGGTATGTTCTGTATGTTTTGTTGGGAGGGTGAGAGTGTCATGGGTAAGAGTGGGGAGGGAGCTGGGGAGGGAGAGGTGTCTGCCGTGGGGGGATGGGAGTGGGGGGTGGATAAACTCCGAATGGTGGTGTGATCAGATGGTGGCATGTTGTGGGTGAGAGTTGTTGTGTCAGGTGTGAGAGTGTCGTGGGTAAGAGTGGGGAGGGAGCTGGGGAGGGAGCGGGGTCTGCCGTGGGGGGGATAGGAGGGGGGGTGGAAAAACTCCGAGCGGTGGTGTGTTCAGATGGTGGCGTGTTGTGGGTGGGGGTTGTTATGTCAGGGGGGAGAGGTATGGGGGGTATGAGTGGGGGTAAAAGGGCTCATGTTAGAGGGGCGGCTAGTATAAGAGGTGGCGAAATTTGTGACAGTCCTTGGGGAGTGTGGGGCGTTAACAGCAGGTGGGCCATTTACTGGGGTGCTGGGGGTAGAGGTGTTGTAGGTGGGGGCTGCGACGTCAGGGGTGATAGTGCTGTTGGAGTTCTGGGTGAGGGTCCGCAGCTTGGAGAGGTGCTCTTTGAACTTGGGGAACAGGTTGTCTAGTAGTTCCAGGTTCTTGTCCGTGGATTGAATTAGGACAATCCCGTTATTGTAGATAGTAATGGTAGTCCTGCCAGGGAAGAGGTGGGAAGGTGTGATAGAGAGAGTTAGGCCATGAGTTGTTTTCCTGGTGGTGGAGACGGTGAGTAGGGTTAGGAACGCTTTTCTCCATTGGGCTCTGCGTGAGGTGTGGAAGATGATATCAGTATTCAGGGCTCCATTGCCCGGTGAGAAGTAGGTGTCGGCAAAGGGTGTTTCAGGGTGCGACCTCAAGAAGTTATGTTTAAAACGTTTAGTGGCTTTTTTGGTGAGGGTGGAAGGGTAGTTAATTCTAAAAGTGTGCTTGCCGTTGAGCTCCATTTTAGAGAGGCTGTGGTGTTGGGTGTAGGAGATAGGACGACAATAAAAACTGTCAGCCGCTGGTTACAGGGCAAAGGAGTGACACTAGTGAGTGACCAAAAGTATAAGAGGTAGAAGTCAGTGCAACCAGGAACAAACAGTGCGAAGGTGCAGCTTACCTAATGTATCCTATATGCGAGGTAGCAGTCAGCTTACACCATGTACAAAATATGAGAGGTAGAACAGGTTAGGTGGAATCCAATTTACACATCAGAATGTAAGAGGTAGCAGCAGAGTAATCTAGGTGTAGAAAGTGGCTGGGTGCAGCTTACATGACTAAGCGAAGTGAATGAGGTAGAAATAATCAGTGCAACATCGTGAAGTAGCTGACATCGAAGAACCAAATAAATGAGGTAGCGAACAGTGACATAGGTGCAGGGTACAAAAATTCTACAAAGTACAGGTAGGAGTATAATACTGCGATAAGAGGCAGATACTTAATCACACATCTGTGAGGTAATAATCGATGAATTACAGGTGAAGATAAAGTGACATGGGTCCAGGGTACAAAAATTCTACAAAGTACAGGTAGGAGTGCAGTACTGCGATAAGAGGCAGATACTTAATCACACATCTATGAGGTAGTAATCGGTGAATTACAGGTGAAGATAAAGTGACGTGGATATAGGGTACAGCAGTGCACAGAATACAAATAGAAGTACAACAAATGTGTATAATAAAATAAAAATACAAAAATAGAAAAATAAAAATAAAAAATACAGTACTGCAACAAAAGGCGGATACTTAATTACAGTGTTTAGATACAGAGCTATGTAGGTGTGCGGTAGTTGATAAGAAGAAAAGTCAGTTCTTAGGGTCTGGGCAAGAGGTGAGTGACTAGTCCATGATGGCCGCCGAAGAAAGAGAAATATCAGTCTAAAATGGCCGCCAAGTAGGGGAGATGCAACCGATAGTCCTCTGTCAGTTGTTGTTGCTTTAAGACCAAGGGAGGGCTATTTCAGTTTCTATTTGAGCAAGCCCAGCTCTGGCTTGCTGGGAGGGAATCTTATCTCTATTTTGGTGGTCTTGTGTGGGGGAGTTAAACTGAGGAGCCTCGTGAGTAACGGCGGTACAGGCGGTACAGGTTGGGGGAATTTTTATTTGACAAACTTTATTTGGCTGAGAGACCATTAAAGTAAGACATAAAACATTTACAGCGCTTTGTGAAAAATATTTATCAACCAGGGATTCATTTGCAACATTACGAATTACATAAAAAATATGAAAATCAGAGCCAAAAGCAAAAAAGCCTAAAGTAAGCAAGGACAGTATGAGTTTATCCATACTAAATTATACAAATAGCCTGGATGGAAGATACCTAAGGATCATTATAAGAAAAACAAGAAGCATTAAAACTAAAAACATATAAAACATAATGTTGCTGTGTAATACAAAATCTAGGTGAATCTGGTAAATGACATATAATGATGGGGCAGAGAGATAAAGCAGAGCTCAGGAGGACAAAATCCTTGCTTCTAGTGCCCTATGTGCTCCTAGCAGTGCGTTGATTAGACTAAACTTCACAGTCACTCAAGCACAAGCACAAGCCCTAGACTGGTGTTCAAGGACATTCAGATAATTGTCAGGTATAAAAATGATCAATTAGGCCACAGAAGCAATACAGTAAAAAGCCCAGCTAAAAAGATACGTTTCAAAACATTTAAAAGCATTAATAAAAAAGGGGCAACCGTTGGCTAAGCCTTAGCTTTTGCTCTAATGGCCCTGCTCCAGTGGAGGTTTTGCCACAGTGCCTCCATGGATTCCTTTATCTATTGCCTGAAAGTTGGGCGATACTGCTTGGAAATCCGCTGCTTGCAGATATGAATAAGCCAGTTTCTCCCCAGGTGGCTATACCCGAGATGGAAATGAATGAATTGCGCTAAGGACATATCCGACTTCAGGCGTACCTGACAATGGGTGCTTTTATCTGCAGAGGCCTGCCATTTTGAGGTAAAAGACAAAAGCGGCTATGTCCAATACATAAACTTGAGAAGCAAAAGTCCTACGGCCGGAGTAACTAGATAATCAAGTCAGGGCTCAAATGCAGAGAAAGGTTTATTTCTAGAAATGCATCCATGAGAAAACCAAGATTCTCCTTCCTCATAATGTCTCCCACTTGTATTTCCAGAAACACTCCTTGACTGCCTCTTTTGATAATGACAGCAAGCTGTCATACCAATGACCACCAAGGTGAAGTTCTACCAAAGTGTCATGCCCATAGGCCAGACATTTGACTCTACAGGGCATATTCACAACAAATGGCGGAAACTATAGCTGACCTCAGTTAGCGTGCGTTTTCCTATCGCCGTGTACCATGGGAAATTATTGCTGTGTTAGCGGCGTATTCACAACATACTGCTAAGCGGCGATAGTTTTCCCTACTGGGTCAAATGTCCTGCAATAAGGTTAGTGTCACAGTGATAATATTCGTCATGCTAACGTGAAAAAAGTGGTGATGGGCCAATTAGCAACCAGGACCAGCACGGTAATTCACCTCAGTGCACCTTTTTTCACGTTAGGTGTGAAAAACCAGTATAAAACGCCTGCTATGCAGCCCAAACACAAATAAAAAAGAAAAAGAATAAACATTTGAGAAGAACCATGGAGGAGCCTGGACCCAGCACAGAGGCCAAGAACAGCCCCACAAACACACAGGAGGACCAGCCAGCAACTCAGGGGAAGGGCAAGGAGAAGAGGAAGAGTAAGACTCTATTTAGTCAGCAGGAAAACCAGGTCCTGATTGCCGAGGTGACAGAACACCAACAACAACTTTTTGTAAGCTCCACTGTGACATTGGCAACCAAAAAGGCAATATGGCAGTCCATCCTGGCCAAGGTGAATGCTGTCGGATAGGTAAGGAGGGCAGTGGCTGAGTGCAAGAAGCACTGGCATGATGTTAAGCGCAAGACCAAGCAGAAACTTGCAGCCAACCTGAAAGCAGCAATGCAGACTGGAGGTGGGAGTCCAGCACCAAACGAGGAGCTGGATCCATTGGAGGAACAGGCGTCCCAAGTCATCAGTGAGGAGACGGTGGTCGTAGTTCCAGATCAAGATACTGCTCAACACGACCAGACACAACACCAACAGGGTGATTACCAACCAGGGACTGGGGGACTGGGGGACTCAACCAATACATAGCAAGGTACATACTGGTGTGCACACAGACCTTAAAATGTGCACAGAAAAGTCAAACAAATATAGTCCAAGTATCATATCAGACAACAAGATAAGGGCTACGTGAAAGAGCAAAGGCCCACATTGATTTGTGACGTGGCAGGCTGTCAAAATGGCCCCCTTGCCTCAACACCACTCATATGCATTTTGCCTGTATGTCAGAGTTGTGTGCAAGAATGTTCATGTGCATCAAGGGTGACACAACTGTACATACACAATCTTGCGCACAATGCAGACACACTGGCACAATGCTGCATGTCTGCTGACATTGATGGTGGCATGCCCACTCATGCACATGATCAGTCACACACACAGTGCATCCACATGTTAAGTATCAGAGAGATGGGGCCCTGTGCAGACGATTTGTAAATGTGTGATCTTGAAGCAAGAGCGCCATGTAGACATCCTGCTGCATCGCCATTAAATGTGTCCTCCTGCATGTCCATGAGATGCAGTCCTGTGTACACAGTGACGGCTCGCAGTGGGAGTCCTGTGGGGCGGAGGTGTGAGGCGGTTGTGCGGGGAGGAGCAAGATGGTGGTAGTGGATTTGTATACACGATGGGCTGGAGATAGGTAATTAAATAAATAAATCCAACTAATTAGCTTGCGCTTACTGCATTGCCAAATCTGCGGTGCAGCAAGTGCATGGTAAATAGCTGAATTCATGTATTTACTTACCTAACTCAAGCACGTTGTGTTTCCAAATCCTCTACGCCCATCCTGCCCCTCACACTGTGTGTACACCAAGTGAGAAACCATCTAGTAAGTCTGCATTCCAGAAACACATGCAACGTCACAACAAACTGATCATACAGTCAAAAGTGCATATCCCACAATGCACACAAACAGCAGACTTCGCTCAAAAGGTGATGTAATACAATGAGCAGGGGGGGGCATGCCTACAACACCACAGGGTGGGGACAATTCATATCAGGAATGTGTCAACCAAATCTGTACTGCATGACTTGCCAGAATCTACAATGTCCATGTAAAGAAGTAAGACAACCAAAGTATGTCACAAGCAAGGATAGCAAAGTTGCAACAAATAATGACAACTAGGCAAATAGCACACCCCCCCCTTATTTTGAATTGCACACCTCCACCCCAAGTGTATGCATCTGCCATACAGAAAACACCATTCCATTGTTAAGTCAACTGTGTCAGTGACCAAATATGCAGTCATAGTTGTTATCACCCACATGCAAATCCATGCATTGAATATTCAAGGACAGCATGTATCATCCATGTGACCAGCTGCATGTCACATACACAAAAACACATCCCCCTGCCTTTTGAATCTGTTGGCAGGGTGGTGGTGACAAGGCCGGAGCACCACACTTAGGCATTTGAAATCCACATACATCTAATCCAGGGCCACTTACACATCACACGCGGGGTCAACTTTGAGGGCAATGGTTGTTGACACTATCTGTCCAGTCCGTAACAACAACAGAAACACATGCAGCACCATACTCACAGTAGGTAAGCCCACAGGAGGGCAGTAAGCAATGCACACAAGACAAATCTCAATAGACAAATCTACCTGGATGCACATGTGTACAGCATAGTGCAGCATACATTGAAACAGCAAGTAGGCCTTAGTAGCCAATGCACCTAAAGGGGGCCCTCCTCACACATAACTAATCTCACAACAAATTCATATATATACGCAGTACACCGCAAAGGTGCAAGTCTGTGAGCCACACTGACAATGCAAGTGATAGTGCATGATGAATACCATGCCTACACCCCAAACATCTCCACATGATGCAGGCCACGTCACTGAGGTGGCTGAGTGTGGACTACATCCTTAAAGGAGCAGGTAACACTCTGACACTTCCTCGTGTACATACAACCCCTGATGAAAGCAAGACATCTGCTTGAAAACAAGGCACAAGCGTCCCAACTCTGGCCATGACACATATTTACCCCAGCTTGCAACAGTGGATAAGTTGCATTAACACCAAAGCTACATGGGCTAGTATCCCACAATGCAGCGCACAAAAATAAAAATCAGAGCTTGTCAACATTGACTACAATGTGGGACAAACTGCATCACCTTCACAACTGGACTGTGGACACAACTGGTGTCCTGTGTGTGTATAAACTGCCCAATCACATTAGTCATAGCTGTAAACTGAGAGATGACAATGTACAAGTACAACCTCATATCCGTGATGTAGTTGAAAAAGTCAACATCCAGCAACAAATAGGCAGCCCCTCCCAAACAGTCACAATGTACATTGTCATGCAGTCTGCTTGGAAACTCACCCAATGCATGATCATACATGAAAAACACAGTTAAATTGCATCCCAACGTTACATTGTAGAGGGACAAATATCACCCCCTGAACAGCAGCCTGTCTCACTCTTCACTGATGAAGAGGGTGAATTCTCCACCATCAACACGGACACCCTCCAACAGCTGGTAGACTCCATCAGCACTCCACCTCCAGAAGCGAACCCAACAGCATCATGCAAACCCCACCCCCTGCATAAACCACACAGCAGCAAGCACCTGCCACCGCGGCTATCTCCCAGGACCTCCCGGACCCACATCAGACATTCCAAAGCAGACATTCCAACGCCATGTGTTAGAGGTCCAGCAGGAAATGGCTCATCAGGTGCAGGTGGGGTTTGACAGCCTGGCGGCCAAACTTGATTCTGTATGTGGGTGTCTGACTTCCATCCGGGACCACTATCAAAGCATAACAGACACCCACAGTCCGCTCAATGCTCTCCAACACCCAATGGCTGCTATCACTGGAGCCATGACTCAGAGACAGGAACAACTGATACAGATGTACATGTTTTACTGTGAACCTGATAAGCAGTGAGCGTACCAGGTATGTGTGGACCAGCTGTGCCCCCATTGCTCAAATACACCTGTCTAGAAATATCCCAATTTAGCCCCACATCCATGAAGGAAATAGAAATGTGTTAAAAAAAAAGGCAAAGTCTGTTGCAGGCCACAAATAGTGCACCCTTTAAAATTGCTGAAAGAAGATCTCCTGGCATATCTACTCACACTCTACAGGGTGGACGTAGCCTGTTGTGAAGGTGCACATTACATTTCACATCCCAAGATTGTGCACGCCATATACACATTGATGAAGACATGTAAGGGCACATGTCTACCAGCCACTAATTTAACCATGATGTCTGCCTCAGCGAAGTAGAGTTGGCAATAGGGACTCACCCCAAAGTGTAAGGCATTAGTCAGCCCCTTCCTGTGGACGAACAATGCTTACTGACTTTGGAGCCCCACATGGTTTGACCACTGTGAGCGGGTAGGGCAATGTGACAAGAAATGCATGGTGCACTGCACAAATCATATAGTAAGAAGCAGTGCCACCATTTCAAGGGTGGCATCACTATGAGCCAAAAGGTAACAGCTGCGAGAATTTGCCATGACAGTGGTATAAGAGGGATCAATGCAACATTTCACCTTTTGTGTGTAGCAGAACTGTGTGCATGCCCAAAAACGTGATAGGTGACAAAATCCTTTGGATGAACAATTCCTCCACAAGCCTCCATGAGCAACTCAGAGCAACCCGAAGGAAATACAAAAAGCCCATCAATAACGAAAAATGAACTTTTTTCTCCACCGCCTTGGACAACGTGAAAAACAGGCCCAAAGAACTCTTCAACATCATCAGACAGCAAACTTCCAAGCCCCCTGCTACCTCAGTTCAGGCCCCCAAAGACCTGTGCAACAACTTCACCAACTTCTTCAATGACAAAATCACCAAGATTAGGATCTCTCTAGACATTAACTTCAATACCTCCCACAAAAGCCCAACCTCAGAGACTGAAGACAGCACATGCAGGCTCCCCTAGAAAGCCTGGATATCCTTCAACTATATCCTTGAAGCCGTGATTCTCAAATTGATCTCCACCTCCAAACCCACATCTCACGTCCTTGATCCTATTCCCTCCCAACTGACCAAAAGTTTGGGACTCTCCCTAGCCCTGTTTTAGAGCAAGATCATAAACAGCTCCTTAAGAACCGGCGTCGTACCAGACTGCCTCAAAGTCTGTCAGGTCACACCACTACTGAAAAAAACAGGCCTTGACACCAACGATCTGAACAACTTCAGACCTGTTTCCAATTTCCCTCTCCTTTAAAAAAACGTCTAAAAATGTGTTCTCCTACAACTGACCCAACACCTGGACAACATCAACTATCTAGACCCACTTCAATCTGGTTTCAGAAAAGGCTGTAGCACAGATACCGCGATCCTTAACATCATAGACGATATCCACAAATCACTAGATACTGACAAATGCTGCCTACTTATTCTCTTGAACCTCTCGGCAGCCTTTGACACAGTTGACCACAACCTACTCATTAAGGCTGTTCAAGAAAGGGTAGGTGCAGATAATGTGGTCCTACAATGGTTCTCCTCCTTTCTACACAACCGCTCCCAAAGTATATAAATCAAAACCTTTACGTCTGACCTTCACCCTGTCAGCAGAGGTGTTCCCCAAGGCTCAGTGCTCTCTCCTCAACTGTTCAACATATACATAGAACCCCTCACCACCTTACTCAAAAATGTCAACATCCCCTTCCACCTCTATGCAGATGACACCCAAATCTATCTGGAAACCTCCTCCATTGATGACATTCAGAGACTCAAAAACACGATAAAAGAAGTCCAACACTCGCTATCAACAAATCAGCTAAAACTCAACCAAGACAAACAAAAATCCTCCTTATCTCTAACAAAGAAGTAAAACCCCAAATTCACAGAATGGCTAAAAGCAATTGACACCCTCAATTGCAATCTTACTCTGGCTAACTGGGTGAAATCATTAGGAATCACCCTAGACCCAAAACTCGACATGGCCAAACACATTAGGAGCTATGCTAAGAGTGCTTTCCTCAATCTGAAGCTACTTAACTAAATAAAACCATACATCCCGCCCAAAGACCTCAAACTTGCCACTCAATCTTAGGTACTATCCAGACTCGACTACGGGAATGCAGTCCTTACTGGTACAACTAAATCACACCTAGCTCCCCTCAAAATAACCCTAAATGCAGCAGCCAAAATGGTCACCGGGATCAAGAGATATGATCACATCCCACCGGCACTCAGAGAACAAAAATGGCTTCCCATTGAAATGCGTGCCAGCTTCAGAACTGATTGCCTCACGCACAAAGTCCTGCACACAGGGAAACTCGACTACCTAGCCTCAAAACTCAAGAGAACCGGTCAGACAAGGAACCTCTGGAGCTCTAACACCCTTCTACTCATCCCATGAAAACACGCAAACAAAAAACTACTGCACTGTCCTTCTCTGGAAACGCGCCCACAATCTGGAACTCAATCCCAATTGACACCAGGACTACCTCTTCCTTTGCCAAATTCAAGAAACTCCCAAAAGACCTTTTCCTCAATAATGCCTTCCCAAACCTGGTAACAATCGCCGAAGCTCAAAAGTCTGCTCTCTGCAGCATCTTGACACTGTGATACTTAAACCTACCTCCTCCCCACTCCCCACCTCTTCATTCCCTCCTCCCTGAAAGAGGTTCAACCCAAGACTTTGTGCACCCATCAAGGTTTCTCAGGACTTCTATACCTCAATGTTGCACAGCACGCTGGGACCTCTGAAACAATATTATTTACCTTGACCTATTCGTGTTACCCTGCACTACAAATTTTGTAAAGCGCTCCAATACCATCAGACCTGGCCAGCAAAATGCCTGTTGTGAATACCGGAAAACTTAAACTCATGACTTACTCTCAGATGACTTATTTGTGAATATGGACCACTGTTCTGCCATATGCAGTTCCAATAAACCCAAATAAAGGCTACTACTTGCATGGCCCGGAGTTTCAGCCTCCATGCACTGGAACATATAATTCAAAAGAATCTGACACACTTGCACAACGCAGAAAGTGTGCCAAGGTCTGTGCATGTAGATGGACTCAGCACCAGGAGCATCTGAGATGCAGGGCAATGATGCAATATGTGGTACCCGGCCATCCATCTATCTCCATGATGGATAACAGTAGCTACTACAATATCCTCTCAATGCCATGTCCCTACGTAGTGTTGCAAATGGGCAACAATGTGCTGTCCAACTCCGTGAGTCACACTTAATATGTATAACTTCACAAACTACTGCCCCTGGACTAGGCCATAAATCCTACTTCCAACCCTGTTATCCATGACAGTTTACTGTGCTCACATCTAAGGTATCTAGACACAATCCAGCCTGCTAGGCAACATGTCATCACCACACTTACACATTCAACGGAGTGTACAATGATGATATGAGATGCATACAAGGTGAAAAGCCACACTGCACTACATCACCCCTGACATAAGTGAAAGCCAAAGTGAAAACTGATAATCATTTATTAGAAAATTAAAAAAATTCTTCTCCTACAAAGTACCAATAATCTTAACTACTGCTAATCTAAACTAACTAGAGTAATGTGAAAAAGTACCTGAACTCTACCATAACTATTCCTAAACACACAACAACATATCTAAGACATCCATAAGGCACATAATGAGACAGGTCACAGACATCTAAGCTATAGACAAACTAACTACACAAGGATATATTTTTTGTTATTTTTTATGAACAAAAAAGACATCAAACCCCATCCAAAGGAAAAGGACACGTATCCCCAAATACTAATTAACAGTAATATTCTAAAACTACCATAAAATCTAACACTACCTATACCTACACTAAAACTACACTACCTAACACTTAAAATACTTACCTAACAATACCAGAAATACTTAATAAAACATTGGGGGAAGGGAGAAGAGGGGGATGGAGCTCTATATGGGCAGGCATCATGGGAGTCCCAGGGCTTTCCTCATGTCCTCCATGAGCATGGTCTGCTCAGACAACTCCCTCCTTAGCTCTGCCAACAGCACACTTGCTGTCCGTGATAGTCCTCCAGTCCCGCAGAGTGAAAGACAAAACCTGATCGGCAGGTGCAGGTGACATTGTATCCTGGTTGTGTGAGGTTGTAGGGGGATGGGACACTGCCTGGCCATGCTGGGGTGCACCACTGATGCCAGAGGGTCCTGGCATGGCATGTGTGCCACTTTTTCACCCACCTGATGCTACCCCGGCCACCGACTTACAAGAACCAGCTTCCTTGTCTTCATGGTACCTCTGTTGCATGTTACAGTATGATTTTTTGACCTTCTTAATATTGAAGTACTGGTCCTTCCTCACCTGGCAGGCATGGGACTCCATTGACGTCATGTTGTCTGTAAAATATGAACAGAAATTTGTGAGTTATTTGGACTATGTCAATTTTCTCCATACAAATCTGGCATACATGATCTCTCAAGAATAGGAGCCTACACTGTGGCATTACTAGGTTTTTTCAGAGAGTGACATGCACAACAAACCTTGAATCCAGGATGAGTGACTACATGCTGGGTAGACTGACATTCCAGTGCATGGCATGGAAATATACAGTCACAAACAAATTAGACTGTCAATGTAAAATGATGGTGCTGTGACATACCCTGGCTGCGGGTGACATGTACAAGGAATCAGAGGAAGGAGGCATTCTCCCTCATTGTGTAGGCCCACCCTCATCCTCTCCTGCAACACAGTGCAGCATCATATGTAAAATGCTCATATGCAGCCCTGCATGTCCCCCAGCGACTGTGTGCAGTGCATCACGTCTGTGCAAACACAGGGACTCTTGTACAAGAGTGCAAGGGTGTCTGTGTGCAGGGGTGGTCCAGTATATGTGCCGGAAGGTTACCCTACCGGCAGAGGAGCAATACTGGGACAGCCCCACTCACACGTTAAACTGTGCTGCATCATGCAGCACTCTTGGAATCATGTCAGGTGGCTGAACACTAATGTGGACAGGAGGCGCTGGGCCTCTACCCACCACTACTTCACAATAGGGGACGTGTTGCTGGCCAGAGGGGTAAACATCGTTTCACATGAATTGTCAATCATGCATGTCTTGGATCCACTATTGTCACTCTGTAATTAATTTCACTATGCAGTCCTTCACGCCACAAACTGTTACAAGGCATTCCCCATTGTAACGTCAACCTGGTGTCATAATGGTTATAGTGTTATAATGGGCAATGCATTCTCACAGATAGCGTTGTAGAGGCCTGCTTTGTAAAATATATGGCACAGCAATAATTACAGGACTGAGGAATGCTTGGTAAATGCATGTGGAGTGATGTCACCAGATCATACAGAGGTGCTCATTAACCTGAGTCAGAATCAACAAGGGAATTATCCCAAGGAGGAAGCATGACAACACCATTGGTAGAGACTCGCTTGCCGGTGGCAGAGGCAGGCTTCTTTCCGCTTGTGTACGCTGGATATTACTCTGTTTAGCGCTGTAAGAGCATGTGGACGGCAGCTACTTAGATGTTTTTAAACTGCACGGAGTCAACTAGGACTACCAGCATTTTTAAACAAAATATTGCACTGTGTTTTCTATTTTTAAACTGCAACTTCTTGTGAGTGCATGCACACTGTAGGGGCTGATTCGAGAGCCCGGTGAGGTCACCTACCTGCTGCACTCCCGCCCCGGTCCGCCGCGTCCATTGTGGGCGTTTGTTGCGGAGGGTGAGGAGGAGCCCAGCACTTCCGGGCTCACTGAAGCCAGGTCAGCGCTCTAGTTGCGCTGGAACGCTCTGTATTTAGATCAGTGAGGGGCGCGGCCACCCTGTGGAGACTCGCTTGCCGGTGGCAGAGGCAGGCTTCTTTCCTCTTGTGTACGCTGGATATTACTCTGTTTAGCGCTGTAAGAGCATGTGGACGGCAGCTACTTAGATGTTTTTAAACTGCATGGAGTCAACTAGGACTACCAGTATTTTTAAACAAAATATTGCACTGTGTTTTCTATTTTTAAACTGCAACTTCTTGTGAGGGCATGCACACTGTAGGGGCTGATTCGAGAGCCTGGTGAGGTCACTTCCCTGCAGCACTCCTGCTCCGGTCCGCCGCGTCCATTGTGGGTGTTTGTTGCGGAGGGTGAGGAGGAGCCCAGCACTTCCGGGCTCACTGCAGCCAGGTCAGCGCTCTGGTTGGCCCGCCCCTATGGCACTAATTATGCTCGACCTTAGTGCGGCGTTCGACACTGTGGCACATTTCACCTTGCTGCAGTGTCTGAACAAGGGAGTTGTGTGGGGTGCCGCTCTGGGATGGCTGACATCCTTCCTGCCAGGATGGAGCGTCCAGGTCCAGCGGGGCTCCTTTCAATCTATTGAGATCGCGCTAGAACAGGGGGTGCCCCAGGGCTCTGCCCTGAGTCCCACCCTGTTCAACCTGTACAAGCCCCTCTGGCTTAGGTGGTGCAGGCATTTGGAGTGGAGTTAGTATCTTATGCAGACGACACTCAGCTGCTGATATCCCTATCCCAGTCTCCCTCGGTTGAGGCCGCCAACTTTAGGGCATGCATGCAGGAGCTGGCCTCCTGGATGAATAAGAACTGCCTAAAGTTAAATGGAGGCAAAACGGAGGTGCTGGTGGTGGGGCTGAGCTGGACGGATGCCTGGTGGCCGCCCTGCCTGGGCCCTACCCCTATCCTGTGTGAGGAGGCAAAGAACCTGGGGATCTGGGTGGACTCTACGGTCTCTCTTATGAGGGCCAGATAAGGCGGCTGGTAGGGAAATTCTTTGGTGTGTTAAAAACATTAAACAAAACACTGGACCTGCTCCCTCTGAGGCTAGGTAGACGATGATTCAGGCGCCCATTACATCCTGTTTAGATTACCAGAACGTCTTATACTTGGGAGCGACAGAAAAGATCTTAGGCCGCCTGCAAGTCTTACAAAACGCGGCAGCAAGGCTAGTGTTGAGACTACATAGAAGAGCGTCTTCTAAGCCTGCGCTGACTGATTTACATTGGCTCCCTGTTAAGAAGCGGATTTTATTTAAATCCCTTCTTATAGTCTTGGCGGCTCAACACTGGAACAATCTCCCGCTCTTTCTCAGGTTGGAGCCCTCAGAATCCAGATTTAGGAGCCGACTAAAAACACACCTGTTCACTATGTAATGCCAAGCAGAAATCGGGGGCTTTCCTTATTCTATGGGTAGGCCGATGCTCTCCACAGCGCGGGGACACGCCGGGATGGCATTACCATGCGCTCTATAAGCTGCTTTATTATTTATTATTATTATTGCAGTGTCCAAACATGCCCATGTGATTCTTTGAGCCGTATTTGCTAGATGTTTGTGGAACGTGCCATTGATATGCTTGGCTCAGAACTACGCACTGCTACTTCAGTGAAGCTGGTATGCAACATACCTGTGAAATCACTTGGCTGACCTGTGTTTGAGCACGGACAACCTGAAAACCCATAGCCTCCTTGTGCATGATCGGTCACACTTGCACAGTCATCTCAGTCAAGGATGAACATGCATTCCATGACTTCTGTTACTTATCAGCTAAACCACTTACATTTCTCCTATCCTGTTGGTGAGCTTTTTCATCCATATGCATGTGCTGTAGTGACAGAACCCATATACCTAATTCACATATGTACCACTGACTGGGGATGTGCAAAGTTACAACTGGCAGACAAATGCACAGCTCAATCTTAACCTACTGATTCATACAGACTTATGACTTCAACAAAACATCATCACACTGTAGGCAAGGTACAGTTGATACACACCCATACTGCATACTACGCCAGCCTTTTTACACTTCCTATTGTGCAGCACACAGGTCCACGAAACAATGCCTTGGATTGTTCATGTACAGTCACCCTTCCTGTGCACAATCTTTGTCCTGCATGAAGTATTGCACAATGGTGCCAGCCTTGGCACTATAGTGCTCAGTGTTGCGCAAGCACAGTGGAGAACACCAACCTGCACCCAATGGTTGTCAGTATAATGCAGCGTTGTGTTTCTGATGTGCCAACGATCGGCGTGTACGCATTACGTCTCCCGCCTCACTCTGCCACATATGTGCACTTGTAAATTCTGGCTGTACATTACAGTGTTAATAATCAAATTTGGATTTTAAATTTACCACACTGTAGGCCAAGGAGGACTCCAAGGTGGTCCAGCAGGCCACCCTCATGGGCCAGGCAATCCTACCAGCAGTGCTTACACTGGCACACAGTCCTGCCCACCCCAAAGACACGCAGCATCTGCGCCCGCAACTGCTCCCACCTGACCTTCTGTGCCTTCACATCATAACCGGAGAGGATACGGCCTCCCATCTCCACCATCTGCGGCAGGAAAAAAGTAATCATCCAGAAAAAGCTCCCCAATGCCCCATCAACATCCTGCCCTCCCTGCCCACACTCACCATCTCCCTGCACACGCCTTATTCCACTGCCATAAATCAAAACCCATTATAACAGACCCAACTACTACAAAGTAAGTTAACTACCCCAAGACAAACACCCGACAAGATTGAGGACAAGAGACTATAAAACGGGTAAAAACAAGTAGCCACACCACACAGGAACACTATCCACAGGACACAGGATGCAGCAACACTCTCCAATCCAGCAATCTGCAGCACACACCACCAAAACACCTCCAGCACACTCCACAATCACCAGCAATGTGCTCAAAAGAGACAGTGAATTTGCACAGCACTCCTCCAGTAAACAGGAAGCCTGCAGACATCACTTCTTGTGAGTTTGCGGCCCGTTTTTTCACTTATCATTGAAAATCTGCACGCAAATAGGATTTGGGTTTACATTTCATATAGTTAAATTTGTTTAGCGATGTATTTTCCATTGCTAGTATCGGATTTGCGGGCAGTTTTTCATGCTAAGTGCAACTTCTTACAAAGATGAACAGTCTTAGATGAAATTTAATTTCTTGTCCCAGAGAACACCATGAAAAGCTTAATTTTACCCTTAATTTCATACTGGACCCCAAATGAAACCCTTAATTTCACATTGAACCTCAAATGACACCCTTAACCCCTTCTGCGCTCATGACGAGCTGAGCTCGTCATGAGTTGTGCCGCTCGCACGCTCAGGACGAGCTCAGCTCGTCATGTAACGCAGCTTTTTGAAAAAAGCCGCGCAGCGCAAAAATAGCCGCCGCACGCATGCGGTTAATTTCACATTGGACCCCAAAGGACATCCTTAATTTCACATTGGACCCGAAATGACACCCTTAATTTCATATTGAACCCCAACTGACACTCACATTTTCATAATTGGCCCCAAATGACACTCGAAATTTCATATTGGACCCCAAATGACAGCCACATTTTCATAATTGACCCCAAATGATACCCAAAACAACATAATTGACCCCAAATGACACCCAAAATGTCATAATTGACCCCAAATGAAACCCACATTTTCATAATTGACCCCAAATGACACTCAAAATTCATTATTGAACAAATTCGACACCCAAATGTTGTTGTTTGAACCCATATGACATCCTGATATTCACAATTTACCACTATTGACACCCTATATGTAATTTATATGAACATATGACTCAATGAGCAGTGGAATTTCGTCCAACATTTGACAACCTTACATGTCTAGTTTAGTACAAATGTCACCCTAAACAGCATCTCTGTTCAGAGGTAATATATACTCCATCAGTTTGAAATTGTGACATTGTTACCACTTACTGTTACACTTACACTTGTCAAAGTGATGTACTCAGGCAGAGTAGTAACATGTACACAGGGTATATTTGTAATGTTTTTAATTGACATATACTGTGCTTATGGTCATTTAGAACTGATATATGATTGCTAAGGACAGTCAATCAATCAATCAATCAATCATTACATTTATAGAGCGCGCTGCTCACCCGTGAGGGTCTCAAGGCGCTGAAAGGGGGGGGGTCGTTTACTGCTCGAATAGCCAGGTCTTGAGGTGCTTCCTGAAGGTGAGATAGTCCTGGGTCAGTCGAAGGTGTGCGGGGAGGGAGTTCCATGTCTTGGCGGCCAGGTAGGAAAACGATCTTCCTCCGGTTGTGGTTTTGCGGATCGGTGGGACGATGGCGAGGCCGGCGGAGCGGAGCTGGCGGGTGGGAGTGTAGAACGAGAGGCAGTTGTTCAGGTATTTGGGGCCCATGTTGTGGAGCACTTTGTGTGCGTGGGTGGGGAGCCTGAACGTGATCCTCTTGCTGACGGGGAGCCAGTGCAGGTTTCTCAGGTGGGGAGTTATGTGGCTGTGGCGAGGGATGTTGAGGATGAGTCGTGCAGAGGTGTTCTGTATTCGCCACAGTCGTTTCTGGAGTTTGGCTGTGGTTCCAGCGTACAGGGCGTTCCCGTAGTCCAGTCGGCTAGTGACGAGGGCCTGGTTGACGGTCTTTCTGCTTTCGGTGGGGATCTATCAGAAGATCTTTCGGAGCATGCGCAGGGTGTTGAAACATGAAGAGCAGATGGCGTTGACTTGTTTGGTCATCGTGAGGGAGGAGTCCAGGATGAATCCCATGTTGTGTGCGTGGTCTGTGGGTGTAGGTGCGGTGCCCAGCTCTGTGCGCCACCAGGAGTTGTCCCAGGCGGATGGGGATTGTCCTAGCATGAGGACCTCCGTTTTGTTTGAGTTCAGTTTCAGACGGCTGAGCTTCATCCATTCCGCGACATCCTTCATTCCTTCCTGGAGGTTGGTTTTGGCGGTGGCTGGGTCTTTGGTGAGGGAGAGTATCAGCCGGGTGTCGTCGGCGTAGGAGATGATGTTGAGGTTGTGTTCACGTGCGATGGCGGCGAGGGGGCTCATGTAGATATTGAAGAGGGTTGGGCTGAGCGAGGAGCCTTGGGGTACGCCGCAGATGATCTTGCTGGCTGTGGAGCGGAAGGGGGGAGGCGGACTCTCTGGGTTCTGTTGGAGAGGAACGAGGTGATCCAGTCCAGGGCTTTTCCATGGATTCCAGTGTTGTGTAGGCGAGTTATTAGGGTGCGGTGGCAGACGGTGTCGAAGGCGGCCGAGAGGTCTAGGAGGATGGGAGCGGTTGTTTCCCTGTTGTCCATCCGGGTTCTGATGTCGTCAGTGGCTGCGATGAGGGCGGTCTTGGTGCTGTGGTTGCCCCGAAATCCGGATTGGGATGAGTTGAGTGCGTTGTTTGTTTCGAGGAATGCAGTCAGTTGTTTGTTGACGGTCTTCTCAATTACTTTAGCCAGGAAGGGAAGGAGAGAGATGGGATGGAAGTTCTTGAAGTCTTTTGGGTTGGCTGTGGTTTTCTTTAGAAGGGCGTTGATCTCTGCGTGTTTCCAGCTTTCTGGGAAGGTGGCTGACGCGAAGGAGTTGTTAATGATGTTCCGGAGGTGGGGTGCGATGATGACGCCGGCTTTGTTGAAGATGTGGTGAAGGCATGGGTCCGACGGAGAGCCAGAGTGGATGGAGTGCATGACGTGGGTGGTATCTTCGGTGCTGGCGGGGGTCCAGGCGCTGAGGGTGGTGGGAGTGATTGTCGGTTCGGTGGCTGGAGGCGGGGGCTAGGTGCTGAAGCTGTCGTGTATGTCTGCGATCTTGCGGTAGAAGAATGTGGAGAGGGAGTTGTAGAGGTCTTGCGACGGTGCGATGTCGTTGTTGCTGGCGCTGGGGTTGGAGAGCTCCTTAACGATGTTGAAGAGTTCTTTGCTGTTGTTGGTGTTGTTGTCCAGCCGCTCTTTGAACAATGTCCTTTTGGTGGTGTGGGTCAGCTAGTGGTGTTCGCGGGTGGCGTTCTTAAGGGCTGTCATGTTTTCTGTCGTCCATTCGTGGCGCCAGGCTTTTTCGAGGGTTCGGCAGGATTTATTTGAGTTTTTGAGGGCGTTGGTGAACCATGTGGTTTTTCTGTTGCTGGTCTTGCCTGGGGGGTTCTTAAGAGGAGCGAGGTCGTCGACGCAGTTGGTGATCCACTGTGCAAGGTTCTGGGCTGCATTGTTGGTGTCTCGGGTGTCGGCTGGTGGGTTCTGGCTCAGCGATGTGGTTAGCTGGTCTGTGGTGACTTTGCTCCAGCATCTGCTGGGGATCTGTTGCATGTGGTGTTGGAAAGTGGTCTTCTTGAAGGTGAAATGGATGCAGCTGTGGTCGGTCCAGTGTAGTCCGGTGGAGTGGCTGAAGGAGACGTGTTTGCTGGCGGAGAAGATGGAGTCGAGCAAGTGGGCGGCGTAGTGGGTGGGGTGCTCACCAGTTGCTTGAGTCCGAGGTTGGTGAGGTTGTCGAGCAGGGTGGTGTTGTTGTTGTTGTTGTTGTTCTCCAAGTGGAAGTTCAGGTCCCCTAGGAGGATGTATTCGGGTGAGGCTAGAGCGTGTGGGCTGATGAAGTCGGCGATGGTTTCGCTGAATTGTGTGCGTGGGCCCGGGGGTCTGTAGATGAGGGTTCCTCTGAGTGTGGTTTTGGGGTTGGTGTGGATCTAGAAGTGTAGGTGTTTGGCGGATGGGAGTGTGTCTTCGGCGTTGGTCGTGATGTTGATGGTGTTCCTGTAGATGATGGCGATTCCTCCTCCGGTTCGGTTGGTGCGGTCCTTCCAGGTTATTTTGTAGCTGTCCCGGATGGCTATGGCGATGTCGGGGGCTGAGGAGGCATTCATCCAGGTTTCCGTGAGGAAGGCGACGTCTGGTGTTGTTGTGTCGAGGAGGTCCCAGAGTTCGATGGCGTGCTTGTGGACGGAGCGGGTGTTGAGGAGGATGCACTTGAGGTGGCTGTTGTTGGTGTTGGGTCCGGTGGGTGGGGTGCAGGTACGAAGGCAGGTGAATTTGCAGGCTAGGCAGGTGAAGGGTCTGTGGGTGCGCTTAGGGGTGGCTCGGTGGCAGGCGGGTGGTCATCCGGTGCGGAGAAAGAACCAAACAGTACAGATATTTTGAAGACAAACATGTTGGATACATACTATCCAAATAGAAGTAGTCATCTTGAGAACGTTTGTCTCTATGAAGTTCTGCAAACCTATACTTTTAAGAAATGAAATGAAATGAAAAACTGCACTTATATGGCGCATAACTACCCGGAGGCCTCGCAGCGCTTTTGACTGATTACTGTAGCGAGCTCCGGGTGATACAACGCGCTTTTGCGAACAAATGGGTTTTCAAGGCCTTTCTGAAGGACATCCGGTTACTGTTCTCTCGAAGAAATAGCGGGAGAGAATTCCAAAGCTTGGACGCAGTGTGGGAGAAAGAGCGACCGGCCCAACGGGCTTTGTTAATTTTAGTTGTAGTTGCTAGATGTAATGCGCTAGAGCGCAAGGCTCTAGACGGGGCATAAGGTACAACTATGGGGTACAGGATAGCCGGGCCAGTACAGTGGAAGGATTTGTGCAGAATGCACATGGCCTTAAACTGCGCTCTGGCCGCTACTGGGAGCCAGTGAAGTTCTTTTAGAGCTTTCTTGGTTGATTGCCAGCGGGGAATGTTATACAGTAGTCGAGCGGGACAGTTTTGCGTGACTTGAAGCCTGTTGGTCACTGCTGCCGGGACTCCTATGTATAGGGCATTTCCATAATCCAGGCGGGAGAGTATCAGGGCCTGAACCATGACCCTCCTCGCCTGGAATGGAAGCAAAGGAAGCACTTTGTGGAGCATTTTCATTAGCCCGATACATGTAGAGGCAGTTTTGGTGGCTTGGACCGAAAAGTCAAGCGCTTTATCAAGCCAGATTCCCAGGCTCTTTATCTGAGGTTTAGGAGGGGGAGGAGGGCCAAGACATGTGGGCCAGATGGATGCTAGGGCGGACGGAGAAGGGTTGCCCAACAACATGATCTCCGTCTTCTCTCCGTTTAGTTTGAGACAGGAGGATTGCATCTGATGGAGCGGGATAGAAAACAGAATTCTGTTTAAACCCGTGAAGTCACATTTCCATAAATAAATTAATAATGCTAACAATTTGTGCTGTGTGTATGCTAATACAATCTAGTTTAAAGTTGCATTTTCACAGAACACGCGGGAAACTAATATGTGTGCTCATAAATGTGCATTATGTTGCATTCTCATGTATGTGGAAAATAATAAATTAATCTTGTCTATTGTCATGTCATAACTAATAGCAGCTGTTTTTGAAATAATGGCATGTGCTTATTTTGCTTCCCTTGTCTATGTGGTGTCACTATATTCTTTATAGGTGCATAAAGAACACTGCTGGATTTATGAAGACTGGTAAATATAAAATGCTGCTTTATTTGTGCTTTACTGCTAGGTAATTTAGACTAATGGGTTAATTATTAGCAATGATGGGAGGCAACAGAACAAACTGTATTTCTTTCATTAATTATTCTTTGTGTTTGTTTATATAATAGTTTTACAAGTGAAGCTTAGAGATGGCTGCAGAAAATTAGTACCCTTTTTAAAAGTGACGCAGGGACGGTGGCGCAGAAAATTGACGCTTTCTGAAAGAGGCCTAATGATGAAAATGGCTCAAGTGAAAATAATTCCAAGAAGGATGGAAAAGGCCTCTGAGCTTTTATTTTGAAAGGTTTTGGAATGAACAGCTAAAAAGATGACTTTTTGGAGAAATTTGCTAACGTTTGCTAACGTGCCACGGGAGTTCAGAGCTGACTAGCTCAAGGTTAAAAAGGAAGTTGTCGCTACAAAATGTAGCAGTCTAAGGAGAGCTGCCAAGACTTCTAAATGAACAATGGACTAGTGAATTTGCCCGGGCATGTAAGAAGGAGGTGTCACAGTTTACTGTGGTACGAGGTGGCTCAGCCAATGGAGAACTAGAATTCGTCTGCTGGAATGTGAAAAATAGTTAGCTCAGCTAAAATTAGGGTATAAGAATAGGTTCAGAGAACACATAGTTGGCTTACGCTCGAGAATTCTGGAGGACGATGTTATGCTGATGGACTTTACACGTGAGGACAGGAGTTTTTATTAATTACTTTATTACTAGGTGATGAGGGTAGAGACAGAGATATAGTTAGGATTTTGGAAATGCTTAATTTTACTTATTCCTGCTAATGAATAATAATTCTTGATTTATGCTCTTTTTATTAATACTGAATAAATCTTTCTTTATGACATTTTCTAATGCTTGTTTAATAAAATACCAAAACCTAAGTTTTTCTAGATGTGTTAAAATAAACTTTCTAAAATGACAAGCTGGTCTTGATTATTGCAGATGGTTTAAACAACTATATTTAGATCTTATCGCCTCATGATTCAAGCGCTCTATTGTTATTATGGGCCTAGTGTTGTAATGTAAGTTTTGTGGTAGTAAATAGTGTCATTTGTGCAATATTTTGGTGAGAGCGCTGGATCAATTTCTGGTAGCCATCGGACGGTTTATATATGTTGTTTTTGACATACATGTTACATGCATGATACATATATGTTGGTAAATTCATAGGATTAAGTTTTAACACATGTTGAGTTTGTTTATTTTGTGCTATGTGTGTACCGGTACAAAAACTGTGTGATGAGAAAGTAGTCATGCAGAATATCTGATCTGTTTCTGTGATATCGCCGAGTATCACTGTTGGTATCGCCGTGTACCAGAAGTATTGTCGCCGTGCAATACAGTGTTGTCGCCGTGCAACACAGTTTTAGGGCTAGGTGTGAATCTTGTAATAGTGAGGGTTTTCTAAGAAATTAGAGCAGCATGAGAATAGGGACAAAGCGCCTTCCATAAAACTCACTGTGATAAGAGTATTAGTTATATTCAAGCTTGAGTGAAGGGCAGGGTAATGTCGGTGCATGATTATCTATAAACAGGTTAGAGTCCTGTACGGGTACATGTTTTATATCTATAAACAGGTGAGAGCCCTGTACGGATAACGGTGTTATTTTGCTAACGGTGCATGATTTCTATAAACAGGTGAGAGTCCTGTACGGATTTCATGTGTGACTGAAGTTAGGGAATTTTCAGTGTGAAAGTGCGTGATTGTTTTGTAAGGTATGTTCAAGTGGAACTCTTAGAACTTTCACTTCGCGGTGGGTTCAGAGCAAAATGAGTTCATATTCTTACGTGTTAGAAGGGTAGGGTAAGAGTTGCTCTACTGGCAAAAGGAAATTATCCTTAGTGTGAATAGCGCCGTCTATTCCGAAGTGTGGATACTTGAATGTATGTAAACTATCCTAATTAGAGAAGCAGACAGATGTGTTTCGTTTTATATATTCACTAAAATGTACCAAAAGTAATTCTAAGGTACTTAGGAAAGTTCAGGATAAAGTCTGTACCATTCTAAGACTTTCTAAAAGTATTGTGCAGTGTTTAAATACATTTAAAAAGCTCTGCACGTTAATAAAATTCAATTCAAAAGTGTTAAGCATAGTTGAAAAGTATAAAAAGGTGAACTGTGCTATTTTAAAACATTCAGGAGCATTTTAGAATGTTCTGTGTTAATTAGGCTATAATTAAGGTATTCCACGTTGTTAAACATTTTTAACCAAGAAAAAAGTGATTAGAATTAATTTTATAAACATTCCACGCTTTAAATATAGTATTATATTGTTCTCCGTAGTTTAAAAACATTAAAAAGTGCCCCGATCGAAAATTGTAAGGGAGGGGCTGGTTTTAGGAGTGAGAACGTGTGGGGAGAGAATCTGCAGCTGCAGCAGCTGCATACGTCAGAGCTTGCCGCGCTCTGATTGGTTGTTGTGCCCTGGACTGTCAGAGCAAAGTAATGCTCTCATTGGCTGAGGTGAAAGTATTATATTAAAGTGGTTTCTGGCTTTTGTGAATATTTCCTGATCGCGCTACATTTAGCACGTTGTGAGTGTTGTGTTACTTGGAGCGCGAGGAGAGACTACAGTAGCAACAGTGATAAAATAGGTAGAGCTTACAGAGACGGCGCGCTAATTGGCTGGAGCGCAGTGCTGTAATTAGCTTGAGTACGTTGTTGGTATCTTGTATTCTGTGAGAGTCCCTAAGTATAAAGTGAGCAGTGGATTAAATAAGCTGCTTTGAGTTTCGTTAAAATTTGTATTGTCCTAGGTGAATGCGGAGCATTTTGTGAAGGAGGGGGGCTGTTAAAACGCGAGTACGAGAGAGAGCTGTCTGCAACAGCTCCCTAAGTCAGCCGCTGTACACCCATTGGTCCAGAGGCCGACGCGTCATAGAAGAGCCGCGCTCCTATTGGGCGAGGCTCCGTGAGCCCCGCTCTGATTGGGCGAGGCTCTCCCTAGTTGAGACGCGATTAATGCTCGAAGTACGTTGTGGGCTCATTAAGTTGTGATTGAGAATATCCCCGTGTTGCTAGATGCACTGTAATGCTTTAAAATATAATTAACGTGTGTCCCAAGCATTTTGTGAAGGAGGGGCTGGTGCCTCGGGAGAGCTGTCAGCTGCAGCGGCTGCTTGCGTCAGCCGCCGCGCTGCCATTGGTTAGAATCCCGTCGTGTCATAGACAGAGCAGCGCGCTGATTGGGTGAGGCTCTCTCAGCCGCGCTCTGATTGGCTGAAGCGCTACTGTATTGTTTGTAAATTTAAATTGTCTTCGTTCAGTTTTTATTAATTATTACAGCTGCGTTTATTATCGTTTCGGTATATAGAGTGGCTGCGCATGTTTGGTTGATGCGCGCCACTGCTTGTCAAGATTTTTAAGTATCCTCGACTAATGAAGAGATAGATCTCCGTTTTATGATCCCATGCTCGAGTTAAGTGGTTATTTCAAAGGAGGAGAGCGTGTTGTGGCTGGTGTAGGCGAGCGAGTGTGCGCTGGGACCTGGGTGTGAGAGAAAGCGGAGACTGCAGTAACAGTGCGTTGTCACAGTGGAGGCAGGCTGTGATTGACTGGGCTCGCGGGGAGCTGCGTTCTGATTGGCTGGAGCATTTTCTGCCGCTGTGCTGTGATTGGCCAATGCGCCGCCGCACTGTGATTGGCTGTAGTGGTGTGAACAGTGCTGTGGTTGGTCGAGGTGGGTTGCCACCTCGAAACATTTGCGAGTGTTTTATTGTAAATTACAGCTGTGTTATACAACTAATAAGTAGCAGCTGTTGATATAGTGTTGAATTGCCTGCTGAGTAATTACTTTAAAAGGGGAATTAAAATGCTGTTATCGCGCTAGTGTGAGGTGATGTTTGTGGGGGCATAGAAAGACTGTAGAGGCATTTAAGGGCTGTGGATATTGGAATAAATGATAGTGAGCAGCTAAACAAAGTGCAGTAGTGGTGAGGTGGAGGAAGACAGATTCTCAAACTGGAGATTGTAGGGAGTGGTTTGAAGTTTTGCAGCAGTGTCACATTAATAAATAAAAAAGACATTAAGCTTTCTTTTTACAGATACTGTTACAGTAAGGTGTGTAAGTGTAGAGATACATTCTAAACATACCCAATCACATTTAGGTGTTTCTTGTTATAAAAATAAATGTTTTATATTGCTGTTTTACAAATACATAATTTCTTTTTAAGGTTTATAAAAATTAAATACAGGTTATAGCAGAAACAGTAAAACATTGTGTCACAAAACGAAAAGTGATAATAATATATAATTAATGTTTAAGTGGTAAAAGGTTATTTACAAGCAAGACATTTTATTTAAATTAAGGCAAAACAGGACAAGTTTTCTTTTTTCACAGGTATACGTTGCAGAAGGTGTGTAAGTGAAAAATAAGTACATTTAAAACACATGTGATTATATGTTGATATTTACTGTTATAAAATAAAATTTTGCATTGCTATTGTTTTTGCAAATTGATATTTTTCTTTACAGGTTAATTATAATTAGTGATACAGGCAAATCAGGAGATATATTAGATTGACCAAATTATAAAGTTTTATACACCTGATAGTGTTAAATTAATTAATTAATTGATCAGCAAACGCTGCAAGGCAAATTTAGAAAGTACATTACCAAATTAATTAAAGAAAATGTCTTCCTTGTACAAGAAAATGAAAAAGGTTGTAGCTAAATGTGAGAATAAATTAAAGATTCCAAAATTAGCGAAAATAAATAATAAAAGTGTCAAAGTAGAAAATGTTGATCAGTGTACAATTGATGTTGTAAATATTGATCAGAACAGAAATTCACGAAGACCCCTAGAGCAGATTAATGCAACGCCAAAAGTGTCAGATCAAACTGATAAAGTGCCAGCTCAGACTTCTACTAAAATTGATGCGATAGAAAAGGATGATGAGATGATTGGTACTTCTGGAATTAATATTCCTGATTATGTAAATTCATCAAATGATTTAAAGGAGTCCATGAAATATATGGAAACAGAGATAGTTCCTGTATTTAGAAAAGATGAAATTAATTCCGCAAATTTAAAGGTCCCATTAACTGAAAAGGTTTATTCTATTGTTCTTGAAATTGAGTTAGTAGGGATTGAAACTCAGCAAGAAACAGAGATGACTTCAGTTCTGGTAAGTGAGAAGTCTGATACTGATCTAATTAAATTGATACAGCCTGATGAGTCAAAAATCTGGTCAATTAAAAAGGAAACTGAAATAAATGAGCTGAATGAACAGTTACAAATACAGCGACAGGTAATGGTTCAGCAGAATGACATGGCTTCATTGCCATTGCAAAATTTTATTAATGAACAGTCAGACAAAACAGATACAGGATTAAATAAAGAACAGGAAAACAGTCCAAAAGGATTAAATGCACTTCCAGAATATTGGTATGAAAATGATGTTCTTTTGAGTGAAGACATTAAAATAAAGGACGCAATTGATCAACAGATTAAAACATTGACTTTTACAGGTTCGCTTATCAGAAATGCAAATTTAATTAAAAGATTGATTGATGATATTCAATTGGCAGAAAGGTTTGCTGTCGTGATATGTGCAGCATACAAAATGAATGATGAACATGCTTTGAGTTCACTAATACTAACATCTGTAGTTGAAACATGGCAGGTAGTCAAAGATTTACAAGATGAAGCAACTCATGAGGAGAGAAACACATGGTTGAGTACAGATTTTAGACAGCGAGATGAGGATGAGATTTTTGGTAGAGTAGTTTTACCAAATAGCATAATTACTGACATGGACGGAAGGTACCATAAAATTGCAGAATTTCTTTACCAGAGGTGTCTGACATATCAGCAAGTGAACACAATTAAGAGAACAGTTGTGAGTTTGAGAACAGAATTACAGGAGAGTGGTTCATTGAACAGATTACAAATGGATTTCTGTGAAATGTCACTGCATTACAAACTGTGCTACATTTTTGTGATTTTCTGTTTGATTACAAAATGGATTGAAACATTTCAGATGCGACATAATGATAAAATTACTGTTGCAAAGTTATCAGATAACAGAAAACATATCGAAAACAGATTGCTCCAATGTACAGATAGAACAGAAATTTCAGATGTTGAGGAGCAAGAGAACGGTACTATAAAAGACAGAAATGCAAAAATGTGCCTAGCTGCAGGTACAAAGTGGACAGATGTCCTTCCACTTGTTTTGATGTTTCTGAGAAACACTACTGATAAAAAGACAGATTTAAGTCCACGTGAGATTATGATGGACAAGGTCATGAGACAGACAAAAATACCAGAGAAAAGAATGATGACTATCAATGATAGCATCAATTTGGAGAATTTCAGGAATTTATCAGATGAAATGATTTTTGTGTTTGATGAAGATGAAACTGAAGTGCAAACAAGAGAAAAAGAGCAAGTACTTGAATTGTTAACAGGAAAAAGAATAAGGAAAAAGGTTCGTCTAAAAAGAAATTCTCTAGTGCCAAGGTGGCAGAAAAGGAGGCTAGTCAGTCTTGTCATAACAAATGCAGAGAAGTGCAAAAGACTGAAGAGGTGGATTGACACTGGCCATACTTTTCGTGTAACTACACCTGAAAATCCTGATGAGGATAGTGTCACAACTGCTGATTCAGATTCTGAAGAAGAACATGAAGAGAATCCAGATCTTGAAGATCGACAAGTTGGTCGACATCTGGAGAACATGAATAGAAAACAAGCCTTGATTGAAGAAGACTTGAAAGTTGTGACAGAAGACTCAGAAAATGATGGAAATCTGCCAGAAAAAGAAGCAGAAGAAGAATGTGATCAGATTGTGATTCAAGACCAGGAGAGTATTGAAAAGCAGAAGAGTAGCTCTGAAAACAGGAACAGGAATTCTGAAACTGGGAAGTTGAAGGTAATTAAAGAAGAAGATGAATTGCCAAGTACCAGCTACAAAGATGACGTTCCTAACGGAGTGAAGCTGCTGAGTAAAGAAGTACCTGAGTCCAGAATGGAAATGTCTGACACTGAAACTGATGAAAGTGATGAAGATTCTGAAATAAGAAAATTCAGAAAAGGAGCTTGGAGAACAGAATGTAATGTGACCAAGCAAAAGAAGAAATTACCAAGAAAAAGTGATAACTGGCCAGAAGAAAATGAAGGCCTAAAATTCGAATTGAGATACAGATCAAAGAAACAGATTGATGAAAAATCAAGTCAAAAAGATTCTGAAAAGAAAAGTGAGGCAGGAAAGAAAATTGAAGTAATACCTGTAATAGAGGTGAATAATCATAGTCAGAAAGAGATTGAAAACAAAAGTGACAATGATTGAAGTACATACCTGTTACATTTTTAGGTTTTCTGTTTTTGGCATAAGGCTGAAGAAATCTTGTTAGATGACACAAGGTCGAAGAAATTCTGTTAGCTGAAAAATTAATTTGTGACATTAGGTCGAAGAAAAACTGTTAGAAGGTTTGAAAAAAAAAAAAAAAAAATTGAAAAAGGGGGGTGTTAGAAATTTTTAGAAAATTTAGGTAAAATTTTTAAAATTTTTGTTTTATTTTTCTTTGCAAGCTTAATGAAAATATAATTCTGCTTTGGATAATTTAGGTTATTGTTCTTTTAGAAATTAACAAAGAGAAGTTTAAGGTCAATAGGACAAGCAAAGTTTCAGCTAGTCAAAACAAACATAGTATAATACTGACATTTTATTAGTTATAGTTTTTGCATCACTTTTATTGAAGTTTAGTTGTATGTTACACAAGAAAAAGAAATAGAACTAGAGGGGTTTCTTAAAACTCAATATGAGGATTGCAGATAAACTGATTAAATAAGTCTTTAGAAATACTAACACAGGTGAAATTGAATCATGTTCATCTTAGATAAAATTTTTGCTAAAATTTTGGGTGCTGGTGTGGTGATTTGTTAATCACCAGATGAGGGAGTTGATGGAGCGGGATAGAAAACAGAATTCTGTTTAAACCCGTGAAGTCACATTTCCATAAATAAATTAATAATGCTAACAATTTGTGCTGTGTGTATGCTAATACAATCTAGTTTAAAGTTGCATTTTCACAGAACACGCGGGAAACTAATATGTGTGCTCATAAATGTGCATTATGTTGCATTCTCATGTATGTGGAAAATAATAAATTAATCTTGTCTATTGTCATGTCATAACTAATAGCAGCTGTTTTTGAAATAATGGCATGTGCTTATTTTGCTTCCCTTGTCTATGTGGTGTCACTATATTCTTTATAGGTGCATAAAGAACACTGCTGGATTTATGAAGACTGGTAAATATAAAATGCTGCTTTATTTGTGCTTTACTGCTAGGTAATTTAGACTAATGGGTTAATTATTAGCAATGATGGGAGGCAACAGAACAAACTGTATTTCTTTCATTAATTATTCTTTGTGTTTGTTTATATAATAGTTTTACAAGTGAAGCTTAGAGATGGCTGCAGAAAATTAGTACCCTTTTTAAAAGTGACGCAGGGACGGTGGCGCAGAAAATTGACGCTTTCTGAAAGAGGCCTAATGATGAAAATGGCTCAAGTGAAAATAATTCCAAGAAGGATGGAAAAGGCCTCTGAGCTTTTATTTTGAAAGGTTTTGGAATGAACAGCTAAAAAGATGACTTTTTGGAGAAATTTGCTAACGTTTGCTAACGTGCCACGGGAGTTCAGAGCTGACTAGCTCAAGGTTAAAAAGGAAGTTGTCGCTACAAAATGTAGCAGTCTAAGGAGAGCTGCCAAGACTTCTAAATGAACAATGGACTAGTGAATTTGCCCGGGCATGTAAGAAGGAGGTGTCACAGTTTACTGTGGTACGAGGTGGCTCAGCCAATGGAGAACTAGAATTCGTCTGCTGGAATGTGAAAAATAGTTAGCTCAGCTAAAATTAGGGTATAAGAATAGGTTCAGAGAACACATAGTTGGCTTACGCTCGAGAATTCTGGAGGACGATGTTATGCTGATGGACTTTACACGTGAGGACAGGAGTTTTTATTAATTACTTTATTACTAGGTGATGAGGGTAGAGACAGAGATATAGTTAGGATTTTGGAAATGCTTAATTTTACTTATTCCTGCTAATGAATAATAATTCTTGATTTATGCTCTTTTTATTAATACTGAATAAATCTTTCTTTATGACATTTTCTAATGCTTGTTTAATAAAATACCAAAACCTAAGTTTTTCTAGATGTGTTAAAATAAACTTTCTAAAATGACAAGCTGGTCTTGATTATTGCAGATGGTTTAAACAACTATATTTAGATCTTATCGCCTCATGATTCAAGCGCTCTATTGTTATTATGGGCCTAGTGTTGTAATGTAAGTTTTGTGGTAGTAAATAGTGTCATTTGTGCAATATTTTGGTGAGAGCGCTGGATCACATCCACTTAGCGACAGCCTCTAGAAAGGGACCTAAGGTGTTAGACGACCCCTCAGAGTGGTCCAGGGAGTCCACCAGTTGGGTATCGTCGGCGTAGGTGACAATACGCACACCAAAGGGATGGACTATCTTTTCTAGAGGTCGCATATAAGCATTAAAAAGGGTAGGGCTTAGGGAGGAGCCCTAGGGAAGTCCCCTAAATCTAAGTGGATGTTTGGGGGAGACTGTCTCGCCTTCAAACACCTGGAAGAATCGCTCATCCAGGAAGGAGGTCAGCCATTCCAGGGCCGCGCCCGACACGCCCAAACCATCCAAACGATGTAATAATGTGGCATGGTTGACCGTGTCGAATGCGGCACTGAGATCGAGCAATATGATGGCCGCCTTTCCTCCCCGGTCCAGCACAGCTCTGGCTTCTTCCGTCACCGCTAACAGAGCAGTTTCAGTTCTGTGCCGAGGAACATCACGGAAGATATCAATAAAGGTGTATATGCTGTAATTGGATGTGAAGGATGTCTGGTGAAACAAAGAAAAGGCCATTTGATTAATCATCGAAAATTGAGTTGTGAATCTCCTGACAAAAGGGAATTTCACTATTTAGCTCTTTTGCAACTCTTTAAGGCATGGCGTACAGAAGAGGAACTACTTGGAGATTTTCTCAGTTATGAAGATTCGTTTAATGCAACCAAGGATACCATAGAATGTCCTGTTTTTTCAAATTATCTGCAAATGTTGAACGAGGAAATACAGCAAGAAGCTACAATTGCAGCAGAGATTGCTAGAGACAGTTCTCAAGACATTCAGAGTTCTGCTTCATTGAGTCAGGATCCACTAGGAGGACCAATTATCCAAAATGAAGCTGCCACTGCCATGGATGAAGTGGAAAGAGCCATGGAACAAGCTCAGGAGGATGTAGTTAACTTAGAATATATGGAAAAAGAACTAAAAGTTGAGCAGAGACAAATATATGACGAAGTCACAGAACAGATTGAGCATGGTTTATGTCATGAGAAAAAAGAGTGCTCATGTACATCATTTATACCTGTCCGACTGTACGTGAGTGGCGAAGCAGGAACTGTAAAAAGTTTTCTGATTAAAGCAATTGTAACTTATCTGCAGAAAAGAATGGAGTCATCGCTGTCTTGTGTTGTTACCGCTCCAACTGAGTTGGCAGCACATAACATTAAAGGGATTACTTTACATTGATGCTGCCAGTAGAGCATGATAATAAATTACAATACCAGAAGATATCTGGAGAAGCTTGTTGTGAAGTTTCAAGAGTCCTAAAGAAAATGAGACTTCTTATCATTGATGAGGTAAGCATGGTATCAAATGTAATGCTTGCTTTTGTGCATTTAAGAATGCAAGAAATTCTTAAAACAGAGTAAGATGTCTTATTTGGAGGCAAACACATCATTGTTTTTGGAGATCTACTACAGCTAACTCCAGTGAAAGGACAACCAGTGTTTAAAATGCTTATGCATGAAGATACCAGGAAGTGCTTAGGAAGCATTTTAAATGTTAACATATGGTTAAATTTCAAATATGCAGAACTGCTTCAAAATATGCGACAGGCAAAGGATGAAGATTATAAAAATATTCTACAAGATGTAAGAATTGGAAAAGTAAGTGAGCATGGCAAAGAAGCTTCACATGCACGATTAATTTCAAATTTGTTTCCAAACGAAAACATTCTCCCAGAGAATATTTCTAAGAAAATTCCTGAAAACAAATCTGTCATATGCTTGATGCCAACTCTGCAAGAATGTTCAATCTTCAACAACAAAATGTTAAAGTTAGAAAATAAAGAGATTGTGAAACTGGAAGCTATTGATAAAATAGAGCATGAAGGAGCAACTATTATTTTGTCAGAAAAGTTGAAATCAAAACTGGATTCTTTAGAGAAGACTATATCTAAAACGGATCACTGACATAATATCGAGGGACATAATATCGACCATCAAAAATATCGGCGAAAAAATATCGACAGACAGAATATCGAATTTGTATCTACAAACAGGTAAGTACAAAAATATCGAGTAAAAAATATCGTTTACAAAAATATAATTTATAAAAATATCGACTTTATTAAAAACAATGTTAAATTAAATTAATATTAAAAATTAATTACTAAAATATACCTAAAATACTTAAATTACCTTATAATAATTAAATAATTAATGAAAGTAATAATAAAACATTTTTACAATCATATTTGTTAAAACATATATTACCTACTGGCGGTCGCCAGTAGGTATATATAGTTAGGATTTTTTCTCTATGGGATTTTTGAAAATTCTATGTCTAATAACTTTGGCGTTTGTGGACGGAATTGGCTGAAATTTTCAGGAAAATGGCACATTTTGTTTCTGAGCAGCCCTTGAAAATTTGGGGGGGGTTCGTCAAGGGGGGGCCGAGAAAAAAGGGGGGTCCCAAAACGTGTTTTTAACATTGAGTTTTCCATAGGGCGGTTGGCCTCACTTTTAGCCCGAACGGCTGAATGGATTTGCACGAAACTTGGCAAAATTGTAGGGACTGGTAGCCCGATGTGCCTTTGCTAGGTCTCAATATATGTGCTCCAGTGGATTTTGAGAAATTAACGTTCAAAAAAAGATATATATCTGTAACAGCGGACCGGGCAGCGCTTCGGTTCGCGGACTTTTCGCGGTACAGAGCTTTGTGAAGCGAAGCTGATTGGTTCTCCGGCGTCTGTGAACATTCCAAACAGTCCGTAGCGGCCGCCATCTTGTCTCTCGGTAGGATCGAGAGACAAGAGGAGGCCAAAGCGAAGGGGCAAATGACCATAAGGGGGCATAGTAGATCCTCGCTGACCCCCTAGGTTTGATGTGGAGGTTTTAAAAGGGCCCCGCGGGGCAAAAAAAAAAAATAATAATAATAATCGAACGGCTGAATGGATTTGCACGAAACTTGGTAAAATATTAGGGACTGGTAGCCCGATGTGCCTTTGCTAGGTCTCAATATATGTGCTCCAGTGGATTTTGAGAAATTAACGTTCAAAAAAAGATATATATCTGTAACAGCGCTCCGCTTCGCGTAACGGAGGTTTGCGAAGCTGATTGGTTCTCCGGCGTTTGTAAACATTGCAAACAGTCCGTAGCGGCCGCCATCTTGTCTCTCGGTAGGATCGAGAGACAAGAGGAGGCCAAAGCGAAGGGGCAAATGACCATAAGGGGGCATAGTAGATCCTCCTTGACCTCTTAGGTTTGATGTGGAGGTTTTAAAAGGGCCCCGCGGGGCAAAAAAAAAAAAATAATAATAATCGAACGGCTGAATGGATTTGCACGAAACTTGGCAAAATTGTAGGGACTGGTAGCTCGATGTGCCTTTGCTAGGTCTCAATATATGTGCTTCAGTGGATTTTGAGAAATTAACGTTCAAAAACAAGATATATATCTGTAACAGCGCTCCGCTTCGCGGAGATAAAATTATATCTGTATTACCTAGCTGTTGCTAACACCAGTTAGCGACGGCTAGTAGGAGATAGCGACCATCTTGTTCCCCACTTTGCATGTGAGTGATATTTATCACTAATGACATGCAAAGTGGGCATGCCAAGATGTTAACGACTGGAAACAGTCGCTAACATCGCTATCTCCTATTATCAACTTTTGGAAATATTCGCGATAAGCGCGAATATCTCCAAAAGCTAGCACCTGCCCTGAGCAGTTCTTAGCCATGTTATCCAATGGGAGGTGGATAACATGGCTAAGAGCATTAGCTCGGTAATGCATGAATATCGCTGAGTTTTCAGCGATATTAATGCATTGCGGTCGTTTTTTATCGTATTTGCGATAAACCTTGATAATAGCAATGTCATTTGAGATGTCATCAGTGATGTCATCAGTGATGTCACTGACCATGTCATGAATGATGTAATATGTGACATCATCAGCAGTGGATTGCGGGTGCGCGATATATAGTTAGTGCAACTAACTATATATGGAATTTCAATGGTTTTGTGTGAGTAAAATAAGGTTTTTTAAATGCTAATTCCTAACTATATATGGTCTATAACCTATGGTTTTTTCAGTGAATTTTCAAGGTTTTGTAAATGCTAATTCCTAACTATATATGGTCTATAACCTATGGTTTTTTCAGTGAATATATATATATATATATATAGTAACATAATATAAATAAATAATATGCAATATTATCACCGTAGGATAGCGGAAGAGTAAAAATTACTATTCCCACTCCAGAGAGTGCAACAGTAGGGAAAGCGTTGGATAGCGTAGGGGTAAAATTTACTATTCACCCTCCAGAGAGTGCAACAGTAGGGAAAGCGTTGGATAGCGTAGGGGTACAAATTACTATTCCCACTCCAGAGAGTGCAACAGTAGGGAAAGCGTTGGATAGCGAAGAGGTAAAAATTACTATTCCCACTCCAAGGAGTGCAACATTAGGGAAAGCGTTGGATAGCGTAGGGGTACAAATTACTATTCCCACTCCAGTGGGAGCAACAGTAGGGAAAGCGTTGGATAGCGTAGGGGTAAACATTACTATTCCCACTCCATTTAGTGCAACAGTAGGGAAAGCGTTGGATAGCGTAGGGCTAAAAATTACTATTCCCACTCCAATGGGTGCAACAGTAGGGAAAGCGTTGGATAGCGTTGGGGTACAAATTACTATTCCCACTCCAGTGGGAGCAACAGTAGGGAAAGCATAAGATAGCGTAGGTGTAAAAATTACTATTCCCACTCCATTTAGTGCAACAGTAGGGAAAGCGTTGGATAGCGTAGGGCTAAAAATTACTATTCCCACTCCAATGGGTGCAACAGTAGGGAAAGCGTTGGATAGCGTTGGAGTAAAAATTACTATTCCCACTCCAAAGAGTGCAACAGTAGGGAAAGCATTGGATAGCTTAGAGGTAAAAATTACTATTCCCACTTCAGTGTGTGCAACAGTAGGGAAAGCATTGGATAGCGTAGGTGTAAAAATTACTATTCCCACTCCAGTGAGTGCAACAGTAGGGAAAGCATTGGATAACGTAGAGGTAACAATTACTATTCCCACTCCAGAGAGTGCAACAGTAGGGAAAGCGTTGGATAGCGTAGGGGTAAAAATTACTATTCCCACTCCAATTGGTGCAACAGTAGGGAAAGCGTTGGATAGCATAGGGGTAAAAATTACTATTCCCACTCCAAAGAGTGCAACAGTAGGGAAAGCGTTGGATAGCGTAGAGGTAAACATTACTATTCCCACTCCTGTGGGTGCAACAGTAGGGAAAGCGTTGGATAGCGTAGGGGTAAAAATTACTATTCCCACTCCAGTGAGTGCAACAGTAGGGAAAGCGTTGAATGACGTAGGAGTAAAAATTACTATTCCCACTCCAAAGAGTGCAACAGTAGGGAAAGCGTTGGATAGCGTAGAGGTTAAAATTACTATTCCCACTCCAAAGAGTGCAACAGTAGGGAAAGCATTGGATAGCGTAGGGGTTAAAATTACTGTTCCCACTCCAAAGAGTGCAACAGTAGGGAAAGCGTTGGATAGCGTAGGGGTAAAAATGACTATTCCCACTCTAGAGAGTGCAACAGTAGAGAAAGTAAATACTTCTTATATTATTTAAAAACAGTATAAATTAATATCTATAAAAAATTAATTAAAAGTAATTACCAATTTAATATAATATACTAATTAATCAATTAAAATTACAAATTACAATTCATTTTACTATTAGTTACCTATTCAAATTAATTACAAATTAACAATTAATTAATTAACAATTAAAAACGAATTAACAATTAATTAAAATTAAAAAGCAATTAAATAAATTGAATTATTTCATTATTTATAAATACATTACTTCCGACCCTATTCCCCTATAAACTCACAACCCGCTACAGTAAATAAATTAGTAAAATTAACATAATTAGCAATTAATCAATTAAATAAAGTTAATTGGCAATTAAAATTTAATTAATTGCCCATAAAAATTAATTAACAATTAACTCTAAAAAAATACCATAAATATTTTTACATATTTAATTAATAATAAATAAATTACTTCCCACCCAATTCCCCTATAAACCCACAACCCGCTACAGAAAATTAATTAGTACAATTAACATAATTAGCAATTAATCAATTAATTAAAATTAATTGCCAAATAAAATGTATTTAATTACCAAATATAAATTAATTAACAATTAATTAAAAATGAATACCAATATATAATAGTATATATTTAATTAATTATAATTAAATTACTTCCCACCCTATTCCCCTTTAAACCCACAACCCGCTACAGAATTACATTACGCAAAAATAAAAAAAACAAAATTCATTATTTAAAATTAATTATAACATAAATACACTTTTTTCACACATATAATAACATAACAAACACTATAAAAAATTTGATATTATTAAAAATTTGATAATTTTAATAACCTATATTATATACTTCGATATTTTCGATATTTTGTAGTCGATATTATGTCTGTTTACCATCTAAAACTGCTGGTTTGGAAAAGACTCTGTATGCATCTTTAAATTGTATTATAATTTTACGACAGAATTTACATGTGGAAAGAGGTTTAATAAATGGAGCACTGGGTCATGTTGTTGATTTTGTGAATTACCGAAATAGAGATGGAATTGAATTTATAAAAATTTAATTTGATAGTATTGAAGAAGTACACAAATCAGTTGTTGTTCTGCTCGATTTTTGCTTGTGAAAGATTTATATGTCCGCCGAAAACAGTTTCCTGTTTCTTTGGCATATGCGGTGACTATTCATAAATCTCAAGGTTTAAGTGTAGATAGTGCTTTGATGAACATTGGTAGTTCTTTGTTCAAGGAGGGTATGGCATATGTTGCTTTATCTCGAGTCAGAACTTTATCTGGATTGTACTTGATTGATTTTGATGAGACAAAGATAAGTGCAGATCTAAATTGTGTAAAGGAATATAATAGGTTAAGAAGAGAGTATGCTCTAAATTTACCTCAATATTCTCTATTTGAAAAGCGTGTAGTAGACCTAAAAAGAAGAAATGAGAAAAATTGTAGTGAAGTTGTAGCAAAAAGAAAAAAGTAGAACCAGTAATTGTAAGGAGAAAGGAAAAGGATTCAGTTAAAGATGTTGGATTTCAGTTTGAAAACAGTTCTGGTGTCAACTGCTATGCTTATGTAGTGGTTAATGTTGGTTTTTTTCTCCAAACTGTACAAGAACAGATTGTTGAAAATCGTGATCAAAGATTTTGTTGTTTGTTGAATTCTGTGTTGGAGAAATGTAGCAGTGATAGAACAAAAATACAAAGTATTTCGGAAATTCGAAATGTTTTAGACATATGTTCTGGTCTAAATCAATTTTCACAGAATATTCAGCAAGATTGTCAGGAATTTCTAATGTATATGCGTGTTGTATTGCAAGATGAAGGTGTAGATGTAGAAAATCTTTTTGGCCTTTCTTATAAATGGCAGCATAACTGCGACAATTGTTCCTTTTCAAGTACTACTATAATAGACACTGAAAGATTTATATATTTGACTTTACCAGACTGCAAATCAGTGTCTTTTAATAATCTAGTTAGAGAAGCAAATCAAAACATGGTCTGTACTCAATGTAAATCTGCAATGCTATCAACATTATTTATACAAAGATATGGACAGTATGTAATTTTAATGTTCCAACGATGTAGACCTGATGGAACTAAATTGACAACTTTAATTAAAAAACTTTGTGGCTTCTCAATTATCAATTTCAGGAAGAACCTTTGCAACTGCAGCAATTATTTTCCATGATGGTCCTTCGACAACATCATGACATTACACAGCTTATTTAAAATGTCAAAAAGGCTGGACTAATTGTAATGATACTCAATTGACTTTCAAACAACGTTTGCCTTTTGACTTACCAAATTCTTACCTAGTGTTCTTACAACCGAAATTTTAGGAAAGGTAATTGGCCTATGAAGATTGGAGCAGTTAAAAAAACTTAGTTTGCTGTTCAAAATTACTTTGTGAGTGAGAGTGATCAAGATAATAAAAAACTTGTAGTTGTCATAGAGGTAGTGTAAGTGTATCAAATAGTGAGTGATATGAGTATTATATGAAATGTTAATCATGAGTAAGCCAGAGGTGAAATATAACTATTGTTTCATGATGTAAAAAATGTTGGAGCTTTTCTTTCAGAAACTCAGGTAAATGGAAGTTTAAGAATACTATTGAGTAATTTCCAAAGAAAAGGACTTTCCATATACTATTTGGCCTCGTGGAAAAGTACGTGGATCAAAAGTGAGTTAAGACATGTTTTTTATAAATTTTACATTATTTATTGAAACATTGTATGGGTTTTTTAAACACAATCTTTTTGATTGTGTTTTTTTTTGCCCGCTTTCATATGATGAGTAGTATTGAAGTCACTGTTTTAAGTGAAATTCAATATATTCTGAGCAAAAATAAACCATATAACGTGTTGTACAAGTTATTTTGCATTTTGTATTGTGAAATATATATTATACTCTCCTTGTCTCACTCTCAATCACTTTTTTTAACCCTATATCACTCCTCTTTCCTCAACCTCACGGCCCTTCTCTCACCCTCCCTCACCTCCCTTCTCTTATTCCACTTCCCTCACTTATCCTCATTCCCCATCCTTTACACCCCTTCCCCTTCTTTCCTTCCTTTGCTCCCTCAGTAATTCCCCTTCTCTCACTCACCTTACTCCACTTTACTCACTCCTTCTCTCATTCTCTCTGCCCTCTCACTCCCTCACTCCTCTTCCCTCACTCCCTCTTTGTTACCCTCACTTCCTCTATCCCCTCACTCTCTCACGCCCCTTCACTCACTCTCCCGCACCTTCCATCCCTCATTGTCGTGAATGCACCCTCACTCACTCCCCCTTCCCTGTCACTTACTCCCCTTTCCTTACTTCTCTTTCCTCCATTAGTTCTGATAACTCACATTCCTGTAGTATCTTACTCACCTTCAGTTCATTTCTGTCTCCCTCTCTTGCTTTCTGTCACTGAATCTATCCGCCTCATTATCCTCTTAGTAATTTGCTCTCCCTCTATTTTTTCCCCTCTCTCTGTTCTTCAGTATTCCTTTGTTTCTATTTCTGTGTCCTTCACTCCTACTTTATCTCTTAGTATCTTTTTTATTACTTTTAATCTCCTGCCTTGTCTCTTGCATTTTGAAATATAAATAATAAAAAGTATAAGTAATTTATTTTTATTTTTCCACAGATATTAAATGTATTAAACATATGTCCTTACGTTTACATTACTTACAAGGTAAGTTTGACCAACAAAATGTACTTTCTCATCACTCTTTTCCTTAACCTAAGGTACTCCTCTCTCACCCATCCTAACCCCCATTCCCTTGCTCCACTTTCCTTACCTATCCTCATTCCCCATGTTCACTCCCCTTCCCCTCACTCACCTCCCACACTCACCTTCTTTTAGTCCCCCTGGTTCACTTCCCTTCCCCTCTCTTCCCTTCCTTTGCTCCCTCAGTCATTCCCATTCCCTCACTCACCTTACTCCACTTCAGTGACTCCTTCTCTCATTCACAGTCCTCTCACATCCTCACTCCCCTTCTCTCACTTTCTCTTTCTTAGCCTCACTCTCTCCATCCTCTCACTCTCTGACTCCTCTTCTGTCACGCTCACTCCCTATAACTCAGCCACACTCCCTTACTTATCTTTCTTTACTCCCTCACTCAGTCCCTTTTTGTTACTCTTTTCTTCACTCCCTAAATCCCCTCACTCCCTCACTCCCCTTGTCTTACCCTCACTCACTTTTATCCACCCTTTTTCACCCCTCTTTACTCACGCTCCCCACTGTTCTGTCACCCCCGTTCCCTTACTCCGGTTCCTTCACTACCTCTCATTCCCCATCCTTCTCTCCCCTTCCTTTTACTTTCATCCCTCATTCACCTTCTCTCATTACCTATGCTTCAGTCTTCTTCCCCTCTATTCCCTTCCTTCGCTCACTCACTCATTCCCCTTCCCTCACTCACCTTACTCCACTTCACTCACTCTTTCTCTCACTCCCTCTCTCTTAGCTTCACTACCTCCGTCCCCTCACTCTCTCACTCCTCTTCCGTCACGCTTACTCCCTATAACGCACCTACACTCCCTCACTTACCTTTCTATGCTCCCTCACTCAGTCCCCTTCTCTCACTCTTTCCTTCACTCCCTTTGTCTCCTCACTCCCTCACTCCCCTTGTCTCACACTCACTTGCCTTTATCCACCCTCTATCACCCCTCTTTACTCACCCTCACTGCCCTTCTCTCACTCTCCTTCACCCCGTTCCCTTACTCCACTTCCCTCACTACCTCTCATTCCTCATTCCTTCACTTCCCTTCCCCTCTCTCCCCTCCACCACTTACCAGCTCTCAGTCACTTTACTTCACTCCCCTTCCCCTTCTTTCTATCTTTTGCTCCCTCAGTAATTCCCCTTCCCTCAGTCACCTTACTCAACTTCATTCACTACTTCTCTCACTCCCTCTGTCCTCTCACATCCTCTCTCCCCTTCCCTCACTCTCTCACTCTTACTCTCACTCACTCCATCCCCTCACTTTGTCACTCCTCCTTCCCTCACACTCACTCCCTTTGACTCATGAACACTCCTTTATTTATCTTTCTATGCTCCCTTACTTAGTCTCCTTCTCTCACTCCTTTCTTTACAACCTCTATGTCCTCACTCCCTCACTCCCCTTGTCTTACGCTCACTCGCCTTTATCCACCCTCTATCACTCCTCTTTCCTCAACCTCACTGCTCTTCTCTCACCCTCCCTCACCCCGTTCCCTTACTCCACTTCCCTCACTTATCTTCATTCCCCATCCTTAACTCCCCTTACCCTCACTGTCCTCCTACAGTCACCTTTTCCCAGTTCCTCTGCTTCATTCCCCTTCTTTCCTTCCTTTGCTCCCTCAGTAATTCCCCTTCTCTCAGTCACCTTACTCCACTTTACACACTCCTTCTCTCACTCCCTCTGTCCTCTCACTTCTTCACTCCTCTTCCCTCACTCCCTCTCTGTTACCCTCACTCCCATTGTCCCCTCACTCTCTCACGCCCCTTCACTCACTCGCACTCACCTTCCATCCCTCATTGTCGTGAATGCACCCTCACTCACTCCCCCTTCCCTCTCACTCACTCCCCTTTCCTTACTCTGCTTTCCTCATTTAGGGGCACATTAATTAGGATGGCAGGCGGGCTTTGCCCGCCCGCCACCCTATCGTAAAACGGGACCGCCCGCCTTAAGTGCGGGGGTCCCGGGGGTGCCATTAGGATGTGCCCGCCACAGTGGTGGGCACATCCTGTATTGTCAGCATTGTGGCGGGCGGTGCAGAGAGCACCGCCCGCCAAAATGCTGAAAATGCATTGCAGCATTTGCATAATGAAAGCGGCAGGCACTGCGCGGTGCCTGCCGCTTTCATTATGCAAATGCAGGGGGGTACCATAGGTACCCCCGTGTGCACCCCCCTAATGTGCTTCACTCTGGGGGCCCACAGGGGGCCCCCAGAGTGAAGTCTGCCTGCCTTTCCAAGGCATTGAAAAATGACCATTATAATATGGCTGGCGGTGTCTGATAGACACCGCCAGTCCGCCACCATGTTATCCCTTTTCCGCCCCCGCCGCAAGGCGACCGGGGTGGAAAACAGGCGGGCGGTGTTTCACACCGCTCCGGTCCCCTCCGCCATCGTAATATGGCGGGGGGAATACAGGGAAGGATGGCGGGCGGATTGCCCCCGCCAGGCTGGCGGTGGCTACCGCCAGGCTGGCGGTGGCAATCCGCCCGCCATCCTAATGGACCCCTTAGTTTTGCTAACTCACATTCCTTTAGTATCTTACTCACCTTCAGTTCATTTCTCTCTTCCTCTCTTCCTCTCTGTCACTGAATCTATCCACCTCATTATCCTCTTAGTAATTTTCTCACCCTCTATTTCTTTTTCCCTCTCTCTGTCCTTCACCATTCCTTTGTTTCCCTTTCTGTGTCCTTCACTCCTACTTTATCTCTTAGTACCCTTTTTTGACTTTTAATCTCCTGCGTTGTCTCTTGTATTTTGAAATATATATTATAAAAATTATAACTTATTTTTTTCCTCTTCCACAGGTATTAAATTTAGTAAAAATATGTAATTAGGTGTACATTTCTTATAAGGTAAGTTTGACAAACAAAATTTAGTTTTTCATCACTCTTTTCCTTAACCTCACTACTCTTCTCTCACCCTCCCTCACCCAGTTCCATTACTCTACTTCCCTCATTTATTCTCATTCCCCATGTTTACTCCCCTTTCCCTCACTCCCCTCCCACACTCAACTTTCTTTCAGTCCCCCTTCTTCACTTCCCTTTCACTCTCTTTCCTTCCTTCGCTCATTCACTCATTCCCCTTCCCTTACTCACCTTACTCCACTTCACTCACTCCTTCTCACACTCCCTCTGTCCTCTCACTTCTTCACTGCTCTCCTCTCACTCCGTCTGTCTTACCCTCACTCCCTCTGTCCCCTCACTCTCACTTCCCTTCAATCACCCTCACTCATCTTCAAACCCTCACTGTCATCAACTCACTCTCACTCACTCCACCTTCCTTCTCCCTCACTCCCCTTGCCTTCATCTCACTCCCATTACTTTATCCTCCCTCACCCTCTTTCCCTCAATATCAATCCCCTTTTTTCACCTTGACTCATTTCGTCCGTTACTCCCTGTCACTCTCGTTCGTTCACTCCACTTCGACTCACTCTTGTTTACAACTAACCTTCTCTCACTCATCTTCTGTCACTTGTTCCCTCTGTCACTTTCTCCCCTTCATTCACTCATTTCATTCATTCATTTATTCAGTACACATTCTCTGAAAAAAAGAATTGCAAAATATGTAAAGAATATACCTCTTTTTGGAGAATTGGAGTTAGTTCTGAAAATAACTTTTTTCTAATTTTTTTAATACTTTTTTATAACGATTTTATATTTTTTTTTGTGTTTTTTTCAGGGGAAAAACAAAACCAGGGATTCCAAAACTGCTCAACAGGAGCAAAAAAAAGCGAAAAAATTAGGGGTGGGGAGGGCAGCGGTGTTCCTCTCTCCTCCGAGCAATCAGTTCAATGCTCTGCTCCCCATAACAGAGTAGTTCATCGCAGTCCATGCATAGAATTTTGATGCGTGCAAAGACCGGCTGCACGTTCTGGATCATTCTTCCACCTTGTCTTCCCGAAGCTGTTGCTCCACCATTCGAGGTGCTGGCCCCATCTCTTGGTGCATTGCGTACCAGGACCCTGACACTTTCCCTGGAAAAGTTGTTTGGGTGTCTTCTCTGCACATGCCTAATTAAAGTGGCATTTCCAAAACTATATTTTTTATTAGGATTGCCACGTGATAAGGTGGTGCCACAAATTTTGCAGCACACCTTTGCTGCATTCACCTTTTTTTGTCCTTTGGGGAAGGTAAAAAACTTCCAAATGAAGTGTTCTTTCACTTTCCTGGTAGGAGGATCCTCAGGCAGGAATTCCTCTTCAGAATCAGAGGAAGTGTTCTGAAAATCAGCCATCTCTCCAAAATTAGATGCAGAAGCAGGTAAGAGGTGTTCTCTTAACAATTGCAAAGAGGTAGTGAGGGATATGGGTGGGGACTTTCAATATTTGTGGAAAAAAACTGTTATGAACCAATGAAAAGTGTTATTTTAAGGTCACATGACTTGACGCGCTTACGATATGCACTCCGGAGCGCTTCCGGGGGCGCTTACGCGGCACGTACATAGGCGCTTCCAAGGGCGCTTACGCGGCGCATCTAAATGACGTTTTGCTAGATTTTCAGAAATGCGTTTAAAGTTAAAATACGGTTATTTAAAATCAAAAATACTACTTTTATGAGTATGCCACTAAATGTCTTTTATTAATATTTACTTTAAATACATACTTATATTTTTTTATGCTCATGGGAATAGCGCTAACTCTACGTTTACGGGTGCGTTTACGGGTGCGCGTACCCTGAGCGCTCCGGCGTTAAATAAAAAAAAAAAGGAAAAATACATTGAAAAATTACTGTTTGAAAAATATACATTATTTAAATAATTATATAAAAATTATAATAATTAATAGCAATAAAAATTAGCTATTATAAAAACTTAATAATTTATTTAAAAAACCGTAGGTTTCAAACTCGTTATAGTTAGGAATTAGCATTTAAAAAACCTTTGAAATTCACTGAAAAAACCATAGGTTTGACACTCATTACAGTTTGGAATTAGCATTTAAAAAACCTTTGAAATTCACTGAAAAAACCATAGGTTTCACACCAGTTATAGTTAGCTGAACATTTTACTCATACAAAACCATTGAAATTCCCACGTTATAGTTAGTTGGACTCACTATAACTCGCGCGCCCGCAATCCACTGCTGATGATGTCACATATTACATCATTCATGACATGGTCAGTGACATCACTGATGACATCACTGATGACATCTCAAATGAATTCACTGATGACATCACTGATGACACCATCCATGTGATAATACGATGCACCTCCTCACACTCTAATCTAACCTTTAATACACCCAGTTTTAAATACAATCTACCATTGCTGAAACCATTGACACACCAATACCAGTAACTACATACGCACTCACTCACTGGTTCCTAGGTCTACACACACATCCACTCATTCACCCATACAATCACTCATACATGCAGACACTCATCAATACAACACTATCATATGCACTCATACACCTATACAGACACTCACACACTGCCACTCATCCATGGAGTTACTCACACACCTAGTCAGTCATGCAAAGAATCAATCACACTCCAGTTTCCTCATCTATACAGTTATACAGACAACACCTCAAAAATAAAAACATATACTAACACATACTTACTCTCTTTTACAATCACTGATACAAGTACACATTGATCCATACAGCCACTCACACAATCACTGGCTCTCATGTACAGTCATTTATATATCCCAACTCTCACAAGCACTGTGTTTTACATATGTACTTACTTGGACATGTAGCACTGAGATATCCATTCACTCACCCACACAGCCATGCACACAGTCAATTGCCCATACAGCTGTTTCCACATGCACTTTTGACCTCATACACCTAGTGAATCAACTGGTCACACATCTATGCACAGAGTCACACACCTCACAGCCACCCACACACACACTCAGACTCACATACAAATACATGCGCAACCAATCAATAACCCATATAGCCACTCATATAGCTATTGGTCAACACATGCAGCAGCTTACAAAACAGCAGACATACTGATGCACACATTCAGACAGTTTAGTCACTAACCCATGCATTCAGTAAGACACATTTAATCACTCACTCATACAGTCAGTCACGCACCAACTAAATCCTTCATCCAGACGCTTATACACCCACTCATTCTTGAATATGTAAAACATATTTAAACTTTACAGGAACACACAGTCACTGGACGATGTCATCAGTGATGTCATTTGAGATGTCATCAGTGATGTCATCAGTGAGGTCACTGACCATGTCATGAATGATGTAATATGTGACATCATCAGCAGTGGATTGCAGGCGCGCGAGTTATAGTGAGTCCAACTAACTATAACATGGGAATTTCAATGGTTTTGTATGAGTAAAATGTTCAGCTAACTATAACTGGTGTGAAACCTATGTTTTTTTCAGTGAATTTCAAAGGTTTTTTAAATGCTAATTCCTAACTATAACGAGTGTCAAACCTATGGTTTTTTCAGTGAATTTCAAAGGTTTTTTTAAATGCTAATTCCTAACTATAAGAAGTTTGAAACCTACTATTTTTTAAGTGAATATATATATATATACACATACACAATATTTCTGTTGTGCAAATTTAGAAAAAAAGGCAGAGAGACGCTGTAAAGGGTCAAACACAAGCATAATGTCAATGAGTTGCAGCAGAGGTCGCTGGTTTGTGACTATTTGAGTCATTGTGATGTAGTGTTTTTTTTAAAAAAGATGAGTCTTCAACTCTTTCCTAATTTGGGGCAGGGTTGGGGTGATCGATAGGGATATTGAGGTGTTGTTCCAGATCCCCGCCAAAAAGAACTATTGATGGATAGAATGCATAACAATGTCACACCTTCAACCCAGTACAGACATCTGGGCCTAAATCCATTGTTTTTTTGCTCACCATGCCATTCCAGTTTGGACCCAGCCATATGCAAATCAGTCTTGACCCTGTGCCCAATTGGGACAGTCCAGCCCAAACTGCCAGACCAGGTCCTTCCTGCTCTGGAAACAAGCATACTAGGACCGGCTCCAGATCCTGGGTGCGTAGATGGAAAACGCCTGCTGCTTTTGTTTTCTTTTTAACTCTTCTTAGTCAGCACTTTGATTTTGTACTGGCTGAAGATGTGTCGAAAACAACCAGAAATAGTGAGATTATTGCAAGATACGTCGAGATGTTGTTTGTGGCAGCTTACTGGAATTAATCCATGTAAGCTTTATGAATGGATGCAAACTATATGTTGTCATATTCATTATTGTTACTGATTAGCCCAAACTGTGGTTTGATCTACTCGGTTTTGGCCCAGATGATCACTATCAACCTATCGCTGTTTTTCCTGCACATCCTTGTCCTGGGATAATTTTCAACTAATTGGAGCAGTTTCAGTGTCTCTCAGAGAAATGTGAACTCTAATTTGACTTTTTTGTGAAGGGAAGGCTTCAAGTGCCTTTTATACACACCTCAGATACCTACTATGTAAGTGACACTGATTTTATTCCACAAATATTTCTATTAGCTCCAGTGCTCTGTCTCAATACCTCATGCAATTTTGGCTTTTAAAAAGGTTAAAGCACATATCTGGGATTTCTTCCAGCTCCGTCACACAAACCTTTTGAGCGTTAACAGGTATTTTGCACATTGCAATGCAGTTTGTTGCTGCACTTGCAGACCTTTTTGATGCAGGTATCCTTTTGCAAAGAAAAGCAGAGCAACTCTGTTGTTGACTCACTTTTTTGTGAATTTGCACAAACCGAGTATCAAAGTAAATGGTAAATTGGATGAAGAATCACCTGAGGAAATCCTGTCACCAGTATTGATAATTTCCTCAGGCGTCTTATGAGCCCAATTCTACCAACACACTTGTAATGAGATTAGATTTTGAAAATGTATGATAGCCATACGAGTAGCGTAATAAAGTGGATTATTAACTAGAATGAATCTGTTTCTATCGCAAGGAAAATGCCACAAACTTGTTAGCGTAAAACACAGTGCCAATAATTTAAATGTGGGCTCACTGCCCTAGTAACTATGGCACAGAGCAGACAGGTTTAACGTAGGATACTGCGTAAAGTATTTAGTAGTAGCAAAACAGTTATAAATGAGAACAAAACAATACAAATCCTACAATTAGTCAGTGTTTGTGATTGGCCAAGAAGTGGGCATTGTTTCAAGCTCACTGCAATTAAATGGGGGTCAAATCCATGGCGTTCATCCTGATAAAATGTTACCTTGTGATTCAGAGCCGGATTTAGAACTTTGCAGATGGGTTACTCGTTCACAAGGATAATGGATATCCAGTCCACTGAAATATAAATCCCATGGGATGAAATTAAATTTATATTGAAGAAGTATGATGATTGTTGTAACATACAAAGAGCTGTCTGACTTGTAGAGCCCAGCATAAGTCCACTCACTACTAACTTAAGACCTGCACCAATTGGTAACAAGTGGGAGGGAGGTCACGGATGTGACAAACCTACCTGCTCATTCTAATGATGCAACCATTACATAAGGTGTCCCCTTCCGTTTTCAAGACTATATGGTGACACCACTGCCTGTGGGAATACCTCTACACAGTGACCCACACACTGCACAGATTTCTGTAGAACAAACAGTTATCGCAGGATGACAGAAGTGAAGGGTTACACAGAGAATGGCTACCTCACTTCAGTGGTATTGAAGTGCAATATTAGCAATTTTTTAACCACATTAATGTTTTACAAAGAATGTTTTGTGAAATTATTTGAATATATCTCTTTCTTTATATGTATTTCGTTCTGTCTCCTCCAGGTTAGGGTTCTGAGTACACAAATAATATGTGTCTCGAATGCCGAGACTTTTTTGTCCCTGACCTTACTATAAGTACGGTGGGATTATAAGGTGTCTATTTCCTGATTCCCACTTTCACATTTAATTTCCAGGGTCTTGATGAAGAACACAGGGATCCACTAGGGACACACAGGTTGCGGGAAACATGGCGACCCTTTTTCACCTTTGACACACACTTTCTTTACGGGTTGAGAGCAGCGGGAACAAACTTGTCCCTCCCTTTATTTGTTTAAGGAGAGTTTCCAACTCTACCCATTTTTTTGCCTTACATAGAGGACCCCTCATTAAACACATTGAGGTACCAATAGGTCATTTTAATCCCCACCCCACTCACTCACTTGGCCCACACACCCACATGCACAAGTGCGGCACCTCCTGAAAAGATCCCCATCAAAGAGCCCTCTTGCGGGTCCCGTGGGGGACTACAGTGCCACCCCCACGAGGAGCATTGCCGATGATGATGCTTTACACTCGCGAGGGTGTGTGAGGGAACAAGAACTCACAGGAGCATTCTTCCCAATTGACGCACACTCAATCTCTTGCTGGAGACTGTCTTTAGAGTCACTCACAACCATAAAGGGTTGTAGAATGCTTATCTCTTTTCTTCTTTTTTCTCCCTTAGGAACTGTTATCATTTAGTGTTTAGGATGATACTCTCAGGAGCATTGGTACTGGACCTCCATTCCTTTCCCTCAATAGCTCCTAGGCCCCCCTCCTTCTCAAATTGTGTTGATACGGATTATTAGCTTCACAGGTTACTCTCTTGCAACCATGATGGAGCACCCTCTCATTCAAAATGAATGTCCTCCCACCTGATATATAGATTGGTGGACCTTTAGTATGTCATGTCAGACACTACTCTGTTTCCTTTTCTGCATACTCTTCTGACTGCAGGACGGAGTAAGAGTCATGGAAGGTTTGACTATTCGACCACCTGCCCAATTTATAATGGGTGGCCACCTTTCACTGTCCGTCACCCCATTTAACACCTGCCAGTAAGTGCCAATTAAAACTGAAAAATGTCCCCCACACAATAAGAAACAACTTCCATGGTGTGGAAGTCATTCGTTTTTGTATTTCCACTTTGGGATTATGTTTTTGAAAATACAAAATCATGTTAAACCTTTTACTGATGGTACCGTCATGATGATGGAGTCATCCCCCAAAGTTATAAGACTTTTACAGAAAATGCTCAGGCAATGATTATAAATGTTTGCTGGGGCTTTGGGTACAGCTGGACTGGGAAACCAAAGCAGCCCTGACAAATTTTGTCAAACCAGCCCCTGTATGTTGTGTAGCGAGGGAGCAACGTGAGCGAGCATGCCGACTATGAGGGAGAGAGTTTGTTGGATCTCTCCCTAAAAAAAGGCAAAAACTGTGAATACTACAACACACACTTCATTACACATTCAATTATATTATCTTTCAAAGCATATCAAATAATTACCTTAGAATGTACCAGGATATGACATTCTTTGTTGGGGCCCTTCATTGATTCCCTTACTTTCATCCTCCAATATTGCCCCTCATCTTTTGGTAGCCCTTCTCTCACATGTATTTCATTTGTTTTATAGAGCCTCTCATACCAACATAAGGTGTCAGAGCACTTTACATCACACACACAGAGAAAATGTTACAAGAGACAAAGGGGACTATGAGTTGTAGGCATTTTAAAGTGTGACTGATCTGGAGAAGCAAAATATCAGGATTGAAAACATAGCACATTGGTTAGGGTTGGCTTTACTAATGAGAATGTATTTCTTCTACCCAAATAGATCATTTTTAAGCAATGTTAGGGTCATGAATGACGGTAAAAAACATTTTTTTCTAACCTGTAGTGTACAGCTTGCATGTGTCTCTTTGATGGCACTTCAAAGCTCACTGAACTGGATTATGATTGCAACTATTGAACTGCACAATAGCAAAAGGATCTCTGTGTAAGAGAGTGGCAGGCACCTGTTATGGTCGCCTACGCTCTCTGAAACCTATTCTTGGTTTCTTTGAGCCCTGTATCCGTCAGATTATAATCCAGGCGTTAGTCTTATCCCTTCTAGACTACTGCAATGTTCTTATGCTGGGTTCTAGTCTGACAGTGATACATAGGTTGCAGAGAGCTCAGAATGCCGCAGCCCGCATCTTATTTGACCTGCCAAAAAAATTTCACATCTCGCCTATTCTTCACCGGCTTCATTGGTTACCGGTTAAACAACGTATCCAGTTTAAAAGCCTATGTCTAACCCATAAAATCTTGTATGGCACTGGTCCTCAAACCCTGCAGGGACTCTGTTCCTTCTATGTCCCTACGCGTGCCCTTAGATCGGCTGATCTATCGCTGGCACGCATGATTAAGATCCGTAGGTGCAGAGCAGGCGGTCGCGCTTTAAGGTATTTGGCGCCGAAGCTGTGGAACTCGATCCCTCCTAGGGCTCGGGCCACCTCTAACCACTTTCTGTTCCGCAAACAAATTAAAACCTGGCTGTTCTCCTCTATTTAATTTCTCCTCGCTGTTGTGCTGCTCTGTCCTTAGGTATGTCCGCAGCACTGGGACGCCCCATTGCTGGGGTAGCTATGCGCTATACAAGCAGATTTAACATAACGTTTAACATAACATAACAAAAGCAATACCCACTGATCTATGCACATAAAATATAGTTCTGCGATCTGCGTACTACATGTATTTTGCAGCAGGCATGATAACCCTACGTGTTAATGCAGATGAGACAAAATTGCCAGTAGATAAACCTCCTATCCATCTCCAGCAGGAATATTAATCACCAGAGATATCTTGACACTTTTAATGCTGCTGAAAACAGCTTGACATACAAGAAACTCTGCTGCAAGTGCTTTTAAAACCATAAACTTTTTTCAAAACACAGCGAGGCTGGAAATTAAAGTGAATTCTGAATGGGGTATGCTAGCCTGCCTATCTTGTTGCTGAGGCTAGTATTGCAGCACAGCTACAAAACCAGACGCCAGTCAAAGGTCCCTGCTAGCACTGAAAATTGGTGGGGCAGCACTGAGGACAAACAAAACGCAAAAAACACTTGACATTCTTCCGCTGCCTTGCCCTGCTTGACAAGCTCCTAATGCACAGGTGCTCTGGCCTGGGCATAGTTCCTTGGACGTTTGCTACGCGGAACTCTGCAAAGTTACCAAAAAACTCCATGAAGTTCTGCGAGTGGTGGAGTGCAGTGCAGTTTGTGCTCGTATTCCTGCTTCTCGGGTAGAAATTCTACCCGAGTGACAGCTCGCGCTCGAGTACTTACTGTTTGCAATCGCGAGCCAGGAAGAAACTCTGCTGCACATCGCGAAGCAGAGTTTTCTGCACTCCGCGAGCTCCGCTGAGTGTGGAGTGCAGAAAACTCTGTAAACTCTGCGAACAGAGTGAAGTTCACTTCCTGGGCCTAAGCTAGACACACAGGCTCCCTGACTCCCTGTCGACAATCGAGTGCTGCTCTCGTGCTGGTATTACCCAGCATGAAAGAAGCACAGGGATTGTATCGAACAGGCTGTATTTACACTCCAGCAGGGACAGAGAGCCTGTGCTCCTGAACCCTGCTGAAAATAGCCTGGAGATATCCAAGTGCGCATGTCGGTTTGGCTGTCCTACGACATCTGGTCAAACTGACATGCCCATTTGGTGCCCTGTGCCAACTACTCCTCCTGATGCTTGTAGCCCTGCCCTGAACATTTGGCTGCAGCTCCCACCTAAATGTAATATAAAAACAGAGGGTGGGGTCTGTTGTGGCCATTTACCTTGGTCAGTGTCCCCCCACTGTCAGCCCCCGATATGTCATGCATCCATGTGTTGGTTGAGAGTTCCTGGAAAAGTTGAAGTGGATGGCCATGAAAGTGTAGAAGGGTTGGCGTCTCTGGCCCTATGAAGGATACTTTCCTTCAAGGGGAAGCTGTGTGCACATGCTAAGAGGACTGGGGGGGCAGGTCTGAAACTCGGTGACAACCCTCTCGGTGGACTCTATCTAATCGAATATCTGATGCCTGCGTATCCCGTAGGACCTGAGCAAAGAGAACAGTGATGTATTCCTCCACATTCCCTCCTTTCACGGCTGTTAGAGGATCCCTGGTTCTAATGTTATTGTTCCTCGATCTGTTTTCGAGGCCCTCAGGATGGGCCTGAAGGTCGGTCTACTGGTCTGTGAGGTGGATGAGTTCCTTCTTAGGCTGCTCAATTTCCTCATACCTGGTGATTTCATGATTTTCCACTGCGTCCACTCTGTCCCCAATGTCCGATATACAAATCCTGTGCCAGATCTGTCTTAATTGACTGCCTATCTTCCCTAAGCAATGAAAATAGGGTCTCTAGATATGTCCCAGTGACCGGCGCCTCCCCTCAGTCCTCGTTATACAGGAGCACTTGAGCATGTCTTTGAGGGAGCGATCCTTCTTGGCTCGGGGTACTGCCATGCCTTTTCCTGCAGTGGGTCTCCTATAGCTCCATATCCCCATAAGCCAGGGAACCCTTGATTGTAATGAGAGTAACTTCACCCATGAGGGAGGTCCCACTGTTCTTCTTTTCCCCAGGGGAGAATACAGACACTTGTAGCTTGATGTGGAGGCCTGGGGCAGACTGTTGGAGACCCTACCCTTCTGTCCTCAAAGAGGGAGCTATGCCCATGTGTCCCCTGGGCGTGACCTTAGCTGTGTGCTTCAGGGTTTCGGCCTGCTGCCCCTGTCCCTCGAGTTTCCCTACTCACCATGTGTGCTTGGGCCGCTTTAGTGTTGGCCTCCACGGCCTGTCTTCATTCACCGTGTCCTCATGGCCGCAGGTTCGGTTCTCAGTTTTCATCGGAGGGGGAAACCCACACCTGCCGTCCCCCTCGACACCATGGCTCACCGGTGCTAAGCGGTCACCACCTCCAGTGCTGCTGGGGCTCGTCTCTTGTGGGCCTGGCAGGTGTCACCCAGTGTGCTGTCTGGGCCAGGACAGCCAACAACGGCTCGACGGAGGGCGCCTCTTTCTCCTGCTGACCCCTTCAGCCCAGCTGCTCACTGGGCAAAGCAGTCACCACCTCCAGCACCACTCAGACTCGCTGCTGGTTTGCGACACCCACGTGCTTTGCTATCTGGGCCAGGGTGTCCCAGAGGAGTTCATGGGCTCCCTGGAGGTCTTAGTGTGCTGGGTCTCCCACTGCTGTGTGTGTATGCTGTGGCAGCACCGGGCTATGGCGGGGCTGGGGCGGAGGGGACCGAGATATGTGCAGCAGTCCTGCACCAATGCTGTTTCTTTCTTTGTGTCTCTCAAAAGACCAGTCTGCAGAGCCACTGGTGCAGCAGGATTCTCCTGTCACTGTCCGGACACCAAGGACCACTAGGTCTGCCCCTCTCCACATACTCTTTCTGTAAAGCAGACCGGAATCAATCATACCTCTCTGCCCACGGGGTGCCCAATCTGTGTCTTCTCCACTCTCTCTGAGTTGCTAGAATCCACCGTACACATTCCTGGCAGATGCTGCCCTGCGTGCTTAAATATTTGAGCCCGGGGAGTTCATAAGGACTCGCTGGCTCCTGACGGCCTGTAGAGCATCAAATTCACCCCCTAAAGTGCATGGACACCGAGGATGCACATAGTTTCAGTGGGGCTGGAGCGGTGGGACCTGAGTGTGCGTCAGCTCACTCCGCCACCTTGGTCAGGCCCCTCCTAGACATAATTTTTTTAAACAATGTATGCATGCTGTAATGTACAGCTCCCATGCTAAAGGGCTCATTTACAAGCCCATTGCACTGTTGTAATGTCACTTTTTTGACATTCAGGTGGCACAGAGTGCAGAGCTATGTGTACGAGGTCATATGTTAAGCCCCCCAGAATTGCTTTTCAAGGTCTCATAGATATGGTGTGAGGCTATGCAGTGCAAGTCACTACGTTGCCTCACATTGCTTCGGGAGGCATGCCATTGATGTTGCGGTCGGTGTTCCCACTCAACACCAATGACATTTGACACATTTCCAGATTTACAATACAGCGTAGATCTGGGAATGCGGCAAAACCATGTGCCTTCCTAGGGGTGGCGTAGTGAGAAGAAATAACTTTATTTCTCCTAATTATTTGAAAATGAAATGAAATGAAAAGAGAATTTATAAAGCGCTAACTATCACTCCTAACGGAGTCTCCTGGCGCTATCAGTAACAGATCGGGTAGATGACATAAGTCTAAATAAGCTTTTGGCAACAAGCAACTGGTAGACCAAAGATCCACGTCTTTAACTGTTTCCTGAACTGCCCCTCGTGTTCCATGGCTCTAAGCTCATTGGGCATACTGTTCCATACTTTAGCTCCCAAGACGGTCCCTGATCTTCTGCCTCTGGAGACTAGCCTAAATGCTGGAACACTGAGCAGGTTTGCCGAGGTTGACCTTAGCGTTCTTACCGTGGTGTAAGGCCTGAATCTTGCTGAAAGATATCCTGGGCCTAAATGACGATGGGCTCTAAAAGTTGTCAGTAGGAGTTTGAACAGGACCCTCTTACAGACCAGGAGCCAGTGAAGGGTCTTCAGTGCAGCTGAGGCCGACGCCCTAAGTGGTAATCCTAAAACCAGTCTGGCCGCCGCGTTCTGGACTACCTGAAGTCTCCTCAGGATTGTTTTGTTAGTTCCTGTAAGAAGACTATTACAGTAATCCAGTCTCGATAATATGAGGGCCACTGCTACAGTCTTTTTGGCTACAAGGGGAATCAGATTAAAAACTTTCTCAGGGTTTTTATGAACCCAAAACAGGTCCCGGTCAGTTTCAAAACATGGAGCTTGAAGGAAAGGGCAGAATCAAACCACACGCCTACGTTTTTGGCTACTTCCACCGTTGATGGCGGTGCTTTGGTGTTGTCTGGCCACCAATCCTTTGGGTGAAAGGCATTATCTTTCCCGATTGGTAAGCTTTCTGTCTTGCTGGTATTGCAACAAAGATGGTTATCCCTCATCCATTGCAACTCGGCCGTCAGACAGGCTTTAAAATTTGCCTCTACATTAGTAGTGGTCTTGTCCAGGGAAAGGATCAGTTGGGTATCGTCAGCGTATGGCGTGATCTCGATCCCATAATTAGAGATCAGAGAGACAAGAGGGGCCATGAATACATTAAACAGCAGAGGACTCAAAGAAGCCCCCTGCGGCACCCCTGTGGAGATGACTTTTACAGTTGATATGAATGGTCCCAGCGCGATTGATTGAGTCCTGTTAGTCAAAAAAGATGTGATCCATGCCAAGGCCTGGTCTGATATGCCACACGCTCTTAGTCTGGTAAGCAAGATTTTATGTGAGATAGAGTCAAACGCTGCTGACAGTTCTAAGAGGATCAGCACTGCCCTCTTGCCCTCATCCAAAATGAATTTGATGGTATCTGATATTTCAAGCAACGCCGATTCAGTGGAGTATTTTGGTCGGAAGCCAGATTAGCGGGGATTAGGAGCCTGCGTTGCTTCTAGGTAATTGGAAAGCTCCTTGTAAACAATGTTCTCTGTAATTTTACCCGAAATGGGAAACAGAGATATAGGTCTATAATTTGTAAGATCTGAAGAGTCGATGTTTGATTTCTTCTTTAAAGGTTTAACTATAGCGAATTTCCATTCATCTGGAACTATCCCTGTGGCTAAGGAGGAATTAACAATCTCATTAATCACTGGGCCTATGATGACGACTATATGATGTAGAAGCATCGGTGGACAAGCATCCAAAGGGGAGCCTTATTTACAGGCCATGACTGCTTCCTTCGTCTGGGAGAGAGTGGCCAGTTCAAAAGCTTGTAGGCCTGCACTACCACCCCTATTTGAGGTCCCCTTTGCCTCCAAAGGCTCCAAGTGATCGTGTGTCACAGAGTTCTTTTTGGATGGCCTTTATTATTTCTTCGAAGTAGATTGCAATGTCTTTACATAACTTTTGAGAGGGGGGAATTTCAGCATGTTCTCCCTTAGGGTCCTCTTTCTATGTGTGCTTGTAGGAAACTGTCTCTCTGTATACTATACCAAATGAGTTATAGGGTGCACATTGCCCAGTAAATCCCCAGAGGCTTTCACAGAGGCTATAGTAGATAATAATAATGCTCTCTTTTGTGGTTGTGTGGGCAAGCAGTTAGGCTTATCAGAGGGTAGTGTTAAGCATTTGCTGTACACGGTGGCAATACATGAGACACACACTCAATGACTAAATCACTTACCAATTTATAAAAAAATAATACTTAGTTATATTTATTTTGAGAACCACAGAACTTCGTCATAGGTAAATACGGTTATCAATAGAAATACATTTCAGTTTCAAAAATTGACACTTTCTGCAATTTTCAGACTTTGCAATGTTAACCTGTGGGAGGAAGAAAACATTCAGCGTACATTGGAATAACATCGACTTCCAAAGCCAGTCTTTGAAAGTCAAGGTCAGTACTGGGCAAAGTTCAGCTGAGCACTAACAGTGCACCACCAGCAGCATAGGAACGGCTGGGTGCAGGGTGCATGTTCAAAATTGGGCGCCTAATGCAAATCAACGAGGATTGGGGGCAATTGGTCAGAGGCTTCTTACATGTAAGTAGCAGCGGCTTGAGAGGCCAGTCTATGGGGATTGAAGCAAGTACTGATGGGGTCCAAAGCAGCACCAACACTACACCACCAGTGACACAAGGGCGGCCGGGTTCAGGGTGCCGACACAGCATTGAGTGCCCAATGCAATAGAATGGAGAATGCCCAATTGAAACAGGGGCTGCAGGATCAGGCCAGGAGGTCGGTCACAGATATCCTATAGTTGCAGAGGTAAGTTGAAATGTTTGGGGATGTAGGCACACCTTTGGTCCTCTTCTTCAAGGGCCAGCGTGGACAGGTGCAGGGATGACTTTTGGTGTCTGAAACGGCTTACTGGAGCATGTTGCTGTTGGGGTAGGCCTCGTAGAAGAATCCAGGAGAGGTCAGCTCATGGTGAGCTCAGGTTCTGGAGTGTTGGGGAACCTTGCTGTGACCTGTGGACAACTTTAACTCAGGTCTGAGGCGTTAGGTGCAGAGGTGGAACCACAGCAGACTTCTTGGTTACTGAGGTCACAGAGTCCTTACTTTAAAAATGTTTGCTTGGTGGATTGGTCTGCTGTCCTGGGGAGTCTTGATCTTTGTCAAAGGCAGACACACCTCCCAGCAGAAGCTTGAACAGAGTCACAGAAGATCAAATCACCACCTACCTCAATGACACATAATTACCGATATCCTCGGACAACAACACCACAGCACTCAACCTCCACCAATGGATCGCAAAAAAAGCTGCCACCCTTGACCCCCTCAAGAAAGCCAAGGGCAAAAAACATGTCAAGAAAGCAAGCTGGTTCACCCCCATGCTTCAAGAGTCTTGACACACGTGTAGACACTCGAGAAGACATGCAGGAACAACAACACCCCAGAAGCTCATGCTGCCTTCAAACCAACAACCACGGCACACCACCACCTCATCAATACCACAAGGAAGAAAGCCATGCAAGACAGAATCATCAACAACGCTCACAATAGCAACAAACTCTTTAGCATCATCAAAAAGTTCACCAATCCCAAAAGTGAGGCCACAGACGTCCCACCCTCTAAAGACCTCTGCAACAGACTCTACACCTTCTTCTACCACACAATCAAGAATATCTATGTCAACTACGACACACAGGGCCACCCCACTGCCAGCAACCACCACAACCGATCGTCCCCAACTCACTCTGCATATATGGTCCCCACTCACCACAGACGACACCATAAAGTCCATGAAAAGCATCCACTCCAGAGCATCTTTGATCCCTGCCCGCACCGCACATTCCACAGAGCCACCTCCGCCAACACACCCGAGATATGCTGAAACATTAACTGATCCCTCAAAACTGACACATTCCTTGATGACTGGAAACATGCTGAGATCAACCCCCTCCTAAAGGAACCCTCAGCAGACCAGACAGACTTCAAGAACTTCAGACCCATCTCCCTGCTACCCTTCCAAGCCAAAGTTATTGAAAAAGCCATCAGCGTCCAACTCGACAATTTTATCAAAACCAATGTCATCCTGTCTGGATTCTGCAGCAATCATAGCACTGAGGCCACCCTCCTTACCACCACCAATGACATCCCCTCCCTCCTTGACCTGAATGAAACCACCTCCCTCATCCTACTGGACCTCACAGAGGCTTTTGTACTATGTCCCACCACACATAAGCCACAAGACTGCACACTACTGGTATCCAAGACAAGGCCACAACTTAAATGGGTGAAAAGGGGCAGATATACTCGCTGATTCCACCACTCAGTACTGTCAAGGATATTTCTCCATCTCTCAAGGTTTTTTCATCTTTATTGACGGTACAAGTGCATGAAATAATTCTCAACACTTGTTCGGGGTCTCCATTGGATCCCTGTCCTCCAGAGAGGTTAAATATGGTTCTCAGAACTATAGCAGGCGTTTTAACACTAATTATTAACTAAATGTTTAGGCAGGGTTCCATTAAATCAAACATGAAACTGGCCTCAATGCTCCCCCTGTTAAAAACCCCCAGCTGGATCCTTCTGTTGCCAATAATTATTGTCCTAATTACAGGCTTCTCATTGCCAAAATTGCAGAAAGGGCAAGTAACAAAGAGCTTACTTTATTCCTGGGATCAAACAATGTATTGGATCATGCACAGTTTGGGTTTCATTGACAATACAGTATGGAACTGGCTCTAATTATGACCATGGAGGAATTAAGGGCATCGCTCAATGGAAGGAACTCTGCAGTGCTTATCCTTCCTGGCCTTTCAGAAGCATTCAACATGGTCAGCCATAAGAATCTGATTGACTGTGTCGAATCTCTGGATATTCGGAGCTCAGCTCTATCACTACGAGCTATCTTTCTGACAGACAGAGTTCATTCAGTGTCTTTGGAATGGCTATTGCTCAGATTCTTTTTCTCTCCTGTGTGGAGTTCCGCAAAGATCATCCATAGCCCGACCCCGTTTAATCTTTACGTTGCTCTGTTAACCAAATTGATTAGAAGTTTGGGGTTTTCAGTAGTCTGTTACACCGATACCACGCAAATTATCATCTCAGTTTCTCGTACCTATAAAGAGTCAGTGGCCATCAACAGCAACTGCATGCAACAAGTCAATACCTGGATGTCATGCAACTCTCCGAATAATGATAAAACCAAAGTGCTACTATTGGGAAATAATACCTCATTTTGGTCACCGGACTGGTGGCCTGAGGAGCTTGGGTCCCTTCCAACTCCAGTCACCAAGGTGAAAATCCTGGGGGTGATCTTTGATATTCAGCTGGTATTTGACAAACAGGTGAATGTAATAACTTCAAGTGCTTTATTTATGTTAACAATTCTGAGAAAGATCTTACCATTCATCCCTTTAGAGCTGAAGAAACTAGTGTTAACTGCACCTACTTTATCTAAAATAGACTATTGTAATGGCCTATTTATTGATATACAGAAACAACTCTTGAGCAAGCTCCAAATTCTGCAGAATTCTGCAGCTCGCCTAGTGCTGAGAATATTTAGACAAATCTCAGGAATTAAGGGTATTGAGGAACTTCATTATTATTATTATTATGGAGATTTCTAAAGCGCCTGGTTACGCGCACCGGCGTGTCCCCGCGCTGTGGTGAGAGACAGTGAACAGGACAGTAAGCCATTAATCATGTGTAGAACAGAATAAATGGGTTTTTATAGCTCTTTCGGAACTTAGCCTCCGAAGGTTCAAGACGCAGTTCCATAGGGAGCCTGTTCCAGCTCTTAGCTGCAAGATGTCTAAAAGATCTGCCTCCCATTCACGCTTTCTTGATTTTGGGAACAGCTACTAAGCCAACACCAGTGGATCTAAGTACCCGACTAGGTCTGTACGGTGTGATGAGGCTCAGCAGAGGAGTGGGTGCCTTGCCCCCAATAATGCGGTGACATATGCATAGCGCCTTAAAAGCAATCCTCTCCCTGACAGGAAGCCAGTGGAGAGCCTTCAAGGCGGCTTTGGAGGCTGCTCTTTTAGGGAGCCTCAGTACCAGCCGTGCTGTGGCATTCTGTAACAACTGCAAGCGATTCAGACTTTCAGCCGTGGTCCCCAGATAAAGAAGGTTGGCATAGTCTAGCCGTGAAGTCACCAGTGCGTGCAACAGCGTCCGTCTCGCACCGACCGGAAGCAAATCCAAAGTCATCCGCAGGTTTTTGAGAACGCCAACACACGTCCCAACCACACGACCAATCTGGGGAGTGAATGCAAGGTCTGAGTCAAACATTACCCCTAGATTTTTCGCCTTCTGACAAGGTACAGGAGTGTTGTCTAGGCCTGCCGGCCACCAAGCCGATGACCACACAGACGGGTCGCCCCCCACCAAGAGCACCTCAGCTTTGGCACCATTCAACTTCAGGCAGTTGTTAGACATCCAGGAAGCAAGCTCCTGCATGCAAGCACTGAAGTTGGATGCCGCAACCTTGGGCGCCCGCGACAGCGAGACGACCAGTTGAGTGCCATCGGCATATGACACAATTTGCAGGCCATGACTCTCCACGATGTTTGCTACGGGGGCCACATAAAGGTTGAACAGGGTTGGATACAAGGCAGAGCCCTGCGGCATTCCTTGATCCAAGTTGATCATACAGGAGTAATACTCCCCCTGTTTAACCTGGAAGCCCCTATTGGACAGAAAAGATTGGATCCACTTCAGCGCAGTCCCCATAACTCCACCCTTGTTCAGACACTGTAGCAAAGTGGAATGAGCTACAGTGTCAAACGCTGCACTCAGGTCGAGTAAGATAAGGGCCATCGTGTGCCCCTCATCTACTCCTTTTGGCTGCCAGTTGTCAAGAGGATAGACTTTAAGGTGTTGTGTATCGCTTTTAAGGCCCTACATGGAAAAGAACCAGTCTATTTTAATAAAAACATTGACCAGATATATTACAGCTAGGCCACTCTATTCATCCTTAACAGTTAACCTGAAAATGCCCAAGTTCAGAAGAATGCGTTGGGGGGGGGGAAGTTTAATGTATGGCACAGCCAAACGATGGGAATGCTCTACCTACCAAATTAAAGACCAGTTTTTCCTTGTTGGCTCTTAACAACAATCTTAAGGCCTGGCTTTTTAACTCATAGCTTCAACATTAGCTGTCATAAACCATCTAACTGTTGTGCTACCTATGCCAAGACACCCCAAGGCATTTGAGCACTTTATAAAACATATTTTCATCTAATTTTATTTCAATTGAATCACTCCTTCCTCAGCGGCAGGACACAACAGGTTCCACTCCCACTGTACCTCTCAAAACTGACAGAGGTAAGTTGCGAGTAGTCCAGGGCTCCGCCTCAGCCCCAACTTCTTCAATGTCTACATGGCCCCCCTCACAGCCCTCATCAGGAACCACGGGCCAAACATTGTCTCCTATGCTGGAGACACCATGCTGATCCACTTCCTCTTTTGCCAAAAACAACTTCCACAAAAGAATGAAAGGCATCACTGCCTGGATGAAGGACAGCTGCCTGCAGCTCAACTTGGACAAGACCGAAGTTCTAATCATGGGAGCTTCTCCCTCCACTTGAATTGACTCCTTGTGGCCCTCTGCTCTAAGAAGTTCCCTATCCCCATGAACCATGCATGAAGCCTCAGCATCGGACTGGACTCCTAGTTTACAATGGACCGCTAGATAAACACCATCTCCTCAGCATGCTCCAACACACTCCACCTGCTTAGAAAGACCTTCAGATGGATCCCCACTGAATCCAGGAAGACAGTCACCCAGGCTCTCATCATCAGCAGATTAGACTACGGCAACATACTCTACCACGGCGTCACCCAGAAACTTCCAAAAACACCAGAATGTCCAGAATACAGCAGCAAGACTAATCCTCAACATCCCCCATCACAGCCACATAACTCAACTCCTCACCCATGCATACAAGGCCTTCCACAACACCAGACCTGCATATCTGAATCACTGCCTCACATTCCATGTACCTAACAGACACCTCAGCTTGACCCAGCTTTCCCTGGTTGCCGTCTCACAAATATGCAAGACCAGAGCTGGAGGAATGTCCTTCTCCTATCTCGCCTTCAAGACACAGAACACCCTGCCCATTTAACCTCAGGAAATCACCCTAGCTGATGTAATTATTGGAAGGACCTCAAGACCTGGCTCTTCGGATGAAAACAGCACTTAGTCTGACCCCCCCCCCCCCGCACAGTGCCTTGAGACCGTCATGGGTGAGTAGCTGCGCTTTACAAACCCTGATCAATTTATTGATCAGGATCTGACGTGCAGGGTCTGGGGATGCCACCTAAATACTAGATTTAGAGATGTTACAAGGGAGTGATAGGTAGTGGCCAATATGCTCCTTACCTGAGGTGTCTACAACCTCTGTTATGCCCACCTCCTGTGAGACTGGGTCATAGATCTTATTGGATACATCCCACCATCTTGAAGTTTGTGTGCACAGAAAAGTGTACTTCACCTCTCCTCCAGCACCTGAGGGGTGGAGTTAGCAGAGGGGGCACACTTCCCATTCTTTCTAAGTTTTCCCACCTGTCCTCCCACCAAAAAGGGGGTGAGGAAATGAATGGGGCCTGCTCCCTCTAATAGGATAGGCTGGGGTTGCATCACAAAGGCAGCAGCCTTTGAAGCTCCCCACCACAGATTACTCTTCCTGACCGGGAGAGGCAGGTGTGAACACCTCCACCCAGGAAAGGCATTGTTCTCAGCCTCAGAGTGTGGAGACAGTCTCCCCATGAGGTCAGAACATTGTCTGACGTTAGCAGGCTGGCTTAGGGAAGTTTGTGACCACACTAAGGATTGGTAGGTTTCCGTGGACCCTCTAATGGTTTAATAAATCTGACACGGGAATCAGTGCAAATTTATTAGGCTAAGATGTTTGGTACCAAACCCATATTTCAGGGAAGCCATTGTGGAGCTGTGGAACTCATAATGACGAATGTCCATCCCATGTACTTACTCTGGCTTCCCTGGTCACTTACAATACCCATTAACCGACAAGGGTATTGCAGGAGCACATCTGCTCATGCAGATATGCCCTCACAGAAAATATAGTGCACCCTAGCTTATGACTAAGACCTCCTAGATGGGTGTCTTACCTATATATCATGAAGTGGCTATAGGCATGGCACACAGAGATGTGTGCAATGTTGATTCTTCAGTTTTGTCTGCAACAAGACACGCGGTCTGCAGTGGCTGTGTGCATGTGCTTGGTGGGGGTCCCTTAGGGTGACACAATTGGTGCTGCAGCCCTTAGGGTCCCTCCTTTACCACAAAGCCTTTGATATAATGGTTACTTTTTACTAGTAACTTATATGTGAGCTAAAGGGGTGGCAGTTGTGGAAACAAAAGGTACAGTTTAAGGAAGGAGGTCTGACACAGGGGACATGGTTGGCAAGGACCCTGTGCACTTCCAGTTGAAATTACATCATTTTCCAGGCAAAAGGTGTAGGCTAACCATGTCCAAAAGAGGCACTTTCCTACAGTGATGCTTTTTGCAGCACAAACAGAAAGAGGAAACACCTCCATTTATTCTTTTTCTGCCGGAAGGTGTCCGTTCCTGCACACAAACAATCATTCCTACAATGCGAACACACTTACACCAGAGTAGCCATTTATTTGCGCACCAGCTTAGTGGAGGAGCACAGGAATGTTCTGTATCACATAGATATGATGCATTCTTGTTTTAAATGATGCCATAAGTATGAAAGGTTTCGACTCCTGACTTATGTGGTCATTGCGTTTTAGTGTAAAGCCCTTCCTCTACTGTTAATTGATTGGGCTTTGCATCAAAAAACATGCGTGGTAAGTTGGAATCGCCCAGGTATCACCCAGGGGGCACTGCCTTGATGCACAGTAGTGTAAATCACTAATTTCCGTTATTTTAAACAACTTTTCAGTATAAAAATAAAACAATCTTGAAAGTAAACAACCAATCAGTACTTTGCACTGGTTTGTATCAACTTTGGATATCTTGCACTGGTACACAGGGTTGATAAATCTAGCACTTATTCCTGGTTTATCCTATAAATGCCAGTGAAAATTCTTATATTTTCCAGTTACAGAGGGCACGGCTACCCAGCAGGTTTCAGACCCCCACTAATCATAGGCAGAGATGTTGCTGGGACCAGGCAAAGAATTAAACCAAGTTTTTACATGTTTGCAAAATAGCCAGAGGGGTGCAAAATTGGTCTGTGTCACGGTCGTAGTTATCAACAATGCAGCAGATGCTGGGATATGAGGGGCAGGAGTATAAGGGGCCATTTACATTCCAAGTTCGTCTATATTAGGTACCTAACCAGGGATGGGGAAAGCCCATTTAGTTGGCTTGCAACAGGGCCCCTGGCATCCTTGCTATGCCAAGGGTTGGTGGCCAGTGCAAAATTACACAATCACCTGTATATTGTATGTAAAGCAATATACTACAGTGTTTATTTTGCTAAAGTTGTATTTACGTACAGGTAGTCAAAAAAGTGCCGAATTCGGGCTCTTTGCTGAACGTGTCAGAACATGAAGTCTGTGTGTTCGCATGCTGTCACTTACAAATATTTATGTGGCTGTTTTTGTTCCTAAGAAGGAAATGGAGGTTGCGATTATTTTTCAGTGTGCATCCACAAGGGTGGTCAATTATGGAGGATTTTCTCTAACGGGATTACGGAGTGAAAATTGGCTGCCATGTGAACATACTTTGAATGACAGTAAGCTTCACACCATTCATGAGGAAACGATGAATATCATTCACAGTGTTCAGCTCAGCTTAGTCTTCGCGCAGAAATGAAATCGCAAATCATGGGCGACAAAATTGTTTATATAGCAAACAATCTGTCTGTACACTGAGAAATTGAAGCCATAGTCTTAACTGGCAGGGTAATTTTAAATACCTTTTTTTAATATGCTGGAAACATTATTGTAGAAGCCAATCAGTTATCTGTCCAACATGCAAATTGCTCAAATTATTTATGATGTAATAACGAACATGCATAATAAATCGAAGTTGCTTTCACATCTGTAATTAGAATGTGATGTATTTAACCCTTTAAAAAATGACAGGATTTAATGTATTAATGTGTATGTTTCCTTGCATGTATTCCTGCTGGGGGCCTCCCTTTCTGTCTTCTTGCTTGTCTGTCTGTCTGTTGACTGTTGTCTAACTAACTGAGTGATTGTACGCCTGCTCGTATGTTCGCATTTTTAAATTGTTTTTATTGTTTGCCAACATAGAGTTATAACTTACAAATATTAACCCAACATGCGTCTGATTACTTTTGAAAATTATTACACTGCTTCTGGTAGTCACAAACAGTATTATCTTTAATATTGATGCCTCATCTGGAAGATTTACACCCCAGGAGCACAGTAGGGTAGAAAGTACGTAAGTAGGAGTTGAGCCATGGCCTATGATCTACTGCTCGGGCCAGCTCTTTCTGTATTGACGCCCTTGTTCACAGTTAAGGCATTCTGCAGTACGCAGTAGCGTGAGAGGTCCATATGTTTTTGAACCTGGATTGTTGTGGCAATAATTCCGGTTGTACGGCTTTACAACGCGTGCTTTTACACCGCGTGCCGTTACAACGCGTTTTTTTTCAACGCAAGTCGTTACCACGACTTGCGTTGGAGGGGTGCGGACTTAGGAATTTTTTTATTTACTATTCTAACACCAGCCTACGTACAGTAGGGAAGGTGTTGGATAGTAAATTAAAAAATTCCTTGTCCTGCAGCGCCCTCCAGCGCAAGTCGTGGTATCGACTTGTGTTGAAAAAAACGCGTTGTAACAGCACGCGGTGTATCAGCCGCGTCGTAAAGGCTGTTCCCCAATAATTCCCAACATAAAAAGAACAAGTGATGGAGAGAACGCTGAACAATGTCAGACATTCACCTAGTACAGAGATCTGGGCCTAAATTAATCTTTTGTTGCTTGTCATGCCATTCCGGTTCAAACTCAGCCATATGCAAATCAGTCTTGACCCCGTTCCCCATGGGAACAGTCCAGCTGGAACGTCCAGGTCAGGTCTTTGCTGGACAGAAATAAGCATCCTGGGACCGGTTTCGAGGTAACAGCCCTCATCAGCCAGGCTAGCTTGGCTAGTGGCATGGTGAGTGCGGGACCCACGTCTGGGCATACCCGTCCCACCCGGGGTGACAAATACAAAAAGAACAAGTGATAGACAGAATGCTGAACAATATCAGACTTTCACCCCAGAACTGAGATTTGGGTCTAAATCCAAAATGGTTTTGCTTCCCATGCCATTCCAGTTCAAACCCAGCCATATGCAAAAAGTCTTGACGCTGTTCCCCATGGGAACAGTCCAGCCCGAACTGCCAAGCCAGGACTTTTCTGGACCGGAAAAAAGCATCCTGGGACCGGTTTCGAGGAAACACCCCTCATCAGCCAGACTAGCTTGACACCAGATAATTCCCAATATGACATCAGGGGCTGTAATATAGAAGTGCCCCGGAGGCGTAACGTGCTTTTGCATCTGCTTTGCTTGGCCCCGGGGCACTTTGGTATTACAGAAGGGGCCACAATAATATTGAAATAATATTGAAAGCGTTGGCTCACTTCCTCAAGAATATGGGTGTGGCCCAATGCAAATGGGGGAATCCCTTTGCCTGTGTGCCCGCTCTGTATTACAGGCGGTGGACGCAGAGGCAAAGAAGGAAAAACAACCATTACAACACACTGCCTTAACAACGCAGCTGTTACAATGCAACTGCCTTTACATCGTAGGCCATTACAACACATACCATTATAAAGCATGTCACTACAACCCATACCATTACAACACATACCATTACAACGCATGCTATTGGAATGCATTATCAGGTAAGTAATGGGGATTTTTTAGTTTTAGCGTGGGTACATGTTTTGGGGTACATGAGGATAGTAATTTTACCCCTACACTATCCAACACTTACCCTACTGTAGCACTCACTGGAGTGGGACTAGCAATTTCATCCCCTACACTATCCAACACTTACCCCACTGTTGCCCTAAAAGTATTGTGCGTTGTAATGGTATGCATTGTAATGACAGGCTTTGTAATGGTATGTGTTGTAATGGTAGTTTATAAAAATACATTGCAATGGCATGCATTGTGAAATCATGCGTTGTAATGGTAGTTGCGATGTAACATCATATATTCCAAAGACGCTCTCAGGATAGTGCACCACCTAAAAGGTGCTCCCCCTTATTGCAGCCCTCTGACGCGGAGGAATGGGGGTCCCATGGACCCCTCAGGCATCCCCTTGCAGGAGGGTGCAGTCACTCACTGCACCCTTCTACAAGGGGATCTCTAATCCCCTTTAAAAGTGCAGGCGGGTTGCCGTTTGCCCTTCAAAACACAGAGAAACTTTAACCCGTTTGCTGCGGCCGTGATTTCGCAGCATTGCGGCACTTCGCAAAATGGGTGGGGCCGCGTCGGCCGTTGGACGTGCGCAGCACTAGCAAGGTAGTGCTTGCGACGTCCAACGGCCGACGGCAGCACTTAAGGGGTTAAGGCAGACACTCTGTTTATCATAGCAACGTGCTGTTCCCAGGTATCACAAGTTTGTGGCTGCCATGGGGGCAGCTCATTCCCCATAATGCAATGCATTTTTCTTGTCAGCGCTGGGTGCACCTTTTAAAAGGTTCACCCAGAAGAAACCAGAAAAATGCACTGCATCCAGAATACACCCCAGTTCTTCATTGCAGTAAGTCAAGTTGCATAGCCAGTCAGCCAGGTTTGGGGCCGGTTGGTGGCTCTATCCTGTAGTTTTTCTGCATTTATCCAACACTAGGAGAAGCAAAGACAGTTTACGCTTCTGGACAGGAAGTTCTTTCACACAGGAAATCAGCACTTACTCAAAAGTGTACGTTTATCTTTGAGAATCAGGCACTGGAAGTGGGGAGAGTAGGGGCAGTGTACCCACCATGTCTGTCATGTCTCGCTCTCCCTATCTCGTCCCATTAACATTGTATCCTTGGGTAGGGCAATGCTAGGTGCAGTCTCAAATGCCCCATATCTGACTTTGTTATTTCCTGCAGCCCACGTTTATGTATTTTCTAAGGAATGTGGTATAATCTGTGCAGATATTTCAAGTGTATGAGCCTGAACTCTTTTTTTTTTCCGACGGGGAGGCAGTGGAGGTCTCGTAGGTGCTGGGTAATGTGGTTTTGTGGCGGGATGCTGAGGACTAGTCTGGCTGCAGCATTCCGGATGATTATGAGTTTGTGGAGTAGAGATTTGTTGATTTCAGAGTAGAGAGCGTTCCCATAGTCCAGCCTGCTGGTGATGAGTGCGTGGGTGATGGTCATCCTGGATTCGAGGGGGGGGATCCTTTTGAAGGTCTTGCAGAGTATGCAGAGGGTGTTGAAGCATGTGGAGGATACGGCGTTGATCTATTGGTACATGGCAAGGGAGGAAATGAGTATGATGCAGAGGTTGTGGGAGTGGTTTGAAGGATTGGGGGGTACCAAGGGCAGGGGGCCACCAGGTGTTGTCACACATGGAGGGGGTGGATTCAAGGATGAGGACTTGCGTTTTCTCCAATTTGAGCTTCAGTCAGCTGCTGCTTATCCAGGTGTGACGTACTTCATTCCTTCCTGGAAGTAGCTCCTGGTGGTGTCTTGGTTCCTTGGTGAGGGAGAGGATGAGCAGGGAGTCATCAGCATAGGACCTATGCAGAGTCCGTGTTTTCTGATGATGTTTGTGAGGGGGCAATGTAGATGTTGAAGAGCGTTTAGCCGAGCTTATGAACCTTTAACAGCACCATTAACTAACAAAGAACATCAAAATCGGCTTGAAGGTGCCCTACCACAAACGTCCCTAAAGTGGGTAGAGATAATATGGAAGCTAGACATAGTAAACGTCAATAGTAATTCTGAAAAGAATAACTCTAGGCAACCACCCGACTCTTCTACAAAGAAGAAGTGGGATCATACAAAACATAAAGAAAAAATGAAGGGCCATATGTAGGTGGCCCAAATACCGGTCTGTCACGGTGAAAATCGATAAATTTCACCATTACCGACCGGTATATAGGCACGCAAGACGTAGGGAAGGAATTGGTAATAAGGAATCAGTAAATACTGAAACCTTATTACCGATTTCTAATTTACCGAATCGGAATTACCGAACACCCAAATACCGAATCGGTAAATAGGAAACCCGTAAAAAACGATAAAAGAGATGTAGGAAACTTCAGTAATACCGAATTTCATGAAAGTGTGGAGCGCGTTTACAGACAGCACATCACACTCTTCCAACTGACTGAGGCTGAGATCCATGAAAGGTACAGGCTATACCCCCCCACCATCCTGTACCTGATAAGGGACCTTCACCCACTCCTGGAGCATCCAACACCAAGGGTGCACACCATACCACCACTTGTGTGGGTGCTCTGTAGCCTACACCTACTTGCATCTGGCAGTTACCAGGGGGTGATAGCTGCGGTATGTGGGGTGTCACAGAGTTGCCTGTCCCATTTCTTCAAGAAGTTCCTGGATGCCATGATGCAGAGAATGCATCATTACATAAGCTTCCCAAACACACAGGCGGATCTGCTGAAAACCAAGACAGACTTTTACCAAAAGGCACAGTTCCCGCATGTCATAGGGTGCATTGATGGGACACACATTCCAATCTGCCTACCTGCAGCCACTGAGTATATCTACAGAATCAGAAAATCCACCCACTCCATAAATGTGCAGGTAATCTGTGATGCAGCCAACATAATCACAGACATTGTGGCTAAATTTCCAGGGAGCAACCACGACTCATACAGTGGGATCTACACACGCCTGGCTGCAGGAGAATTTGGAGAAGGATACCTGCTAGGTAAATCACTTTGACACATCCTGATAGATACTGCAGATGAATGTGTTGATGTTTGTAATTAACGTCTCTCTCTTTCTCACCTAGGTGATAGCGCTTATGCTGTGCGGTCATTCATCCTCCCAACGTTGTGGAGCGCACGTTTGAACTATTGAAAAGCAGGTTCCGCTGCCTCCACAAAAGGGATCACACACATCTTCTGCTGCAAAATCATTGCAACTTGTGCTATGCTGCATAACCTTGCCATTAAGAAAGGTACAGAAGTTGAATTAACGGACTCTGAGGACGATGATGATGAATTTGCTGAGCCAGAGCCCAACGCAGCGGGAGTGGCGCCAGCACCAGATGGGAGACAAAGACGGGCAGAGATCACAATCAGCTATTTTTGAGTAAGTAAGGAGACACAACCAGTTGCATTTGAATGACGTAGTTTAATATTTTGGCACTACGCCACTACACAAAGGGCTCAACTTGTCAGTCCTATTTGTGACAACCCTAGGAGGATGTCATGGGTTAAGTCACCCATGTAAGTAAACAAAGTGTGGGCTACATTAACACCTGTGGCCATGGACAACACTGCTGGATTCCCTCAGCAGACTGTCTTCACTGCCAATGGATCCAGTGCCAGCCCCAAGACGTCTGCTGCTCCTCCTGGTCTCAGTTGCAGGGGGCGTTATGCTGCTGCGACTGGTCGTCTCCTCACTGTCCCCCACATCAACTGCACCAGTATTGGCAGCCTGAGTTGTTAGTAGCACTTCAAGTGCAGTTGTGACTTTGACAAGCCCCCTAGAGACATCCCAGATGCAGTGTGCCATGCCTTTTCTGCATGGCTAAGGAGCACGTGCACAGCAGAGAAGTGGCAGTTGAGAGTCAGTTCACCGCTTTTTTATGGTTTTCCATCTTCTGCCTCACCCTGCGCCGTGCCATCCTGTCCTCATCAAGTTTGCTGCACAGCAGCATCACTGACAAGGACATGTCCCCCATGCCCTCAGCCATCTCCTTCATGCCCATAACCAGTGTGGAGGTCATAGTGTTGATGCCTTCTCAATGTTCACCATGTTAGTGTTCAGGTGTCTCATTTGCCGCTGTACAGACTGTATTGCCTTCCCTTGCAGGAGCTGAACCTTGACCATGTTTGCCTCCATCCCTGCAAACACACCATGCTCCTTACCCTGCAAAGGTGGACTGGGATCCCTAGCCCTGCGGCATCTGGCGCCTGTGTGTGCTCTCTTTGAGGTGAACTGCGACCCTGCATTACTGCCATCCACAGGCACGGTTGAGATTTCTCCACCCCTGGTGTCTTCCAAGGATGACTCCATCTCTTGGAGTGTGGCAACTGCATGCCTCTTGGGTCTTGCCACTGCCGGTTGTGTTGCTGCTGGTGATGCTGGCAGTGGTGGTGATGCTAGCAGTGGAGGTGATGCCGGCAGTGGTGGTGATGCTGGCAGTGCTGGTGATGCTGGCAGTGCTGGTGATGCTGGTGGTGGTGGTGTGGTGTGCCCTGCACTTGCACTGGCCTCCTCCCATCTCTCTTTCCGGTGTGCCCTTCCTGCCTTGTCTTGTGCAGACCTGCACGATGTCTCGCCTGTGGACACAAATTGTACATTAGCTCACTAGTTTGGCAGCCCTAAGTAGCAATAATACATTTTAATTTCTGGCACGCTATCTTTCTCTCCTCTGCTTGCTTATCACCGATGTGTGTCACATGCCTTTGTGTTCACTGGGATGATTGTCATGATACGTGTTACATTGACTACATCTCCCATAATGCATTGCTGGTGTTTATTAAAATCTGTACTGAAGTGGGATTTACACAGCCTCAGTGGGGAATGGGGATAGGGAATGGGGGGCGCAGATTGGTCTGCATGGTTCTTACCTTGTTTGTTGGCAGCTCTGGCTGAGCTGTCTGCATCCCCAATTCCGCAGACGATTTCAGGCTCTATGGTGGACTCCACAAGCAGTTCAAGTGCAGTCAGTGCGCGTGCCCTGTTCCTTCCTCCTCCTGTCTGGCTGGCTTGTTTTTTAATCTCAGCCATCTTCTTTTTTGTGAGGCTCCTGACATCGTACCACCTTTTTTTTAGTACTTCAATTTCCCGGGGGGTCACTCCTATGGCATTCACTTGTGCCTGTATTCCCAGCCAGATCTTCCTTTTCTCGGATTCAGCCACTTGCAAGGACTGTTTCCCAAACAGCTTCGTATGTTGTTTGACCACCTCCTCAATCAGAACCTGAAGCTCGCTTTCGCTGAATTTTAGCTTTCTCTTTCTTTCAGCACCGTCTTTGTCTGACTCCTTGTTAGCCATTGTGCAGGTTTTACAGAAAAAGTTCTCCCAGGGGCTCCTGTATTCTCCTCTGCACTCCCAGCCTCTCCAGAAGGTTCTGATTCGGTGCACCTGCATGGGTGTGGCCAATACCTGGTTGGGAGGTGGGGTGGATGCGCAGGATTGGCTGATTCCTTAATTGCTGGTGTTTTGAATTACTGATTCGGTATTTACCGATTCGGTAATACCGATCGGTATAAAGGAATCGGTAATGACTTTTCCGAATTTTACTGATTCGGTAAAAAATACCGAATTTTTACCTACATCGGTTCGGTATTAAGAATTCGGAATTTCACTTTTACCTATATATGGCCCCAAGTCACTGGGTGGATCTCCTTAACAGAAGGCCACTGAAAAACATTACAATCTGAGATAATCAGAATACTGATACATGTTTATCTCATTCCTTTCAGAAGACATCCGGAAAACGATTGTGGAGAGGTGGATGGTCAGAACGCAGATCAGAGGAGTTCATGAAATTAAAAGAGAACTCACAATGCTAGTCCGACTACATAATAAAAAAGAAAGATAAGCTGCCAAACTGTTGAAACCTCAATTCAATAAGAAGAAGGTAGCAGGACATAAGTTCAAGCATGCAGCAGATATTGAGGACACTGCTTCTGAGTGGGAAGTGGGTTCTGACTATGCTGGACAGCGTGGCGGAAGCCATGGCAGTTTGCTGGAACCTGATGGATTGTCTGGTGGGAATGGGGAACAGCCTTTACGACGCGGCTGTTATACCGCGTGCCGTTACAACGCGTTACCACGACTTGCGCTTGAGGGCGCTGCAGGACAAGGAATTTTTTAATTTACTATCCAACACCTTCCCTACTGTACGTAGGTTGGTGTTAGAATAGTAAATAAAAAAATTCCTACGTCCGCACCCCTCCAACGCAAGTCGTGGTAACGACTTGCGTTGAAAAAACCGCATTGTAACGGCACGCGGTGTAAAAGCACGCGTTGTAAAGCCGTACAACCGGTGGGAATAGCATTGAATGACTAAATCCGGAGGAAACACCAGATGCAAGGGTAAGCGTCCCACATTGTTTGCATGAAATGCAACTCCAACTGGATGGGGGCATACCTAGAAAAATTAAAGTGCTCTTTTGGGTGAACTTGTCATTCAGCTATGACATACGTATGGTCGAAAAGGACTGGCCACATGAATTCGTGATGGATTGCCCTATCAAAAAAGTAATTTTACTTGCTTTTTCCTAACTCATGCCAGAATCAGTTAAATATTCAGACGCCAAGGAATGGGCGTTAGTGCTGGCTCCTGCATCATACCAGATCTATGTGGGTGGGATGATGGTTCCCTTTATCATGAGATACCGTTGAGGTCGGCCCCACAACCTCAATTACAATACACCATTAAAAATTAGGCTAAAACAAGTTAGAGTAGCACTCAGCTGACACTGTGGGGTTACCACATGTAAAAATTGAAGCTCAGCTGATTCCTTCATACCAACACAAGGGATGACCTGCTCTGCATCAAGGCGGACAGCCTGATGACACTTACCCACAGGTAATGTGCATGTAGTCCACCCTGGCAGGGATTTGGCAGATCACCCTCCCTAGGCAACACTAGGTTAGGGAGGCTAGGTTGGAGTACAGCTATACACATTACTTATATGCCTGCATGTATTCACTCTCTTAGCACAGTGGTGGAAATGTATATCCTTTTCACTGTTCTTGTGAGGCTAAATACGCTAATCTGTTTAATTCCACTAATTATCGCAGTGCACATATTTTATGCAAGAATCACAATGCTTCAATACATATTCAAAAGCCTTGCAGAGTATTTCCTGTGTATTTCTTTGGGTATGCTTGTGAGTCCAACCAAAAAGATTCTAGATCTGAAGGATCAGAGCTGTCATGGTCTAGGTTGCACACACTATTTTGGCCCTGTAAGGTTAGGAGTACAGATAGTGCACTATGGCTGGCAGGGACATAGACCAATATATCCTGAGGGGTGCACAGAAACTGTCTTGCAAAATCCCGCAGTTTATGTTGTTCGACAAATGCACAGTTTTAACACAGAAGGTAGAAGCCAGACTATACTACCGTTTGTCACAGTGATGTTTAGCAGCTATCTGCCCTGGCCTGCGAATTTCTCTTGTAGAATTTTAATGAACTTCACTAAATGGCAGTTCAGCTGCGGGTCCCATGGGAATAGAAGTCTAGCACAGCCTACCGCTGTGTGCATATTTCTCTTTGTTTCATTTGAGCAGTGAGTAGGTGTCTCTATTCAGCCATTAGCTCCAAACAAGAACATATCAGTTTTGGCAGATCTTCTTTGCCATCGTGCATAAGCAGCAAGTACTCTGTGTGGAATTTCGCTGCCAGTGAGGTAGGTGCAACAAACAGTGGGGCATACCTAATCATTTTCTGGCCAGTTTTTTTAAAAACAGATGGCTAATAGGAGTTTCCCGGAGGAGGATTAGTCCGGTGACAGTCAGTGATTCAACAAGGCATTCTCTGGCAACCAACGTACCCCTGTTCTGCAGATACTGCCAAAGATGACAATTGTAAGTATTAAAGGCTGCCTTCCTGATCTTATTCCAACAAATTAAGCAAACTCCCCGTCTAGCCAAAGTCTGCCTTTGGAGGCCAAATTAGATTCTGATCTACATCGGGATGTGTAGTTAGGGAGGTTGAAGAATATTTGGAACATTCTCATTATGACACTGTTCAGGATGGTGAAATCCCTTCCTCTCAATATTTCACTCCCATATGCAATAGTGGGTAGCAACTTGGCTTGCACTATCCAAAGAAATGGCACCAGTGTTGGTTCTGACAGTGTTCTCTTTAGATTTTTGAGTGTTATGACCAGTGTGATTCCTTTCCTCAAGGAGCGAATGGATCAATATTAGCAATGTTGACACCCGGATATTAATATTCATCAGCTCAGCCAGCCCACTGCTTGCCCCAATACTAGTACTACTTGCAATGCTGTTCATCAAAGTTTGTGTGTTTTCTAAGTTAATAGACAGGTCATTTTCATTTGAATATTCTTGTGTGCTGATAAGCAGGCGTTGCAACCCTATCTTACCAGAATCAAGTCGTCGGCATATGGCGAGCTAGAAAGAATCATGACACCTAGTTTTAAAGCATGACTGTTACAGGCAGTGCATAATTTGAGCTGGTGGTTCCCTTTGCTCCTAATTGTCAACACCGGGGCTCGCGAAAGTCTGCCACAAAGTGTAGCTGTATGGCTAATTTAGAGAGGATCACCACAACATTTAGTTATTAATTCAATATACATGAAAAAAGGACTCTTACCTGCCCCCTTTCTCTTAGCTCTGGGGGACAGAAATAGCGTGAATTGTCACACTTGTAGGCATCTGATTGTTGGTAGATGGGTTGGTGTTACTATCACCGGCAGCACACAGGGGCAATGTGTGGTGCAAGCTGCAGTGATGCACTGATGCTTTACAAATTAAGCACTGATTGCAGGTGTTCAATTTTAGTGTTAAATCTGCCAGGAAAAATGTTGAACAGCATGCATTCAAAAACACACCCCTGTTTCAATTTGTCTAGACCAGTGTGTTCCAGTGCTCAACCTAACCTGTACCCATGTGTCCATATATAGCAATATGACCATATTTAATAGGGCCTAAGGAATGTTGTAGTGTGCCAGCATGTGCCAAAGTTTGTACTGATCAACATGAACGAAAGCTGCCCTATAATCAATAAAGCAGAAGTGCAAAGGCATGTTTGGACCTTTTGATGCTTCAATCCGGAGAGGTAAGGCCAAGATGTTAGTTGTGGTACCCCATCTGCTTGAGCATAATAATGGCATTATCAGAAGCTCAGGTGGTTATTTTTTCTAGCAGTATCCCAGGAAAATGTTTAGCTCCATTTTAAATAGATGCTATGAGGTGATAATTTCGGATAAGGATAAGTCTTCACTCTCAAGATAGAGGAGATTATAGATCCTCTCCATGAGGCAGTCATTGCACCTGTTGCAAGGATCCTGCTCATACACAGAACTGTGCACATAGACCTAGGACATCAATCATTTGTGGTGTACCAGAAACTCACCTCAGTACCTAGAAAAACCCCAACCAGCTAGCGAAACAGATAGCCTAGGCACACATAAAAGGCAGTAAACAGAAATGATAGCTGTCTGTAGAGAAACAACACATGTAAATAACAAGTATCTTCAGGATGATCCCGGCATCGAGTGAACAACCAGAGGGTCGGCGTTTACTGAAACTATAAAGAATTATTCTGTGATTGATTACACAGCCTGTCAAGGGACCCTCACATGACCTTATGTGTACCGACACATTAGAATCCAGAACGTGCTTGTACTAATTCTCTTGTGGATTACTGGCAGTGGGTTACTTCCGCTCCCTAATTCACTGCGTTTTGTGTCCACTTCATCCACCCACACATTAGCCCGGCCGGGTTGGAAGTATCACAGGTCGAGGGCTCTCACAAACCATCAGTAGATTACCACAGCCCTGAAGAAGTCGCGGAGCAATTCTCCATTGTGCGATGAAACACGTGTCGGCTGGCTTTTTCCACCTTTATTTGGTGTCTGAAAAGGATTAAAAGATTGCAACCTGATCCAGACAAGACCTTTTCCTTTCATCCTGAAGATACTTGTTATTTACATGTGTTGTTTCTCTACAGACAGCTATCATTTCTGTTTACTGCCTTTTATGTGTGCCTAGGCTATATGTTTCACATACTCTGTGTGTGGGTTTTCCTACACCCTAAATAGGGCATTTTAAGGGCTTATCCCATTGCCTTAGTTTGCACCATACATACTTATTTTGCTATTTGTACTCAATTGCGTGACTAGCTGAGCGCCTAAGCAAATCCCTGGTCCTGCTCAAAACCCCTCCCAACCAGCTAGCATCAGTGTCACATTAGTTCTTCGTCCTATAGCAAAGTAACCAATTATTAGACAACCTAGAACATTCGACTTAGTATGAACTCAGGAATGGTGGGAAGTGAGAACACTCTTTCAATACACTCTCATACCAGTTCACAAGAGGAGTAAATGAGAGACACGGTAAGGTTAAAATATTTATTTTAATGACGTGATCTCAGATGCAGTATCTTAGTCAACATAAGCAGACATATGATTAAAAATAATATGGTCAGCATTGTTACACTTCCTTAAAATACAAAAGGAGAAATCATATTACAATGATGGTGAAAACAGGTCCTATAGTGTCTAGTATTAACACCCTCTCTATATAGGAACTATGTATTATAAACTAAAGAAGGTCTCTTAGGCTGGTTTGGGGGACCCCATTACCTTTCCGTTCAGTAAGAGTAAATCACATTCGGATCAGCCAAAGCTCTCTGCATCCCTTGAAACGGAAAATCTTCCAAGTGTGTGAAATCATGGCAAGTGTGCAATAATAAGGGCGCCAGAATCTTAATTGGCTCACAGATGTTGTATCTAGAAAGCGTAACTTGAACATCTCGATAAACAGCTAACATGTTTTATGCAGACGATACGCAGATCGTGTTCTCCCTGTCTGACAGTAGGTCTCAGGACACCTCTGCCCTTAAAATCGGCCTTTCTCGGGTTGCAGCCTGGATGCAGGTTAACTTGCTAAAACTCAATGGTGATAAGACCGAGGTTATCGTACTTGGCAAACATAAAGATCTGTGGGGTTCTAGACACTGGCCCAGTGACATGGGTCCACTGCCTACCCCCGTGCCAGTTGTTTGTAACCTCGGCTTTCTAATCGACGAGAAACTCTCGATGCGTCAACAGGCAACTAAGGTCGCTGCAATCTGCTTTAATACTCTACGCTGGTTGCAGAAGATCCTATGGATGCTGCCTGAGTCTACTCGTCGAACTGTTGTCCAGGCTCTTGTAATGTCCCGTATCGACTACGGCAATGTGCTCTATCTGGGAGCTGATAGAGCCACGATGAATATACTCCAGGTTGTGCAGAACTCAGCTGCCCGCCTTTTGTGCAATGTTCCACGTAGAATGTCTGCAACACAAGCCCTATGTGACCTTCATTGGTTAAAAATTGCTGACCGTGTAGCTTTTAAAACTTTGTGCCTTATGTTTAAAATCCGTCAGGGTTCCGCTCCCACATACTTGCACAATCTTGTCCGGCCATACCAGCCAAATCGTCCCCTTAGGTCATCAAATCAAGCCAATTTTGTAATTCCTAGAATTCGCTTGACAAAAATGGGAGGCCGCTCTTTTGCCCATCTGGGGCCGAAGATGTGGAATGCTCTTCCGTTGACGCTCAAAACGGAGACCAATCTTCTGGCTTTTCGCAAAAAGCTAAAAACTTTTCTGTTTTAGTTGGTCAAATGTTTTCTGCTTTTCCTGTTTCAGCAACTACCTATCTTTCTTCTTTAGGCTGTCCCTGGCGCCGGGAAACCCTTTATGGGTAGCTGAGCGCAATACAAATTCAATAAAATAAAAAAATAAATAAATGTTTTGATAACCTTGACGCCTTCAGCACTCACTGTGCAGACTAGGGGCACGATGTAAGTCTAGAGATGTCGAAAACAAAACCTTTTCTCATGTGTAGACCTTCGTGAAGGCTAACTTCCAAAAACAGCTATGCAGTGTGATGCGCAAAAAACAGAAAAAGGTAAAGAGGCATTTAAACTTCTAATAAGCCATGCTAACATAACAAGAGCGCAAAGCAGGCCTTGGGCCATACTACAAACCCTCAAGCCTAATTTGAGAAGAGACTAGTTCGGTCCAGAAGCCTGCATCATGCTTGAAAAGAACAGGGGCATTGTCATTTGGGCTCGGGACCACCTCCTTTCTGCCTTTTGCAATTTGGCATTTAATTACTGTGTTATGTGTCAGTGATGGCCATTTGATGGGGCTGCTGTTGACTGAGATAGAGCTAGTGGCTGGCAGACCTCCTACGAGAAATTGATGTCAGAGATTTCTTGCACTGGTCCCACAAAGGTCTGACTGGGGACTCCTCTTGCTGATTGTGGATTGAAGTGATCATAATGAAACTTTACCTGTATCCTCGGATAAATGTGAGGCAATTCCTCTTAGGGTGGGACGCAGGAACTAACTTCCCATTTCCCAGAATCGTGTGCTGTTGCTGTCCGTCATATCTGAGAGCACCTTAACGCAACGCTGTTTGACCTGTTGCCTTTTTATGGCCCATTTCAGTTGTCTTAGGGAATTTTTGCATTGTCTCAATACTATCTATAGGTTAGAGGCCTCTGGCCTGCGATGAAGAGCTCTTAGTGTGTTGATTAAGGCCCTTTTATATATCTCTAGTTGTTTAAGGTGTACTTCAGGAATGCTTCCCTGTTGCCCTGTGTGATTTCTTTGGGACCCTGTTCTTATTGGAGTAGCAAGACTATCAGCAAGCCCATTGGTGAAATTCGAGCTGATAGTGAGAACACCGTTGGATGTTACCATAAATTACTGCAGCAGGGCTTTTGCTGTTCCTGTCAGATCACTTATAGCAAAAGGGGAGTATTTAAGTCTTCTATAAATGACAGTGAACACCATGTTAGGTGCCTCAGCTGTGCAACAGAATGCAGCGCAGGCTGCATGAAAGGTTACTTCTTGCAGAAGATGATCACTGCCATCCTTCTTCCTTAGATGGTATGAATGGATATAATGAAACAAAGAGAGTGTGACAAAAGTGTAGTGTAAGGTAGATCTGGTTAATTTAGGTGGAAGGAGGATGGCTCGGTGCTATTAACAGTGAACCAGCAGTTAGTTAAGGGCTCGGAGGCTTAGGCGCCCTAAGTCACCTTAGGGCGCCTAAGCCTGGGATCTCTCCTTCAATTTCAACTTGACATTACCAACAAGGCTGGGTTAGATACTCAATCATTCTGTTCAAACTCTAGCTATTCATATTCTTTGCGGGTTCCAGTCAGGGCTCTCGGTGATTGGGCAACAAGTCTTAATACCTTAATTCCATCTCAATGATCTAATGCTAATCAATATCCAATCTCAAATGCTCACGCTTCCTTTGAATCCCTGCTTCAAATCCCAATAGATCCCTTAATTCAATAGTTTTCTGGACTCTTTTCATATAATTTGAATTCCTAAATTCTGGTCTCTATCACCACTTCATAGACTGGGTTACATTCCCTTTTGTAACAATGCCCTTCCATTCTTGAAAGGCAGACCCACTTGAGGACAGGTTATTTACATACAAAATTCACTTCATTGTTAATGTAAAAAGTTTGACGTATTGTCAACTGATGTCGAAGTATTCAACTTTAGCCACTGAAAAGGGAGCTCTATGAATGTTTTGAACATTTACAATCAGATGACTCCCAAAAATAAGGAATCTAACCCCTAGATTCATCAAAGTCCTGTTTTGCGAGTCTGTAATAGCGATTATTAATCGCTATTACAGACTTTGCGATTTCAAGGGTGCAGGGGTGTCCAAAGGACACTCTGTTGCACCCTTGAAATGATATTGGACGCTGGTGTTACGCACACACATGTCCCAAGGACATGTGTGTGTGTAACATACAACTTAGAAAAATGCACTTAAGTGCATTTTTCTAAGTTTCCGCTATTTACCACGAGGTTTGACTTCGCGGTAAATAGCGGCCCAAAATTGCGAATTCGCAATTTCTAAATGTTTCATGAATTGCATTTAAGGAATCTCAAATAGAGATTCCTTAAATGCAATTCCTCGCAAAATTGCGAATTCTATATTAGCAATTTTTGCATTTGGGATGATGAATCCCAAATGCAAAAATTGCGCTCGCAAAGGGCCAGATTCTCAGAATCTGGCCCCTTGCGAGCCGATTTTACGTTGATGAATCAGGCCGCAGGTCCCTTGCCTTCCTTTCTTCACATCCTAGCTCTGAGGTTACTTTTTAATGACCCATTTTAATACCACCTACAACAAGCCCATAGATTATTTGCATCAATAACCGAAAGCGAAGACAAAGCCCTGGGTATTTCATCTCTGGAAGCAGACTGTCTAAAGGTTTTGTAAACTGCTGCTTTAGAGCTAGCCTCCTTGACACTTTCTTATGTTCTTAGGGCTCGCAATAGAAAATCTGAGTCTGATAAAGTTCAAGCTTTTCTATTCAAGAGTGGCAACAAGAAACACAGTATCGATTACTGTATCATTGACACCAGACATTGGAAAAATCTCAACAACTTCAAGGTTACGACTAAAGATGAAAGCAACCATAATGCCTTGGAATTATTACTGTCAGGTGACTTTCTTTGCAACCTCTCAGCCCCCATTGTGCACATTTATACCCTCTTCAACTCTCTGTAAAAATAGGAGGGCCATTAAATGTCCCACCATAACAAGCATTCTTGAACTGCTGGCTGAAATGTATTCTCTTTTTCTGGCCAAGCTTGCTAATTATGAATTTTCATCTTGCCCTAACCAGTTGATTGTATATTATAATTCTTCTGTTTTTTCACTTTCCCAAATAGTTCTTTCTAAAGGTCATACAAATCTCGCCAGAGCAGATTGCTTAAATGGTGTCCTTGGTATGACCAAGATTGCTGTAGGGCCAAGACGCACCTCTTAAAGAAATGAAAATGGAGTCCTTGCAAGAAAAACAGAGCTTCCTTGGAGACATGCCAGAAACAATGGAGAGAGAAGAAAAATCAGTCCATGCAGGCCACAGAAAAGACACAGCACACAAAATAGAGACTCCAAGAGATGATGGCAAATCAAAAGCTGAGAACTTTTTAGCTCATTATCATCAGTGCCTTTTACTTTTAATTTGTAACGCATAAATAGCCTGAATGCCATAACAGAGGTCACACTCACCAGGTGAGAGATCCTGGGGCAGATTTACAAGCCTCTTGTGACACTTTTGTGCCGTCGTTGCATCACTTTAATGACACAGCAGCAACATGAAAAAATGCGGCCAATTTACATCGTGACGCATCCAGGGAGACGCGTCACGTTGTAAAGCCCTGAGTCACATTATACCTGCGCCAGGTATAATGTATGCAGGGTGGCCTTCAAACGCAAAAAGCTATGTAGAACTGCCGCATTGAAATCAACACAATTTCACTGTGTGATTCAACGCCTTCACTGCATCAAAATCCTTATGCCTGCTCAGAGCAGGCGTAAGGAATGGCGCAGGGATTTTTGAATGGGACTCACCCATTTGCTGTGGTGCATCACTGGACGTGCGTCATTTTCATGAGCAACTCCAGCAAAGCTTCACTTTTGTGCCAAGAGATGCATCAAAATTTCTGACGCATCTGTTAATCCTTGCGCCACGGAGCACTGCAGAGTAAATACAGCGCATCCATTGTGGCGCAAGGACATTCAGAGCAGATGCAAGGAAACTGATGCATCTATGCAGATGCGTCAGTTCCTTGTAAATCTTCCCCCCTGTCTTCTGTAGAAGGGTCGGCAGCGTGCAGCCACATATAACAGACCCCTCTCTTATAAAGGAGGGTCAACAGCCTACAGCCCCATCTAACAGACTCCTCTCTTCTAATGGAGAGTTGGCAGCCCGCAGCCCCATATAACAGATCCCACTCTTCTAGAGGAGGATCTGCAAACTGCAGTCCCACATAAAACATTCCTCTATTCTAAAGGAGGGACTGTAGCCTGCAGCTCCATATAACTGATTCCTCTCTTTGATAGGATTTTCAGAAGCCTCCATCCACAAATACCAGGTACCACTCTTGAAGGAGGGATGGCAGCCTAACCATCCTATATAAATGATCCCTCTCTTCTGAAGGAGCGCCGGCAGCCTGCAGTCCCATATACCAGATCCCTCTCTTCTACAGGAGGGTCAGCAGCCTCAAAAAACAGATCCCGCTCTTCTAAAGGTGGGTCGGCAGCCTGCAGCCTCATATAACAGACCCCTCTCTTCTAAATACCGGGGCTCAGGTTTCCAGAATAGACAGCCCTCCTGAGACGGAAGCCGGGAGTGGTTTCTTTTTAAGCGAACATTTTAAAATACGCTTGAGGATTGTTTTTTATTTGTATTACTCACTGCTGCTACCTGACATCACTGTTTTAAGCTACAACCTTTAAAATAGGATTGAGGATTGTTTTACTTGCATTTTTCTCTGCTGTTACCTGATATCACTGTGGGGCACATTGCAAGCTAACGTGGCGTTTCCACAGTCGGTGCTGAGTGCGATAGGGCTCCCACACACCACGCGGGCAGACATCTTGGGGGTCACAGGGTGGGCAGCGCTCTAGTGGCAGACACAGGGGGCAGGATAAAAGAAATGATTGCACGGAAGCGCAGCGGACGTGCGCAGCGGGCGCGCCGATTGCGCGCCAAAGGCGAGCCTGTCTGCGCCCGTCCGCCCCAGACCGTGCCCAGTGCCCGGGGACTGTGTCACTGGTACAATGACCCCTCGAGGCTTGCAGACTCGTATTTATTCCTCTGACTCCTTGTGGGCTATACAAGCCCAGACGGGGGAGGGATGGGGAGACTGTATTCTCAAGGTATGGCCGGGGCTGGAAGGACCGGTAGGCTGTAGCTCCTGCCAGTTTCAAATGAACGCATCGGCCGAGTGTCCTATAAGAGGGGAAGGAACACCATATCCTCACACCAGGAGAGAGAACTCACAGAGTCTCCTGTTGTGTAACGTCAGATCCCTGGTGAGACATCCATGTGAGATTTGGGATATGTTAGATACGCACGACCCTGACCTGTGCTTTTTCACAGAGACTTGGCTAAGTCAGGCAAACCAACCAGCCATTACTTTAGCCATACCGGAGAATTATAAGTTTATTCACCTTGACAGAGTAACAAAAACGGGAGAAGGGATCGCTATTGCGTTCAAAAACCACCTGACTGTGAACTGGATATCAACAATGAGTGATGACTGTCTAGAACTGGGAATTTTTAAAGTCACAGTGTCAGTCTCGGAGGGTTGTTATGGTGCTTTAATCTACCTGCCCCCCGGACCAAAAGCCAAGTTCACTGATCGTCTGATGGAACACATTGCTCTGCATGTGTTAGCCACAAACAGATTTACCTGTTGGGAGATTTTACCTTCCACTGGGAAAACCGATCCGATCTAGAAGTAAATAAACTCTTATCTGCACTAGATTAATAGGACTTACGCCAAGAGGAGAAGGGGCTACACATATAGCGGGTCACCAATTGGATCTAGTTTTTTCTAACATAGACCAGCTCGTGGGCAAGATCCCAACACCCCTCCTCTGGACCGATCATTCCCTGATCGAGATCAGGGTGCAGCTTGTGAAACCACATGCAGCCAACCGACCTATGCAGACAGGTTTCAGGCAGGGGAGGAAATGGCATAAGCTCACTGCAGAAGCTTTTGAAGAGTTCTTTCCCTCAGGATTTGCCCCCTCTGTTAGTGAGGTAGGAGCCAAATTGGAAGCCTTCAATTTGGCTTTGGAATCGCATTGGATACTATTATTCCCATAAAGAAGCCGAATATTTCAACTAGGAGGGTCTCGGCCCCCTGGTACTCAAGGGAATTAAAACATGAAAGAGCTTGGAAAGAAGATGGAGGGCGAACAAGTCTAATGATAACAAAATTTTGTATAGACAAGCGCTGGCCAAATATCATTTGAAAATGAAAGAGGCTAGGCGGATGTTTATAACAACCCAGATAGAGAGCGCTCCCAACACCTCCAAAGCTCTGTTTGGGATACTGAAGGAATTTGTGGCCCCTACAGTATGTAGCCAGGCCCCAGTGGAGTCACAGGAGCACTGTGACTCCCTAGCATACTTCTTTCACAATAAAATCTCCAAAATTTACGAGAATTTCCCCTCGCCTGACCCTCCCCGCGAGGGAGCCCAAAACCCGTTAGAAAGGACGGTTGAAACTGCAGCTTGTTCCTAATGCAGCTTCACACTAACTACAAACGAGGAGGTCCTGAAAGGCTTAATGACAGCCAAGTCTGGATCTCCGAGTTATATCTGTCTCCCCAGGATTATGGCGCTGCTGGCTACCAGCTGTGTCCAATCAATCACAGATATCTTTAACCTGTCAATTCTCACGGGCGTGATCCCTCCAATATGGAAGCAAGCCTATGTGCACCCGATTTAAAAAAAACCCTCGGCGGATCCAACCTCCCTTGGAAACTACAGACCTATTTCCCTCCTACCTCTTCTCAGCAAGATCCTTGAAGGGATTAGTAACCAGCAGCTAAGTTCTTATCTCGAGGTAAACCAGCTTCTGGACCCTTCGCAGTCAGGTTTTAGACCTGGGTTCAGTACCGAGATGGCGACCCTAGAGGTAACAGATTCGCTAAGACTTACTGTCGATGTAGGAGGGTCAGCAATCCTAGTTCTATTGGATCTCTCCACAGCCTTTGATACCATCTCGCACCTTAGGCTGGCAGAGAGATTCATGGAAGCAGGGATCAACGGAATGGCACTCAAGTGGCTTAACAACTTCCTCTCAGAGAGATTCCAAATGGTGGTACTGGGCCCCTATTCATCTAAAAAAAATCACCTAAACAGAGGAGTGCCACAGGGATCCTGTCTGAGCCCGACACTTTTTAATTTATACATGGCCCCACTGGCTAGGATTGTGGAGCAATTAGGTTTTGGTATCGTCTCCTACGCAGACGATACGCAGTTGATCTTTAGCATCGGATCGAATCCCGCTCTAGACAAAACTCGTTTTGCCAAAGGAATGCTTATCATTGCGAACTGGATGACTGCAAATTATTATCTAAGACCGAACTGATGTTACTAGGCAAAGCAACAGACATCTGGTCAGATGATTGGTGGCCTCTTAACACCAAAAGACCTGCCCCTAAATGATGTCAAGTCAGTAATCTCCCATGTACTTTTACTGCCTATTCAACAGTTGGTATACATGAACCTTCCTATATCAATGTACTCATTATAGTCACCGGTTTACAGCTAAAAACGTGTGTGTGATGATACTGCTATGACAACCAACTACCCTCTCTCTACCTTTCCAAACCGACGTTTTCTTTGAAAAAAGGGGGGAGGGGAGTTGGCAGAGCCTCATGGGAGCAACACCCGGGGAGGAATTAACAGACTGGTACTCGCCTGTGTCCTCACGTTCTCGTCATTAGCATCTGCCAACTTACAACATAAAGGGGATAAAAAACTGTGCAGACAAAAAAACCATATAAGTGCTCTGGTGGCCACAAGAGTTAGGGACTGCACCATCACCCAAAGAGACAGTGAAAAGTCTGGGACTAAAGTTGGATCAAGCTTTAAATATGAAAGCCCAAGTCTCGGCAATCACAAGCTCATGTTATTATTCCCTCCGACTAGTGAGGAAAATACTACCTTACATTCCGCTCCACCATTGGAGAACCCTAGTCCAAGCAATGGTCACCTAACGATTGGACTACGGGAATGCCCTACTGGCGGAAGTCGGGGAGACGCTTTTGGCCAAGCTACAGGTGATGCAGAACACTGCCGCCAGAATGATCCTCAATCAACCGGCGGGTTCCCCCTCAGCGCCACTGTTAAGGAAACTTCATTGGCTATCAGTGAAAAAGAGGTCATTCTTTAAGATCTGTTGCCTGACCTTTAAAGCAGTCAATGAGACTGGCCCAATGTACCTACGGAACAAGATACGGAAATACACCCCTAGTAGGCATCTGAGATCAACAACTCAGTATCTGCTACAGTCCCCGCGTATTCGACTGGTCAGGACGAGAGGGAAAGCCTTCTCGTACCTAGCACCCAAGTACTGGAACGAACTTCCGCTGGGACTGCGCACTATGACGAGCTACAACGGTTGCAGGAAACAGTTGAAAGCTTATTTATTTTAAACTTAGAGTATTCCCGTTTCTTCATCTTTAGGGAGGTTGTCTTGTCTGGATAGCGCCGGGATGCCCCAGGGTGAGGTGAGCGCTTGATAAACTATTAAACTAAACTACAGGAGTGTCAACAGCCTGTAGCCCAATATAACAGATATCCCTCTCTTCTAAAGGAAGGTCCAGCCGCGGCCCGTGGAGGGAGTTCGGTGGGGCAGAGAGGCGGGGCAGGGGAGGGGCAGGGTGGGGAGTACTAAACACCGGAATATGGATGATTGCAGGTAAGTATACAATTTAATAAATAAAACGAATTTCGTAGCGCGCCCTGCATTGCAAAATGCCAACCTCCAAGGAAAGGCCTCGAATCTACAAGGTAGTGCTCACCCCAAAGTATTATATCAAGGGCACCCACAATATATTGAACAGGACTAATATTCTCTGACTATTTAAACATATTGCAACTCTTGTACATTCAACTCAGACAAACTGGAGTGGGTAAGATGTCTAAAGCTTCAAGGGGACACCCCTTGAAAATCAACCCTAGTGTGATTCAGCTAACAGCATCTACATCTATTAGTGTTGGGGAAAGGCAACAGCTATACGTTCAACCTCCTGGGGCCTTGACAAGATAACAGAATTGCACAAGTACATGGGTAAAGCTGCACCCCTCTCACCTCCTTTAAAATCATAAGTCACGCTCAACCCACTCAATGAAAGAAACACAATCTTCTTTGCGATGCTTCAAACCAACTTTTAAGAATGCATCCACGATTGATTATGATTTTACTTACTGAAAATTTGGCTGACATTCTGGGGGACTTTAAAGTTGATGACAGAGGTAAGAGCAATCACAGGCCACTTTGTGCCATCTTACAATTAAAAAGTGTGTACAACAGCTCCACTCCAAGTGATAGGTGAACCTAGGGGAGAAGAACGGCATAATGTTCTCCAAAGACTTAAATGGACAGGCAGCCATGGAGATAACTTGACTGAATGGGTCAAAAGAGAAAGAATTGTCCAAAGCCAGCCAACCCAATGACAGTAATAAGAGGCTGGTAAACTCTCATTGCAGAATTACAACAGAATTTGGGGAAGGTTCAATGGAAAACCCAGATGACGACTTTAGAGCAGTCCCCCCAGGTGTCACATCATCTGGAGGGCTTAATTCAATGTAAATGCACCTTCTGAAGGGTACTCAAAGTTAAGAAAATAGGCGGCATATAGAACAAGGGGTGGTCGATAACTGCTTTGAGGGCAGAATATAAAAAGAAAGTATAGGAGTGCAAAAGGAAACACATCAAAGGGATATGGGTCAAAGTGTTTTCCCTGTTTAAAGAAAAGACAAATTCTAGACTGTGGAGGTACATCAACTAGCTTGACAACCAAGAAACAGCAAAGGAGAACAGGGTAGCTGAAATGACTTGAAAAGGTATTTCAAAGATATGTACGCAAAAGACATACTAGACGATGGCCTCTCGAAATAACTGTCTCGCAAGCAGTCATTACCCAAAACACCCTATTCACTGATGGCGAGGTAATCAAGATCATTAACAAAATGAGAAATGAAAGAGCTCCAGGGTCAAACCGGATCCTTGACCCAGTATTTAAATTAGCTCGATCACATAAATAATAATAATAATAAACAGTTCATAAAGCGCCTGGTAACACCTTCCCGGTGTGTCCGCGCGCTAGTAAGAAAGAGCTAGACACTTTAGCATAGACAGCCCGCCCTGACGTGCCCCTATAGCCTATACAGATGCGTTTTCAATGATGCTCTAAACTTGACTTCCGCGCTCTCTAGTCTCATCTCCAGAGGAAGCTTATTCCAGCTGCGGGCAGCCATTACACTAAAGGAGCGACCTCTCATTCTTGATTTATTAGCCCGCGGGACCACCAACTGGCCCGATCCTCCCGAGCAAAGAGCCCTCGAGGGTTCATATCTGCACACTAGGTTATCCAAGTAGGAAGGGGCCCTCTTCCATACAATACGATGGCACATCAGGAGGCATTTATATTGGACTCTTTTCTTAACCGGCAGCCAGTGCAGGGTGTCCAGAGCCCGACTGGAGGCCGCTCTCCTAGGTCGTCTCAGAACCAGACGTGCGGCCGAATTTTTTAGGACTTGCAATCGCCCCAAACTTTTCTCAGTGGCCCCCAGGAATAACACATGCCCATAGTCCATCCGGGAAGTAACCAGCGCTTGAATCAAGGTCCGTCTAGCTGGCAGGGGGAGTAGGTCCAGCATTTTATTCAGTGTTTTCAGAACACCAAAGCATTTACCGACTAGTCGTCGGATATGTCCCTCATAAGACAGGGTGGGATTAACCCACACCCCTAGGTTTTTTGCTTCCTCACATGGTACCGGGGTGGGACCCAGACATGGCGGCCACCACTCTGATGACCAACTAAGACTATCTCCACCCACTATCAACACCTCTGTTTTAGAGCCATTCAGTTTTAAGCAGTGGGAGTCCATCCAATTAGCCAAAGCCTGTATACAGGCCTTAAAGTTGGATGCTGTCATTGCAGGGGCTTATGACAGAGATAACAGCAATTGGGTATCGTCGGCGTATGATACTAATTCCACTCCATACACCTGAACGATCCCGGCCAGGAGGGCCATATATAAGTTAAATAAGGTGGGGCTCAGGGCAGAGCCCTGAGGCACCCCCTGGTCCAGTGCCATTTCAGCAGAGCGGTCAGACCCCAGTTGGACTTGGAAAAAACGGCCCGTGAGGAATGACTTTAGCCATCCAAAGGCAGCCCCGGTTACACCACCATCGCTAAGACACTGCAGCAAGATGGAGTGTGCTACAGTGTCAAGCTTGTTTCCTTTCCAGTAAAGAATTGGCTTGGTAGTTTGGTCTGCCCTGTTCCCATGATGCACTGGGCCAGGGTCAGACTAATTTGCATGTAGCCAGGTTCTGAACTGGGATGGTGCAGTGAGCTAAAAAACGGTGATGGATCAAGCCCTGATCTTTTGACTGGGTAGGAGTGTTCTGCTTAATTCAGATACTCTGTCCATCACCACCCCCTTTTGAATCGTTTTGGCCACCACAAGTGTGGAAGGGTATGCTCAGATGTGAGTCCCTTGCTCACTGCACCATCAGGATTCAAGCAAGCCGGGCCGAAGACGGCTGTAATGCCAGAAACCGGTCCCCGGAAGCTTGTTTCCTTTCCAGTAAAGAATTGGCTTGGTAGTTTGGTCTGCCCTGTTCCCATGATGCACTGGGCCGGGGTCAGACTAATTTGCATGTAGCCAGGTTCTGAGCTGGGATGGTGCAGTGAGCTAAAAAACGGTGATGGATCAAGCCCTGATCTTTTGACTGGGTAGGAGTGTTCTGCTTAATTCAGATACTCTGTCCATCACCACCCCCTTTTGAATCATTTTGGCCGCCACAAGTGTGGAAGGGTATGCTCAGATGTGAGTCCCTTGCTCACTGCACCATCAGGATTCAAGCAAGCCGGGCCGAAGACGGCTGTAATGCCAGAAACCGGTCCCCGGAAGCTTGTTTCCTTTCCAGTAAAGAATTGGCTTGGTAGTTTGGTCTGCCCTGTTCCCATGATGCACTGGGCCAGGGTCAGACTAATTTGCATGTAGCCAGGTTCTGAACTGGGATGGTGCAGTGAGCTAAAAAACGGTGATGGATCAAGCCCTGATCTTTTGACTGGGTAGGAGTGTTCTGCTTAATTCAGATACTCTGTCCATCACCACCCCCTTTTGAATCATTTTGGCCACCACAAGTGTGGAAGGGTATGCTCAGATGTGAGTCCCTTGCTCACTGCACCATCAGGATTCAAGCAAGCCGGGCCGAAGACGGCTGTAATGCCAGAAACCGGTCCCCGGAAGCTTGTTTCCTTTCCAGTAAAGAATTGGCTTGGTAGTTTGGTCTGCCCTGTTCCCATGATGCACTGGGCCAGGGTCAGACTAATTTGCATGTAGCCAGGTTCTGAACTGGGATTCTGCAGTGAGCTAAAAAAACGGTGATGGATCAATCCCTGATCTTTTGACTGGGTAGGAGTGTTCTGCTTAATTCAGATACTCTGTCCATCACCCCCCCCTTTTGAATCGTTTTGGCCACCACAAGTGTGGAAGGGTATGCTCATATGTGAGTCCCTTGCTCACTGCACCATCAGGATTCAAGCAAGCCGGGCCGAAGACGGCTGTAATGCCAGAAACCGGTCCGCGGAAGCTTGTTACCTTTCCAGTAAAGAATTGGGTTGGTAGTTTGGTCTGCCCTGTTCCCATGATGCACTGGGCCAGGGTCAGACTAATTTGCATGTAGCCAGGTTCTGAACTGGGATGGTGCAGTGAGCTAAAAAACGGTGATGGATCAAGCCCTGATCTTTTGACTGGGTAGGAGTGTTCTGCTTAATTCAGATACTCTGTCCATCACCACCCCCTTTTGAATCGTTTTGGCCTCCACAAGTGTGGAAGGGTATGCTCAGATGTGAGTCCCTTGCTCACTGCACCATCAGGATTCAAGCAAGCCGGGCCGAAGACGGCTGTAATGCCAGAAACCGGTCCCCGGAAGCTTGTTTCCTTTCCAATAAAGAATTGGCTTGGTAGTTTGGTCTGCCCTGTTCCCATGATGCACTGGGCCAGGGTCAGACTAATTTGCATGTAGCCAGGTTCTGAACTGGGATGGTGCAGTGAGCTAAAAAACGGTGATGGATCAATCCCTGATCTTTTGACTGGGTAGGAGTGTTCTGCTTAATTCAGATACTCTGTCCATCACCACCCCCTTTTGAATCGTTTTGGCCACCACAGGTGTGGAAGGGTATGCTCATATGTGAGTCCCTTGCTCACTGCACCATCAGGATTCAAGCAAGCCGGGCCGAAGACGGCTGTAATGCCAGAAACCGGTCCGCGGAAGCTTGTTTCCTTTCCAGTAAAGAATTGGCTTGGTAGTTTGGTCTGCCCTGTTCCCATGATGCACTGGGCCAGGGTCAGACTAATTTGCATGTAGCCAGGTTCTGAACTGGGATGGTGCAGTGAGCTAAAAAAAATGGTGATGGATCAAGCCCTGATCTTTTGACTGGGTAGGAGTGTTCTGCTTAATTCAGATACTCTGTCCATCACCACCCCCTTTTGAATCGTTTTGGCCTCCACAAGTGTGGAAGGGTATGCTCAGATGTGAGTCCCTTGCTCACTGCACCATCAGGATTCAAGCAAGCCGGGCCGAAGACGGCTGTAATGCCAGAAACCGGTCCCCGGAAGCTTGTTTCCTTTCCAATAAAGAATTGGCTTGGTAGTTTGGTCTGCCCTGTTCCCATGATGCACTGGGCCAGGGTCAGACTAATTTGCATGTAGCCAGGTTCTGAACTGGGATGGTGCAGTGAGCTAAAAAACGGTGATGGATCAATCCCTGATCTTTTGACTGGGTAGGAGTGTTCTGCTTAATTCAGATACTCTGTCCATCACCACCCCCTTTTGAATCGTTTTGGCCACCACAGGTGTGGAAGGGTATGCTCATATGTGAGTCCCTTGCTCACTGCACCATCAGGATTCAAGCAAGCCGGGCCGAAGACGGCTGTAATGCCAGAAACCGGTCCGCGGAAGCTTGTTTCCTTTCCAGTAAAGAATTGGCTTGGTAGTTTGGTCTGCCCTGTTCCCATGATGCACTGGGCCAGGGTCAGACTAATTTGCATGTAGCCAGGTTCTGAACTGGGATGGTGCAGTGAGCTAAAAAAAGGTGATGGATCAAGCCCTGATCTTTTGACTGGGTAGGAGTGTTCTGCTTAATTCAGATACTCTGTCCATCACCACCCCCTTTTGAATCGTTTTGGCCTCCACAAGTGTGGAAGGGTATGCTCAGATGTGAGTCCCTTGCTCACTGCACCATCAGGATTCAAGCAAGCCGGGCCAAAGACGGCTGTAATGCCAGAAACCGGTCCCCGGAAGCTTGTTTCCTTTCCAATAAAGAATTGGCTTGGTAGTTTGGTCTGCCCTGTTCCCATGATGCACTGGGCCAGGGTCAGACTAATTTGCATGTAGCCAGGTTCTAACTGGGATGGTGCAGTGAGCTAAAAAAAGGTGATGGATCAAGCCCTGATCTTTTGACTGGGTAGGAGTGTTCTGCTTAATTCAGATACTCTGTCCATCACCACCCCCTTTTGAATCGTTTTGGCCTCCACAAGTGTGGAAGGGTATGCTCAGATGTGAGTCCCTTGCTCACTGCACCATCAGGATTCAAGCAAGCCGGGCCGAAGACGGCTGTAATGCCAGAAACCGGTCCCCGGAAGCTTGTTTCCTTTCCAATAAAGAATTGGCTTGGTAGTTTGGTCTGCCCTGTTCCCATGATGCACTGGGCCAGGGTCAGACTAATTTGCATGTAGCCAGGTTCTGAACTGGGATGGTGCAGTGAGCTAAAAAACGGTGATGGATCAATCCCTGATCTTTTGACTGGGTAGGAGTGTTCTGCTTAATTCAGATACTCTGTCCATCACCACCCCCTTTTGAATCGTTTTGGCCACCACAGGTGTGGAAGGGTATGCTCATATGTGAGTCCCTTGCTCACTGCACCATCAGGATTCAAGCAAGCCGGGCCGAAGACGGCTGTAATGCCAGAAACCGGTCCGCGGAAGCTTGTTTCCTTTCCAGTAAAGAATTGGCTTGGTAGTTTGGTCTGCCCTGTTCCCATGATGCACTGGGCCAGGGTCAGACTAATTTGCATGTAGCCAGGTTCTGAACTGGGATGGTGCAGTGAGCTAAAAAAAGGTGATGGATCAAGCCCTGATCTTTTGACTGGGTAGGAGTGTTCTGCTTAATTCAGATACTCTGTCCATCACCACCCCCTTTTGAATCGTTTTGGCCTCCACAAGTGTGGAAGGGTATGCTCAGATGTGAGTCCCTTGCTCACTGCACCATCAGGATTCAAGCAAGCCGGGCCGAAGACGGCTGTAATGCCAGAAACCGGTCCCCGGAAGCTTGTTTCCTTTCCAGTAAAGAATTGGCTTGGTAGTTTGGTCTGCCCTGTTCCCATGATGCACTGGGCCAGGGTCAGACTAATTTGCATGTAGCCAGGTTCTGAACTGGGATGGTGCAGTGAGCTAAAAAACGGTGATGGATCAAGGCCTGATCTTTTGACTGGGTAGGAGTGTTCTGCTTAATTCAGATACTCTGTCCATCACCACCCCCTTTTGAATCACAGTGTCAAACGCGGCACTGAGATCAAGCATCACCAGTGCCATGGTGTGCCCAGCATCCGCTCCCTGTCTCAACGTTTCAGTGGCTCTCAGAAGGGCCGTCTCTGTCGAGAAGCCTGCCCGGAAGCCCGACTGAGAGGAGTGAAGAATCTCAGCCCTCTCTAGGTGATCCACCAGTTGACGATTTACGACCTTCTCTGCCACTTTGGCCGAATAGGGAAGCAGAGATATAGGTCTCAGATTTTCAAGAACCTCCATACCCACATTCGGCTTTTTCCTGATTGGCAGGACATAAGCCTTCTTCCAGTCGGCCGGGATCTCACTCCGATCTTGACCCCACTTTTAACCATGATTTTATGACAGCAACAACACTGCAGTCCTGAAGAGGATCCATCCTGTTTCCTATTCATAAAAAAAGTAACCATTCTAATTCAGAAAATTATAGGTTCTTTGCCCTGCTCGATATAGAAGCCAAGGCTAACACCCAAATCATATTGAAGGAATTGGTGTCATGAGTAAAACATAATGGAATCCTCCCGTTTCTTCAGTCTGGTTTAAGGCCACAAATTTCAACTATGGATTAAATCATAGCATTGGTATATCTTTCCAAACAGGCGGTTAAGGAAAAGCATGTGCCCTTGTTTTTCTGTTTCATAGATTATAGTACGGATTTGACAGGGTGGATCGACGTAGACTTTGGGAAAGACTGACTGCCAAGGGATCCCACTTAAGCTCCTGAAGGGTATTATATCCTTATATCAGGGAACATGGGATCAGTTCGAAACAAGCTCTACCACAGTAACATCAAAATTCACCAGCAATAATGGGCTTAAGCAGGGCTGCATTTTCACTCCCCTACTTTTCAATCTTTCCACTGCTGAACTCGGGGTTGCCCTGCAAGAAGCCAGTTTAGTTGCTCCAAGGCTGGGCAAGGTGCGACTCTCCATCTCACAATATGCGGATGACATAGCTATAATTGACCATACCAGGATGGGTCTCCAGAGAGCCTTAAATGCATCCCACAGGTATATTAAGGAAAATCACCAGCAAGTTAACAAGAAACAAAACCAAGATAGTTGTATTTGGTAAATATCCACATAAAAGGCATGCCCATTGGCAATTGGGTGATAATCAAATAGGGACACCGCCTGCCTAGAACTACCTTGGGGTCTGGTTTTTGGAGAGGGCCAAATCGGCTACTCACCTAAGACACCTAAGCGCAAAGGTGGACCGTGCAATCTAAATGATTAATTGACTAAGCCAACATCTGATAAACCTAACCGCTGAGCCAATATTGACAGTCCTGAAAGCAAAATTAATACCGGCTATCAATTATGGACATTTGGCCTTCCGGGGTGCCCTGGATAAGTTCATAGTAGCAGCACAGGCCAAAGCATACAAATCAGTTCTGCTAGCTCTGAGGCAATCCAGGAAAGCTAGGTTAAGGCTGGAGCTTAGTCTCGGCTGACCAGACCTGGTGCTACCGGGGACTAATTAAGTTGTACATCATGGTCTCAAGAGCACTAGAAAACACACTTAAACATCAACTGGACACTATCTTTAAGGAAAAGGATGCCATTTTCATTCCAAGCTGGGGCAAGCAATTGGCAAGTTGAAGATCGATACAGAAAGCTTTCTCTCACAAGATATCCTGATATCTACCTGGAAAAGGGAAGTGAAGAGACAGGTATTACTCATCTTGTTTGAAAATTCTTCATGTTAGCACTAGATACGTCATACAATCCGGGGAAAGCTCAGAAATGTCTACATGATGCACTCTCAGCTCAGACCCAAAGGAAAATAGTCTATACGAGGCTCATTGTATTAAGAATCAGTGGTTTCGACCCAGCTTGGGCACACAAGGGGGAAGTGGCATCTTGCAGGTTATGCTTATATTACAAGAAATCCTGGTTGCACTTTTTGTGTTGCTGTTTCAAATTGGCCGAAGATTTCCACTGCTTGCTCCGCCTCATCTTCAGGGCCAATGATGTTAACACTTGTAAGGAGGCTATGGATTTGTGCTTTTTTCCAAAACCAATGTCTGCTGCCTGGCATGAGTGTGAAGTTTGCACATTTAATCAGATTAGCACTTGGAGATTCACAACAGATCTCATAGCCCTTCGGCAAGCTAAAACACAAAACATCAAAACAAGCACATCGCTTCTTAACCTGAGCTTCACATTCAGCTTCCGGATTTAGAACAGCGAGACAGGAAGACATATAAGTTCAATCAGCACACGGCTCTTTTCAGTATTCTTGGGTGGCTGCAGTACATCTTTCCACTATGAGCAGAAGAAGCACAGGGTAAGGGCCACCTATCAGCGGCACAAGAACATTTGATCACATTTCAAATCAATAATCGTACTGGTAAGCATTGACTGGCAGACAATGCAGAATATCTGGCCTGAGGAAATAGTACTTCGCACTTTAAAATTGCACAGTGCACTTTAGCATGTAAAGCTACTAAAATAAAAGACAGAGGGGCATATTCTCAAGAACATATCGCAGAGTTATCGGCACTTTATCGAAGCCAAAGTCACAATAAATGTATGGCCCCAATCACAAGCTGGTGCTAACATCCAATATCACCACTTACCTAGCGTTACCAGCCATAAAAAAACATCCTACAGATGACCCCGTAAACTAATGTCAATGAGATGCAGAGTAGGAGTTCCCGGGCAAAAAGCTGCAAAAACACCACTTCGCAACATTCTCAATGACCAGCCAGATCAGCGATCAGATCACAAAACAGGAGATAAGGCGTGTTAGCAGCAGAGAGTCAACACCTGCTCATACCTGGTGTAAAGTCTGACGACAACCTGCACCAGAAAAGGGAGCCCAGCCCACAGCCACATCTGAAGATCAACACATGCCATGGAGCTAACGATCATGCAGCACGGACAACCAGAGGGCCACAACAACCACTGCCACCACCCCCAGGATCCCCCCCCACTCCACCCCCTGGGGCTCTACCCTCCGACCCCTCTGGACCAAGATATTGCACATCAACTTCACACAATCATGAAGAAAATCATTCATCTGATGTCACACAATTACAATAATTAACTTTCATATGTGGTCGGAAAAAGGAGAATCATTCATTCACCACTGAAAGTCCCAACAAAATATCACTATCACATTTGACTCTAAACCGCTATTTGGAAGAGTAATGGCAGGACATCCCTGGACAATGTGTAAGTCACAGCCTGCAAGACAAAATTCAAGATAAGAAGGTGTGTCATGCACTCATCAAAGGACAGAGAGAGAGAGAAAAAGAGATAGAGAGAGAGAGAGAGAGGGAGAGAGAGAGAGAGAGGGAGAGAGGGAGTGAGAGAAAGAGAGAAAGAGAGAGAGGGCGTGAGGGAGAAAGGGAGAGAGAGGGAGAGAGAGGAAGAGAGGGGGAGAGAGAGAGAGAAAAAGAGAGGGAGGGAGCGAGAGTGAGAGAGGGAGTGAGAGAAAGAGAGAGGGAGTGAGAGAGATTGTACAAGGAGCGCAAGGCCAATCGTGATCTTGGCTCATACATGACAACTGTTGTGTGTGTATCGCTATTGGTGCACCATTAGTCTAAGGCCACATCACATTTCAAAAATGCAAGCAGTAGTCATACTAACATTAGGTATGAAAGCTCCTTTGTCTCAATACATAAGGCGGAAGGACATCCGAACCTCGGGCCTTGGTCTTGAATGCAGCTGGCACCCCCTGACAGAGATGCCATACAAGATTTTGATGACTCCCAAACCACAAACTGCGCTAATGAAAGACCAATGTGTCCATACCCCACACACAGTTGTCCCTGCTTGAGGTACTCTTGCATGGGATGCCCTTGACACATTTGTAAAAAACAACCCATATGTCCAAATGTTGCACACACATACGACTCATTGCTCTGAGCTGTGCCATATCGTCCACATATCTGCCGCCGGTCTGAAGATTGATGGTTCTACAAAACCAACAAATGCAATGGCAGGCCAACCTGGGCACATGCACAACCTCTGTCACGTGGAACTCTACCGTGCATGTATGCTGCACCTGTTGTGATCACTGTCACTGGCAGTGTTGCTTATCAGTTACCGTCTGAGCTTCCATCTTGCATACGTCACCTGCGTCCAGCCATGGTTCCACTGCTGATCATGCACATTCAAGTGGCCCATGGATGTCTGCCTATCCAACACAATGGTAGCTGAACTGGATTATGACTTGTGTGTATGCCCCCTGTTGGCCCATGACCAGGTGTGCAACCGTGATACCTGTGATTGGGATGCCTTGATATTTGCCGTATGTGCTGGCAGTTGGGGATGGGAGATTGCACAAGTCATCATGTGCAGTGACCACATCGATGCACTCCCTTCTTGGTCTGTGTTGTGGATTGGTGAAATGGCATGGACGGAGCACATCTGTCTAGACCAGTTAAGGGATTGGCTCTCCCTCATAATCGTTGAACTAAAAAATGACGGACTCTTGGAACTGATTGCCCATAAAGCTGCGCTCGCATTCATGGATGAGTAACTACTTTCCTGCAGTCGCAACTGATTGTCACCCAGAGCACAGGTCTCAACACCTTGTTGCATCTTGGAGGAATTGTCAAATATCCCACCACAACAGTGGACATGTCTGCATTTGCCTGGACTCAGAATGCATGTACATGCACCTACATGTGTTGACACACACCTGTGCAAGGTGATACAGTTCCATTGGTGGAGCTGCACAGCCTCGTTTGGCAACGTTCCTACATCTGACATACTGCTGGAGGGACAGTACACACATGGCAATGAAGTATGATATGTGGCCTTGTTGGACGCTTTCACCTGCTCACTGTCAGCAGAGCAAACAGTCGGCGCAGTCCGGTGGTACAGCACTATGAAGATCCCATGGGCTGTGAGTCGTGTCCCCTAACATGTGGCAATGAGCAGATGCCAAACATCACATGACTCGTACAGCAAGGCAAGGTGTGCTGAGCGTTTTGCCATCCGTAATGATTTGTGTTCATATTTTCCTCCGCATTTCTTGCACCTTGACATGTTCCTATGCTGCCTGCAAGTATCTTAAGCATTGATCTGTATGTTGTGGCCCTTGTCTTGCCTGTACTGACACATACATACTAATAAAGTCTACGCTACTTCACTATTGTTCAACTGTGATAAGTGGTTATTAGAATGACAAATCGTGTGCCTCAATGAGCATTGTCCGCACGCAGGGACTGATGCATTTCACTTGTGGGGGAGTCCTTATTGAGAACTCCACCTCTGTGAGCCAGACATTGTGGTTTGGGTTGGGATAGTTGCTGGTAGACCTGTGCTCGTACATGTCTTCAGCAATGTGAGCAGGGTGTCCAAATTCTTGCCATGTGAATCTATGTGATCCATCAAAACAGACTGTGTCCACACAGATATGTGTGAGTAGGTATGCGGAGAGATGTTCTTTTGTCACATGTGATGGGGACACTACTTCAGGCCTGCTACTGAATTTAACATTTATACACACAGCCCTATTTCATACATATACGTGGGGCTACGTTGGGGGGTAGGGAGATTGATGTCCATGTGCAATGAGGTCACAGCTAGTTCACAGCTTCACAATCATCTAATTGGCCATGTGGGTCAGGGTCAAACATGCACATTGATGTCAATTACCAGGGTGTACCTTTTAGTGCAATCAATGTCCCTACATTCATCCATACTTTTATACTTGACTGAACATAGATATGACACATCTGTGTGATTTGGAATATTTTATTCACATTCTGTGGAGTGTTGGAGCTGGAGCAGTACATGGCCATGCTAAGCCCACATTACACGGTTGCCCAGTGGAGGACCAAGCAAAGTCCTTGGAATGAAAAGTAAATCGGAGGAAAAGTTCAGTCTGCAGCCAGATTGCTGTGTAATTGGTAACCAGAACAGATATGGCAGTCCATGTTGGGGTCCAGGTGAATGTCGTAGAGTGTTTTGGGGGACAGTGGGAGGTGTTGTTCCAGGGCATGATCCATAGGGCTGAACCAGGCAGGGACAGGCCATATGGCGGGGATGGATGATACTACCTCCTTCCTCACACAGTCATTACCATCCAAACCATTCCGCTAATATGTCTTCTGTGTCTGGTGCCTAAGGTGTATTTGGTGGTGTTATAGCTGTGCTACACAAGATTGTGCATGTGTGCCATTGTGTCCATCTCCCCCCGTCCCTCCAGTCCCTGGTCGTTACTCATGCTGTTGCTGTTGGATTAGGTGATATCGAGCTGTGTCCGGACTACCAACTCCTTGCCCCCTCTCCACACTGATGACTGTGGCCACCATTTCCTCACGCTCATCAAGCTCCTCCTTTGGTGCAGGACTCCCCCCTCCAGTCGCCTTTTCTGCCTTCCTGTTGGCAGCGAGTTTCCGTTAGGTTTGGCTCTGCACATCATGCCAGCGCCTCTTGACTCCCTCCATTGACCTCCTCAACACTCCGACTGCATTCACGTTGTTCACGATGAACTGCCATATTTCTGTTTGTGTTGCCAATGACACAGTGGAGGTGAAGGACAGTTGTTTGTATTGTTCTATCTCCTCCATGACGATGATCCTGTCTTCCTGCGGACAAAACCCCGTCTTTCACATTCTCTTCTCCTTACCCTTCCCCGAACACGGGGTTCCTGGCTGCTCCTCTCTGGGGCTTGTGAAATTCGGGTTGTCCTCTGTACTGGGTCCGGGTACATCTATGGTGCTACGCTGTTTGATTTGGTTTTGGTGTGTTTTTTTTTGCTCTTATAGTGCACGTTCCCGCATGACGTGTGGGAATTGCAGGCCTGTTGCTGGTTGTTGCTGATTTATGTATCACAATTTGAGGCATCGCAACTTTTTTCGCATTCGTGTTTCGCATATTTTGGGCGTCGCATTGATTTTTACGTGGTCATTTGGCACGTTATTCTGATACGATTGCATGGTGCTGCCGGGTTGGGAATACAACGTTAACACAGCGTTATTTTGTCGCAAAAGACTGCAATGTGCAAAGTTGTGTTAAGCTAATTTAGCTATAAATATCACAAGTTCTTGAGAGTATCCACCCAGGGTATTTTCATGAAATGACACATACAACACCCAGACGCTGTTTTTTCCTACAAGTACAAATTAACAATACATTGAGAAGATCCATGAGTTGTGGAACTAAGTTGCTTTGAGACTTTTAGGGAAGGAGGTGTGATGATAAGTTATGCTCATTTTACCTTAATTTTAATTCATTGAATGGTTAATACATTTTACTTACTTGCATATTCAGCTTGTGCACAATAGTCCAAAACCATACTTTATCCCTTTGCAAACCATTGTTTTCAGGTTTCTGAGAGAGGGCTGGACACTATCACACAGAGACAAGTATTCATTGGTCTTTCCCTAATTGAAGTACAACTGAGGGGATGTCTCCCAGGCTCAGAGAAGAAAGGAACCAATGAAGTTATCCCTCATGTGCAACATTTGCACTTCTGTGTGTATGTTAAGCAAACGCCTGCCTGCATAGAATATGGATTGTGTTTTCTGTGGAAGTCCCTGCTGACTTGTGAGGGGGATAGCAGTAGAGGCCTGTCAAATTATGATAAATAAACCATTGAAATGGAGGATATTGAAGAAATACGTTTAATCCAGAGAATGAAAAGTCCCATCCATCAGCTAACAGAAGTCAGATGCAACTGACTCGTTCCAAGCTCCCAGGATTCTATTACCATGGTGCTACTTAAAAGGTAAAACAGCTATGTAGCATATTTACATTACAGTTTGTAGTATGTTGGTCCATACATACATGTAATGATGTAGCCGAGGCAGATGTAGTAGAGTTGTAAAGTAGGTTTATTTAACTATAAGTAGATTTACAGGAAGTATTATGCTGGAACAAGCAGCCCCACCAGGAGCAGCCTCTTACCTACTCAGCCCATACTCCAACTGCCAACCCTCATACCAGTCACACAAGCATTCTATCCATGTCAATCACACTCACATTCTAACCTGGAACACTCACACTGGCTGAGTAGCTAGATGCAGAGAAGTGCAGTAACATAAACACTAAACCCAGAATACTACACATCCTCTCCCTCTCGAAATGGAAAACAAAAAAGAACCTGAGAGCGAAGAAGAAAACTATCCACAATCAAAGTATACAATAGAAAAATGTATCCGTAAACCCAGGGATGAGAAGGACTTCACACCACGAGAGGGTAAACAGACAAAAGCCAGGAAAGAAGGAAGAAGGAGACAGTAAATACTAACACTGACACCATCCTCCTCCTTCAATACTGAAGAAAAAGAAAAATGAAATATGAGAGACGAACTCACAAACAACAAGTGAGCAAGACCTAACGTGAAAAAACCTCTTCACGAAGGTAGACTGTGGCCACCAAAAGCCACTCCTCAAGAGAGGAACTAAGAAGACAATGGGACTAACCCATAAGCGAAGGTGTAACAAGGGACAAACCCAAGAAAACAAACGCAGCACGGAAAGGTGCAGCAGAATGTGGCAAAACAATTCCACTCCTCATGTGAGGAACACTGAAAATATGGGGCTACCCATGAATGAAGGTGTAACAGAGGAAATACCTAAGAACACAAGCAGCACAAGATAGTGCAGCACAATGTGGCGAAATTCCACTCCTCATGTGAGGAACACTGAAAGTATGTGGCAAAATTCCACTCCTCATGTGAGGAACACTGAAAACATGAGGCTACTCATAAATGAATGTGTTAGAAAGGAAAGACCTAAGAACACACGCAGCACAAAATTGTGAAGCACAATGTGGCGAAATTCCACTCCTCAAGAGAGGAACTGAGAAAATATGGGGTTACCCATGACCAAAAAGAAAGAGGTGTAACAAGGGACAGGACCCAAGCACACACGCGGCACGGACAGGTGCAGCACGATGTGTCAAACCAACACATAGGTAAGAAGTGAAGCACAACCAGCTTACACAAGACAAAGTGAGCCAATACTCCAACTGCCAACCCTCATACCAGTCACACAAGCATTCCATCCATGTCAATCACACTCACATTCTAACCTGGAACACTCACACTGGCTGAGTAGCTAGATGCAGAGAAGTGCAGTAACATAAACACTAAACCCAGAATACTACACAGTTGTAAGGGAATTACTTATTAGGAAAAACAAGTGCAATGTCACATATCTGCTTTCTACACAAAGAACAGTTACAACATAAGAAAAATACTAAACATGTCATAAAGCAGTTTACTAACTGACATTTAATAATTCATCACAAAGTCCCCAAACCTTGAGGGTTTTATTCTACTTCTCACACTTCTCTCCCTCTGAGGAGAAACAGAACCTTTGGGAGAGCAAGAGGAATCATTAGTTGGAATAACCTGTGGTCTATCAACCACTACAGATTTTTTTTAATAACAACAACCCTATTGAGATTCCAGATGCGAGAATCTTCAGGCTTATTGCATTGGTTAATACTTTAATACCTTTGTGAGGTTTTTGAAACAAACCTGAAGCTTTGCGTCCCATTGGAGCTCTTGTAATAACTAGATCTCCCACATTAACAACAGTGGTTTTAACAGATTTTCTAGCATCAACATTTGGTTTTTCTTGCAATCACCTTTTCATCTTCCTTAGTCTCACAACCATTACCTGAAAACCGGACCCAAAGTGTCCAGAGCTAGTTCTTGCCATGGGCCTTTAGGATGCTCTCTCATGACCATGGGTTGAACCCTAGGTTTGAGACATTTCTCACTTAACGTACAAGGTATACAATCCCTAACCGCCCGCTCAACTTGGAGATCCATTCAGGGCCACCAGTAATTAAGTCTCAGTCTTTCTTTAGTTTTAGGCATACCCTGGTGTCCTTGATGAGCTAGCTTTATCAATTCATCACGAAAAACCAGCGGAGGAATTAACCCTGAACCTCTGAAGATTAAACCACTGCTTTCAGATAACTCATGCCTAACATTCCAAAATTACTCTAAATCACCATTAACTTTTTTTAACCAATCCTTTTTGATTAAGGAACTTAGGGGCACATGCATCATTGTCGGATTTTGCACTTCCTAAATTGCGAAAATTAAGGAATCGCAATTTAGGAAGTGCAAAATCCTATGCATCAAGAAATCCTAAAAGTTTTTAGGATTTCTGAATTTTCGGAAATTGCGATTCCTTAATTGCGAATCGCAATTAAGGAATGGCATTACATTGATTCCTATGGGCCTAGAGGCCCATAGGAATCAATGCCGTTTTGCATTTTCTTTTTTTGGGAATTCGCAATTTGTTGATGCATTGCAAGGGTGCAGAGGGGGGTCCAAAGGACCCCCCCCTGCACCCCTGAAATGTATTTTAAAGTGCATGTTTCACAGACACATGTCCTAAGGACATGTGTGTGTGTAACATGACACTTTCCAAAATGCATTTTTGTGCTTTTTTAAAGAATTTCGCAAATTAACACGAGGGTCAAACTCGTGTTAATTTGCACTTCCTATTTCAAAATTCGCATTTTTTTAAAAATTGATGCATTGCATTTAAGGAATCGCACAAATGTGATTCCTTAAATGCATTCGCATTTTTAGGAAATGCAAAAAAAAGCAAATTTTTAAAAATTGTTTCATGCATCCCAAAAACGTATTTAGGAAGCGCTAACGGCCAAATTTACCGATTCGCACCGTTTGCACTTCCTAAATAGGTTGATGCATGTGCCCCTATGTTCTTTAAGTCATTCATTAGATTTACACTACTCACACCTCTTGTCTTCTTTTATTCCATCATGCTCAATGTTGCACACCCATTCATTCATCTCTTGATCTTCATAATTCACATTAGCTTCATTAGAGTGCACAAGTCTTGAGAGAGTATCAGCAATACAATTGTGTGCACCAGGTAAATCATTAACATGAAAATCATAAGCTTGAAGAGCTACTACCCATTTGGATATCCTGCTCGATATAGCATCAAAACCGTTTTCGTTGAAAACTTCACACAACAGTTTGTGGTTGGTTCTCACAGTGAACTTTGTTCCCCAAATACAATTTTTGAGTTTCTTTGTGACCCAGTGAATAGCCACGGCTTCTATTACAGAATACATCAGCTCTGCCTCCTTTAAACCTCGAGAGAGAAACAAAATCACATTGACTGTGTCACCTTTCTCCTGCTGTAAAACAGCACCAAGGCCTTTCATTCTGGCATCAGTGATCAAAACAGAATTCAATAGTATGGGCGTCTTCTTATGGGAATTTTTTCAATCATTGAATTCATTTTCACACTGTTCAGACCAGTTGAAGTCAACCCCTTTGCACAACAAAGTCCTCATGTTAACACTTTCCTCGGGAAAACCTTTGACAAATTTACTGTAATATTGGGTCAGTCCAAGATATTTAATTAATTCTTCCTTATTTATTGTCGTGCCAAGTTTTGTATGGTCTCAATTAACTCATGCTTAGGTTCAACACCACTCTCAGAAATAGTGTGTCAAAGATTGTCAATATAAGATCTCTTTAACTTACATGTCTCTAACCTGACAGTGAGGTTATGTTGGCTAACCCTCTCTAACACTTGTCTCAACCTTAAATCGTTTTCCTCAGTATCACTCCCAAAGATTAAAACATCATCTTGGTAAATTTTTACACCAAGTTGACCTAGCGAAACTTTCTCAAGTGCTCTTCGAAATACCAATGCTGCTGATACTAATCCAAAGGGCAACCTGAGGAACCTGAAGGTCCCAAAAGGAGTAATAAAGGCAGTGTAGTCTTTAGAGTCATCATCCAACTTAATGTGGTGATAAGCAGATTTGAGATCCACTGTTAAAAACACCTTTGCATCCTTTATTAACCTGAGCAGATCAGAAATTTTAGGAAGGGGGTACCTGTCGACGATGACCTGTTTATCAAGAGCGCGCAAGTCTATGCAAAAGCGCAGACTGCCATCAGATTTGCGTGCTGTGACAACTGGCGCCAGTGTTCCTTCTACCTCTTCAATGATACCTTCAGCCTATAATTTTTCGAATTGATTTTTCATCTCCTCCCTCACAGAAAAGGAAACACCATGAACCTTACTTGCAAAAGGTTCTGCCACGGACAGTAACTTGATTTCATGTACATAATCTCGAAGACAGCCCAGTTTACTAGTGAAGACACTGGGAAATGGCGTCTTGAGATTAGAAACATACGTGGTATCACTATCATCAGTATTCATTTCGTTCCCATGAAAATTTTCAATAAAATAGGGGGGTTACTGTTTGGATCCAACATAACACCAAGATCTTTTTTTGGGTGGAACCAACTCAAGATGCTATCACCTTTGTGAGAAATATACACCTTCATGGAGATGAACCTTCCTTTGTATTCAATCAACCCTTGAAAGTAACCTATGAGTTTAATTGGCTCACCTCCATAGGCAAAAGGCTTAATGTCCATTTTTTTAAACTTTGACTTTGTCTTTTAAGTAATGAGAGTAAACGTGTCTTGACACAATAGTAATTTTTGCCCCAGAATCAAACAGCACACGAGTGCCCTTACCTTCAACCATCAACTCATCAAAGGGTCCCTTTTTACTATTGTCAGAAATTTGTGAAACTATTTGTCCACACTCAAACTCTGAATCAGAATCACTTTCAGAGTAAGTACTTTGAAAACTGAACTCACTTTCGTTTTGTGTTTCTTTGTGCAACATGCAGCAGTGAAATGACCAATTGTTTTATAATTGTTGCATGTAGCTTTCAGCTCAGGACACTTCTTGTCATTCGCAAAATGACCAAGCTTCCCGCATCGAAAGCATTTTGGGTTGAAAACTGGATTTCTGAGACATGCGGGAACCATCAGTGCCTGTCTTAAAACCGTTTTTAACCATTTTTCCCATTTGTAAAGGTCTTTACCTCATGTACAATTTCCCCTTTGTTTTCACATTTTGTGATGATTTCCACACACTTCTGCGAGTGCTCAATTTGTTTGGCAATGGTAATTACCTCTTCTAAGGAAGGATCATCTTTTTGCCAAATATCGTCCCTAACTTTTTGTACATTACAACCTGAACTGGTCTCTAATTATTTCTTCTAGTAACGCACCAAACTTACACAAGGATACTAATTGTCTTAAGGCTGTGATATAATTTTCAATTGTCTCATCAACATTTTGACTTCTACAACCAAAATTATATCTCTCTAGGATCGTGCTAACTTTTGGCAAGTAGTGTCTATCCAGCTTCAAAATACATATCTCATATTCATTTAAACTGGAGTCATCAATGTCAGGAAGATGGCCAAAGACTTCTTGCCCTTCGGACCCCATGCAATGTAAAAGAAGTACAGTTCTTCTTTCTGCACTTAAATTCGTCCTACACACCTTTGCGTACCTTTCAAATACTTTCTTCCATTTTTGCCACCTGATGGGTGGATCACCTGGTGATGATAGAAAGAAAGGTGGTGTGGCCACGTTCTGCATGATCAAGCTGTGAGCTTGGTTAAAATGTTAAAATAACACAAAATATCCTCCCAAAGTAAGAACAGTTAATTAGAAGGAAATATGTGAATAAATAATGACAATATTACAACATACATCAATTGTTTGGTCCAAAACTAAGGGTGGGCGTAGTATGCGTAGTGGGCTACGCAAAGTGGGCAAGAAACTATACCCACCTACGCACTTCACGTAGCCCCACTACGCGCCGCCTGCCCCCCTCCCCTACATACCTAATTTGTGTAAATACTAAAAGAAAAGTAAATAAAAAGCACTTATCTTGTCTGCTGCATCCCGGGGCTCCCTCTTCTCGTTCGCGCCACCGTCTTGGATACCAATGCGCATGCGCAGCCGCCCGCGCATGCGCATTTCTTGCGAGAAATGCACATGCGAGGGTGGCCGATTTTATTTACTTATTTCATTTTAGGGAAAAACACATATCAACAAACTAGATAGTTTTTGTATGTGTGCTTATTTCTTTATAGTTTTGGATAACCCTGGGCGAAGGACTTCGCTACGCCCACTCCGTGGGCGTAGTGTTGCTTGCTACGCCTACTTTGCAAAGGGCGAAGTAGGCAACACTACGCCCACTCCGTGGGCGTAGCGAAGTCCTTCGCCCAGGGTTATCCAAAACCATAAAGAAATAAGCACACATACAAAAACTATCTAGTTTGTTGATATGTGTTTTTCCCTAAAATGAAATAAGTAAATAAAATCATTAAGGAAACAAAAAGGCTGTACATTTCACTATGCGGATCAATGAAAAATGTCTTTCCCTAAAATAGACTAAGTGGGTAAAAAGGAATAACAAAGTAGTTCAAAGTTAATACCGCTCACGACTCCTTGGAGATCTGGGATCTGTAGTACTCTGTGAATGATAACGGTAAAACCGCTAATGATTTCTTGAACATCCAGTTTCAGTTGTGCTCTGTAAACTAATACCGCAAACACTATACCGCTACAACAAATATTGTTCACCAGAAGACAGGGGCTTCCAAGATGGCAGCCATGTTACGCATGTCATGTACAGCATAACGTGATGACCTGAAGATAGAAATGAAGACAGCATCTTGGAGCTTGTGGTACTGGAGAGTAGAAGAAGAAAGATCCTGACATTCCAGTTAAGAATGTTGAAAGCTTTGTTATTTTCTGAAGCAAGAGTAAACATTACGGCTCCAAGTTGTTGCGAAATCCAAAGATATTGAAATGTCAATAAGCACAGTTACGCTAGGCACTCTCCAACAGATCGTGAGATAAGGCTCCCTATCCATCCCCAAATCAAACACACTGGGGTGAGACACGATATCTCAATATTTAATCACACAGTTTTGACAAAACACAACCATCAAGCAGGAGAGCCAGGTAGCACATCAATCTGCATCACCGGTATTCCTTACGATGGTAGAAATATTGGTCCTAGATATAAAGGACAGTCAACAGTCTTACGTGAGGTCAAAGTTACACAACAATAAAGATGCAAGAAGATCTCAATCTTGTGTTCGTTACAAAAATGTTGCCAGAGCCCACATCGAAGCCTCCCAACCCTTGAAAGTTAAGATTAATGTAAAGGAAAGGGTGCGGCATGTGGCGGATGCTCAAATTTGGTTAAAACGTGATAAGTTGGCTAAAGACAGAAGAGTTCCTTCAAAGAGTAGAGGACTTTGGAAACTCTTTGTTTTATATTTCCTTTAAAACAAGATGTTAAGACTAATCATTCTTTATCTTCATCTGGAACCGCTGGGTTAGTTTCTGTACCTCGTCACCAGTGTAAAATTATGATAAATAAACCATTGAAATGGAGGATATTGAAGAAATAGGTTTAATCCAGAGAATGAAAAGTCCTATCCATCAGCTAACAGGAGTCAGGTGCAAATGACTCTTTCCAAGCTCCCAGGATTCAATTACCATTCTGCTACTTAAAAGTTAACACAACTATGCAGCATATTTACATTACAGTTGTAAGAGAATGACTTAAATAGAAAAAACAAGCACAATGTTACACGGCCCTTCCGCTAATGTAGAGGAGCATCACCCCACTGCATTTTTGCTGTAACATAAAGGGAAAATAAAATTATAATAACTTGTGTTATTATCCTTTTACTCTGTCCTACTTCTGGCAGCTTTGCATGAGGGTGCAGAGGCAGCAGAGGAGTGGCAGCACCCTCCTAAGTGCGCAATGACTGCTTGGCCAGCCCTCTCTAGTCGACCAAACAGTCCTGTGCACTTCGCATTACAGCCTGCTATAGAACCTGCTGAGGCTTCCAGTCAGTGTCTGAGCACCAAAACACGGTGCACAGACCAATCACAATGCTGTTAAGGCAGTGTTGTGATTGGCTGACAGGTGAGCCTGGGTGTGCTTCCTGTTCAGGCCAGCGAGGGAGGACTATGGAGGACAGATGCGGCGAGGAAGCGCGAGAAGGTAAGTATTTTATTTTATTTTTTTAATACCCTCTTCCCCACATCTACCCCTCCTGCCCTTGCACCCCTACCTCTGATGGGTGCTGGCCACCACTGTGGCAATGTATTGCCCAGAATGCATATAAAAAAAGATTGATCAGTTTTGCCCTCTACCAGTATTAGTGGGTATCGAATTTCCTCATACTCTCTTGCAAAGGTGACATTTTAGAGCATTCTTTTACATCCCACGGATGCATCCGGACATTTTGCTCTTTCCACGATATGAAATATAAAAAATAAAATGCCGACTAAATATATAGATGTTCAAATTGCCAGTTTATTTGATGAGTCTATTAATGTAGCACTTTTCAAGTGTAATGAAAGCACTGATGTACATAGTATTATATTGTTATTTTATAATATCGCAGTAAATCTTGAATGGCCATCTTCAAGGGCCGTACTTCGCATATGGGGGATATTCAAATGTGTGCAAAAATAACATATTTTGTGTTGTGATAATTCACATTTAATATAGCTGAAACAATATTGTGTCTTGAGAACGTGTGCGTTCCAGTTTTTTTAGCTTCATCAACAAAATATATCACTTTTTTTTAATGTCTACTTTTAGAACCCTTTCCCCTTGACAGGCAGGCAAGGCAAGTAGGAATGTCATTGCCTCATTGCGATGTAGAAGCATCACTGCAACAACTAAGGAGTTAAGTGAAGATTAGAAATTATGCTGCCAGAGCCAACTGGGAGAGATAACCTCTGTGTTCCCTCCTGTGATCAAACAAGAGACTTGAGACTCCTCAGGCAAGGAAGAGTCCTCAATGTCCTTCCAGGACCAGATAACACAAATTACTTTGTTCCACAATATAGCAAGCTCAGAACTCCCTAAAGTAACGTACAGCATATTTTTATGCTTAACAAGGTTACAAGGATATCTGTTATTTTTAATTTAAAAATTCCGTCTATTTTTGCAGCCTCGGTACCTCGTTTAGAATGCATATGATTAACCTGATTTTCACATACACATCAGAAAAAAAATGATTTTAATGTATTCTTTTATTTAGATTTCTATGCAAGATCATGCGACCCTTTTTTGTGCTATCTACCTATATTTCCTGACCACATGACGTTGTCTACTAAACGAGTGTCTATGTTAAGTGCATCATTTGTGTTTGCAGAACTAAAGAGCGCGGGGGAAGTGACTCATATCTATTGCTGTAGAAGCGTCTGTCAATACAGAGTTTATGCGCATTCAGGCAGGAGGTGTTAAACATTTATTTTATGGGCTGTCACCCTGGGGAAAGGCCAGAACCATAATGTGCATTTGAATGTCAACAGTAATGTATGGACGCCGATCCAATGTTCTTGGGAATGTTTATGTATAGCTGTTGTAGAACTGGTTTCATGTATAACCATCTGGCATTTTGACATTCATTAGAAGCCAATGAAGAGTATGCAAAACGCTTCATTGAAATCCCATCTCCCCCGAAATGTCATAAGTTAAAGGGGTTTAACTTTTTCAGTGAACTAGGACGATGCATCACCAGGAGAGTGCATTTCACTTATACAGAATAGGGTGTTTGCAATTGTAATATTCAATCGAAACGATTTTGCATCAATATCCATAATTATTTAATTGAGTGATGTGTACATGTGTTTTTATATTTTAGTTATTTTGCAGAAAGGGAGCAGCTGCAAGGAGCACTCCAGGGCTAAGATATTGTGCGTGCACTCGTTTGTGAAACCACTGTGTGACAGGGACAGAGGAGCACACTATCTGCACAGCAGTAGAGGCCATAGTTATCTAGCCAACTCCGCTTGCACACCTTTAATGTTTATTATTACATTGACAATCTATTCAGGTCAAGATCGATTGTCATTCATCGGCTTTAGTCTTCCTATGAGAGCACTAACTATGTGTCTCTGTAAGGGTAACACCATTGTGTAGACCCAGAGAGAGGATGGAATGCGAACGATATTTGAAGATGCGTCTCCTACCCACACCAAGATAAATAATCATTAGTATACAAGATGCATTTAGATCTATTGACTGTTACAGAGTTGGGGTTATAACCCCCAATGCGCTCCCTCAAGGGGACTACAATGCAAATGGAGGGCAGGCCCCAAAGAAGGATGCTTTATGCTAGAGAGCTCAGCTCTAGAATACGATTCCATTGTTTTTTTAAAACATGTTTTATTGCAGGTTTTAAACAATATACAGCCAGAATTCGGTATCAAACGACTACCCTATCGGGAGCCTTGAGATCAGTCATCACTGGGACATCAACAACATTGATGGTATATAATCAGTACACACGGGCAACACAGGAAATGCAATCAGTGCAGTGACAAAATATGCTCCGATCCCATACAAGCAGAATACCGCTATATTAAAGAGTTGTACCTGGGAGAGGGAGAGAGGGGCAGAGGTAAAGGTGATGGCCGTGGGGTATGGAGACAGAAATCACAGTACCGTGTGAGAATATAATTGCAGGGAGCATTCAAAGATGCAGGTATGGTGATCAGAGTCTTAAAATCAGAGCATGAGTTACTAAACAGGAGCGAAGTAAAGATGCCAGAATTGTGGCAGGGGGTATACATGCCAGCAGTAGATCATGTCAGTACGCCCAAGGGGGGTACAGGGTCGGTGTTTATCATGGCATAGATCTCATGAAAGAGGGTCATCTGAGGTCATATGTTGGATGAATTGGTTAATGTCGTGTTACTTACCGGTAATGTTCATTACCCCAATTAGGGTCCTCCTCGTTTCAGTCCTAACAAAGTGAGGCAGTCCTGCCCCCAACAGCCAATCAAAATTCTTAAACCTTCAGTGCTAAGGCCACATATGCCCCTCCCACCCACCACCATGCCTGTTATCAATAGGTCCAAGACACAAACACAGCGGGAGGGAAGGAGGAGGACTGGGACGAGGAGGACCCTAATCGGGGTAATGAAGATTACCGGTAAGTAACAAGACATTACCACCTCATGGGTCCTCCTCGTCCCAGTCCTAACAAAGTAGGGAACTCACAAGCAGAGAACCAAGAAATAAAACACAGGATACCAGGGATCCATGCAAAATTACAAAATGTAATCAACAAATGATTAATTAACAAACGCCAACAGCTAAACTGTCAACAGAGGCATGTAAAACATCAAGGCATTAATGCCAAACAAAGGCGTGATGGGACTGCCAAGTGGCTGCTCTACAAATCTCCTGGCTAGAGACCCCCGCTGCCGCAGCCCGCAGTCCAGGAAACTGACACAGAATGTATTAAACAACCCTGCACCTGAGATGGAGGAGGCAAACCAACAGTCTTGTAGGACTGGCAGACCGCCAAACGCACCCATCGACTGATCTTAGAAGTAGATACCTTCTTCCCTTTAGCCACAAAAAGGCAACCTTGGCAGACAACTACAAGTCTGCCTCCAACAATGGCACAAAAGGGGGCAACTGCAGACCCCGTAAAACTGTAGACGAATCCGAAGAAGGCACACTCACAGGAGAGAACGGACATCGAAGCCACAAGCTCCGAAGAAGCCAACTCACCAAAGGGGCAACAACCTCCAAGGGAGCCCATGGACCCCGACAAGCATGGACCGCAGCCCATTGAGCCGTCAATGCGGAAGAGGAAAGGTCGTTCAAAAAACCATCCCAGAGAAAATCAAGAACAGAAGCCGGATCCCCCAGCACAGGATCCACACCATGCAAACAAAGACAAAAGAGCCCCAATGTCTACCATAGCACTTAAGGGTCGAAGGCCGACACAACAGCTGTATGTCAAGGGCCACCACGGAAGAAGAGCCCAAAGACTACAACGTCAGCCACTCAAGATCCAGGGCATCAGATGCAAGCAACGAATACAAGGTAGAGACAGGAGCGAGAACTGAAGCAGAGCCGGGGTCAAAGAAGGCCGGACAAACCTGCCCCCGCCAGCCGCATAAGGAGTGGAAACCAAACGCGACAAGGCCAAAAAGGGGCAATCAACAGCACAGACACCCTCTCCCCCCGACTCTTCTGCAGCACCCTTTGGAGGAGGGGAATAGGAGGGAAAGCATACAGAAGGCCCGCAGGCAAGGGAATAATAAGAGCATGCACCACCCAAGCCTGAGTACACACCACCTCCAAACAAAATCTGAGGAGAAGAGCATTGTGAGGTGAGGCAAAGGGATCGATCCAGGGAGTCCCGAACAGAAGACAAAAGTCCGGGAACAGAGGAACAGAGAGATGGTACAGAACCGAGGATGGAAAGTTGCGGCTCAAGGCGTACACATGAAAATTCAGATGCTCCAGAATATAAACAGCCCTCAAGCCCAACAGGTGAGATTCTTCCCAGGCACAAGTCATGGAAGCCAGCAGATTCAGAGACGTGCATCTGGGACCCCCCTGTAGTTCAAGTAACAACAAGCCACCTGATTGTCGGTGCGAACCAACCGATTCGCCCCGTGGAGAGGAGCTTGAAAGAACCGCACCGCCTCCCAAATGTCCACAAACTCCCACCAGTACGAGGAACGGGGTCTGCCCCTCTGGAACCACTGACCCAAGGCCTCCAAGGACTCCAACGTGGCTCCCCAATCCCAAAGACTGGCATCTGTAGTCAAGAAGAGGGGAGAAGGAAGTTGAAAACGCACCCCTTTCTTCGAATTGGGAGTGCAAAGCCACCAGTCCAAGTCCTGAACCAGAGCAGGAGAGAGAGGAACCAGAATCTCGTAATCCACCCGGGAGGGGTCCCGCCGAGATAACAGATGTGTCACCAAGGGCTTGAGAAGCAGGGGAGCCCAAGGAACCAAAGAATGGCATCCGTAGTCAACAAGAGGCGAGGAGGAAGTTGAAAACATACCTCCAGTTTGAGAGTGCAAAGCCACCAGTCCAAGTCCTGAAACAAAGCAGGAGAGAGAGGAACCAGAGTCTCGTAATCCGCCCAGGAAGGGTACCAGCGAGCCAACAGATGAGTCATCAAGGGCTTGAGATTCAGGCCCAAGGAACCACTGCAGTGGGAGCAGACATCAATCCCTGGACCAACAAACAAACTCGAGCTGGGGCAGTGGGGCGACTCAACAGGTCCTGCAACAGTGTCTGCAGGGAAAGGATCCAAACAGGAGGGAGAAACACCATCCACCGAGTGGTGTCAAACAGACTCCTGATGTACTGAAGTCTCTGAACATTATGCTGCTTTGCCAACGATTTCGCAGGCACCAGTGGGGAAGCCCCATCACTCATGGCCACCAGCAGGTAGAGCAAACCAAAGAGGAAGCTCGACACACACACCAGGAAGTACCCAGCAACTCTCATAAAATACTGCACCCAATTAACCAAGTCCCATGAAAAAAGAGACTTTGAAATCACAAAGCCCTGCAGTCACCCCCGCCAGCCACAGTATCTAGTAACATGGAAGCCGGACCCTGATGGAAGACCCCACCGCCGCAACAACCCGAGGCCAGAAAACAAGTGAAAGCTCTCCGCCCCAGCCCAGCACATGCGCGGGGAGTGTATTTTGACCAGGGAGCAGGAGTGCAGCCAACCGAAACTTTGGTGCATCTTCGTGGAAAAAAATGCAAGAAGCAGCAAGTAAAGTAAGTAAATAACTCACTGCATCAAATATACAGTTCGCCCAGCCCGAAATCCAAACAGGAGCCAACACGGAGCAGACCACCGTTCCGACCAGCGGCGGACAGCAAAAGAAGTAGGCATGGCGGTGGGAGGGAGGGGCTTATGTGACCTTTGCTCTGAAGGTTTAAGCGTTTTGATTGGCTGTTGGAGGCAGGACTGCTTCACTTTGTTAGGACTGGGACAAAGAGAACCCATGAGGGGGTAACAAGTATATTCCTTTCTTGAGAAATACGGTGTTTGCTAAGATGTAGCAGTTCTATGTATTGGAGGGCTGTTCCCTCAGCTATCCCCCATTTGCTCATAGCGTGTGATCAGGCAGCCGCCAGGGGTGCATGTCTGGTCTTCAATTGCAGTGTAAGCACTCTCTTGGTGAGAAGAAGAGCCCCCCAGCACACCGCATTTGTACAGAGTGATTCTTCCTACATTTAAATATGTCTAAGGCACAGGCCTTCCAGATGGAAATAACCGGGAGTTCAGTAACTTTACCCAGTGCGGTCTGTATGCTGCCCCATTTGGTGATGAGGGGAGTGCAGGACTGATCAATCAGCAAATCACTGACATTAATAAAGCACATGGCTACTCAGTCAGAGTGTCCTGGTTCTACAGGAATGTGGCTGCTGATAAAAACCAGGCACCACAAAGTGCTGAATTGCAGAGACAAGTTTTCTGCTTACGTTTGAAAATTCTAGCATCTTTGATCATCCGAATATGCCTGGGCACAGATTTTGGTCCCCTCGTTGTCAACACAACAAAAGAGGAATCACCCCATTCTCTTCTTAATTTTAGGCACATCAGATCATCTGAGGAGCAAAAAGCTCTATAATGCTGAGATTGAGGGAGCCTCTTAAATAGATATTTAGGTCTAAGACAATAGTCGGATCTGTGTTGTGGGCTAACATCAGTCCTTTAAACTGCACTCTTAACACAATGGGCAGCCAGTTCATTCCCCTAAGATGTTTTTGAATAGTAGTATAGTAATCAGAAGCCAAGCTGCTGCATTCGGTACCAACTGTAGTCTATTCAGGACCGGCTTTAGGGCAGTGCGACTGCTGCAGCCGCACTGGGCACCGACATGTGGGGGGTGTGGGCAGACTGCTGACATCAGGGGGGCACTGTGTTTAGCAATAACTTATGATACAAAAGATATGGGGCACTTTTGCCCAGTGGTAGTGAGAGAATCACAGGAGGCGTTCATGGGGCATGGGGATGCCTAAAATAATTGTCGCACCAGGGCCACCAGCGCTAAAGCCAGCCCTGTTCAGGAGACCCCAGTAGAGAGCATTGGTGTAATCAAACTGTGAAGTTATAAGGGCATGAATCTCCAGCTTTAGGAAGACAGTGGGTAGAACAAAATAAAACTGCATCAACATTCACAGAAGGCCAAAGCATGTACCAACTATACTCCCCATGAGCAGTTTAAAGGTTAGGTTGCTCTTGAATTTTACACCCAAATTCCTTACTGCTGCTGAAGGTGTTGGTGGAGGAGAAGAGTTTCTAGGCCAAATATCACCTACCCACAGTGGTAATGGAGAGCTAAAAAACAGAATATCTGTTTAGCTCATGTTACGTTGGATATTATTCTGGGACAACAACATATGGCAAAGGTAGGCATCGTCAGCCTGGTATATAGAGCAGCAGTAGTCAGCTGTAGGAAGTGGAGGTGAACAGCTGTCAGATACGATTGGTGGAGGATGTTAAATTGTACACCTTTGGATCTGTAGTTCCTGGAGGCGGATTGTGGAAAGGCCAGGGCCTGGTCCCATTCTGTGTCATGAAATGCTCTCTGTTAGAAATGGGGGTCTCTAGTTGGCAGAGGTAGGTACCACTGTCCAAACAGGGACCCTTGCTTCTAGTCAGGGCAAGGAGGAAACCCTCTGAAATAACCCCTGCTCACCCTCTAGGTAGCTTGGCACGAGCAGTCAAGAGTAATCAGAAGGCAATGTGTAAAGTATTTGTACCAACACTCACAGTAACACAGTGAAAACACCAGAAACTGACTCCACAACATTTTAGAAAAATAAAGGTATTTAATCTAAACTACACAAGACCAAAATGACACAAATCCAACATACACAGTTCAAGAATATGGTTTCAAAAGAGTTATTAAGGTTGCGATAAAAATTCTTCAGGTTGCGATAAAATTCTGTAGGTTGCGATAAAATAATCCACAGTTACGTGAAAAGTTCACAGTTGTGTCACGTTTAGCTCACAGTACCTTTAGTTGCGACAAAGTCCCAAAAGGTGAAGCTGGTGCGGTGGAAAACAAGCGATGCGTTGCTCCTGAGACCCAGGGGAGGCGTTTGCGACAGCCCCGCTGCAGCAGCGGGCGTGTTGCGACGAATCCGGTCTGTATGGGGAGGAAGGTCACTTGTGTGGATTCCGGTCCGTAGGTTCCGTAGGAAGTTTGTTCTCGCAAAGGCACGATGCGACGATCTTTGGAGATGCGGCGATCTCCGGGGCGACGATGCGCGGACAAGCGGTGATCCTCTCTCTCGCAGCTCCTCAATGCGTTGGCTTCGGCGATGACTCTCGCAGCGACATGATGCAGTCCGCAAGCAGACGGTGTGGCGATCTCACCCAGCGACGACAGGCTATGCGACGACACTCGCAGCGATGTTAGGCTTCCCGCACCGATTGGGTGCGTCCTGCAAACGAAGGATGCGACGGCTCTGACAGCGGCAACAGGGGCTGCGACGATCTCAACCTTCGTAGCGGCGGGAATCTTCTCGCACTGTCGGGGATGCGCTCCGCAGCGAGGAATGCTATAACTTTTCCTTAGCAAAGTCTCTCAAGCTTAGTTTCCAGGTTCGCAACACAGGTACAACTTCCAGATGCACCACACATGGGCCAAGCACTCCAGGAAGGACAGAACTCTCTCAGTAGAGCTCAGGGGAAGCTGGGGGTGAAGTCCGTTTGTTCCTGGGATTTCAGAACAGGGAGCCAGCTCTTCTCAGGCCCTTGGAGATTTCTTCAAGCAAGGGGACACAGCACAAACCAAAGTCCTTCCCCTCTCCTTGGCAGCAAAGCAACAGCAGGGCAATCCAGCAGAGCAACAGCTGGACAATCTTCCTTCTTCAGTTTCAGCTTTCTCCTTGGTAGAGGTTCCTTCTTGATTCCAGGATGATCTAATTTTCTGTTGTCAGGGGTCCTGTACTTATACCCCTAAAAGTCTTTGTTCTCTTTGTGCAAGTGGCCCCTGAGCCTGGTCTGAACCAGTTCTGGGTGTTTCTTGAGCACTTTGTTTTCCTCGCTTCTCCTTTCCTTTCAGAGTGAGGGGCAGGGTCTTCAGCCGCCCAGCAGGAGGTGGAGCCAGCATTGTGGAAGGCAGGCACAGTCCTATTCAGGCCCAGGTGCTAACTCCTCCCACAACTCAAGTTGCAAATGCAGTCATTCAGCCTAGGGCTGACTCAGCCAGCCTCCTGGGGAATCCCCAGCCCCTGTCACTCTCAAACCAGACAGGCAATACACAAACAGGCCAAGGCACACAGAAACGTTAGACAAGAGAACAGCAACTTTCTCAAAGTGCTGTTCTCAAACACAGGATTTAAAAACAACCTTTCCTAAAAGATGTGTTATTAAATTCTGAGTTCAGGGATACAAGACTCTTATGTCCTATCTTGTTCCTATGGGAAGAAATGCTGGTAGCCACTGTAGCCAGCATCCCCCATGTTAATCTATGGAGCAAGATAGCCTTACAATAGTGAAAAACGATAATGGCTGTAAATCACTACCAGAGCATGACACCTGCACCAGTACAAGCTCTACCTTTCACATACTCTGCACCCTGCCCAGGGGGGTACCCTGGGCCTTCCATAGGGGTGACCAATGTGCACAAAAAAGGGAGGGTTTGGCCTGGTCAGTGGAGACACTGACCAGGAGGACATGGCAGTTCACAGACTGCACACAGGCACTGCGGTTGCAGACCTGAGACACCATTTTAGGGCTACTCATGTGGGTGGCTCAATCAGTGCTGCAGTCCCACTTGTAGCATCTGTCATCACCAGCCCTGGCACACCCAGTGCACTTTACTAGGAACTTCATGGTGATACAAATATGCTAATCATGTATATCCAATCATAATAACAATTTACACAGAGAGCATATGCACTTTAGCACTGATCAGCAGTGGTAAAGTGTGCAGAGTCCTATTGCCAACAGCCACGGGTCAGGAAAAATAGGGGAAGAAGAAGCAAAAAAGTTTGAGGATGACCCTGCAAGAAGGGCCAGTTCCAACACTCTCCCCATGACTGCCTTCCACCTTGGAGGGAAGTGCCCATATGGACCCGCAGAGCTTGGTAAAGCCAGATAATCAGGTGACCGCCATCTCCCATAGTGAGGAGTGCCTGCAATACAGCAGGTTTAGGGGGTTCATCAGTACACGTGGACCAGAGGAGGCAGAATGTGTTGTGTTGGTGTTGACAGATGAGGAACTGGACAGGTGGAAGTTTGTGGTTGGTATTCAACTGATCGAATGTTACAAGGAGGGCATAAGAAAACAGGTTGCCAGCTGTAATCAAGGAGTGTATGTGTCAGTCTCGTAGAGCCGACACAGAGTATGTTCCTGGATATTGGGGTAAGCACTGCAGAAGGAATCCTAGAGCATGAGGCGTGGCATATTGCGTGAAAAGTCAATCAATCATGCCATTTGTATAGCGCACTACTCACCTGGGAGGGTCTCAAGGCGCTTGGGGGGAGGGGTATGCTACTGCTCGAACAGCCAGGCCTTGAGTTGTTTCCTGAAGGCGAGATGGTCCTGGGTCAGCCGAAGGTGGATGGGGAGGGAGTTCCAAGTCTTGGCAGCCAGGTAAGAGAAGGATCTTCCTCCGGCGGTGGCTCTTCGGATGCGTGGTACGGCTGGGAGGGCGTGGCTGGTGGACCGTAGCTGGCGGGTGGGCGTGTAGAAGGTCAGGCGGTCGTTGAGGTACTTGGGGCCCAGGTCGTGGAGAGACTTGTGGGTGAGGAGCCGGAACGTGATCCTCTTGTCGACGGGGAGCCAGTGCAGGTTCTTCAGGTGGCTGGAGATGTGGCTGCGTCGGGGGACATCCAGGATGAGTCGGGCGGAGGCGTTCTGGATGCGCTGGAGTCTTTTCTGTAGCTTGGCTGTGGTTCCGGCGTAGAGGGCGTTTCCGTAGTCCAGGCGGCTGGTGACGAGTGCCTGGGTGACAGTCTTCCTGGTCTCGGTCGGGATCCAGCGGAAGATCTTGCGAAGCATACGCAGGGTGTTGAAGCACTATGAGGAGACGGCGTTGACTTGTCTGGTCATCGAGAGGGAGGGGTCCAGGATGAAGCCCAGGTTGCGTGCGTGGTCGGTTGGCTTGGGTGCGGTGCCCAGGGCTGGGGGCCACCAGGAGTCGTCCCAGGCGGAGGGCGAAGATCCCAGGATGAGGACTTCCGTCTTGTCCGAGTTCAGTTTCAGGCGGCTGTCCTTCATCCACTCGGCGACGTCTTTCATCCCTTCGTGTAGGCAGGTTCTGGCGGTGTCGGGGTCTCTGGTGAGGGAGAGGATCAGCTGGGTGTCGTCGGCCTAAGAGATGATGATGAGGTTGTGCTGGCGTGCGATGGCTGCGAGAGGTTTCATGTAGATGTTGAAGAGGGTGGGGCTGAGTGAAGATCCTTGCGGGACGCCGCAGATGACTTCGGTGGCCTCGGAGCGAAACGGGGGGAGGCGGACTCTTTGTGTTCTTCCGGCGAGGAACGAGATGATCCACTCCAGTGCCTTCTCTTGGATACCGATGTTGCTGAGGCGCTGGACTAGGGTGCGGTGGCAGACCGTGTCGAACGCAGCGGAGAGGTCCAGGAGGATGAGGGCCACTGTTTCCCCCTTGTCGAGCAGGGTCCCGATGTCGTCGGTGGCTGCAATGAGGGCGGTCTCGGTGCTGTGGTTGGCTCTGAAGCCGGACTGCGAGGGGTCGAGGGATCCGTTCGTCTCGAGGAAGGCGGTCAGCTGTCTGTTGACGATCTTCTCGATGACTTTAGCAGGAAAAGGGAGGAGCAAGATGGGGCGGAAGTTTTTGAGATCGGTGGGGTCAGCTGTAGGTTTCTTCAGGAGGGCGCTGATCTCGGCGTGCTTCCAGCTCCCTGGGAAGGTGGCGGTGTTGAAGGAGGTGTTGATGATGTTCCGGAGTTGGGGTGCGATGGTGAAGTCGGCCTTGTTGAAGACGTGGTGTGGGCAGGGGTCGGTCGGTGATCTGGAGTGGATGGTGTTCATCGTGCGGGCTGTGTCTTCGGTGGTCACCGTGGTCCAGGTGCGAAGGGTGGCGGTGGGGGGCATTGGTTCGACGGTTGGGTGCATGGGTGGGGCGCCGAAGCTGTTGTGGATGTCAGCGATCTTGCGGTGGAAGAACGAGGCGAGGGAGTCGCAGAGGTCTTGTGACGGAGTGATGTCGTTGTTGCCGGTGCTGGGGTTGGAGAACTCCTTGACGATAGTGAAGAGCTCTTTGCTGTCGTGGGCGTTGTTGTCCAGTCGTTCCTTCAGGGATTTCTTCTTGGTGGTGCGGATGAGCTGGTGGTGCTTGCGGGTAGCGTGTTTGAGGGCGGTCATGTTGTCGGTGGTCCCGTCGAGGAGCCAGGCTTTCTCGAGGGTGCGGCAGGTCTTCTTGGAGTCCTTGAGGTCGTCGGTGAACCAGGATGCCTTCTTGCTTCTGGGTCTGCTGGGAGGGTTCTTTAGTGGCGCGAGGTCGTCAGCGCAGGCGGTCAGCCACTGTGTGAAGTTGCGGGCTGCTTCGTTGGGGTCCGTTGTGTTGGCGGGTGGGCTCTGGCTGAGGGAGGTGGTGAGCTGGTCTGCGGTGATCTTGCTCCAATTCCTGTGAGGTACCTGTTGCGGGTGGTGGTGGGTCATGGATCTTTTGAAGCTGAAGTTGACGCAGCTGTGGTTGGTCCAGTGGAGTCCGGTGGCTTGGCTGAAGGTGATGTACTTGCTGGAAGAGAAGACGGGATCAAGCGTGTGGCCGGCGTAGTGGGTGGGGGTGTTGACCAGTTGCTTGAGTCCGAGGTTGGCGAGGTTTTCCAGCAGGGCGGTGGTGTTGCGGTCCTTGTTGTTCTCCAGGTGGAAGTTGAGGTCCCTGAGGAGGATGTAGTCGGTGGAGGGGAGGGCGTGCGGGCTGATGAAGTCTGTGATGTCTTCGCTGAATTGTGTGCGTGGTTCCGGGGGTCTGTAGACGAGGGTGCCTCTGAGGGTCATCTTAGGGTCGGTGTGAATCTGGAAGTGGAGATGTTCGGCTGCGGCGAAGGAGTCGTTGGCGTCGGTCGTGACGCGGATGGTGTTCCTGTGGACGATGGCGATGCCACCTCCGGTCTGGTTGATGCGGTCCCTCCTGATGATCTTGTACCCGTCCGGGATGGCGATGGCAATGTCGGGTGCAGAGGAGGCGTTCATCCAGGTTTCCGTGAGGAAGGCGACGTCCGGTGATGTAGCGTCGAGGAGGCTCCAGAGTTCCACGGCGTGTCTGTGGACGGAGCGGGTGTTGATCAGGATGCACTTGAGGTGGTTGCTGCTGGTGTTTGTCTTGGCGGGTGCGGGGCAGGTTCGGAGGCAGGTGAACTTGCAGGTGCAGCAGGTGAAGGGTCCGTGGGTGCGTCTCGGGGTGGCTCGGCAGCAGGCGTGGGTCCGGCCGGCATTGAGTGCGTTGAGAGTGGCGGCGTCGTAGGTCAGTCGGGTCGTCTTGCCTCGGCGGGGAGGGCCAGGGGTCCTGGCGCTGGGCGCAGGCCAGGCGCGGACAGGCGCAGACGGGCTTACCTTTGGCGCACCTTCGGCGCTCAATCGGCGCTCCCGCTGCGCGCGTCCTCTGCGCGGTCGCTCTGGGGGCGTCATAAGTAAGGAGCCGGGAGGGAGGAGCAGCTGGGTGGCGGGAGCGGGGCGGCGAATGGAATCACAGGGGGGCGGGGCCGCAGGGAGGCAGCGGCAGGAAATTCCAAGAAGCAGCGGGCAGTGGGAAATTCCCAGGAGCAGCGGGAAATTCCCAGGAGCAGCGGGAAATTCTCATGAGCAGCGGGCAGCGAGCGAAGGAATCTGCAGGCAGGAGGCGGCAAAGGCAGGCAGGAGCGGCAGCAGTGAGTGGGGCGACCAAGCCCTGTGGAGGGCTGAGCGGTCAAGTCAAATTCTGTTGATACATTTGTGAGTAGTCTGGCAAAAGTCATGGAAACAAGAAACAGCATATATAAACCTTGGTTAGGGGGTGCAATATAATTAATTTCTTCAAAGTTCGCCAGCCTCTTAGTGACCCATTGCAGTTGGGTCGCGGGGCAGTAAGCTTCAAAGGACGAGTCCCTAAGCTGTCTTCACCAATGAGTAGTTGTAGTTTTTTCAGAGCTTTCTGGCATTGGCCAATGCCCCAAATGAGTTCTAGCACTGTTTCTCAGTCTCGACATCAGCAATTGAGCAGGTTCACAAGTAAGTTGGTGAAGTATACTATTCTATTTTTTGGCTCCACATTTAATAATAACTAGTTTGTATATACATTTTTTGCCCCCCTCCTTTTTATCTTGGGGGTGCAAATAGAGGAAAATCTCCCCCTCTGCTTCCCTTGTGAAGCTAAAAGGCAGATGGTGGGCCGAGTTCAGAGTAAGGTATACATTGCACCGGAATATCTAGCTCAAGATGTTTTGTATTGTTCTGTGTTAATAATGATCCCACTTATCCAGGGAACATTGCAAGCCTGCCAGGGTGACTGTTAAAAATTATCAGCTTCTGCGTGGAATTCCTCCAAATGTTTGACTTCAGTACTCTTTTTTTTTGCTGAATCCGTTTTTGTTGGCTTGCGGACTCTGCACACTTAACATCAGCTAACCAGTGGTAAAGAGCGTGTCCTCTCCTCAACAAAACATGGTAAAAGTGGTACACACCTGGATTGATACATTTACTTTACTAAGAAGTCAAAGTATATAGTATTACATGTATCAAGGGCCTGTATATTAAATGTTACTAGTGGGCCTACAGCACTCATTATGACAACCATTTAAGTCCACTGTAAAACATGTCTCAGACCTGCCAGTGCAACCTGTTTGTGCAATTTCAAAATTGCCATTTGGACCTGGCAAAAAATTTGCTTTCAAATGCCTGAATCTTCCTTTTTATTGTTTAAATGTCATCTCTAACATAGACATTTTTCACTGTAGCAAGGACTCCCTGGCATAGACTTACTGTGCTATACCGTATTACCTTTAACATTTGATAAATTAAGTTTAGGCATAGCTAGAGAAATGCTTCTTCCGCACATTTTATTTGTAATTTAAAATCCTCTAATCCTCTTTAGTGGTTAAGTTGGGTTTTAAATCACTATTTGGAAAATGCCACTTCTAGAAAGTTGCCATTTTCCTGCCTAAGCTAAAAATGCCTTTCATCGAGTTTCTAGCATCGATAGAAAAAAATAAGAGAGGCACATGTACGGAGACAACTGTAAAACAATTCTTGGATTCAGTCTACAACACATGAAAGAGTGACGATGACAGGGCAAGTTTTAACTTGATGTAATAGATCCTTTAATTCATAATTTGTGCAACAGTACCAACGCTTTTCACCCTCACTGGCTTCTTCAGGGCAAATGATGATCCAACAGTTGAGGATATTACGGGGTATTCGCCTGGGCAGATGGAACTTAGTGTGAGGTCTTAGCAAAAATCTTACATATGTATACTACACTGTTCACACCAGCAGTCACAGAGTAAGAAAATCGCAACTAAACATTAAGGGATCACGAATAGTAGCCTTGAGAACCAAATGCGTATCAGGTGTCGCGCTTTACCACAAGGCTATATGTGGCCGACAAGAATGCTCCTTCCATGTCCATTCCCAAAGAGTTTCTAGCATCAACTGACTGTTAATGGCTTTCCTGTGGTGTGATGTATATTCCTCCTAGACAGTGGGCAAAAGCCCTTTGGTGTGGGCAAGGCTGTTTCTCTCCTTATCAGGATGGCCTGGGGTCTGCACCCAGCCCTTCACTGAGCATCAAAGAATAGCTTGAGGGCTGAACAAAGCCCCTTCAGACTTTGCCTTCGCTGTTTCTGGCAAAGGCAGCTCACACCTTGGACTTCCTGCTCTTTATTTCACTAGACAGACTAGGGTCATATTCAGGAGAAGGGGATACACTGCCCAGATCCAATTTTTAACACTTACTCAAACGAGTGAACCCCACCCACAAGCTGACAATGAGCATAAAAGTGGCATCCCTAGAACCTGAAAGTAGAAAACTCATAAACTTGATAAGAGTCAGGAGAAGGGCTGCCCTGCCATCTGAAAAAGGGAATAGACCTGTGTAGTATTTTAGTCATACATACATTGAAGAGATGTAGCCGAGGCAGATGAGGTAGAGTTGAGAAGTAGGTTTATTAAGCCATAAGTAGATTTATATGAAGGATTAGGCTGGAACAAGCAGCCCCACCAGGAGCAGCCTCTTAGCTACTCAGCCCATACTCCAACTGTCAAACCTCACACCAGTCACCCAAGCATTCCATTCATGTCAATCACACTCACATTCTAACTTGGAACACTCACACTGGCTGAGTAGCTAGATGCAGTGAAATGCATGAACATAAATATATAACTCAGAATACTACATTATCCTCTTCCTTACAAAAAGAAAATAAAGAAGAATTAATCAGCGAAGAGGAAAACTATAGACAATAAAATTACAATAGAAGATAACAGTCCGTAAACCCAGGGATGAGGAGGAAACCGCACCACGAGAGGGAAAACAGACAAACAAGGTAAAGAAGGAAGAAAGAGACAGTAAATACAAACACTGACACTATCCTCCTCCTTTAATATTGCAAAAGATAAAATTATACTCGAGTAAGACCTAGAATGAATGAAAGACCTCCAAAAAGGTAGACTGTGGTAGACAAAAACCACTCCTCAAATGAGGAACAGGGCTAAACCCAGAACGAAGGTGTACAAAGGACAAGCCTAAGAACACACGCAGCACTGGAAGGTGCAGCACAATGTGGCAAAATTCCACACCTCATGTGAGGAACACAGAAAATATGTGGCAAAATTCCACACCTCATGTGAGGAACACAGAAAATATGTGGCAAAATTCCACTCCTCAAGTGAGGAACACAGAAATTATGAGGCTACTCATAAATGAATGTGTTACACAGGAAAGACCTTAGAACACACGCAGCACAAAATTGTGCAGCACAATGTGGCAACAATTCCACTTCCTAAGTGAGGAACAGTAAAAATATGGGGTTACCCATGACCAAAAAGAAAGAGATGTGACAAGGGACAGGACCCAAGCACACACGCAGCACGGACAGGTGCAGCACGATGTGTCAAACCAACTCATAGGTAAGAAGTGAAGCACAACCAGCTTACACAAGACAAAGTGAGCCAAATAATGACTACACATACAACGAAATTGTGATGCACATGGCGTCTTACACACTGGACACAAAAGAGAAATTCGCACAGTGCGACATGTACGCAAGGTGTCCAACACAGGTAGATAAGGTAAAAGTCCTAAACAAAGACAAGAACCCAATAACCCAGACATGAGGGTTAACTAATGGTGAAACCATGAGGGGAAATAGGATCACAACCTAAACCCATCCCAAGAACAGGGATACAAAATTGCAATTGAGGGTGAGAGAACCCTTAATAAAAACTTGCGCAAACATGTGTAGGAGAACACATGTGCTAAACTAAAGCAATGAAATGAGGGTGAGAGAACCCTAAACAACTTGTGTGCAAACATATGAAAAGTGACACTAGCATAATGCAGTGTAGACATAAGGGTGAGAACCCATCATAAATTAAACGATAGATTTCTTGTACATTTCAAAAATGAACATACTGTAAGTTGAAAAAAAAATGTGCACAAAAATGTATCACAGTCATAGGTGTGCCTGTCACCGGGATGATAGACAGGCAAGTCGTAGAGTGCATGAAAAGAAAAAAACACACAGTTGAATCCACGACAGTATAGCAAAGTACTTCGGTGCAGGAAAAATACCCATAGAAGATGGGGATGAAACATACTGTGTTGAAAGATTTCACGAAGAAAAATGCAGGAGCAAAACAAAAAGAAATGAAATGTTCCACATCTTGCTGGTGAAGGTAGTATCATGCACTCGTGACCAAAACTAGAAAATTCAAAGACAGAACCTTGCTGGCGAAAAATTAAACAATACCTAACTGGCAAATCAGGAAACAGTACCTTGCTAGCAGGATTCCTCTCGGTGGACGAAGCAAAATGGCTCAAAGAACCAAGCGCGGTGGAAATTGGCAAAGAGAAAACAATACCTCAAAGGACTTCCGATTGAATGCGCCTCAGCGGTGTGAGCATAAGATGGAGGCACGTAACTTACGCTTAGCCGGGTGGTTGCAGGCACGTCTCTGTTGTGAAGCGTCCGACAGCAGCAGAGATAAGCGCGAAGCAGGCAAAACGTCACAGACAGATCCACAGAGGCTGGGGCAAAGAGGTGAGGAGCGCGTGCAACCTTTCAAGTTTTAAAGCGTTGAATGACAGTTTTTACTGGTTACACAGGGCCTTCTGTAAGCAAAACCACTGACAGGAAAACAAAATTAAAACGTGATATTTGCTCCCATAGACTGCTTGCTCATGTGAAAAATGAATCCGACTGGTGATAAACGTAGAACGGTATTTCCTGACACAGCATTCAAGTCAATTTTTGCGAAGAACTCCACACACCAAGACGGCCTCTTTCCAATTAGGCAAAGATTAATCAGATCAAGAATAAGACATAGCCGTGATAACTGTCACAGCGTTCGTTCACAAATTAAGGAGGCAGTCAACACATCCAAAATCTTGTGAAAAGAGAGTCAATTAAAACGCACTAGTACCTTAAGACAGTCATCAATAAACTAGGTTCCACAGGTAAGTTCAGTTTTAACACAGCTTGCTTCCAAACGCAGCAGATGTAGATAGTTGGTATAGACATAAATCGATGTAGTTACCTCTGCGTCTTACAAGCAGCTTCAGTGACGAATTTAAATGCAGAAACCTTGTATAAGATGACACAACTGCACGCTTTTGCTGGGGCTGTCAGGTGATGTTGACACTGGTGGGGCTACTTCTGATGCTCGTTGAGGTTCGTTCTTGTTGTGAATTTGGACGCTTGTTCCACTTAGTTACTGGATGGTCCCAACTCTCTGAAATGGCTTGCTCTGCGTAGGAAAGTCTTCAAATCGTCGCCATGAATATTGTAGTATTTTAGTCATACATACATTGAAGAGATGTAGCCGAGGCAGATGAGGTAGAGTTGAGAAGTAGGTTTATTAAGCCATAAGTAGATTTATATGAAGGATTAGGCTGGAGCAAGCAGCCCCACCAGGAGCAGCCTCTTAGCTACTCAGCCCATACTCCAACTGTCAAACCTCACACCAGTCACCCAAGCATTCCATTCATGTCAATCACACTCACATTCTAACTTGGAACACTCACACTGGCTGAGTAGCTAGATGCAGTGAAATGCATGAACATAAATATATAACTCAGAATACTACAACCTGCTTGCCTTGAAGCCAGGAATCTAGAAGTGACTCCAAGGTTCAGTTGGTTGACTTCCTGTTTGAGCTACTGGAATATAGCAAACTTCCAGTGTCCTTTTCTGCTTTTCATCTGACCTGGCCCAACTAAATCTGACCTGGACCCCTCTGCTGGTCTTTGAGGGAGTGAGCCCTGAACCAAAAGCTCTATCTTTAAGGTCCATGACCCTTGGCAGGTGTCATCGGATGCAATGCAGAGCAACACAGAGCCTCACAGTGCAGCACAGCACAGCTCCTGATTGCTAGCTTCAACGGACAAGACACAGAGGGATGCAGAGCCTCACATCACAGCCATGTGCAGCCTCTGTACCAAGGATAGAAAGTACAGTTCTCAGCATACCCTGCCCATGCTCGATTACAGCAGCCTGAACATTTGACTTTGTCTAGAGCTGGCATACCTTCAGTTGATGCTTTACACCTCTTGGCATTATGTTTTATTTCACACTTAAAAATATATAACCTCCACTTTACTGATAACATTTCTGTCATTTCTGTGTCTTTATATTTATTAAACTATCCTTAATTGTTTTACATTGGTTTAGGATTATTTTTGTGTTGGGATTTAAGGTTATTACTGTATTGAGTGCTGCCTAAATACTTCACACATTTCCACTACAGTAAGCTAAGCACAGGTTTATTTAGACACTTTTCTGGTTCACCCTGACAAGGAATTGGATTATTAATTGAAGTGGGTTCTCACCCCCTTCAAAAAATAATCCAATTTCGTGCAGGAACAGGTTAAGGGATAACTTCCAAATAATGCTTGGCACAGGAAGCAGAAATTGCAAATGTTAGGTGAAGCCCAGAGGGAGGCAAGCTTTGCCCCATGATACTCAGCTTCGCGTGTCCATTTTTATGTTTTACAACTTATTAGACATAGTGTGAGCATTCCCAGGTCCCCTGAAAAGGGGAGACTGGGGTGGATGGCTATGACACCATGATCTGTTACCCAAGAAGACTCTAATGCATATGGAGAGTACTCAAGCTAGTGTAACACATAGTGCCTGGATGCCAGGAACCTACTCTGATGCCTAGGACCTTACTCTATTTCTTTTGTTCTACCAAGAAACTTCCCTTGAGTCCAGGGGTAAATTCATGTCCTGGGAGGGTGGTGGATTGTAGGCAGAGTGCTTAATCTACTTCCTCCTAGTAGTTGCTCTTCCATTTACCAAACCCTTTCACTCTGAAATTACATGTTCTTGGTTTTTTTCTTGCTCAAATACTACTGACATCTGGAGCAGAGTACATCGCGATAAAATCCATTGTTCAAGAACATTTTCTACAGCCATAAAACCCCTAAGAAAAGTTCAGGATGTTCAGTATAGAACTACAAATTGAGAAATTGTGCTGCTTGATATGGCAATCACACTGTCACCACATATAGATCTTTAAACAGCAACTAACGTACAGCAATGCTATTTACACATATGTATGCATAGATAGAGGAAGTAGTAGCTTTATGCTGATGCTGAAAGGCAAATATTGAATTGCACTAAGTAGGACTAACATTTATTGATGTAGAGTTAGCACTTTGCTGTAAGTAGCATAATCATGTTAAATGCACAGAATTCCAATTAATGCACATTTGCTAAAATGTATTACACATCTGATCTGCTCTAAGGATTTACCATATTATAAACTACCCTTCCTCTTACCTCCAACAAGTCCCACACAGTGAGATTTCTAAGTGGTCTCTAGAAACCATGCCCCTTTTCTCCACCACTTTGCAAATGCAGCTCCTGGCGCAATACTGGTTGGGGTATGAAGTCCACTTTACTTCTGAGGGACATTCCTGTAAGTCTTACACAGTGGGAATCCTGAGAACTGGTCAGAATCACTGCCCTCTTTCTCCACCACTCTGGAAACATGACTACTACTTTAAAAAACTATTGAAATTCACTGAAAAAGCCAAAGGTTACAGGGATGTTGTAGTTAGGAAATAGAATAAAACACACCTTGGACATTCACTGAAAAAAAACAAAGGTTACAGGTACATTATAGTGAAGTTCAGATTGCACTCGTACAAAACCAGTGAAATTCAGTTGTTATGTTAACTCATGCACCCGCAATGTGCTGCTTGTGACATCACATATTACATGACTCATGACATGGTCAGTGGGATCACTAATGATATCAGCCACAATATTTCTGAAGCACCCATTCACACCCCCATACAACCTTTCAAACACCCACTCCAACTTCCACACCACCAGTCTCAAACTCATTCATACACCCATACCAGCACTTGCACAGCCTCCCATGGATTCATAGATCAACACCCACATCCACTCACTCACCCACTTTGCCACTCATGTTTCTACTTAATCACTAACACAGTCATTGGCATATCCTCTCATACACCAATGCAAGCACTCATACACTGAGTCACACAACCATAGAGCTACTCACACACCTACCCATGCACCCATACAGTTACCCACACACTCACTCACTCATACAGATACTGACACATACTCACACACATGTATAGTCATTGACACAAGCCCACGCTCACCTTTACAGCCAATCTCACATGCAATCACTCACCCATACAGTCACTCACGTACCCCATCACTCACCTATACTGTCTTTTATATACCCAGTTACTCACCCATATTCCACTGACACATGCACTCACTCACCGACACAGCCACACACATTCACTCACCCATACATTCCCTCACACATGCACTCACTAACCCATACAGCCAATACTTCATCCACTCTCTCATTCATACTGGCAGTCACACAACACCTCACCCACCCACATCAACAAACTAACACCCATAGAGGTACTCAGACAACCAATCACTCACCCGCACAGAAACTCATGTACCCACTCTCACCCCATACAGCCACTTAGACACCAACTGAAAGAGGGATACAGACATTCACACAACCAGTCACTCTTTTATGCAGTTAGTCACACACCCACTGAATCATCTAAACAGGCACTCATACACCCATTGATGCACCAATACACCATGGTGTGTATATATGTAACACTCATAAACTTTTTAAAACACTCACAGTCACTGGATGATGTCATTAATGATGTCAAAAGTGATGTCATTTCAGATGTCATGAGTGATGTCACTGACCATGCCATGAGTGATGTAATAAGTGAGGTAATAAGCAGGGCATTGCAGGGCACGAGTTATAGTTAGCTCAATAACTAGAATGGCTGAATTTCACTGGTTTTCTATTATGGAAACCTGAGCCTAAGTATAAAGTCCCTGTAACCTTTATTTTTGTCAGTATTTTTTTTTAAATTATATTTAATGTGTGTGTGTGTTTGTGAATATACACAAACACACACACACATATATTTATATATAGCTCCGGCTTGTGTGCGTTCCAAGGAATTGATTTGTCTTGGCCCGCCCCGGATTTTTGGAAGAAGACAGGCGGTGGTAAAGTTATTAACTTCGCTTTGGGCGGTGTGTACTGACACGTCTGCCCCCGCCACACTGATACCAAGAATTCTGGTGGCTGAAGTGGTAAAAGGGGACCGGAGGAGGCATTTTTTGTTCATTTACCAGCAGGAGATGGGTTTTCATTTGCACGCAACAGACTCTGCATTTCCGCGGAACCACAAGTTTTCATTTCCAACACCCCCCGCATCACGTACCCGGAGCCATCCCTATGGATTCTGGGTGTTGGAGTTTGCACACACATCGTGAGCAGCAACAGATGGGCGAACTATTTAGGGGTGAAGCGGACACTTTTGAATAAATAGGAGGCTGAACTCACCTATGCTTGCACTGTCACCTCCTGGATACTTGGGCGCTGACGAAGGCTGAATGGAATAGCCAAAATGCATTCGCCATTTCAAGTTTAATAAAGGTGCCTCCAACAGTTCCCCATGCTGTGGTCTCTGCTCTTTTCTGGGAAGGAGTTTACTTGCACATCGGAGCGTCGGCCAGTGACGCTATACAGAGGCCCCCACTTTGCTTGGGCTTGGATTATGCTGGCAAAGCTCCGGCTTGTGTGCATTCCAAGGAATTGGATTGTCCTGGCCCGCCCCGGATTTTTGGAAGAAGACAGGGGGTGGTAAAGTTATTAACTTCACTTTGGGCGGTGTGTACTGACACGTCTGCCCCACCACACTGATACCAAGAATTCTGGTGGCTGAAGTGGTAAAAGGGGACCGGAGGAGGCATTTTTGTTCACTTACCAGCAGGAGATGGGTTTTCATTTGCACGCAACAGACTCTGCATTTCCGCGGAACCACGCGGTTTCATTTCCAACACCCCCCGCATCACGTACTCGGAGCCATCCCTATGGATTCTGGGTGTTGGAGTTCGCACACACATCGTGAGCAGCAACAGGTGGGCGGACTATTTAGGGGTGGAGCGGACACTTTTGAATAAATAGGAGGCTGAACTCACCTATGCTTGCACTGTCACCTCCTGGATACTTGGGCGCTGACGAAGGCTGAATGGAATAGCCGAAATGCATTCACCATTTCAAGTTTAATAAAGGTGCCTCCAACAGTTCCCCCTGCTGTGGCCTCTGCTCTTTTCTGGGAAGGGATTTACTTGCACATTGAAGCATCAGCCAGTGATGCTATACAGAGGCCCCCACTTCGCTTGGGCTTGGATTATGTTGGCAAAGCTCCGGCTTGTGTGCGTTCCAAGGAATTGGATTGTCTTGGCCCGCCCCGGATTTTTGGAAGAAGACAGGCGGTGGAAATTGGATTGTCCTGGCACATATATATATGTATATGCAAGTAAACTCCTTCCCAGAAAAGAGTAGAGGGCACAGCAGGGGGAACTGTTGGAGGCACCTTTATTAAACTTGAAATGGCGAATGCATTTCGGCTATTCCATTCAGCCTTCGTCAGCTCCCAAGTATCCAGGAGGTGACAGCGCAAGCATAGGTGAGTTCTAAAGTAATTTTATTCTTACTCATAACATTATATATATATATACTAGCAGCCCGCCCCGACGTTGTCCGGGGGCAATGAGGCTTTAGGGCCAACCGCCCGCCAAGGCCCCCGCCCGCCCCGGCCCCCGCAACGCCACGACATTGTCCGTGCATGCCCATGCACGGACACGGACCAGATGGACCTGTACGCACATATGCGCATCTACGTCCTTGCATTGTTTCTTATAGCTTTTTTTCTGCTGCTGCACAGCTTTGGGGAAAAAAGCATTTCTGTTTGCCCACGCTGCACAGCACTATTAGCTTTGCTAATGCTGTTTTGGTTTTGTATTTAGGGACGGACACGGACCAGATGTAAGCAGGGCCAACCGCCCGCACCCCTCCCGCCTCGGCCCCCTCCAGCACCGACTCCGTCCCGCCCCGACTCCTTCCCGCCCCGACATTACATCCTTGCATTGTTTCTTCTAGCTTTTTTTCTGCTGCTGCACAGCTTCGGGAAAAAGCATTTCTGTTTGGCCACACTGCACAGCACTATTAGCTTTGCTAATGCTGTTTTGTTTTTGTATTCAGGGACGGACACGGACCAGATGTAAGCAGGGCCAACCGCCCGCCCCCCTCCCGCCCCGACATTTTCAGTTTCCCTTTGCCTTACCTGATCCTGCGCTCCTCACTTCACCACTGCACCTTGTCCGCCGCTCCTCCTCGTCATCACGCACGCGCGGCCAGCGCTACGTCGCGGCCAGCGCTACGTCGTGGCCGGCGCTACTTTCAGGGGACTACTTTTTTATTTAAGTTTAATTTTTAAATTTACGTTTAATTTTTTATTTTTTATAGCCTATGTCCATCTGCACACCCTGACAATTTAAACGATGTATCGGGTGTGCGGATTGGCGCTGTGGTTCCCGAGTTTACCTGGCTCAAAGGTTTGTGTTCTCTCTTTATTAGTAGTATACAATATATATATATATATATATTACCTACTGGCGGTCGCCAGTAGGTATATATAGTTAGGATTTTTTCTCTATGGGATTTTTGAAAATTCTATGTCTAATAACTTTGGCGTTTGTGGACGGAATTGGCTGAAATTTTCAGGAAAATGGAACATTTTGTTTCTGAGCAGCCACTGAAAAGTTGGGGGGGGTTCGTCAAGGGGGGGCCGAGAAAAAAGGGGGGTCCCAAAACGCGTTTTTCCATGTTAATTTCCATAGGGCGGTTGGCCTCACTTTTAGCCCGAATGGCTGAATGGATTTGCACGAAACTTGGCAAAATTGTAGGGACTGTTAGCCCGATGTGCCTTTGCTAGGTCTCAAGATATGTGCTCCAGTGGATTTTGAGAAATTAACGTTCAAAAAAATATATATATCTGTAAGCGCGCTCCGGGCAGCGCCCCGGTTCGCGTACTTGACGCGTAACGGAACTTCGCAAAGCGAAGCTGATTGGCTCTCCGGTGTCTATCAACATTCTAAACAGTCCGGAGCGGCCGCCATCTTGTCTCTCGGTAGGATCGAGAGACAAGAGGAGGCCAAAACAAAGGGGGAAATGACCATAAGGGGGCATAGTAGATCCTTCCTGACCCCCTAGGTTTGATGTGGAGGCTTTAAAAGGGCCCCGCGGGGCAAAAAAATAATAATTTTTTTTTTGTTTTTTTTGCGTGGGTAGCGCCCGGTACGCTCCGGGGAGCGTACTATAAGGAAAAAAGAATGATAGACTATGATATTTTGAAATATTGTATGTTTATTGATTGTTCTTTTTGTTGTTTTTTATTTTTTTTATTTAAGTAGCAGTATTAATGATTATTAAATATAAATGTATTTTTGAAATTGTGCACAGTATACTATAAGTCTGACTTTACTTTATAATCAATTTGGCACTAGTTTATGAATTACATATAAAAATGATTAAAGACTCAAACAATTTTTAAATATTAAATATAATTTTATTTTTCTGATTCTTTTTCAAAATTTAATAGAACGTCTAACATTTGACTGTCCGATATGTCCTCTTGTTGAGTGAACATAACTTCCCACATTTGACCGTCATCATAATGAAGTAAATGATCCACAGATTCTACACATTGTAGAAGTTCATGGTCTCGTGATTCATCCATGAATTCCAAGTCAATGGGTTCAATTATTTCCTCATTATTCATGTCTAGGACAATTTCAAAGGAAACGTTCTGTTCTCCTTGCATTTTTGTGCTGAAATTTGAATAAAAAATAAATATATCAGTAGAGATAGGGCACTGTTGGGTTTAAGTTCAGACAGGTAGTTTTGAGGCATGAAGTAGTACTATTAAAAAGTGCCTGTGAGAAAGCCTATGTAAATTCATAATAATACCACAGAAACCTAAATCAATCCATAATTATAATAAACAAGCCTTTCTCAATGTCTAACTCTTACAGAGGGATAGTATATAACTATCTGAAAATGTTTTCAAATTTATAAAATAATATCTTACCTTTTAAAAACAAGTTTAAGTTGTGAGTGAAAATGATCTTGCAATGTAGTTCAGGAAGTAGTAGTCAAAATGGCTGTGTTTCTCTCTCTTTTTTTATATATATTCAGGTACATAACCAATCAAATGTCAGGTAAAAAAAGTAGAAAATGAAAGTAACATTTTAATTGGTTGTCAATTCCAACACTTCAGATGTGTTTTGTGAAGTAATTTACCTCAGGGTATTTAGAGAGGTCTACAGGCTAAATGGCTAAATGGAATTCCAACCAAATGTGTGAAAATGGTAGGGATTGATATGTAGTATGAGCTAATCTATATTTGGTGAAAGTGTCTCCAGGGTTTCTTCTGTAAATTACTTTCCCACCTTTTTTAATGGAGCGCTTCCCGGTGAGCGCCCCGGTACGCGAACCGGCAGCGTTACGGGAGTCCACCATTTTGTGTTTCGGTCGAATAAAGATACAAGATGGAGGGCAAATAATGTTCAGAATGGGTAGAAGGGGGCACGGTAGACGTATTTTGACCCCCTAGGTTTTCTGAGGGTGGCTGAGGAGGCCCATATGTGTGAAAAAAAATCATTTTTTTTTTAAAATTCGCGCGGGTAGCTTCCGGTTCGCGTACCGGGTAGCGCTCCGGGGAGCGTACTTTGTTGAAAATTAGTGAAAAAAGTTAGAGTAAAATAATAATTGTGAGTGATCAGATGTAGGGTAGCTCTGAGAAGAGCTTTTGGGTTTATGGTACATTTAGGTACTTATAAGTAGGTACCAATGCACATTTTTAAATTCAGAATGAAAACTCTGTTCCCTTCATCTGAGAAGTGAACTCCATCTCCTCTGTAGATATCTTGCATGTAGTAACGTAAGTTATTGTTGTAGATGGAGCCCATTCCATGGTCTCTCATGTAAGCTGAAACAGATTTGTTTACATGCTTCCTCGATTTCTCAATTTGTGGACAAAATTGGTTCGACCACCTCCACCTTTCTGTCTTTGGCATATATTTGAATATACCAAGGCAGTTTGAGGAAAAAGTGCCATCAATTGCTCAAAGGTGTCCTTTAAAAGCATTTCCAGACCTACCCCAGTCAAAGTGCCCAAGTCATTTCCTCCACAGTGCACAATTAACAGGTCAGGTTTAGGCAAATGCATAAAGGTTTTCACCAATGGTATCAATTGGTGACATTTTAATCTTCTGTGGCCAAACCACTTAATTTCCACATCTTGTAAATTGAGGTTAGGTAAATTTCTGTTATCAGCATACCTCTGAGCCCAGTAGATGTAACTATGTCCAACAATCCAGACAGAAAACATGGTGAGAGGAGGTTCTGCTGCAGTCAGATGAAGTGTGGCAATGAAATGGGAGTTGAAAAAATAAGAGTTTAAAATGAAAAAAACTGTGGAGTTTCTGTGTTAATGAAGCAGTAGCAGTGATTGGTGGATTTTGAATGCTGAAAACAGAAAGTTAGGGTGCATGGATGAGTTCTTTGAAAGATGTAATTTGAATGGTAAAAAAAAATCATTTTATGAAAGATTGCACTGGATACGCAGGTGTACTGAGAGTTCAGAGTTCAATTGAAACATTGTTGTGTGAACTTGCAAACATGAGAGGTCTTTCAGGAGGTGGTTGCTATGCAAAAAAGGCAGAAAGGGCAGAGGGGGGAAGGGTGTTGATTTGAAAAAAGTGAGGGAAGAGTTTTGATTGGGTGACATGAGAGATATGTGTGATGAATTACAGGTTTTCTGTGCTTTTTATGGCTGCAGACTCTGGAGTGCATACCTTTTGCTCTGCTAAAGACAATTTTGTGTGTTTCTGAGCCTGTTTTGAAACTCATAAAGTATTTGCTAAGGTGAGAAAAGATTCATTTAATTTAGATAGAGAATAGTATGGTTTAGGGAGAACATTATGAAGAAAGTTGTGTATTTAAAATTTTGATTTGTGTCAAGTGTTTTACAAATAGATTTTGTTTCTTTGTGTTACATAGCCATGTTAAAAGTGACGCTAAAATAGTGCAAGGGTCTTACAAAAATGCTTTCATGTGTCTTAGGGTATTTTAACTCACTTCCCCATGAATGTATGAATATAATTGCTTTACAAGTTGTGTTTAAAAAATGTTTTTTGAAATCAATTAGGTTTCTTGATATGTACTGCTAGAGCTTCATAGGTTGCTTGGGGCATATTTATAAGACCTTTGTGTCTCTCTGATGTTATTTTTCCCATTTTAATTTAAGACCTTTCCCTGTGGTGCAAGGTCCTTGTAAATACGCCCCCATCTGTGCTTGGCAAATTTAGATCTTGATTATTTGACTTACATAGCCATGTTAAAAGTGATCTAAAAATGGAGCAAGGGCTTAAAAAAAACGATTTCATGTGTCTTAGGGCATTTTAAGTCAGTTCCCCTTGAATGTAGGTATATATTTTATTTAGATGATGTGTTTAAAAACGATTTTTGAAATCAATTAGGTTTCTTGATATGTACTGCTAGAGCTTCATAGGTTGCTTGGGGCATATTTATAAGGCCTTTGTGTCTCTCTGATGTTATTTTTCCCATTTTAATTTAAGACCTTTCCCTGTGGTGCAAGGTCCTTGTAAATACGCCCCCATCTGTGCTTGACAAATTTAGATCTTGATTATTTGACTTACATAGCCATGTTAAAAGTGATCTAAAAATGGAGCAAGGGCTTAAAAAAAACGCTTTCATGTGTCTTAGGGTATTTTAAGTAACTTCCCCATGAATGTATGAATATAATTGCTTTACAAGTTGTGTTTAAAAACGTTTTTTGAAATCAATTAGGTTTCCTGATATGTAATGCTAGAGGTTCATAGGTTGCTTGGGGCATATTTATAAGGCCTTTGAGTCTCTCTGATGTTATTTTTCCCATTTTAATTTAAGACCTTTCCCTGTGGTGCAAGGTCCTTGTAAATACGCCCCCATCTGTGCTTGGCAAATTTAGATCTTGATTATTTGACTTACATAGCCATGTTAAAAGTGATCTAAAAATGGAGCAAGGGCTTAAAAAAAAAACGCTTTCATGTGTCTTAGGGCATTTTAAGTCACTTCCTGATGAATGTAGGTATATAATTTATTTAGATGATGTGTTTAAAAACGATTTTTGAAATCAATTAGGTTTCTTGATATGTAATGCTAGAGCTTCATAGGTTGCTTGGGGCATATTTATAAGGCCTTTGAGTCTCTCTGATGTTATTTTTCCCATTTTAATTTAAGACCTTTCCCTGTGGTGCAAGGTCCTTGTAAATACGCCCCCATGTGTGCTTGGCAAATTTAGATTTTGATTATTTGACTTACATAGCCATGTTCTATACAGTTTTAACCTTCTGCGTAGTCTTTGATATGCTAGACTCCATCCGCACTATGAGATACCTAAGCAAAGGAAACACAGGTGATGTGATTGTGAAATGAGGAAAAGAAACTACACATTTTTCAATTACATCACATGTGTTTCCTAAGTTTACGAATGACATTGTGCAGATGAGGTTTAGGTCTGTCCACGGACACAGAAAAGGTCTGGCCTTTGTTCAAGAGTGAAGTGGACATGACTTACTTCATTGGTAGGCCTTCACATGTATTATCTCCTCTGTACTCTTCAACAAGCGTAAATTTCATCTGCAACCCTGAGTAGGCCTCACCTCAAACAAACCTCTGGATAGGCCACACTTTATCGTCATCCTGAATCAATCATTTAAAATGTTAGGGACAGATTTATGATAGGTGTAAGCTTATTTTGCGTCACTGTGCGTGACTTTTGTGACGCAGCGGCGGTGCAAAAGATTTGCTATGTGGCGACATATTTACAACTTGATGCATCTAGGCAGATGTGTCATGCTGTAAAGTCCTGTGCCACATGAAACCGATGCAGCAGTGATGCAAAACATGCACCATGTTGCAAGACAGGCCTCATTTCATCTCCAACAAGATAAGAAGCTGAATCTTCTGTAAATGTGAAAATTGTTGTATACACTGCTCAACTTATGTGTACTCTTTGATATGCTAGAGTCCATCTGCACTATGAGATACCTGAGCAAAGGAAACACAGGTGATGTGATTGTGAAATGAGGAAAAGAAACTCCACATTTTTCAATTACATCACCTGTGTTTCCTAAGTTTACGAATGACATTGTGCAGATGAGGTTTAGGCCTGTCCACGGACACAGAAGAGGTCTGGCCTTTGTTCAAGAGTGAAGTGGACATGACTTACTTCATTGGTAGGCTTTCAAATGTATTATCTCCTCTGTACTCTTCAACAAGCGTAAAATTTCATCTGCAACCCTGAGTAGGCCTCACCTTAAACAAACCTCTGGATAGGCCACACCTTATCGTCATCCTGAATCAATCATTTAAAATGTTAGGGACAGATTTATGATAGGTGTATGCCTCTTTTGCGTCACTGTGCGTCACTTTTGTGACGCAGCGGCGGTGCAAAAGATTTGCTATGTGGTGACATATTTACAACTTGATGCATCTAGGCAGATGTGTCATGCTGTAAAGTCCCGTGCCACATGAAACCGATGCAGCAGTGATGCAAAAGATGCACCATGTTGCAAGACAGGCCTCATTTCATCTCCAACAAGATAAGAAGCTGAATCTTCTGTAAATGTCAAAATTGTTGTATACACTGCTCAACTTATGTGTACTCTTTGATATGCTAGAGTCCATCTGCACTATGAGATACCTAAGCAAAGGAAACACAGGTGATGTGATTGTGAAATGAGGAAAAGAAACTCCACATTTTTCAATTACATCACCTGTGTTTCCTAAGTTTACGAATGATTTGTGCAGATGAAGTTTAGGTCTGTCCACGGACACAGAAAAGGTCTGGCCTTTGTTCAAGAGTGAAGTGGACATGACTTACTTCATTGGTAGGCCTTCACATGTATTATCTCCTCTGTACTCTTCAACAAGCGTAAATTTCATCTGCAACCCTGAGTAGGCCTCACCTCAAACAAACCTCTGGATAGGCCACACTTTATCGTAATCTTGAATCAATCATTTAAAATGTTAGGGACAGATTTATGATAGGTGTATGTCTCTTTTGCGTCACTGTGCGTCACTTTTGTGACGCAGCGGCGGTGCAAAAGATTTGCTATGTGGCGACATATTTACAACTTGATGCATCTAGGCAGATGTGTCATGCTGTAAAGTCCTGTGCCACATGAAACCTGCGTCAGTTTTCATATAGGTGTTTTGTTGCAAGGTATGCATTAATTTGCATGAAAGCCCTGTAAAACTAACACAGTGAAATTTAGAAGATTTCACTGAGTCAGCTTTATAGCATTGCTGAATCAAATCCTTACGCCTGTTTGAAACAGGCATAAGAAGTGATGCTTCATGCAATGTGAGGCTTCCTCCTGTGCATTGCAGTAGACATGTCGCGCTTATGACGTGATTCCCGCAATGTGCTGCTTTTGCGGCACAGATGCGTGACGCATCTGTGCTGTTTTTGCTCAATGGTGCTCCACATTGTAAATGCGGCACACTATGGGTGGCAGAGCAGCGGTGCACATTAACTGGTGCATCCGTGGGGATGCGCCACTTAGCATAAATCTGCCCCTGTACATTTAAGTATGAGCAGGGGACACAGAGTCGGTGAGGCTTATCCAAGGTTAAGAAGAGATGAGTCCTGTTCACTGAAAACTTGGACATAGGCCTCACCTCCTCAGCATCGCTGGACATGGCTAAATAATAGCTGCAAAATGTTACTCTTGTTAAACAATTTTACTATTATAATCTCTGAGATTTGTCTCTTACTCTGCAACATCTCATTGTTGTTCTCTTTCTTTAAAGATAACGACAACATCAACCATGAGTGACAATCAGCAATCAGTTGATCTTGACCTTATGATTGAACTTGTAATTGAAACGTCAGTGGAAGTAGATCCCTTGGATGATTTAAATCCTGAGGATGATGAAGAACATGATGAGGATGCCGATTTGTCAGAATTGTATGACATAGGGTGGGAAGCTGACCTGCTTGAGCCTATGGAACTATAAACATTTATTTTTAAAATTTACAATAAATGAAAAGTAAAAATGTAAACCGTTTCATTTAAAATTAAACACACCTTCAAAAACAGGTTATGTGTAGTGTCTTCAATAAAATATTAAAATATGCTCATAAAATTAGATCAGATTCACATATAAAACAGGACAGGTAAAATGAAGAAGAATTTCATTTCTTTTCTGCTATTTGTGTATTCTAAATTTGCCAAAGCACTAAAAAATATTCTATTTAAAAATGTCAAGTAGTGTGTTAAGTTTTTGATGACTGTTATTGATTTACTGTTTGGTAATAGTGGTTAATAACATTTTTTATTATATTTTACCACAGATTCAACTGCAGATCATTTCAAATTTTGAGAATGCCGTCTAAGGATAGAATCAGAAAGGCTACAAAACGTCAAAGACAGCAGGTTCATCAATTAATGCAGCAGTCCTCTACAATAAAAAATCGTCAAGTCACCAAGAAAGCACCGGGTAAGACCACGAAATCATTCATAAGAAACATTTGTAAAAAAAAAGTACTACTACAGAAAATGTTTTAGTCCAGAAAAAGAGAAGCAATTTAAACGGAAAGGAAAGGCCAATCCAAAATGTTACTGCTAGAGCAAGAGATAACTCTGTGCATGATAGTAGAAGGAAACAACTGTTTAGGGACATTCGTAAACGAATGTGCCGCAACAGGATAATTGGCAATTTGTTCAAAAATATTAAGAAAGGTCAACAGAAAGTGGTTTTTTATAAGAGAAAAAAAAAGTTGAGAAAGTTATTGATCAGGCATTTGAAATTAAACGAAAGTTATTTATTTTGATAATCAATAGAATTAGTAAGCTAAACAAGGCAATTTATGATTTCAAAAGAAATAGTAGATGGAAGAGAATAGTTAATCGTAGTAATTTTTGTGAAGTTTTTTCCGGAGAATGGACGCATAGTTCAAGTTGTGAGACATTTTTTAATGAGGAGAGTTATTTCCAGGATAATGATTTGGTGCATGCAGTTGACACCAATGGTCGAGCTTATGAGGTGAAAGATGGTTGTCCAGTTGAAAAAGAAAAACCTGTGACAACAGAGACAGAAGAGGTGTTAGGTAATGAGGTTTTAGGAAGACGTCCTAAGGGTCCTGTGTACACCTGGAAGTGTAGTAGTATTTGCAGTGTGCGACAGGATTCCATCAATTTGCTTTGTGATTTTGTACGGACATTTAATAAGAAAAGTTTGAAGCAGAAAATGAAGTTGTTGCAAGAATTAGATCCTTGCAGAGTGAGAGAAGTGACAGGTTTGCATGGTCATTCACTGGCTTGTCTTTCCAGGAGAGTATGCCAGAGTGTTTTTCATCATTTCAGGATGCTAGCAGTGCATCATAATAAAGTGAGGAAATTAGTTAGAATGTTGTATTATGCTAAGAGTCCAGCAGTTATGCTTAAACAATTATGCGCTGCTCTTTTGCATGGTTCTGAAATAGATGTGAAGAATATGTGTGAAGAAATTGAGTTTTGTTACTTTGGAAGTAAAGAGGAGAATGTTGAAATTGACCCACAAGAAGAGGGTAATGTGGAAGATAGTGTACAGGTTTCCAGTACAGATAATTTTCAGAAGGAAATTGCCACGTTTCAGGTGAAATCAAGTGAGAGGCCTAATTTTTCTTGTGTGTGTTGTCGACGCACTTATTATAAGAATCAGACTAAGTTAGTGGATTTTTATGCAAAAAGTGAAAGGGAAAATAATAGTGAATGGAAGGATTTTGCAACATACTTGATGGTAGAAAATTGTTTTGATTTGGGATTGGATCAACGTGTGTGTACTTATTGTTGTAATAAATTAAATCAAAACCAGATGCCTGCTAGAGCGGTTCATAATAATCTGGAATTGGTTGAGATTCCTTCTGAATGGAAGGATTTAAATACTTATGAATCTATTTTGATTCAAAGTATCCATCCCTTTCAGGCTATTGTAAGAATGGAGCCAAAGACAGGGAATTTGCCTCCATCAGATTTACAGAGAGGATTAAAGGGAAGAGTTGTTTATTTGCCTCTAGATTTGAAGAAAAACATTAACACAATTGGAGTAGAAAAAGTGGAAGAGGAACCTCTGGTTATCTTAGTTAATGGGGTTCCGACAAAGAATAAGAAAATATGGCAAGATTTAGTGGATGTTAGGAAAGTCAAAAAGGCAATATTGTATTTGAAAAAAAATAATAAGTACTATAAGAGTGTATATGTTGCAGAAGAGGAAGTAAGTGAGGAAGAGGATAGCGAATTGTGTGCTGGTCAAATTGAGGAAGTAGAACCCTCTAAAAGTGAAGAAATATATGAACATTATAGTGTTCATCCTTTGCATTCCAAGGAAGTCATGGGGAATGCTATTGAGTTGTTTCAAATGAAACAAGCCAAAGGGAGTCCCATTAGTGTTTGGGAGGAAAGTTTGGAAGCTCGGTGTTTCCCACAGCTATTTCCAACAGGTCAGGGAGGAAGATATGATGAGCGACCTCATCAAATTCCTGCTTCTGAATACCGGACTTTACGATTGTATGCAGAAGATGCTAGGTTTCGACAATGCATTCCCTATTTGTTTCATCTCCTGTTTGAAAGCGATCTGTCTGGACTGTCATATGCAGTGAACCACATCTTGAAAAGTGGTATACACATGCAAAACATCTCTGCAAGTGACTTTATGGATAAAGTCAATGTGCAAGACAGTATTTTGGATTCTCACCTGATTAATCTCATCGCGTGTCAGCGTGGTACTAATTAGTACTGGTACCGTCGTCATGGTGATTTAAAATGTATGCTGAGGAAGTTAGGAACTCCCACATGGTTCCTCACTCTGAGCTGTGCCGAGTATGGCTGGGAAGACTTACTTGAATTTCTACGAGAGGCAAATGGAAACATTGAAAATATTGAATTCAAGACACCCGGAGAACTGTGCTCTTTGGATCCAGTGAATGTATGCAGGTACTTCAATCATAGATTTGAAGCTATGATGTCTTTCATCATGAACAAGAGAAATCCACCTCTTGGAGAGGTGTTGGATTTCTTCTGGAGAAAGGAGTACCAAGCAAGAGGGGCTCCTCATATACATATGCTGCTGTGGATCAAGGATGCACCTAAATTTGGAACAGATCCAGAAGACTTAGTGATGAGTTTCATAGAACAGTATTCTACATGTGCTGTTCCAAATGCAAAGGAGGACAAAAGCCTAAGAGAACAAGTTCTACGCTTCCAAAGCCATCGTTGCAGAAAGTACTGTCGTCGTAAATTCCGAAACAAGGACAAGTTCTACACCAAATGTCGTTTCGCCTTTCCACGACCGGTGATTTCTTAAGGAAGAGTAAACAGTTTGATGTCTTCGCTGCGACATAATGTGATGAAGAAATCACCTAAAAACACATACAATTTGAAAAGGAACGAAGAGTCCAAGTACGTCAACGACTACAACCCAGTGATTTTGTCCATGTGGAATACTAACATGGATATACAGTTTGTGGCTGATAACTGTATGGCTGTGGCTCGGTATGTGACATCTTACATCACCAAAAAAGAAAAGACAGAATTGAAGGATATGTGGGAGGACATTTCCAATGAAAAGAGCCTCAGTAAGAAGTTGTACAGCTTCAGTCTGAAGATGTTGTCACATCGAGAAATCGGAGCTTACGAATGTTCTGACCGGTTGTCTTCAGCAAGTCTCTATGCCAAATCCAGGAGTATCGTTTGGGCGAGTCTTGGTCTTGCTGCAACGCGTAATCGAGTTCTGAAACCTGTGCGGGAAATTGAGTATTTGGCGGAAAAGGAGCCAAACAGTACCGATATTTTGAAGACCAACATGTTGGATACATATTATCCAAATTGAAGCAGTCACCTCGAGAATGTTTGCCTGTATGAGGTTCTACAAAATTACATATTCAAGAGGAACATCAAAGAAGATATTGATAAAGGAGTGTATGCTGTAATTGGAGGTGAGGGATGTCTCGTCAAGCAAAGAAAATGCCACTTGGTAAACCATCGAAAATTGAGTGGCGAATCTCCTGAGAAAAAGGAGTTTTTCTATGTAGCACTTTTGCAACTTTTTAAGCCTTGGCGTGCATAAGAGGAACTGCTTGGAGATTTCCTCTGTTACGAAGACTCTTTCACTGCCGCCAAGGAGACCATAGAATGTCCTGCTTTTCCTAAATATCTTGAAATGTTGAATGCGGAAATCGAGCAGGAAGCAACGATTGCAGCCGAGATTGCCAGAGACAGTTCTCAGGACAGTCAGAGTTCTGTTTCATTGAGTCAGGATCCACTAGGAGGACCTGTCGAAAATGAAGCTGCCACTGCCATGAATGAAGTGGAAAGAGCCATGGCACATGCTCAGGAGGATGTGGTTAACTTAGAAGACTTGGAAAGACAACTCAACGTTGAGCAGAGGAAAATATATGACGAAGTTACCAAGCAAATTGATCATGGATTAAGTCATGAGAAGAAAGAGTGCTCATGTACGTCGTTGAAGCCTGTCCGACTGTACATGAGTGGAGAAGCGGGAACTGGAAAAAGTTTCCTCATTAAAGCAATTTCATGTTATTTGCAGGAAAGGACTGAGTCATCGCTGTCTTGTGTTGTCACCGCTCCAACTGGACTGGCAGCACATAACATTAAAGGTATTACTTTGCATCGTCTATTGATGCTGCCAGTGGAGCATGATAACATATTACAATACCACAAGTTATCTGGAGATGCTTGTTGTGAAGTTTCAAGAGTCTTGAAGAAAATGAAACTTCTTATCATTGACGAAGTAAGCATGGTTTCTAATGTCATGCTTGCCTTTGTGCATTTGAGAATGCAAGAAGTTCTTAAAACAGAGTATGATGTGTTATTTGGTGGCAAACACATCATTGTTTTCGGAGATCTTCTGCAGCTGACACCAGTGAAAGGACAACCTGTGTTCAAAATGCTCACGCATGAAGATACCAGGAAGTGCCTAGGGAGCATTGGCAACGTCAATATATGGTTAAACTTCAATTATGCTGAACTGCATGAAAATATGCGTCAGGCGAAGGATGAAGTTTACAAGAATATTCTACAAGATGTTAGAATTGGAAAAGTGACCGAGCATGGGAAAGAAGCTTTACATGCACGATTACTGTCAAATTTATATCCAGAACAAGACGTTGTGCCTGAGAATATTTTTCAGAAAATTACTGAGAAGAAATCTGGAATATGTTTGATGCCAACTCTTGCAGAATGTGCCATCTTCAACAACAAAATGTTGCATTTAGAAAACCAAGAGATTGTGAAACTGGAAGCTATTGACAGAGTAGAGCATATGGGATCAACAATTATTTTGTCTGAGAATTTGAAAACAAAATTGGATTCATTAGAGAAGACTTTATCTAAAACAGCGGGTTTTGAAAAGACTCTGAATGTGTGCTTAAATTGCCGTATAATTTTAAGAAGGAATTTAAATGTTGAAAGAGGTCTGGTAAATGGATCAATGGGTAATGTTGTTGATTTTGTGAAATACAGAAATAGAGATGGAATTGAATTTTTAAAAATTACATTTGATGGCATTGAGGAAGTACAGCTAATTGGTCGTTGTTCTGCTAGATTTTTGCTTGTAAAAGACTTATATGTTCGCCGTAAGCAGTTTCCTGTTTGCTTGGCATATGCGGTGACAATCCATAAATCGCAAGGTTTAAGTGTAGACAGTGCATTGGTGAATATTGGCAGTTCTGTGTTCAAGGAGGGTATGGCATATGTGGCATTGTCACGAGTTAGAACTTTATCGGGATTGTACTTGATTGAGTGTGATGTCACAAATATTTGTGCGGATCTAGATTGTGTTAAGGAATACAATAGGTTAAGAAGAGAGTATGCGCCACATTTGCCTCAATATCCTTTGTTTGAGAAACGTGTGGTAGGCCGAAAACGAAGAAATGTGACCAATAGTAGGGAGGTTGTAGCAAAAAGACGAAAAGTCGATGAACCTGAAATTATAAGCAGAAAGAAAAAGGATTCTGTTGAAGATGTTGTTGGTTTTCAATTTGAAAACAGTTCTGGTGTCAACTGCTATGCTAATGTAGTGGTTAATGTTTTGTTTTCTCTAGAAAATGTAAAAGAAGAGATTGTGGTCAATTCTGATCAAAGATTTTGCAGTTTGTTAAATTCTGTGTTAGAGAAATGTAGCACTGATAGAACAAAAATAGAAAGTGTGTCTGAAATTCGAAATCTGTTAGACAGATGTTCAGGTCAAACACAATTCTCTCAAAATATTCAGCAAGATTGTCAGGAGTTTTTAATGTATATGCTTGATGTATTGCATGCTGAAGGTGTAGATGTAGATCACCTGTTTGGGCTTTCTTATCAATGGCAGCATGACTGCGAGAACTGTAGGGTATCAAGTACTACTAGTGTAGACTCAGAAAGATTTATATATTTAACTTTGCCAGAGAGTAAATCAGTGTCCTTTAATAAGCTAGTAAAAGCAGCTGATCACAACATGGAGTGTAGCCAATGTAAGTCTGCAATGTTGTCAACATTATTTATACGAACATATGGCCAGTATGTCATTTTAATGTTCCAACGATGTAGGCCTGATGGAACAAAATTGACAACTTTAATTAAAAATGTTGTGGCTTCACAGTTGTCAATATCAGGAAGGACTTTTGTAACTGCAGCAATTATATATCATGACGGTCCTTCAATAACATCAGGACATTACACAGCTTATTTAAAGTCTAGAAATGGCTGGTCATTCTGCAATGATTCTGTTTTAACTTTAAAAAAAAAATGCCTTTTGACCTTAAAAATTCTTACCTGGTGTTTTTAAAACCAAAATTTTAGGGAAGGAATCTCAGGATTTGCTCTGAGGAATTTCAAGAGGTTCTAATGGCTCCTACACGATTTGGCCTTGAGGATAAGTGTAGTACAGAGTCAAAAGTTATTTTTGAGTTTTAAATAGTTCCTGGAAAAAAAGAAGATTTTCCTACAGAAAGTGGTGGGCAGAGATTAGTTGAAGGACAACAGAGTATTTCCCAAAGCAAACGGTGTTCTTACCATAACACTTGACGTCATGGAAAAATAACTTCACTTTGTATGAGTTCAGAAAAACTGTTTCTTTTTATAAGCTAATTCAAGCAGCCAATCAACACATGGAGTAGAGGGAATGTAAGTCTGCAATGCTGTCTAGATTATTGGTCCAAACTTTTGATTATAATGTCATTTTGAAAATCCAACTATATAAACCTGATGAAAGTAAGTCTTCAACTTTAATTACAAATGTTGTGGCTACACAGTCGTTGATTTTAGGAAGAACATTTGTAACTGCAGCTATTATATGGCATGATGGTCATTTGACAGATCCGCTTATTACACAGCTTAAAATGTAAAAAAAATTGCTGTTTCGGAAATTATTCCCATTTGACTACGATACAATGTTGCCTTTTTATTTAAAAATATTCTTACTTTCTGTTTTCAGAAAAGAGAATTTAGGGTAGGTAACTGGCGTATAATGATTCTAGGGGTTGATATAATTTTATCTACTGTTTTATATTGCTTTGTGATTAAAAGTAGACAATTAAATAATTGTAGTAGTCATATAGGTAGTGTAAGTCTGCTTCATAGTAAGCAGTATCAGTGTCATAGGAAATGTAGAACATGAGTGAGCAAGAAGGGTAAGATATTACTAGTCCAGGATTGTGAAAGTGATCTTGAACGTTTTCTTTCTGAAAGTTGCGGAAATACAAAATGACGGGATTTGCTTACAAGAATTCCAAGAGTTATAAATGGCTCTTACATGATTTGGCCTTGTGGAAACATGTGGTAGAGAGCGAGAAGTCATTTATTGTATGTAACATATTTTTCAAAACGATGGAGGTTTTCTTTCAGAAAGTGGCGGGCTGAAAATAAAAACAGCACAACCGAGTGTAAGCTGTTCATAGGACATCCTTCGACGTCATGGAAAGTAAGTTACTTTTGAGGAGTTCTGATTTCTGATTGGTTATGTTATATGGGTTTTTTAAACACAATCATTTTGATTGTGTTTTTTTTCCCCGCTGTTATATGATGAATACCTTCAAGTCACTGTTTTTAGTGAAATTTGATAAATTCTGAGAACAGCAAAAATAAACCATTTAACATGTATAATTAATTCTGTACTTTTTGTACTTATGATCTACATTTAGAAATGTGTAGTAGACATGGAGAAGCTGAGGCTTCTGTAAGTGTCAAAGTTGTTGCATACAGTGCTCACATTCTACGTAGTCTTTCATATGAATGACTACATTTCCACAATGAGATACCTAAGCTAAGGAAACACAGGTGATGTGATTGTGGAATGAGCAAAAAAAATTGCACGTTATTCAATTAAATTACCTGTGTTTCCTAACATTACACATCACATTGTGTAGATGAGGTTTAGGCCTGTTCCAGGAGACAGAGGAGGTCTGACATTTGTTCAAGAGTGCAGTGGGCATGACTCACTTCGTTAGTAGGCCTGCACATGTATTATCTCCTCTATACTCTTCAACAAGCCTAAATTTCATCTGCAACCCTGAATAGGACTTACCTGAAACAAATCTGTGGATAGGTTACACCTTATCAGCATCTAGAAACAATCATTTAAAATGTTAAGGGCAGTTTTATGAAGGCTGTGTGCCTCTTTTACGCCGCTGTTCCGTCACTTTTGTGTAAAAGATGCACCATGTTGCAAGATAGGCCTCAGTTCTTTTCCAGCAAGATACCGTCAGTTTAAAATGTATATAATTAGGACTGTGTAGGGGGTATGGAGAAGCTGAGGCTTCAGTAAGTGTCAAAGTTGTTGCATGCAGTGCGCACTCTTTCATATGCTGGACTACATCTGCACAATGAGATACCTAACCAAAGGAAACACAAGTGATGTGATTGTGAAATGAGCAAAAGAAATTGCACATTTTTCAAATACATTACCTGTGTTTCGTAACATTACGAATCAAATTGTGCAGATGAAGTTTAGGCCTGTCCAGGGAAACAGAGGAAGTCTGAACTTTATTGGTTGGCCTGCACATGTATTATCTCCTCTGTACTCTTCAACAAGGCTAAATTTGATCTGCAATCCTGAGTAGGCCTCACCTGAAACAAACGTCTGGATAGGACACACCTTATTGCCATCCTGAAACAATCATTTAAAATGTTAGGAACAGTTTTATGATGATTGTGCACCTCTTTTGCGCTGCCATTGCGTCACTTTTGTGAGACAATAGCAGTGCAAAAGATGCACCATGTTCCAAGATAGGCCTCACTTCATCTGCATCAAGATACTGTTAGTTTAAAATGTATATCTTTAGGACTGTGTAGGGGGCCTGGAGAAGCAGAAGCTTCTGTAAGTGTCAAAGTTGTTGAAAAACTGTTTGTCCTTCAATCTTTTCCCTTGTCTTTTCTAATTTTTAAATACATGTTTTAATATTTTTCAAATGTTTGTTCTCTCTTTCACAGATTGAAAGTATAAAAATAACAAGTGACTAAGTTAACGACAATTATAAGGTAAATGTTTTGTACTCTTTTCATTACATTTCTATCACATTTAACTACTATTAGTTCCACCCGCTTCATTTCTTTAACCCTCACTTTCCTGCCTTTGCTACTTCCCTCATTCCTTTCTCTATTACTTACCTACTCTACTCCTTCCACTCCTTTTCTCAGTCCCTCTCTTCTCATAGTTCCTCACTCTTGTTCACTCACTCCGTCTCTATTACTCTTAGTGTCTTTGACTGATCACTCTTTCACTACTTGTTCATTATGCTTTCTCTGTGTAGTTGAAGCACACTAAGGGGCATATTATGAACAGAGCCAATAAAATTATTGCTGTTTTTATCGGCAGAAAACTGCTGCAAAAGCGGTTTTAGCGGCAGTTTTCTGCCGCAAAAGCGGCTTTAGCGACACATTTCTGCCGATAAAAGCTGCAAAACTTTTATTGCCTATGTTGATAATATGGGCCTATGTTATTTACATTTCTTTGCTGTTTCAATTATTCTTTTTCTGTTACTTCTTCTTTTCTGCTTTCTGTTTTTTCTCTCTGTTATTCCACATGTTTTAATCTTATTTTGAACATTCACTCACATTCTCTAAGAAACTCTTCTGTGTTATTCTTCTACTCTCCTTTTTTTCTTTCATTTCGTTATCTATTTTGTTTTTCACAATTATATCCTCTTCCATCTTTTCTTCGGTAAATAAATCTATTAAACAGTATCTCTGGTTTAGTCCCTATAGCTGTCTTTCTTTTAACATTACTCTCTGTTTACTTCCCTTATACTTACTCTTCTTTTAAAAAAAAAAAAATTTTGGGTTCGCTTCCGGTTCGCGTACCGGCGAGCGAACCGGGAAGCGAACCAAAAGAAATAGAGCTTGCCAGAGTGCTAAACATTCTAGCAATTTTTTTATAAAGGGGAGGTAGTTCTGAAAAGAACTTTTTTTTATGTTTTTGTTGTTTTATATTTTTTTTATTTTTCTGAACATTTTTTGTTTTTTTGTATTTTTTGAACAATTTTATGTTTTATTTGGTTTTTTGGGGGGGAAACAACAAAAAACAGGCATTGGAAAGGGCTCAACAGGAGCAATTTTTTTTTTATTTTTTGGGGCGTTTAGAGCACTTGTGGTTTTCAAATGCTCTGTTTATTAAGTTAATGCTCATATTGGCACATGAGAGTAAGGTACCGCAATATAAACAGACAATCTTCATGTGGACAAAGTTATCCTGAATGTTTGGCACTGTTTCCCGTGCCTCTGGCCCCGACAGAGATACCTGTGCCGATGGCCTGGCCACAGGAGTTGGTGGGTTGTCCTGGAGGTCACGCATCTGTGCCCGGCTGTAATTTAGTGGATGCCACCTCAGCATGTGACGGTGCATAGTATAGTTGCCGTAACTATACTTCTTATCTGTGCCTCTAGATAAGTCCTCTTTACATATGAGGCACGTCACATACCGAGCATTAACTTTTTTCTGTCCTTCAGGAAAAGAAAAAAACTGCCAAATGAAACTATTTTTATGATGAGATACCCGGGGCTCCTCTTGTAAAAACTGTGTTCCCTGTATTTCCTCTTCCTCTTCTTGATCCTCTTCCTCCTCTGTGTTGGGAAGGAACTGTGGAGGTGGTCCTCTCTTCCTATGAGGAGGTGGTGGTGGTGGTGGGGGTGCACCAGCTGCAGCTACTAGTGAAGCCATTTTCCACTGAGCAAAATAGGTCTTCCTTTCACAAAGTTGAAAGTCAGAGTGAGAAAAAAGGTGGGGGCTTTCATCATTTGGGAAAAAAATAGTTCTAAACCAATGAAAAGTGTTATTTTTAGGTCACCTGACCTAGCCTTACATCATTAGGAAACCAAAAGTGAAATGAACCAATGAAAAGTTGTATTAACAAGTCACATGACCTGTTACGCTTATGTTACGCGCTGCGGAACGCGCCCCGGATCGCTTCCGGGGAGCTGCGCTTCGCGCCTCGGTTCGTGCTCCGGAGCACTTCCGGGTGCGCTAACGCGGCGCGTCATAAGACGCACTACGCGGCAACGCGATACGTCGCGCTTTCGTGACGCGCCCCGGATCGCTTTCGGGGAGCTGCGCTTCGCGTCTCAGTTCGCGTACCGGAGCACTTCCGGGTGCGCTAACGCGGCGCATCATAAGACGCATTACGCGACAACATGATACGTCGCGCTTCCGCGACGCGTCACGATGTTGATTTCTAACGCGGCAGTTGCGCAAACGGAACGTTAACCGGTTCAAGGACCGGGTCGCGGCACCAAATTGAGCTAACGGGAAGCTTCCCGGTTCGCGAACCGGGAGCGAACAAAAAAAAATATTAATAAAAAAAATTATTAATAAACATATAAAATATATTTTTTGATTTAAAGAAGAATACATTTTACAGCTATAGATATCAGCTTTTAAAAAACCAATGAAATTCACTGAAAAAACCATAGGTTATAGACCATATATAGTTAGGAATTAGCATTTACAAAACCTTGAAAATTCACTGAAAAAACCATTGGTTATAGACCATATATAGTTAGGAATTAGCATTTAAAAAACCTTTTTTTACTCACACAAAACCATTGAAATTCCATATATAGTTAGTTGTACTAACTATATATCGCGCACCCGCAATCCACTGCTGATCATGTCACATATTACATCATTCATGACATGGTCAGTGACATCACTGATGACATCACTGATGACATATCAAATGACATCACTGATGACATCACTGATGATATCTCAAATGACATCACTGATGACATCACTGATGACAACATCCAGTGACTGTATGTTTCTGTAAAGTTAAAATATGTCTTACATATTGAAGAATGAGTGGATGTATAAGTGTCCGGATGAAGGATTTAGTAGGTGCATGACTGACTGTATGAGTGAGTGATTAAATGTGTCTCACTGAGTGCATGGGTTAGTGACTAAACTGTCTTAATTTGTGCATCATTATGTCTGTTGTTCTGTAAACTGCTGCATGTGTTGATCAGTAGCTATATGAGTAACTATATGGGTTATTGGTTGATTACCTAAGTATTTGTATGGGAGACTGAGTGTGTGTGTGGGTGGCTGGGAAGTGCATAACTCTGTGCACAGATGTGTGAGCAGTTGATTCACTAGATGTATGGGTTCAAAAGTGCATGTGGAAACAGCTGTATGGGCGGTTGACTGTGTGCATGAGTGTATTGGTGAGTGAAAGGATATCTAAGTGCTACATGTCAAAGTAAGTACATATGTAAAACACAGTACATGTGAGAGTTGACATATATAAATAACTATGCATAAGAGCCAGTGAATGTGTGAGTGGCTGTATGGATCATTGTGAACTTGTATCAGGGATTGTATAAGAGAGTAAATATGTGTTAGTATATGTTTGAATAAGTAAGGTGTGTATAACTGTATAGTTGAGGAAATGGATGTGAGATTGATTCTTTGCATGACTGACTAGGCGTGTGAGTAACTCCATGGATGAGTGACAGTCTGTGAGTGTCTGTTTACACTGAGTGTATCTAAGTTTTTATTAGAGTCTGAAGAGATTCATCGTATTATCACATGAATAATGTCATCAGTGATGTCATCAGTGATGTATTTTGAGATGTGATCAGTGATGTCATCAGTGATGTCATCGGTGATGTCATTCGAGATGTCATCAATGATGTCATCAGTGATGTCATCAGTGATGTCATTTGAGATGTCATCAGTGATGTCATCAGTGATGTCATTTGAGATGTCATCAGTGATGTCATCAGTGATGTCACTGACCATGTCATGAATGATGTAATATGTGACATGATCAGCAGTGGATTGCGGGTGCGCGATATATAGTTAGTACAACTAACTATATATGGAATTTCAATGGTTTTGTGTGAGTAAAAAAAGGTTTTTTAAATGCTAATTCCTAACTATATATGGTCTATAACCTATGTTTTTTTTCAGTGAATTTTCAAGGTTTTGTAAATGCTAATTCCTAACTATATATGGTCTATAACCTATGGTTTTTTCAGTGAATATATATATATATATATATATATATATATATATATACATATATATATATATATATATATATATATATATATAAAATGTTATGAGTAAGAATAAAATTACTTTAGTACATTAAGTTGACAGTAATGCATGATCGGTATGTGACAATCATACCCTTCATTTTCCTGATTAAGCATTTTTAAATATTGTGGTGACAATTGGAGATTAAGGCTGTGCCATGACCACCTTTACATAAACATCTAAAACAACATCTCGTGGTATATCAGTCTTTTGGAATCTGTTGCCGAATGTTGGTGTGCAGTCTTACAAAGGTGGCTTCTGATTGCAGAATTCAGTTAGAACAATAGGTTGCTTAAAACACACTACTGCACACAGTTGAGTCAGAAAACAGACGGAGAATAGAAGACAATAAGCTGCATAAGTTCCACTGAGACAAGAAATTGCTTCTACATTTTATATTTTTGCTTTCTGCTTCCAAGTAGAGCACCCTGGGGAGAGTGCTGCCACAGATTTTTTATAGTGCAGGTGCACTAATAAGAAAATTTGAGTTAGGAAAAATAAGATACTTGATGTATTTTATAAGATTGCTGCAGAGCAGATACAGTAACATGTAAGCGTACTTTCATATGCGAGGCAGTTGAACATATTAATGAATAGTATTTCACACCTAATTACATGGTAGCTCAGAACCCATTTTGGTTTTTCATATATTGTCAATACATATTATTTGCTGGTAATATTTTTTTTTGTAATCCTGTTCTCATGAATGGTTTGAGAGGTGCCACCTATTTGAAATATTTGCTGCAATCCTCTGCGGGTTTAGGCCCGAGGGAAATTGCTGCGTAGGTGCCACTGCCGCCACTCAACATTTTGAACAGTGCAGCACCGAAGCTGTGACTGCACACAGCCTGATGCATGCACATTCAAAACGTTTTCAATGAGATTGACAACTGTGTGCCTGTTTAGTGCATAGTCACTTGGGCTGTGGCGAGGCTGTTCTATATAGCAGATCACAATGACCTTCGAGGTGACTGCAAAGCAAAACAAAGAATCAATAAAAATATATCTCAGAGTGACAGTAGCAGGATTTGCAGGGCACAGATGTGGAATATCAACTAAGTTCACTCACTAGTTTACATGTACGTCTCTCTCAGTGAGTTAAGCACCTATTCCAGATATCTGTCATTAAACAACATGTCAGCAATGCTTTAACCATTCATGGTCTGTGAGTGATGAAAGCTTGCACAACTCAGCAATGCTGGATCAGTTCTGAGAAAATAGAGGTTGCACGCATTACCTCGTATTAGAGATGGAACCTTTAATTGCTATTGCCATGAGGAATTAAGATAATTTACTTGTTTTTTGAGTCATTAATACAACTAGTGAACCCGTAACTAGGACATTGTGCACCCAGTGGATGCTAGTATTCTTCAATGCTTCCCAGTGTAAGATAAGGAACCAATGATGAAGTATATTATACTAGGTAGGTGAACATTTACTATTCTAATTTGTACATGAATGTATGGCAAATCTATATTATTGTTGGCTCTTTCTTGAAAGAGTTTTGTAATTCCTGCATATTTATTCCTGTTCATAAAACATGTACAACATTAGTTTAGTGTCTCTCACTACCCCTTTATTGCATTAGCTACCTGCTTTGTACCTGAACTGTATGTATGACGAATTGTGTGATGTTGCTTCTGCTACTATCACCTGCCCGTAACATAATATTCATGTTAGTCAAGGTTGTTCAGCAGCTGTCCATGTAGTGCCTTTATTGTGTTCTGAAGCTTGGCATGAAACGTTCCACTCTGCATAAGAAAAAAGAAGAAAGCTACCCATTTTGACAATGCCTCTTGTAATAAATGATGTGAGTGAAAGAGTGAACCCTCACAAAATATATGAGCAGAGTTTACATCAGGTTTTATGTGTGAAACAAAGGTTTTTTTTAAAATGGAGTAGGCAACTTTATGAAAGTTTAAAACATAGTTGACAAGTAGCTCTATATTATATACAAAATACAAACAACGTAGGATCCCGGGATAAAGACACCAACCATGGGAGAAAAATGGGGCTTCCACTATTATGAAGTAGAAAAACCTCCTATCCAGAAAGAAATATTTTTTCTAGAGTCCCCTCACCCACCAGGGTTTCCCCTTGGTGGCTTGCTTCATCATAGGGGTCCTCTGAAACCGCTGTGGATTGAGGCGTGCTGCGACTTGCAAAAATTATGTAGGAGCACTTTTTTGGGAAAAAAGTGTAGTGCAGTGATGTTGAGTGGGAAGAAAAGTGGGTTAAAAATAGCTAACTAGGGGGATAATGCTTTATTCCTGCTTCTAATTGGTATGTTTAAAAACAGCAGTGAATACTGGGGAAAACAGCATAACTATGATGAGTTAAGTGTCCCTAGTACTGGTCGACATGTTTCGAGCTTCCCCTAAAGCTCTTCTTGAGGACCACACAGGGGCCAGCCCTGTGCATACCACTCCTAAGCAACCTATAAATAAGGCAACTGCAGAAAATAAAACTGTGCCACACCTATTGCGTGTGCCCTAGTGGTTTAAATACATACATTTACACAATGGTAGGTAGTATTTGTAGGGAATAAAACTGAGAACAATTAGACCAACACTGGCCTACTAGGTAATCTGGCAGGCATTTAATGCAGGTGGCATTATATCCTAATTAAAATGCTCCTCTATGGTGCGTGTAGTTTATCAACTACCTTGTCTTTCCATCATGCATTGTGGGGGAAAAAACATTTAGCATGCGTCTCAGGTGGAGAAAGTGGTTAAGTGCTATTTTAAAACAAAACAAAAGTGACCAAGACACCACATAACTCACAACACCTAATATAAACACATGTTTACATATGAAGTCACATACTTTGGTTAAGGCTGAAATGAGCTCCATGGTCTGGAGGTGTTGAGGGGCTCGCAGTCACACTCTGTAATAATAATGATAACAAGGGTTTTTACATTAGCATATCCTGTCAGGAAAAAACGGGGAAAAACAGGGATTGCCCGATACCTCCAGATAACTGAGAGTCCACTATTCAGGGCCCAGGAAGCAAGCTGTGAAAGGAAAGAGTCAGTGGACTTACTTCATCAGATCGCACCTCAAGAATATTCACCTATTCACTCCCCCGGAGACCTCACATTAACGCGTCTCTCAGCGGGTGCTTCCTAAATACTTTCAGATCCACCTAGACATTGCAGAAAGTACTAGACTGTGTATATTACAAGATGGCCGGCTGGATTTGGCCATGTTATGAGTATGCCTCAGAGGTTAACATTGACTATAGAATAGTTCAATTTAATAGTGACCTGGTGAAATTTAATAATATGTGAAATAAAATGTTATTTTGGTATTGAATTATTAAAGTCTGTAAAAGGATGGAAATGCCGATGTCGGCGAGGGATGAACGACTTCCTCTGAAAGTCAATTTTGTTGTGTGTGCAAAAAAGCTCTACATACGGTGGCAGCGGGTGAAATTCCCATCGTGCTCCGTTAGCGAATTTAACATATAGGTTTTGGTGTTCAGGAAAGTGGAGAACTGGCTTTCGCTGGCAAAGCGTTTTTGAGTACGCAGATGTCACTAAAGGTATATGTGTGCATGGTGTGATGACCTTCATCTTAGATACAGAGAAAGGAGCGAAAAACGGTCTCTTGCATTATAATAACTACAGCTGGATAGTATTGCTGGGTCGTGTGGCTACCTGACATACTGGCCCCATGGGATATTATCAGTCAGACCCCTAGTGTCCGAGAGTAATTTGAAAACCCAGCGTCATTCCTTTTCTAGTAATCTGTGTTCGAGGTTGTCAGAGTGTCTGATGTGCTCTAACACCACCCACATTAGATCACTGAGCGTATGTTGCTTCTCAATGAAATGCAATGTCATTTTTGTGGTGGCCCTTTGGCACCTGATGTTGCTACGGTGTTCTACTATTCTGGTGCTGACCTTCCTAGTAGTCATGCCCACATAATGTAGGTTGCATGTACAGGTGATCATGTAAACCACCCCTGCGGTGTTGCAATTGGTGTACTTGCACAATTCCCAGGTCATGTTCTTATTAAAATTCACTTTCTTTTTGGTGGAAGTCATGTGGCACAAGGATGGTGGCCTCCTGGTAGAGTGCTTAAAACCTGTATGGTCTTTCCATTACCAGGTGATGGTTTGGGGCGGGTGTGTACCAGAATATCTCTGCGGTTCTTTCCGTTCCTATGGGAGAACATTCAGCTCTCCTAAACAAAAGGCAGGAGATTTTACATAATAAAGTCTCCTAACTAGATTTCAGATCTTAGAATGATGTTCAGCTAAAATCCTGCAGTGATAAAATGTGCTTGTGCACACATTCTTCGATAGACATGCCAGTGAAGGTCCCAGAAAATTACTGTACTTCTTCACTTTGCATGTATCTAATCCTACAGAATTGGAATTTTCCGATTGACTCTTCTATCTGGAAATGTACGTACAAAATATCTAAATAAATCAATTGATTGCTGCAGAACACTGAAAATACTACTACAGTTTGTTTACAAGGGACTGTCTGCATCTTTCTTGTACTTATTCAGCTCTCACTTCCTCTATATTCCTAGGGAACATATCCTCTTTTTCAATGGGACTGCCATATTTCACTTCATAACATCAACCAGTTGTTTCAACTGCATGAACAAATGTGTTCTATTGGAGGTAACTTTCCTCATTAAAGAAAGACTTAGTTCTGGATGTATGCTTCCAATAACCTCTGCCAATTGTAGTATAATGAGTTCTATTCACAAGTCTTGTTTTTGGCTTCTTTTCAAAAACAACAATGTTAGCCAGTGTTCTCATCTTGTTTAGTAGTAAAATAAACAGTGTCCTCTTCAAGGCATATGCCTTATCTACTATACCCCCATTATGTTGTTTTTGTTGGACTGCTTCTGATGGCGTGCAATTACCAGCTCGAGTTACTCAACAAACACCATACTTATGTGGGCCCATAAATGTACACACTATAAGCTGGTAACCTATTTGCTGCCAATCAGGAACTTTAATTTACCTTATAATGACTTATACTTGCACACCATTTCTTACCAATCCCTTGTCACCTTAGTTCTTAATTTACTCAGGTCGATAGATCAGGTTGTTAGCATAATAGGCATAAACAACATTTACTTTTATTTCTCGAATGACCACAGACTCGAGAAAGTTTTAAAACCTTTGTCTATGCAATAATTTTGTGAGTCAAATACCAATACGTGTAACACCAACTTATCGAGGAGAATTTTAAGATTTATAGAAAAATTCATATAGGAAAGACTTAGTAACAATTGATGACATTGGTATCTGGGATGGGTGGATAAGGGAAACGGTACAAGGACATATCACACAGATTTATATTTACCTAGAATGGTGCGAGGACCAAGCCCTGGCCAAGGGCAGGAAAAGAGGGGATCCCGACTATACAGGAGCCAGCAGTTCAGGACAGGTGCAGGACAGGACAGGTAACCTCCTCTAAGTGCAATGCCAGCGTTAAACCCCTCTCTGGTGCTACTCTTGTTCCCCTCCTAGATGGACAGATTCTTCTCCTTCAGCAATCTCCCGATTCTTCTTTCAGAGCGCTCGACCAGCCCTCTGATCTCCGTGGCATCTGGCTACTTCTTCCGCAGTGTTGGGTCAGTGACAGGTCTGTGACAAGTCGGACAATCTAACTGACTGAGCCCACCCTAGTTATACTATTCTCAGTGAATTTACCTCCCTTCGATGTTTCAATATTCATGTATTCCCTTCAATCGATTGGTCAATGGGATGGGGAGAGGTCATCACACCATACTAATATGAAGTCATCTTCTTTAGTTTAATTGGCCTAAGTTCCCACCCTTCATTTTATTTTCCCATGCTTTTATTCCTCTCAGCAATATTCACATTACTTCATGTACAATGTATATACAATGTATTCAGTTTTTATTCCTCTCTTTGGGTCAAGAGGTGAGGTTCTCAAGCACATCGCTGGTAATATGGGATTTGGTAGCTCTTCAATGTCATCTCTTGAGGTCTTTTCAGTGTGCCAGATGCATGCGTGCACATTTTCAAGATGGAGATTTCAGTCACCCTCAGGACCAAATACAAGATAATAATAAAGTCAAAGAAGAACATTTTAGAATAGAATACGAAAATAAATGAATGCACTGTATACCACTAATCCCATCATTTTATTTTAACTATTGCATTAGCAGATAAGAAAAACATGCAAAATTTAGTTTAAGGATAACCATTTGCATTAGCATGTGAGGTTCAAAACGGCCACATTAAGTGCTACTGCTCAGCTGCAAACAATTCCCACCAAAAGCAAAAGACGCCATACTACGTTGATGCAGTAGACGCATGCGCAGAAGAGTTCCCATGTTTTTGGCAGCCATATTAAGACACTTGAGTTACTTGTTAGTAAAGCACATATATAAGCTTCCCCTAGATGAAGAAAATGTTGTGTGGTGCAATGATTAGTAATCAGAAACATGTTGGTTACATTATCACATGTTATTTCGAGAGGGTTGAGTCCAAGCAAGTTTCTTTACGTACGAAACCTTGCTCCATCACTTCTCTTCTCCTTTTATACTTGCTCATAGTTTGTTCCAAATTCTGGATTACTCTACTATGAAACATTCTGACTCTTACCTCTTAAATTGCTTTTCTCTTTTTGTTAGACTATTTGTTTTCTTATAACATGCATTACTTTTAATGTTACTTAGTGTTTCCTCTTTCTTAACTGGATTTAATTGCTACTTTTTATTTCCATGGTTTTGCTCAATGTGCATTTTCTACATACTATTTTAAAGAATTTTTTATTTTCTTACCAGCAACTCATTTCTCTTTCTTTAACCACATTCTCCGCATTTCTCTATGTTGTAAGGAGATAGTATTCTTTTCTCTGTTTCAATCTTGTCTCTGTTTTTATTTGGCTTTATAACTCTCTGTTTTTCAGAACAAATGGATGTCTTGAAGAAAAAACATATACATTCATTTAGCTTTCATTATCTAGTATTAAATTGCATAATTTGCACATTTAGGTATCTTCATAAACAGTTATTTCAATATCTTATAACCATTATAACTCTGTTACTTTTCACGATTAAATCAGAATATGCATTGATGAGTCAACGTATGCAGCAATGTATATTTGTGAATGAGTGTATCAGTCCCTTTGTGGGTGTGCCACTGGCTGTGTTAGTAACTATGTTGCTATGAAGGAAGTGGCCGGATTAGGGTCACCTGGGTCACTCACGGCCACCTCTAAGCCTTCCATACCAAATGAAGAGTCTGTCAGACAGTAGAGAATACAAGCCAAGTATCTATTTATTTAGGTACACTCAGAGTGGAGCCCACTCTGCCCAGTCGCTAGGAGTGCTGTAGAGGAACTGGAAATTAGCAAGCATAACAATATAGTATGTACACTTTGAAACCAATGAAAGCACGCCCACCATGGAATTTTCCAAGCAGATGCAGCTGGACAGTAAATTGCAAAGCAGTAAGTTTTGATTACGAGGCTGGGCACACATATTATCTACTATTTAAGGTCACTCTGCTTGTGCCCACCACTAGACAAGTGGGAAAAGACCTATATATAACAAGAAAGGTATGCACTAATAAGAAAAGTATACTCATTAGAAAAGCAGAACTCAGCCTCGGAGAAACAAAACCTAAGGTAGGCCATTTCTCAGATATAGCAAATAATTCGTTTTGATTATGATTTAAACAATATGAAGGCATATTTCTCTAGTCTAACAGCTATATGTAACTCTATGGATGAGTACATTTCTATTTAAGGGGCTTGTTACCTGGCTGTGTCAGTACTTGACTATATATATGAGTAAGTGTATCAGTCCGTCTGTTGGTATGTCACTGGATGTTAAGTAACTATGTCACTATATGACTTCCTCTCTTAGTTACTCCATGGGTCTGTACATTTGTATGTTAGTGGCTATATGGATTACTTACTGGCTGTGTTAGTGAGTAATGGGGAATGTAACTGTGTGTGCAACTGGCACAGATTAGTGCCCAACACACAGGTGCTGTATGGTTGTGTGAATGAATATTTGAGTGCCTCCATCGCTGTGTGACTGGGTATGTGAGTGACGTTATGCTATTGAAAACAGGTATGTTAGTTGCAATGTGGGTGAGATACTGGATGTATTACAAAAGGGGATGATGGACGGAGCTTTTGAACAAATCAAACACTCACCCCAGTCAACTGATATGGGTTTAATCCATCACCATTCTTTAGTTCACCCAGCCACCCCAGTTCAGACATGGCTAAATGCAAATCAGTCTGAACCTGTGCCTTATGGGAACAGTCCAGCCCGAACTGCCAAGCCATGTCTTCCCTGGACCGGAAACAAGCATCCTGGGACCGGTTTCGGATTCATAATCCTCATCAGCCAGGCTATCTTGAATCCAGTGGCCAAGTGAACAAGGGACTCACGTCTGAGTATACCCTGCCACATTTAGGGCGAACAAAGCGATACAAAAGGGGATGATGGATGGAGCGTTTGAACAAATCAAACACTCACCCCCAGTCAACTGATCTGGGTTTAATCCATCACCATTCTTTAGTTCACTCAGCCACCCCAGTTCAGACATGGCTATATGCAAATCAGTCTGACCCTGTGCCTTATGGGAACAGTCCAGCCCGAACTGCCAAGCCATGTCTTCCCTGGACCGGAAACAAGCATCCTGGGACCGGTTTCGGATTCATAATCCTCATCAGCCAGGCTATCTTGAATCCAGTGGCCAAGTGAACAAGGGACTCACGTCTGAGTATACCCTGCCACACTTAGGGCGAACAAAGCGATACAAAAGGGGATGATGGACGGAGCGTACTGGATGTATAACTAGGCCTTTGAGTGTGTAACACACTGAAACCTAAAAGTACCTCTCTTACCTTTTAAACACATAGCACTGCCTACTTACAGCCTACCTTATAGATCATTTGTATGTAATAAAAAGGTATTTAGGGCTTAGCAAAGTTACTTAAATGCCAAGTCAACTGGCAGTAAAGCTGCCCACAAAAGCTGTACAATAGCAGACCTGAGACATGTTTAAAGGGTGACTTGTCTGGATGGCTGACTTGGTTGTGCCAGTACTTGATTTTATTTTTGAGTGACTATGAGATCGTCTGTGTGGGTCACTGGATGTTTCATAACATGCCCTCCATTTATAATTGGTTTTACCTTTTGAAACCATACTACTCACTTAAATCCACCTTATATATACTCATACCTTTTCTAGCAACATTTTTAAATTAGGCCGTAATTTACATACCTGTTAAATGTGTTTGTTGGTCTTTATTTTTGTTTCTCAGTATCTGTTGTAATGTAATATAATGTAATGGAGTTTTATAGAAGGCATTTCTACCCAAAGGCCTCGTAGCGCTTTGGACAGGTGAGGAGAGGCAGCTGTCAGAACGTGCATATTAGTGAAAGAGGAAGGTCTTCAGCCGCTTGCGGAACTTGAGTAGATCTGGTTCAATGCGTAAGGAGAGGGGCAAGGAGTTCCAGCAGGAGGCGGCATTCCGGGAGAATGAGCGCCCCCCCATATTGCTCTTTTGACTTTGCGAGTTATAGCCAGACAGGTCCCTTTGGATCGTAAGGCTCTTGGCGGGTGGTAAGGGGAAACAAGGAAACATACTAATGCTGGACCAGTGTGCCACATGGCTTTGTGGGCTATACACATGGCCTTGAATTCGATCCGAGCCTGCATTGGCAGCCACTGAAGTGTTTCCAATGCGGCTGACCCTGAGTGTCTATGAGAAAGACCGAGCAGTAGGCGGGCTGCAGAGTTCTGAATAACCTACAGTTTTTTTATGGTACTCGCCAGGGCGCCTAAGTACAAGGAGTTCCCATAGTCAAGGCGGGACAAGATGATAGCCTGCCACCATGATCCTCCGGGCATGAAAGGGGAGGAGCGGCAAGATTTTCCTCAGCATCCTCATCAGCCCGAAGCATGTTGCCGAAAGTTTGGTGGCTTGATGGTTGAACCCTAGGGTGTTATCAAGCCATACTCCAAGGCTTTTGATCTGGTCTTTAGGTTCTGGCATAGTGCCCATACAAGATGGTCAGTCAATGCTTGATCCGGGAGAGGGGGACTTCCACAGGAACATTAGTTTCATTTTCTCTCCGTTCAATTTCAGATGGGAAAGTGCCATCCAGTTGGCTACTGCTTGTAAGCACTTACCCAAAGTGCTCGAAGAGCCTTCAGGATGGTTTAAGCCGACCACCAGTTGGGTGTCGTCAGCGTAGGTGACAATTTCAATGTCAAATGGGCGCACAATATCGGCTAGGGGTTCCATATAGACATTGAATAAGGTTGGACTTAAAGAGGAGCCCTGTGGGACCCCGCAGTTGAGGGGCCATGGCTTAGATTGAGTGGTACCCCCAGAGACCTGAAACACCCGGTCTTCTAGGAAGGATTGCAGCCAGGAGAGAGCTAGCCCCGATACCCCGAGCCGCCTAATACGCGCTAGCAAGATGTTGTGATCCACTGTATCAAAGGCGGTACTTAGGTCTAGCAAAATAATTGCTGTGGTGCCGCCTTGATCCATATCTCTCCGGGCTGATTCTGTCACTGCCAGAACGGCAACTTCTGTTCCGAGCTTTGGAGGAAAGCCTGCATGGAAATCTTGGAGCAAATTGTGAGACTCCAGGTAATTGACCAAAGAGAGATTGATGTGCTTCTCTAACAGTTTACCCAGCCATGGCAGGAGGGAGATGGGGCGATAATTAGCCATAGTTGCGGGGTCCAGATTGGGTTTTTTCAGAAGAGCCCTGACTTGTGCGCATTTCCATGCCAACGGCACCGTTCCTCTGACAATAGAGGCATTTAATGTAGTCAAAATCGCAGGTCTAATTATGTCTGCGACTGGTAACAGGTAAAGGGGAGGGGCTGGGTTCAGTGGGGAAGCCAGATGACACTTTTAGCATAAAGTCTGCAATGACTCCTCATCAAGCAAAGGGAATTCCATGAAGGGGCAATGGGTGGTTTCAGTGATATCCTCGGCCTGCGAAGGATTAGATACACTCTTAGAAGGGGCAAAAGAGAGCGAGATAAGCTCAACTTTTTGATGAAAATACTCTGCCTGTAAATCGCAGCAGTTTTGGGCGTCTTTAGGATCAGGAAGATTTTGAGGAATCTTAATGAGTGCTTTCGCAGTCTGGAATATTTCCCTTGGGAATTGGCTGCAGTCCTTAGCTTCTTCTCGTAAAAGGAGGATTTATATCCACCTTGTACTTCCTGATCGCTTCTCTATAGTTTATGCGACTTTCCGCCTCTGGGGCCTTCCTCCATTCCCTCTCTAGTTTCCTGAACTTTTATTTCAACTCACGTAGTTTAGGGGTAAACCATGATGCTTCCTTAGCCTTGGTTTTTTATGTAGAATTTTTAGGGGGACTACCAAATCCAACGAGGACTGGATCCAACTGTTAAAAATCCTATTAGATATCTCTGGGTCTGAGCCTAGCACCGGGGGCACAGCCGTCAGGGAGCGGATCCATTGGTTGGTGGGAAGATTCGACCAGTTCCCCCCCATTAGCGGAGCTAATGTTGGAGCAGGAGGAGAGATCACAGTTTCCCAGGTTAGAGGCACAAGCAAATGATCGGTCCAAGGGAGGGGCGATGGGGAGCCCACATGGAGCTTGTGGGTGTTACTAAGAACCACATCTAGCAAATGGCCCTTCACATGCGTAGATTCATAGCTCTTCAATGTGAATTGGAGGGCTTCTAGATTGGACAGTAGGGCCTTCGCTTAGTGATCAGCCGGATCATCAAAGTGCATATTAAGATCACGAAGCACTGTAAAATTTGCCGGGGATAAAGCTAGCTCAGCCACGTAGGCAGGGAGGGAATCAAGAAACTGTCCCCTCTGTCCGGGGGGCCGATAGAGTAGTAGACCAGAGAAGGTTTGTGTAGATGAGAACTCCAGTGCGAAGCTCATGCTTTCACAGTTGGGCACCTTGGCTGGGCGACAACAACATTGGAACCAGTCTCTGAAGATTATCCCTAGACCCCCACCTCCACCTGACTTCCGATCAATTTAATGGAGTAAATATCCTGGCTTTAAGAGCTGGGAGATAGCGGAATCTGCCTCATCCCGTAGCCAGGTTTCCGTTAGGAAGATGGCATCGGGATTTAACCTTTCCAGAAGCAGGGACATTTCAATCGAATGCTTTGTCAGGGAGCAACAGTTTAAAAGAAACATTTTTATGGGTGGCCTGGGATCATAATCCATTAAAGTAAAATCGCAATGCAAGCAATGTGAAACCGCGTTGTCTAGGCGCATAGCATGGAGGCACGTAGCATCAGTGGCTACTTGTAGATTCCGCAAGGTCTGTGAGTCATATATTAGGTGCATTATCGCAATTTTGTCAAAACGTGCAGGGGTTCTGGCCCTTGGTCCCGGCTGGGCGCGGACGGGTGCAGACGGGATTGCCTTCGGCGCACCACCGGCGCGCCTGCTGCGCGCGCGTAAGGGTGTCAGTGTAAATGCCCTGGAGAGGTCCAGAACTAGAGCGCTACCCCAAGCGGTAGTGAGGACCTGCTCCCAGAGGCCCTCCGCACAAACGCCAGCTGCCGCGACGGACCGGGGCCTGGGAGAGTGAGGAGCAAGCAATCAGCAAGTCTGCAACTAAGCAGTATGTACAAAATACAGTTTTAAAAATCATGAAACATTTTTTAAATTAGTGCAAGTCTTGCGGCGTTTCCAAACACACACACCACACAGCTGCAGTGTCTCTCAGCCTAGATTCAGCCGCGTCCACTGTGCGCGTGCGAGGGTGTCAGTGTAAATGCCCTGGAGAGGTCCAGAACTAGAGCGCTACTCCAAGCGGTAGTGAGGACCTGCTCCCAGAGGCCCTCTGCACAAACGCCAGCTGCCGCGACGGACCGGGGCCTGGGAGAGTGAGGAGCAAGCAATCAGCAAGTCTGCAACTAAGCAGTATGTACAAAATACAGTTTTAAAAATCGTGTAACATTTTTTAAATTAGTGCAAGTCTTGCGGCGTTTCCAAACACACACACCACACAGCTGCAGTGTCTCTCAGCCTAGATTCAGCCGCATCCACTGTGCGCGTGCGAGGGTGTCAGTTTAAATGCCCTGGGGAGCTCCAGAACTAGAGCGCTACCCCGAGCGGTAGTAAGGACCTGCTCCCGGAGGCCCTCCGCACAAACAGCAGCTGCCGCGACGGACCGGGGCCTGGGAGATTGAGGAGCAAGCAATCAGCAAGTCTGCAACTAAGCAGTATGTACAAAATACAGTTTTAAAAATCGTGAATCATTTTTAAAATTAGTGCAAGTCTGGCGGCATTTCCACACACACACACCACACAGCTGCAGTGGCTCTCAGCCGAGATTCAGCCGCGTCCACTGTGCGCGTGCGAGGGTGTCAGTTTAAATGCCCTAGGGAGCTCCAGAACTAGTGCGCTACCCCGAGCGGAAGTGAGGATCTGCTCCCGGAGGCCCTCCGCACAAACGGCACCTGCAGCGTCGGACCGGGGCCTGGGAGAGTGAGGAGCAAGCAATCAGCAAGTCTGCAACTAAGCAGTATGTACAAAATACAGTTTTAAAAATCGTGAATCATTTTTAAAATTAGTGCAAGTCTTGCGGCATTTCCACACACACACACCACACAGCTGCAGTGTCTCTCAGCCGAGATTCAGCTGCGTCCACTGTGCGCGCGCGAGGGTGTCAGTTTAAATGCCCTGGGGAGCTCCAGAACTAGAGCTCTACCCCGAGCGGTAGTGAGGATCTGCTCCCGGAGGCCCTTCACACAAACGGCAGCTGCCGCGATGGACCGGGGCCTGGGAGAGTGAGGAGCAAGCAATCAGCAAGTCTGCAACTAAGCAGTATGTGCAAAATACAGTTTTAGAAATCGTGAATCATTTTTAAACATAGTGCAATCTTGCGGCGTTTCCACACACACACACACCACACAGCTGCAGTGTCTCTCAGCCAAGATTCAGCCGCGTCCACTGTGCGCGCGCGAGGGTGTCAGTTTAAATGCCCTGGGAAGCTCCAGAACTAGTGCGCTACCCCGAGCGGAAGGGAGGATCTGCTCCCGGAGGCCCTCCGCACAAACGGCAGCTGCCGCGACGACCGGGGCCGGGAGAGTGAGGAGCAAGCAATCAGCAAGTCTGCAACTAAGCAGTATGTACAAAATACAGTTTTAAAAATCGTGAATCATTTTTAAAATTAATGCAAGTCTAGCGGTGTTTCCACACACACAAACCACACAGCTGCAGTGTCTCTCAGCCGAGATTCAGCCGCGTCCCGGTTAGAATCCCTTCTCACTGAAAAGGTGCATACCACAAGCGCAAGAATGGTACACCACTCTCACACAAAGGCAAACTTTTCATGGTTGCTTTCAAGGTTACTCTCCCGGAAAACAAATCACAACATACTTTTCATATTTAACATATGGTAGACCACTTGTGAATGGTCACCAATGTTAACCCTTTCTAATATTCTACTAAAGAAAGCCCATTTTAGTAGAGTTTTTGGGTGGATTCGTGGAACCACCAGTATGCTCAGCTCGTCCTCCCATGCTACTTCATGACGGATCCGTAAATCAGTGTGAGAGTCTATTAACCCATTTAACATTCTACTGCAAGTTTCCACCCACATTTAACTTTATAAGATAGTACTCATTTAGAAAATAAATCCTCTATAATAAAGAATGTGTGTAGATAACTATACATTTACAGTTAAAAGTACAGTCTCTTCAGAACCCTTCCCTCACACTGCTTTAGCTCAGTTTCCATAAAAAACATCTTTGGAACATTCTCTTGTACCAATAGGTCAAAAGATAACAACACTTTCTGTGAGCAGCAACTAACTTTAAATTTAACTGTAGCACGATTGGTTGGCTGTTTGAAAATTTAAGCAGAATCCCAAATAGTATAACATTTTACTATAACTCATGCCATTAAGTAACTTAAGGCAACGAGTTATAGTTTCTTAACATAAGTATAACTACAAGTTTAACTATAACTGCTGAATTTCTATGATTTTGTTGGGTAAAACGTCAGCCTAACTATAACGACCCTATAACCTTTGGTTTTATCTGTGAATTATATATATATATATATATATATATATATATATATATATATATATATATATATATATATATATATATATATTACCTACTGGCGGACGCCAGTAGGTAGATATAGTTAGGACCTAGTTTCCATAGGAAATCCGCAACATTCTATTGGGAATAACTTTGGCGCCGGTGGCCGAATCTTCGCGAAATTCTCAAATAAGATGGCCTGCTCCGATCCGCTCCTACCCTGAAAGTTTGGGGGGGATTCGTCAAGTGGGGGATGAGAAAAAAGGGGGGTCCCAAAACATGTTTTCCCCATGTTTTTTTTCCATAGGACCTTTAGACACGGCTACAGCCCGAATGGCTGAACGGAATTACAAGAAATTTGGCAAAATGGTAGAGTCTGATTCGCAGATCACGCTTTTGCTCAAATGGTGTAAATCTCTCCAGTAGTTCCTGAGAAAATCATAAGAAAAAAATATATATTTATAAGCACGCACCGTGCGCGCACGGTGCGCGAATCAGGTGTGCGTGAGCGGATTTCTGATTTGCTGTTAGACGTCTGTCAACATTCCAATCCGTTGAAATCAGGAAGTGTTGGCCGCCATTTTGTGTCCAAAACAGAAGAGAGTGGAAAACAAAAGTGGAAAACGTGAAAAGAGAGCAGGGTAGAGACTCCCTGACCCCCTAGGTCTTCTCAGGGGGTCCCTGAAGGACACCGAAGGCCAAACATGTGGCAGAACAATTTGCTTTGTTAATGTGTTTTAAAATATGGCAAAAGATGTAGTCATGGAGTAAGTCATTCCTTATGACAGTTAGTGCTTTAAATTTGAAAGCAGCATGAGTGTCAGGTCTCTGAATTCCCAAATAGTCTCCATGCTGTGTGATAAAGATCCTGGGTGTGCTGTTGAATTTGCATACCAACTGTTTCAGTAGCATGTACAAATTATTTCAGTGATTTCTCATTTCTACATTCTTAGTCCCACCTTGAGCCCTTGCATTGCCTGTACTCCACTGCACTGTCCAAAAATGTGAAACAGCACTCCTAGCTAGACTGTTTTTTCACTGTAGTAATCATTTTCCTGAATTGCAAGGCATACTGTATGTGTCGAAGATCACAGTGTGAGTCAGACTTCATTTCAGAAACATGTGGCAGAATAATTTGCTTTGTTGATGAGTTTTAAAATATGGCAAAAGATGTAGTCATGGAGTATGTCATTCCTCATGACATTCAATGCTATAAATTTGAAAGCAGCATGAGTGTCAGGTCTCTGAATTCCCAAATAGTCTCCATGCTGTGTGATAAAGATCCTAGGTGTGCTGTAGAAATTGCATACCATCTTTTTCAGTAACATGTACAAAATATTTTGGTGAATTCTCATTTCTACATTCTTAGTCCCACCTTGAGCCCCTGCATTGCCTGTACACTACTGCACGGGAAACAACCTTTACAATGCAACTTTTACAATGCTCTGCCATTACAACTCAACTTTTACAACGCAACATACATTTCATAGCATGCCATTACAACGCAACTATTGCAATGCATGACACTACAACGCATACCATTACAATGCATGTTATTATAATGCAGTTATTACAACGCATATCATTACAACGCATACCATTACTATCCAACACTTACCATACTAATGGTAATGACATTTCCTCAATTTTATTACACAGCATGGAGACTATTTTGGAATTCAAAGGCCTGACACACATGCTGCTTTGAACTTTCTAGCACTAAATATCCTAAGGCCTAACACACTCCATGACTACATGTTTTGCCATATTTAAAAACACATCATATAAGCACATTTTTTTGCCCTATTGTTTTTTAAAATGAACTCTAACTAACACTGTGATCTTATACACATGACAGTATGCCTTGGAATTCCGTAAAATGATTACTACAGTAAAAGAAAGTCTTGCTGAGAGTGCTGTTTCACATTTTAGGCCAGTGCAGTGGGGTTGTATGACGTTACAATGCATACTTTTACAACGCACACCTTTACAACGTATTTTTTACAACACAACATCCATTACAATTCTGAAACAGCACTCCCAGCAAGACTCTTTTTTACTGTAGTAATCATTTTACTGAATTGCAAGGCATACTGTCATGTGTCTAAGATCACAGTGTGAGTCAGTATTCATTTCTGAAAAAACGTGGCGGAATAATTTGCTTAGTTGATGTCTTTAAAAATATGGGAATACATGTACTCATGAAATGGATACAACTAGTTTTGTATTATCTATTAGTAAAAATAATAAACTGAAGTTTTATATTTTTCAGCTAGGTACAGCAACATTATAAAATATATTATGGATCAAAATCAGAAAACATTGAAGTCACTTTTGAAATTTCTAACACTCTGATAGAGGACTTAAATGTACCTTTTGTGGAAAGCAGCAATGAAGAACAACCTATTGGTGCAGGAGATATAACCTGGGATTTTTTTGGATGAAAGTTTGGACAATGAATTCATAGATGCATTAGATGATGTTGAGTTTAATACGTCAAGTTCAGAAGTAGATGAAGATGTTACTGAAATTCCTGATGACATCATGCTAGATAATCTATTACAATATGAAATGTCACAAGAATAAATGTATGATTAAAAATTAAAAATTATTTGAGAGAGTCTTCTTGTCCAATTGTAATTTTTGAACTAGTATCCAAGTTATTGTGATATAAACTGAGTCTTACAGCATAATTTGTATTTCCAGGTGTATATTGTTTGACTTTTAGCAAAGTCTGTGTCATTGTTGATTTCCTATTGTACAGAGGTATTCAAGAGAATGTCTGTCTGTATGCACTGTGGTAAAAAATGAGACTATTTGTGATCTTAGACACATGACAGTATGCCTTTCAATTTACTAAAATGATTGGGAGTGCTGTTTCAGGGTTTAGGACAGTGCAGTGGTGTTCAGGCAGTGTAGAGGGTCAAAGTGAGACTGAGAATGTAGACATGAGAATTCACTGAATTGAATACTACTTGCAACAGAGACAGTTGCTATGCAATTTCAACAGCACACCCAGGATTTTTATTACACAGCATGGAGACTATTTCGGGATTTAGAGGCCTGGCACACATGCTGCTTTGGACTTTGTAGCACTAATTGTCCTAAGGCCTGACTCATTCCATGAATACATGTATTCCCATATTTTAAACACATCAACTAAGTAAATTATTCTGACACATTTTTCTGAAATGAATTCTAACTCACACTGTGATCTTAGACACATGACAGTATACCTTGCAATTCAATAAAATGATGGCTACAGTGAAAGAGAGTCTTGCTGGGAGTGCTGTTTCAGGTTTTAGGACAGTGCAGTGGTGTTCATGCATTGTAGAGTGTCAAGGTGAAACTGAGAATGTAGAAATGAGAATTCACTGAAATGATCACTACATCCCACAGACACAGTTGCTATGCAATTTCAACAGCACACCCAGGATGTTTATGACACAGCATGGAGACTATTTCAGTATTCAGAGGTCTGGCACAAATGCTGCTTTGGACTTTGTAGCAGTAATTGTCCTAAGACCTGACTCGTTCCATGACTACATGTATTGCCATAATGTAAAATACATCAACTAAGCAAATTATTCTGCCACATGTTTCTGAAATAAAGTACGACTCACACTGTGATCTTAGACACATGATAGTATGCCTTCTAATTCAGTAAAATGATTACTACAGTGAAAGAGAGTCTTGGTGGGTTGTGCTGTTTCAGATTTAAGGACAGTGCAGTGATGTTCAGGCACTATAACGGATCAAAATGAGACAGAGAATGTAGAAATGAGAATTCACTAAAATGATTACTACATGCTACAGAGACAGTTGCTATGCAATTTCTACAGCACACCCAGGATCTTTATTACACAGCATGGAGAAAATTTGGGAATTCAGAGGCCTGACACACATGCTGCTTTGGACTTTATTGCCAAAAACACAGTTGATGGACAGAATGCAGAACAATGTCATACATTCACCCCAGTACAAGGATCTGGGCCTAAATCCATCGTTTTTTTGCACTCCACACCACCCTGGGTTAGACACTGGCTATATGCAAATCAGCTCTGACCCTGTGCCTCATTGGAACAGTCCAGTCCGAACTACCAAGCCATATCTTTCCCAGACCGGAATCAAGCATCCAAGGACCGGTTTCTGGCTATCAGCCTTCATTCAGCCTGGATAGCTTGACTCAAGTGGTGTGGAGAGCCTGGGACTCATGTCTGAGCATACCCAGCCCACTCGGGGTGAAAATTGCAAAAAACACAGTTGATGGACAGAATGCAGAACAATGTCATACATTCACCCCAGTACAAGGATCTGGGCCTAAATCCATCGTTTATTTGCACTCCACACCACCCTGGGTTAGACACTGGCTATATGCAAATCAGCTCTGACCCTGTGCCTCATTGGAACAGTCCAGTCCGAACTACCAAGCCATATCTTTCCCAGACCGGAATCAAGCATCCATGGACCGGTTTCTGGCTATCAGCCTTCATTCAGCCTGGATAGCTTGACTCCAGTGGTGTGGAGAGCCTGGGACTCATGTCTGAGCATACCCAGCCCACTCGGGGTGAAAATTGCAAAAAACACAGTTGATGGACAGAATGCAGAACAATGTCATACATTCACCTCAGTACAAGGATCTGGGCCTAAATCCATCGTTTTTTTGCACTCCACACCACCCTGGGTTAGACACTGGCTATATGCAAATCAGCTCTGACCCGGTGCCTCATTGGAACAGTCCAGTCCGAACTACAAAGCCATATCTTTCCCAGACCGGAATCAAGCATCCAAGGACCGGTTTCTGGCTATCAGCCTTCATTCAGCCTGGATAGCTTGACTCCAGTGGTGTGGAGAGCCTGGGACTCACGTCTGAGCATACCCAGCCCACTCGGGGTGAAAATTGCAAAAACACAGTTGATGGACAGAATGCAGAACAATGTCATACATTCACCCCAGTACAAGGATCTGGGCCTAAATCCATCGTTGTTTTGCACTCCACACCACCCTGGGTTAGACACTGGCTATATGCAAATCAGCTCTGACCCTGTGCCTCATTGGAACAATCCAGTCCGAACTACCAAGCCATATCTTTCCCAGACCGGAATCAAGCATCCAAGGACCGGTTTCTGGCTATCAGCCTTCATTCAGCCTGGATAGCTTGACTCCAGTGGTGTGGAGAGCCTGGGACTCACGTCTGAGCATACCCAGCCCACTCGGGTGAAAATTGCAAAAAACATAGTTGATGGACAGAATGCAGAACAATGTCATACATTCACCCCAGTACAAGGATCTGGGCCTAAATCCATCGTTTTTTTGCACTCCACACCACCCTGGGTTAGACACTGGCTATATGCAAATCAGCTCTGACCCTGTGCCTCATTGGAACAGTCCAGTCCGAACTACCAAGCCATATCTTTCCCAGACCGGAATCAAGCATCCAAGGACCGGTTTCTGGCTATCAGCCTTCATTCAGCCTGGATAGCTTGACTCCAGTGGTGTGGAGAGCCTGGGACTCACGTCTGAGCATACCCAGCCCACTCGGGGTGAAAATTGCAAAAAACACAGTTGATGGACAGAATGCAGAACAATGTCATACATTCACCCCAGTACAAGGATCTGGGCCTAAATCCATCGTTTTTTTGCACTCCACACCACCCTGGGTTAGACACTGGCTATATGCAAATCAGCTCTGACCCTGTGCCTCATTGGAACAGTCCAGTCCGAACTCCCAAGCCATAGCTTTCCCAGACCGGAATCAAGCATCCAAGGACCGGTTTCTGGCTATCAGCCTTCATTCAGCCTGGATAGCTTGACTCCAGTGGTGTGCAATTTTCACCCCGAGTGGGCTGGGGATGCTCAGATGTGAGTCCCAGGCTCTCCACACCACTGGAGTCAAGCTATCCAGGCTGAAGAAGGCTGATAGCCAGAAACCGGTCCTTGGATTCTTGATTCCGGTCTGGGAAAGACATGGCTTGGTAGTTCGGACTGGACTGTTCCCATGAGGCACAGGGTCAGAGCTGATTTGCAGATAGCCAGTGTCTAACCCAGGGTGGTGTGGAGTGCAAAAAAACGATGGATTTAGGCCCAGATCCTTGTACTGGGGTGAATGTATGACATTGTTCTACATTCTGTCCATCAACTGTGTTTTTTGCAATTTCACCCCGAGTGGGCTGGGGATGCTCAGACGTGAGTCCCAGGCTCTCCACACCACTGGAGTCAAGCTATCCAGGCTGAAGAAGGCTGAAAGCCAGAAACCGGTCCTTGGATGCTTGATTCCGGTCTGGGAAAGACATGGCTTGGTAGTTCGGACTGGACTGTTCCCATGAGGCACAGGGTCAGAGCTGATTTGCATATAGCCAGTGTCTAACCCAGGGTGGTGTGGAGTGCAAACAAACGATGGATTTAGGCCCAGATCCTTGTACTGGGGTGAATGTATGACATTGTTCTACATTCTGTCCATCAACTGTGTTTTTTGCAATTTCACCCCGAGTGGGCTGGGGATGCTCAGACGTGAGTCCCAGGCTCTCCACACCACTGGAGTCAAGCTATCCAGGCTGAAGAAGGCTGATAGCCAGAAACCGGTCCTTGGATGCTTGATTCCGGTCTGGGAAAGACATGGCTTGGTAGTTCGGACTGGACTGTTCCCATGAGGCACAGGGTCAGAGCTGATTTGCATATAGCCAGTGTCTAACCCAGGGTGGTGTGGAGTGCAAAAAAACGATGGATTTAGGCCCAGATCCTTGTACTGGGGTGAATGTATGACATTGTTCTACATTCTGTCCATCAACTGTGTTTTTTGCAATTTCACCCCGAGTGGGCTGGGGATGCTCAGACGTGAGTCCCAGGCTCTCCACACCACTGGAGTCAAGCTATCCAGGCTGAAGAAGGCTGATAGCCAGAAACCGGTCCTTGGATGCTTGATTCCGGTCTGGGAAAGACATGGCTTGGTAGTTCGGACTGGACTGTTCCCATGAGGCACAGGGTCAGAGCTGATTTGCATATAGCCAGTGTCTAACCCAGGGTGGTGTGGAGTGCAAAAAAACGATGGATTTAGGCCCAGATCCTTGTACTGGGGTGAATGTATGACATTGTTCTACATTCTGTCCATCAACTGTGTTTTTTGCTTTGGACTTTATAGCACTAACTGTCCTAAGGAATGACTCACTCCATGACTACATGTATTGCAATAATTTAAAAACACATCAACTAAGCAAATTATTCTGCCACATGTTTCTGAAATATATTTTGACTCACACTGTGATCTTAGACACATGACAGTATGCCTTGCAATTTAGTAAAATGATTACTACAGTGAAAGGGGTTCTTGTAGATAGTGCTGTTTCAGGGTTTAGGGCAGTGCAGTGGTGTTCAGGCATTGTTCTAAACTCAGAATTATCAGTCCCACCTTGAACCTCTACAGTGTCTGAACACCACTGCACTGTCCTAAACTCTGAAATACCATCCCTAGTAAAACCTGCTAAACTCTTTCAACACTACTGCACTGCTGTAAACCCTGAAACATAATTTTCAGCAAATGACCCTATAATGTTCAAACACTACTGCATTGTCCTAAACTCTGAAACAGCACTCCGTGCATTATCACCTACACTGCCCGAACTCTGCTTCTGTGCCTTAAAATTACTTATGGAGTGAACCAGACTTAACAACATATAGTGCTTCTAATTGATATGTAGTATGCTAGTAGTGGTCTACAATTGTAAATAAAATAATGAAATATGTTTTTTTTCTTCACAACAGATTTTAATTATCTACAGAAAGAAAAAAGAAAATGCCGTCTAAAAATGTGAGAAGAAAAAAATATAAACAGGCTTACATTTCCAAGAAAAAAGAAGTACAAAATTAATCTAAAGAGCAATGTCTGGAAAAAGCAAAGAAAGCTCCTGGTAAGTCAACAAAGGATTTTATAAGGAAAATAACACAATTTAAAAAAACTGTTGACAATCAGGAAAACAAAACTGTAAGTACGAAGAAAAGCCAGAAAAAAACAAAAAATGATGGAAAAATAAGTGTGAAAGATAGACGAAAAAATCAGTTTGTTGAGATTCGGAAGCGAATGTTTTATAACAGAGTTGTTGGAAATGTATTAAATAATGTAAAGAATTGTAAGAAAAACTGCTTTTTATAAGAAGAAAAAACATATCCAGTCAATTGTGGACAAAGCTTTTCAATTAAAAAAACCCTGTTTGTTTTAGTAATCAGTAGGATTCGAACACTAGATACGCCAATCAATGTTATGAAGGTCAAAAGCAAGTGGAAAAGACTAATTAATAGAACTAATTTTCGTAATGTTTTTTCTGGAGAATGGAAACAAAGTTCAAGTTGTGAGCCGTTTTTTAATGAAGAGAGTTACTTTCAGAGTAATGATTTGTTGCATGCAGTTGACACCAGTGGCAGCGCTTGCGAGGTTAAGAATGGTAGCCCAATTGAAAAAGAGACAATTGTCCCTAGAAATGCAGAAGAGGTGTTAGCTGATGAAGTTTTAGCGAGACGTCCTAAGGTTCCAGTGTACACTTGGAATTGTAGTAGTATTTGTAGTGTACGACAGGATTCAATTGATTTTTTTCACAATTTTTTACGTAAGTATAGAAAGAATAGTGTTAAACAGAAGATTAAGATGTTGCAAGAATTAGACCCTTGCAGAGTGAGAGAAAAAACGGGTTTGCAAGGTCATTCTTTGGCTTGTCTTTCTAAAAAAGTACATCAGAGTGTTTTTCACCATTTTAGAATGTTAGCAGTGCATCATACTGAAGTGAGGAAATTAGTGAGAAGGTTGTATTATGCAAAAAGTCCAGCACTTAAGCTAAAACAGTTAAACAGTGCTCTTTTGCATGGATCTGAGTTAGATGTGAAGAAATTGAGGTTAGTTACTTTGGTCCTGAAGAAGAAAGTGCAGAAACAGATACATTAATAGAAGGAAATGTGGAAGAAAATGTACAGAATTTTAGTACAGAAAATTTTGAGCAAGAAATTACAAGGTTTAAGGTCATTTCAGATGAAAAGCCAAACTTTTCTTGTCTTTGTTGTAGACGAATTTATTATAAAAATCAGACCAGGTTAGTTGATCTATATTTAAAAAGTGAAAAGGAGAATAATAATGAGTGGAAGGAATTTGCAACTTATTGTTGGTAGAGAATTGCTTTGATTTGGGTTCTGATCAACGTATTTGTAAATATTGTTATAATAAACGATATGAGAATAAGATGCCTGCTAGTGCTGTTCATAATAATCTTGAGTTGGTAAATATTCCTTCTGAACGGATGGGTTTAAATACTTATGAGTCTATTCTCATTCAATGTGTGCATCCATTTCAGGCTATTGTTCGCATGGAGCCTAAGACAGGGAAATTGCCTCCTTCAGATTTACAGAGAGGATTAAAGGGAAGAGTTGTATATTTGCCTCTAAATTTAGAGAAAAATACAGAAACAATTGGTGTAGAAAATGTGGAAGAGGAACCTCTAGTTATTCTAGTTAATGGCGTTCCTACGAAGAGTAAGAAAATCTGGCAAGAATTAGTGGATGTCAGGAAAGTGAAAAAGGCAACGTTGTATTTGGTAAAAAATAATGAATACTATAAAAATGTGTATGTAGGAGAAGAAGAAACAACTGTAGAAGAGGAGAGTGATTTGCCAACTGCACAAATTGAAAAAGTGGATAAGTCCAGAACTGAAGAAATTCATGAACATTATAGTGTGCATCCACTTCACTCTAAAGAAGTGATGGAAACTACTATTGAGTTATTTCAAATAAAAGAAGCGAAAGGAAGTCCCATTAGTGTATGGGAAGAAAGCTTGGAAGCTCGTTGCTTCCCTCAGTTATTTTCAACAGGCAAAGGTGGACGATATGATGAACGACCTGTGCAGATTCCTGCATTTGAATACCGCCAATGTATTCCATATTTGTTTCATTTTCTGTTTGAGAGTGACGTGTCTGGACTTTCTTATGCAGTGAACCATATACTAAAAAGTGGAGTACATTTGAAAAATGTTTCGGCAAAGGACTTCATATATAATGTTTTGGAATCTCACCTAATTAATCTCATGGCATGTCAGTCAGTCAGTCAAAGTTCTTTATTTCGATTAATTAAAATCATAAAAGACAGTACAAAATCATCTTCCGCACGTTAAGATTATATAAAAGATTAAGAACACATTTGATTTTTACAATTCATATAAACCAAGTTTAAGGTACTTTAAAACAATATAAAATTGTACGAGAGTTCCTTATCTAACGGCAATTTGAATCCAGTATAAAGTGCATCATTTGGTATCATTTAGTATATCAATTAATGGCCATAACCCCATTTGAACCTGCAGAACAATTACAGTTAGAGAAGTCTCCTTTTATTTAACCGGGCTGCTGCCACCAAAAAACTGGCTACACATAGGTGACCTGGACAGAACTAAGCATTTGTAAATATAGGAGGGCAGGCCTTACTTGTACAAAACCAGATTCCTGCAGAATTGGATTTAAAAAACTTTTTCGCGCCACCGAGAAGTGCTCGCAGAACATTACCAAGTGGAGCGTATCCTGTAAGGAAAAGCTGTCACAAGTACATGGTGGTGTATCTTCTGGTTGAAATGAAATGAAAATGGATTTTATAAAGCGCAAATAGTTGCCCGGGGCGTCCAAGCGCTGTAACTAAAATGGATTCTCAAAAAGGAACGGAAAACACAGGGGGGTAAGGAGGGACCTATTTATTAAACAAAAAAGTTTTCAATTGTTTCCTGAAGGAGGCTAGGTCAGGGTTAGACCTTAGGTGTAGTGGGAGAGTGTTCCACAGCCTAGCCACATTCAGGGTGAAAGAACGGCCACCCGCTCTGGTCCGTTTAACCCTAGGCACAATGGCCAGAAAAGCATTGGCTGAACGCAGCTGTCTGCTGGGGAGATACGGAGTAATTAGAGGGAGGTTGATTGCAGGACCTGTTTCCCAGAATGATTGATGGGCTAAACAAAGGGACTTGAAGCTAATCCTGTCCTTAACAGGGAGCCAATGCAGTGTTTTCAGTCCCGGTCTAGCAGAACTCCTCCGGGGGATCTGCAGTAGGGTGCGAACCGCACAGTTTTGGATTATTTGCAGTTTTCGCAAAGTGGAGCCCGGTGATCCAAGATAGAGTGAATTTCCAAAATCCAACCTAGAATGGATCAAGCCCTGGACAACAATTTGTTTGGCCTTAAATGGAAGCAGGGGAAGTATTCTCCTTAGCATTCTAAGAAGGCCAAAACAAGTGGCCGATAGCTTGGTGGCCTGATAGTCCAAAGTTAGGGACCTGTCCAGCCAAATACCCAAGCTCTTGATAGCGTTCTTGGGAGCTGGCGGGGGGCCTAGACAGGCTGGCCAAATTGAATCCACCGAGGGTGGAGCTGAGCGTCCCAAGAGCATGACCTCTGTCTTGTCCCCATTAAGCTTGACACAAGACAGGGTCATCCAGCTGTTTACTTCGCTCAGGCAACCTGCCAGATCCACCGAGTCCGCAGAGCCATCAGCCTGCGCCAGGGAGACCACCAGCTGGGTATCGTCCGCATAGGTAACGATCTTAATACCATATGGATGGAAGATCCCAGCCAGCGGCCTCATGTAGACGTTAAACAACGTCGGGCTAAGCGAGGAGCCCTGCGGGACTCCACAGCCTAGAGGTCTGCTGGCAGAGGTGGTATTTCCCTCGAAGGCCTGAAAGGCTCTGCCACTCAGAAAGGACCTGATCCATTTCAACGCTCCCCCCTGGATTCCAATATCATGGACGCTGCAGTAAGATTTCGTGATTCACGGTGTCAAAAGCAGCGCTTAGATCGGGGAGGATGACCGCTGCCGATCCTCCTCGATCTAAGATTCCTCTTGTTTCCTCCAGAACTGCCAGTAAGGCGGATTCCGTCCCATGTTTGGGACGGAAGCCTGTTTGTGAAAGATCAAGCAGCTGGTTGTTTTCCAGGAAGTTGGTCAAAAGACTGTTGATATATTTCTCCAATATCTTGCTGATCCAAGGGAGCAAGGAAATGGGACGATAATTACTGAGGTTATTTATGTCCATGTGGAATTTTTTCACGAGTGCCTTCACTTGAGCCTCTTTCCATGCTGGTGGGACCGTGTTAGTGGAGATAGAGGCATTAAGTACCTCCAACATAACAGGAAGGATGATATGACTAACCGCCATTAGGGAGATCGGAGGTGCAGGATCACAGGGGGAGCCTGATTTTACTTGAATTTGAATTTGAATTTAAAATACTTATAGAGCGCGGCGTTCACCAGACGGTTTCTTGGCGCTTTGAAGGCACAGTAAGCAGGAGCGAAGCAATGGATGGATTAGTGCGGGAAAGCCTGATTGAACAAAAAAGTTTTCAAGCCCTTACGGAAGAGGAAGTAGTGTTTGGTCGACCGCAGATGGTCGGGGAGGGAGTTCCAGAAGGTGGATGCCAAAAATGAGAAATTGGCCCCTCCCCACTTTTTCCGCTTGTAGCGGGGTACCTGTAGAAGGGATTGAGAAGAAGAGCGAAGATCTCTGGCAGGGACATATTCCTTTATCAAGGAGATGATAAAGGCAGGGGCTGTTCCCTGGCGTGCCTGAAAAACCATGCAGCCAGTTTTAAAGAGGGAACGTTCCCTGACAGGCAGCCAGTGGAGCGCCTCCAGTAACGGAGTTGAATGATGAGAGCGGGGGAGGCCGTACATAGCCGGGCTGCCTGGTTTTGCACCAGCTGGAGCTTTCGTAAGCTGTAGGCTGGAAAGTCGTTGTACAGGGCATTGGCATAATCCGGCCGGGAGATCACTAAGGCAGACATGATCAACTTAAGTGCCAGAGGGGAAAAAAAGCGGGAAACAATGCGAATAGTACGAAGAGTGAAGAAGCAGGAGGAGACGACAGAGCTAATTTGTGAGTGAAGGGTGAGGTGATTATTCATTTTGATGCCTAAGGTCTTAACTGTAGGAGAGGGAGTGGGAGGGGAACCCAAAGAAGAAGGCCAAAATAAAGAATTCCAGGGACTGGAAGAGCCGCCAGTGAGAACCAGCTCGGTTTTATCCGGGTTCAACTTCAGATGATTGTGGCTCATCCAGTCCCTGATGAAAATCATAATAGTCTGAAAGTTAGAGATAGAATGGGGAGAAGGAGAAAGGTTGAAGACAAGCTGGAGGTCATCCGCATAATTATATACGGTGACCTCCAGCTGCTGGAGTGCAGAAATCAGAGGATACAGGTAGAGATTGAACAAAAGAGGGGAAGAGAGGAACCCTGGGGAACACCACAAGTGATCTTAAGTGGAGTTGCCGTGAAATCCCCCAACCGGACAGCCTGGGTGCGATCCCTCAGGAAGGACGATAGCCAGACCAGGGCTGAGCCCCCGATTCCCGCCGCTCTGATACGTGAAAGCAGAATGGAGTGGTCCACTGTATCGAAAGCGGCGGAGATATCGAGGAGCACCAGGGCCTATTGTTTATTTTGGTCCATGCCCTCCCTGAGGTTGTCCAGGACCGACACCACGACGGACTCAGTAGAGTGCCTAGGCCGGAAGCCCGCTTGACAAGGCAACAGGCCCCCTGTTGCTTCCACGTGGGCACTGAGTATCGAAGCAACATGGCGCTCGAGCACCTTGCCCAAGTAGGGCAGCAGGGAGATGGGGCGGTAATTAACTGGGGCGGATGGATCTGCACCAGGCTTCTTCAAAATAGGCACTATTGTGGCAGATTTTAGTACTGGAATCACAACCCCTCGCGCAAGGGAGCTATTAAGAAAAGTGATCGGGGGCTGAGTGCAGACAGAGTAAATCTGTTGAAGGATGCGGGCTGGACAAATATCGGCCAGGGAACCTGACTTTACCTTAGAAAGAATTTCCAAAAATACTTCTTCAGTGAGAGGGGGGATTGAAGACAGGTGACACTGGACTATGGGAGGGAGGGGATCAATAAAAGTAGAAGAAGGGGGTGGGATGTTAGTCTTAATATTGGTGATTTTATCCAGAAAATAATAATTGAGTAAATAGCATAAGGGCTGGGTAGGAGGGAGTTTAGGGGTGGTCCTCTCAGAGAAGGCTAAATCATGTACGATAGTAAAGATCTCCCTAGATTTATTCTCTGCCGCCAGGATTTTTAATGAAAAATAGGCAGTTTTTGCTCCTAGAATAGCTTTTTTATAATCCTGTAGTAATGTGAGGTAATGGGTTTTTAGTAGGGGACAATAGTCCCTTCTCCATTGCCTCTCAGCTCGCTGGAGGATCAGCTTTTTATCCTTTAAGTCTTCGCTGAACCACCGGTTAGACTCCTTAGGTCTTTTGGTTGAGATCCGACGCAAAGGAGCTACTAAATCGCAGCCTCCAGCGAGCCAGGTATCGATAGCAGTGGCTTGCAATGAAGAAGATAGGCCCACCAGGTTAGGAGTTCAGGAGAGAAGAGGATAGTGAGGGGAGGTCAACACGGTTCCAGTTCCGTGCCCAGGTGTTTTTTGCAAGCGGAACCTTAGTGGCAGGGTGGAGGGAAAAAGAGATAAGAGCATGGTCAGACCATGGGCATGGGGACACAGATATGGATGAAATGGAATAATTGAGAGACCAAACTTGGTCTAGCACATGTCCGTGTATGTGTGTTGGAACTTGAATGTGGGGGATAAATTTCAAAGATTGAAGTGATTCTGTGAATTGCTTGGAGGATGTGCATTCATGGGGATCTGTGGGCCAATAGTTAAAATCGCCTAACACTAAGACTGAGGCATAATTAACCGCCAGCGTGGCCAATATGTCCTGAAAGGCTGGCATAAACAGTGGAGTAGACTGGGGCGGGCGATACATTAGCAGACAGGTGAGCGGGGGTGAGAAGGTAGATGAGCGAACCACAAGATGCTCAGCGGGGACAATAGGGGAAGAGGGGAGAAGTTGGAAGTTGTACTCAGACCGGGCAATAAGCGCCACGCCACCCCCTATCTTGCCCGCCGGGTGGTCAGCACGAAGGGCCACATAAGCAGGGGGAAGGGCAGCCAGAAGGGAAGGTAGAGAGGACTCACAAAACCAGGTTTCGGTTAGAAACAGTATGTCGGGCTTGTGAGAATCCAGTAGAACAAACAGTTCTTGATGGTGTTTCACCAAAGTGGTAAGCAATTCCAGATGTAATGGAGGGAACTCAACCAACCCGGATGACAAATGTCCAGTTTGTCCTGCTTAGGGTTTGCCGGGATATCTACTGGGACATTAGAGGAGGTGCTTGAGAACGCTGAATAGATACGATCTATTTTGTTGTAAAAAAAGTCCACAAGATCATTACAGCGAGCCTGTAAGTCTTCACTGTTTACAGGGGGCTGGGGAAGCCTGGTAAGACTCTTTACAATCCTGTAGATCTCCTTAGAGTTAGAGCTGGCTTCGGAGATTTTATGTGTATAGTAGGAGGTTTGAGCTTTCTTTATCTCCGTCTTATAGTCACTGATGGATTGTCTATACAATATTTTATCTGGGTCAGTATAGCCCAGGCGCCACTTTCTCTCTAACCTTTTACATTTACGCTTAATGTCTCTAAGCTCCTCCGAATACCAAGGGGCTGAGATTCTGGATCTTTTTGCCAGGGTTTTTCTAACGGGAAGTACGATATTCAATGACTTGGATATCCAGTCATTGAATTTGTCGTTCGCTATCAAAGGATCTGGGTTGATAGATGGAGTTGTAGCTTGTAACACACCAACCCACTTATCAAGTGGAAGTTTGGACCAATTTCGTGCTTCCCGTAGCCCTGGTGTCAACACAGGGGGCTTATGAATGTTCCAGATCAGCGGGAATAACCTATGGTCGGTCCACGGGAGCGCGATGGGAGGCTCTGCCTTCAAATCAAGGCAGTTGCTAAACACAGGATCAAGCAAGTGACCCTTAGTGTGAGTAGGTAATGAGACAAGCTGGGCTAGCTGAAGTGCAGAGAGGTCAGCGGTCAACTCCTGGGCCATGTGGTCGCTAATGTCATCAAAGTGTAAATTCAAATCGCCCAGCAGGGTGAAATTGGCTGTGGAAGCAGCAAGATCAGCAACTGCTGGGGGCAGTGAGCGCAGGAACGCTTTGACCGGTCCCGGAGGACGATAAATCAAAGCTCCAGAGAAGCTACTGTTTGGCGAAAGCTCCAGGTTAAAGGACATGCTTTCACAGTCCAAGAAAGGACTAGGGGAGCAGCAACAGATATAATGATCTTTAAATATTATCGCTAATCCACCGCCTTTCCCTATTGAGCGATCTATCCTAGCTATTTGATAGCCCTGTGGGAGTGCTTGTATTAAATCGGGTAGTGAATGCGGGGTAAGCCATGTCTCAGTGAGAAAAAATATGTCTGGATTTAGCTCGCCCAGTAGCAAGGAGAGTTCTATTTGGTGTTTGGGCAGGGACCTGCAATTAAGAAGGAACATCTTGTAGGTATGCTGGGCCTTGTTAATGAAAGTAGTTTTAATATTGATGGTACAGTGCTGGCAATGGGATGGCAACTTTAAAGGGTGGTAGGAATGATTGCATGATGCCTTAACAGGAGGTCGCAGGCCAACTAGCTCGTTGGAGCTGTACCTCCTAATATAATTGGAAAAAGGGGCAGGGATTGTGGCCCCTGGTCCCGTCCGGGCGCGGACGGGCGCAGACGGGCTTGTTTTTGGCGCGCCTTCGGCTGCCCGGACGAGAAGATGTCATCTTTTTATCCAGTCTGAGGCGGGGTAGGAGGCGTCCAACAGCTCGAGCGCGACCCAGAATCCCCCAATATGGCGTCTTAGAGCCCTGCCTCCTACAGCGTCAACACTAGGTCTGCTGCGCTGTGAGCGGGTTCAAAAGCGGCAGAAACTACGGGGAGCCTGCGACGTTTTAAAAAGGCATAAGGTAACACAGGTATGAACATAAATGAAAATGCACACAATTAAAATAATTTTCCCCCATTTAGGATATATACCTAACGTGAGATGAATAAGGTTGAACCGGAATCTGACCAAAAGAAAGCGATGGAAGGGCTTGGTGACATACTTCAGATACGGTTCAATCCCTGGGGAGATTAATAGACAGTAAATGGATCTCACCATAGGTTTTCTAAGTTCTTCCTCCTCCCTTTCCGCCTCCAGCAAGAAGCGAAAATTATGCTTGATCCACCCTATATTCTCCTTCTTGATGCCCTGTGGCGATGAATACAATTCTGGTTGGCCCAACATGCCGCATGCCGCTCGACAGCCATTGGACCCTGTCCACCTTCTCAAGGGCAACACAATCCTTCAATATCAGGTGGTTAAGAGTGATCTCTTCGTTCAGCCAGGTTTTGACCCAACTAATCAACTGAGCCATTTTCAGATAGTCTGAGACAGCCCAGTCCCACTTCACAGTGTGTAGAGAATGTGGGGGATGATTGCGGGAGTGACAAAAGGGATCTGAGGAACCTATTTTCTGCAGTTTGTATCTTGGGCGATAATACGTAACCCCAGATATCCGAACCATAGGAGGCAATTGCCAAACACTTTGATTTATAGATCTTTAGCATTGCTTCCATGGGTCTTGCTCCCAATCTTTTAGAGAAGTTCAAAAGAGCTGTAGTAGATCTTGCAACTACGTTACTCTTTAGCTTCATCTGAGGGCCCCAGTTCCCCTTTTTGTCAAATAGAACTCCCAAGTAGGAGAAAAACGGCACCCTTGACATTACGGTACCGTTGCACGTGAAGGTTTTGACCTTCATGTTTTTATTCCGTGCTCCGGCAACCATTACATGGGATTTTGTGGTGTTAACCTTTAAATCCAGGGCTTCCATAAAACTGCCAAAGGGATCCAACAGCCTCTGTAGGCCCATGCCCGTGCGTGCAAGTAGGACGGCATCATCCGCGAACAGGAGGACTGTGATACCCGACCCACCTATACGCGGAATATCCAATGTAGCCAAGTCCAATGATTTTTCAAGGGCGTTGATATGAATAGTAAAAAGAAGAGGGGCCAGAATACAGCCTTGTCTGACCCCCCTTCTAGAGCTAAATTGTCCAGTACACCGGCCTTCCCTCGTAACCCTGACAGAGGCGGACAGGTCCTGATGAAGATCACTTAAAAAATTAACCAAGGACGCATCCAAACCCATCTCCCGCAAAATAAACCATAATTTTGAACAGTTAACTAAATCAAATGCCGACGATAGCTCCATGAAACCCAAATATAAAAGTCCCTCCTTCACGACTGTATATTTACTTATAAGGAAGTATAAATTTAAACATTGGTCCATGGTACCCCTGTGTGGTCTAAAATCATACTGGAGGTTGCAGAGGACCCCCCTGTCTGCAAGCCAGTCCCCCAATCTCTGTAAAATGACCCTGCCCAAGATTTTAATGGCAGAGTCCAACAATGAGATTGGCCTAAACAGGCGGGGTCCCCTCTATTCCCCTTTTAAAAAATAGGAACTATGACCGAAGAGGACCAAGAGGACAGGAAACCTGCAATGGATGCCGCATTAAACACATTGGTCAGGATTTGTACCCAAAATTGTGGATACAGGATGTACAACTCTGCCGGAACCCCTTCCGGGCCTGGGGCCTTATTTCTGCTTGTCTCTTTAATCGCCCTTTCAACCTAGGCCAAGTAGAACCTGATGGGCATAGCGTGCCGAACGGTAGCAAGGTCGGCAAACGCTGGACCCCTCTGATCTATGTCATAAATGCTTTTAAAGTGTGCAAGCCAACTCTCATCTGAGATCACACAGTCCGTATCCAGATTCTCCTGGTCCGAGAAGAACGGCTGATTAATAACAGCCCAGAATTTCCTGCTGTGCCTACTCACATCCACAGATTGCAGATTTTCCCAAGCCTCCTCCTTAATTTGACGCTTGCGTGTTATGGTTGCTATTTTATACTCCTTGCGGAGATCAGCAACTAAGGCTCTATTCCTCGGTCTATGTTTGAGTGCCTAAGTAGGGCACCGTGAGCGATTGAACAATTTTTGTCGAACCATTTATAGGCCCTCCTTGTATGGGCGGTGTCACCAGCCTCTAAATCTTTGGAGATCTGCTTACACACTGCTACATAAGCATCAACAACATCAGCACCTGCAGCAGTGTCGTCCAAGCAGACAGCCAGGTTGGCCTCAGTTTTAAGTGCGAGTTCCTCAAAAAAAGCTTCTGAGACAACCCTGTTCCATTTAATCCGTCTCCCCTGGTCTATGGTCGACAGGTGCCTAGGCGCCCCCTCTCTTAAGTCATTCTGTTTCCTGAAGATGACAAGATCAACTTCAAGCAGGACCGGGTTATGGTCGCTGAAAGTTGAAGTCACTACGCTATAGCCCATAGTTTTAGCCAAGACACCAGGGGATATGTAATCAATAACAGTGTTTGTCCCTCTCCCTATAAAGGTTGGAGCTCTCGCCTCCCCATTACCAATATCTGGTTCAAATAAATTCATGGTGGAGAGGAGACCCTCAAGGGCCTCTCCCTCCTTACTGTGCTCAAAATGGGGCACCCCCTCACACGGTGACCCTCCATAAATGTCATTATAGCATTCCCACAAGCAAGGATGTATATTAAAATCTCCCAGAAGAACCACCTCTGGGGCAGAAGAAATATCTTGTTTATAGACTGACAGAAATTGCTCCAGGGCGCTCAAGTGCTCGTTCAAAGATGAGCCCTCCCTGGCGTTATCAAAATTAATAAGTAAAAATTTCTGCTGTACGGAAATAATCCATTCAATTATGAGGAAGTTCATTGAGACAGTTTCCAGTTTCTTAAAAACCCCTACCAAGTTCAGTGAAAGAAAAATGAGGAATCCCCCTTTAGGTCTTCCCACTAATCCAGGGACTGCAGGGACGGAGAAACTAAGATACCTGTCCAATAAAAAACTGGAAGAGGTGTCCCAGGTCTCCTGGAGGGCGAGAATATCATACTGCTTAGTAAACTCCAGCCAAATTGGATCCGTGGCTTTAGATCTAAAGCCTGCCACGTTCCAGGTCAAGATTTTGCATATGGGCCTCTGGGGAACTACCTCAACCCTCTCCTCTACCGCTCTGCAAGGTAGTCAATCGTTCGTGTCCATTGAGGCCAAGGGAGAGAAACGATTAGTGAGACCTATCTCTACTGAAGATGGACCACCCTGCTGAGCAACAACACATTCGCTAGGGGATCCCATTTGTGCCCTCCCTGACGACTCTCGTGTAGACCTTTGTTGTGTTGTATTATAAGCCTAGTAATGTGACGGGCGCAAGATGGTGCGAGGGGGCCCTTCCTGATTTATCACATTGGTTTTCCTAATTGGCCTTATAGGCCTATCTGGGGGGTAAAAAAAGTCAAGAGGGAGAGGTCTAATACCGTCATTTGTCAGGTCTGAAGCATCCCAGAATAGTCTTTGAGCGCTGGCCTGATTGTTAAAATTTACCACTAGACAATCCCCTGGAATACACTTTGGGTGAGGCCCTACCCAACCAACCCTCCTTGCCATGATTACGGTGCTTGTAATGTCTGTATCTCCACTGCTAAACTGGGAACAACATTTCCTGGCCAAAAACATGAGGTCATGGGTAGTCTCGCTAAAAACGGCCACTAGAGGGGCAGCCTCCGGAGGCAATTCCAGGCAACTATCCCTACAAAGAGCCGGTTTAACTCCATAGTTAATGCTCGAAGTCCCAAACCTCATGCGCCCCTGCCCCTCCTGGACATCCCCGATAACCAGGCTTATTTCCCTTAAAGCTTCTGGGGCCTTATTTATAGTTTTAGCCCTAGGTTGAGTAACATTTAGATTTTGAGAGTTGGCCAAGTTCCCCGTTTGGCCGGATTGTTGTTTTAGAAAAACATCAATTTTCTCACATTTGCCAAACAGTCCCGCTACACATACATTTAGAGTGTCCACAATATCTTTAGCAATGGCCACCAGTGCGGGTTCAAGTCTTGATGTAAACAGGTCTTCTACAATGTTACAAACATGTTCCCTTATGCTGGCATCCCGATGAAAAGCTTTACCCGGTAGATTTTTCTTCTTAGAGGCTTTTATCAAAGACCTTCGCCTACGAGTATTCTTGAGGGGGGGGCAGTGGGGTTGTAACCTTTTGGGATGGTTGAGAATGCGGGGGACTTGGAGGAGCAATAGGGTGCTCAGCTGTAGAAAGGGTGTTTGCAATCACAATTGTAGGTTCCAATGGTACACTTGGGGTATAACCAGTTTCTAATACAGGATCAGTGTTGGCAGAACCCAGCCCCAGTTCCATCTCAGCATATGCTCTTTCCTTAGTCAAGACACCCACCGCAAAGGTCAAGTAAGAAATTATAGATTCCGATTTCCTGGGAATCTTGGCATGTTTACCTTCGTGATCGCTCCGGCATAGCTGCTTTCTCTTCCCCATAGCGAGTGTCAGTAGGGTGGCCCAGCCTGGCCTCTGCCATCCTCGGACGGCTTCAGATGGCCCGCCCTTTGCCCGGGCTTAGCCCGGGATGCTCCCGCGCGTGACTTGTGGGTGAGAGGCGTTCCCTCCAGTTAAGGCACCTCCGGGCACGATGATGTTGTCACAGCCACGCCTGCAGCCTGGGGCAGCTGGGTAGTGTAGTTCACATGGCGGCGGCGCGATGTTCAGCGCGGCCAGGCAAGGTTCCGTGTCCCTCACGGAGATGTAGAGGAAGGTAAGTGCAAGGTGTGAGCCGTTGCCCTCACGGCGTAGTGCTCTGGATAAGCTGTGACCCCCGAGAGCTTTTGGCGCTCCCTCCAGTTAAGGTGCCTCCGGGTGCGACAATGACGTCACAGCCGCGCCTGCAGCCTGAGGCAGCTGGGTAGTGTAGTTCACCTGGCGGTGGCGCGATGTTCAGCGCGGCCAGGCAAGGTTCCCTGTCCCTCACGGAGATGTAGAGGAAGGTAAGTGTAAGGTGTGAGCCGTTGCCCTCACGGCGTAGTGCTCTGGATGAGCTGTGACCCCCCATGGCATGTCAGCATGGTACTAATGATTATTGGTACCATCGTCATGGGGAATTGAAATGTATGCTAAGAAACTTAGGAACTCCTACATGGTTCCTTACTCTAAGCTGTGCAGAGTATGCTTGAGAAGATTTACTTCAATTTCTTCGAGAGGCAAATGCTAACATAGCAAATATAGAATACAAGACACCTGGAGAACTGTGCTCTTTGGATCCAGTTAATGTATGCCAGTATTTCAATCATAGATTTGAAGCTATGATGTCTTTTATCACAAACAAACAAAAATCCTCCTCTTGGAGAGGTTCTGGATTTCTTTTGGAGAAAGGAGTATCAAGCAAGAGGTGCTCCTCACATACATATGCTGCTATGGATCAAAGATGCCCCCAAATTTGGAACAGATTCAGATGACACAGTGATGAGTTTTATTGAACAATATTCTACATGTGCTGTATCCAAAAGTACAGTAGAAAAGAATTTAAGACATCAAGTTTTACGGTTTCAAACCCATCGTTGTGGAAAATACTGTAGTCGAAAGTACAAATCTAAGGATAAGTTCTACACAAAATGTCGATTTGCATTTCCACGTCCAGTATTAATAAAAGGAAGAGTGAACAATTTTATGTCATCTTTGCGTCATACTGTCACAAGAAAATCACCGAAAAATACCTACAACTTAAAAAGAAATGAAAAGTCAAAATACTTACATGACTATAACCCAGTCATTTTGTCCATGTGGAATGCTAACATGGATATTCAATATGTTGCAGACAACTCGATTGCTGTGACTCGATATGTAACGTCTTACATTAATAAATCTGAAAAGACGGAACTAAAGGAAATGTGGGAAGAAATTTCTCATGAAAAGAGCCTAAGTAAGAAATTGTACAGCTACAGTTTGAAGATGTTGTCTCATCGAGAAATCGGAGCATATGAATGTTCAGATCGTTTATCATCTGCAAGTCTATACTCCAAATCTAGAACAATCATTTGGGTGAGTTTAGGTCTTGCAAGAACACGAAACCGAGTTTTGAAATCTGTACAAGAAATTGAGTATTTAGCAGAGAACCAGACAGTACGGATATTTTCAAGACAAATATGTTGGATACATACTATCCAAATAGAAGTAATCATCTTGAGAACGTTTGTCTCTATGAAGTACTGCGAAGCTTTACTTTTAAGAAGAATATTACAGAAGATATCAATAAAGGAGTATATGCTGTGAATAGATCTGAAGGATGTTTAGTGAGTGAAATAAAGAAAAGGACGTTTGATTCATCATCGAAAACTAAGTTACGAAACTGCTGACAAAAGGCAATTTTACTATTTAGCTCTTTTGCAACTCTTTAAGCCATGGCGAACAGAACTGCAACTACTTGGAGATTTTGACAGTTATGAAGATTTATTCAACGCAACTAAAAATACTATAGAATGTCCTGTTTTTACTAATTATCTGAAAATTTTGAACGACGAAATGCAGCAAGAAGCTACAATTGCAGCAGAGATTGCTAGAGACAGTTCTCAAGACAGTCAAAGTTCTCCTTCGTTGAGTCAGGATCCACTAGGAGAACCAATTATTCAAAATGAAGCAGCGACTACCATGGATGAGGTGGTAACAACAATGCAACAAGCTCAAGAGGATGTAATAAACTTAGAAAAATTGGAAAAACAACTAAATGATGAGCAAAAACAAATATACGATCAAGTGACTGAACAGATTGAGCATGGTTTATATCACGAGAAAAAAGAGTGCTCATGTACGTCATTTAAACCTGTCTGACTGTAAGTGAGTGGAGAAGCAGGAACTGGAAAAAGTTTTCAAATTAAAGCAATTGCAACTTATCTACAGAAAAGAACTGAGTCGTCACTCTCTTGTGTTGTTACTGCTCCAACTGGCAGCTCATAACATTAAAGGGATTACTTTATATCGTTTATTGATGCTGCCAGTAGAGCATGAAAATAAATTAGAATACCACAAGCTATCTGGAGAAGCTTGTTGTGAAGTTTCTAGAGTCTTGAAAAAAATGAAACTTCTCATTATTGATGAGGTAAGCATGGTATCAAATGTAATGCTTGCCTTTGTGCATTTAAGAATGCAACACATCCTTAAAACAGAGTATGATGTGTTATTTGGCGGCAAACACGTCATAGTTTTTGGAGTTCTACTACAACTAACTCCTGTGAAAGGACAGCCAGTATTTAAAACAGTTACACATGAAGACACCAGAAAGTGCCTGGGAAGTATTGGAAATGTTAATATTTGGTCATATTTCGAATATTCAGAACTCATTACAAATATGCGACAGGCAAAGCATGCTGATTATAAAAGTATTCTTGAAGATATAAGAATTGGAAAAGTGAGTAAACACGGCAAAGAAGCTTCACAGGCCCGATTACTTACAAATTTGTTTCCATACGAAAATATTCTGGAAAATATTTGGATTATGCCAGTTCTCTTTTGGTAGGGGTGAACCAAGCTGAAATTACACGTCTGCAATGGGTGCAGAACGCGGCAGCCAGAGCTGTGGTTGGACTGCCCAGGTTTTGCTCCGCTGCTAATACTCTGAAGTCTCTGCATTGGCTCCCAGTCAAGCAGAGGATTCAGTTTAAAGTGCTCTGTTTGTCCTATAAAATCTTTAAGGGCTAGTCGGCTCCGATTCTTACGAATCTCTTGACGCCCGCGCCCTGAGATCCCTAGGCCAGGATCTCGCAGTTGTCCCTCGGTTCAAGCTTAGCCGAGCTGGAGGCCGCTCATTTCGAGTTCGGGCTGCGGCCCTTTGGAATTCTCTTCCTTTAAAGATACGTGCGTCTGATAATCTCTTTTTATTTCGTAGGGCCATCAAGACTTTTTTATTTTCTTAAGCCTGTTCCTTTCTAGTCTGCTGTCTTTTTAGTTGTGTTGTGTTGGTTACTTTGTCAGGCGCCAGGACGCCCCTTTGCTGGGGCAGCTGTGCGCCGAATAAATGTCCATAACATAACATAACATAACATAACATTCTCCCAGAGAATATATATAGAAAAATTGCAGAAAAGAAATCAGTGATATGCTTGATGCCAACTCTGCAAGAATGTTCAATATTCAATGAAAAAATGCTAAAGTTAGAAAATCAAGAAATTATAAAACTGGAAGCTATTGATAGAATAGAGCATGAAGGAGCTACTATTATTTTGTCAGAAAAGTTGAAGTCAAAATTGGATTCTTTAGAAAAATCAATATCTAAAACTGCTGGTTTAGAAAATAATCTATATGCATGTATAAATTGTCAGATAATTTTATGACCTAATTTACATGTGGAAAGAGGTTTAGTAAATGGAGCAATGGGTAATGTTGTTGATTTTGTGAATTATCCAAATAGAGATGACATTGAATTTTTGAAAATCAAATTTGATGAAATTGAAGAAGTACAACAATTGAGTCGTTGTTCAGCTCGATTTTTGCTTGTAAAAGATTTATATGTCCGCCGAAAACAGTTTCCTGTTTGGCATATGAGGTAACTATTCATAAATCTCAAGGTTTAAGTGTAGATAGTGCTTTGGTGAATATTGGAAGTACTGTGTTTAAAGAGGGTATGGCATATGTTGCTTTATCTCGAGTCAGAACTTTATCTAGATTATACCTGATTGATTTTGATGACACAAAGAATAGTACAGATGTAAATTGTGTAAGAGAGTATAATAGGTTAAGAAGAGAACATTCTCCCAATTTACCTCAATATCCAGTATTTGAAAAGCATGTGGTAAGTCGAAAAAGAAGATATGAGAAAAATTGGAGCGAGGTTGCAGAGAAAAGAAAAAAACAAGATGAACCAGTGATAGTAAGCAAAAAGAAAAAGGATTCTATTGAAGAGGTTGTTGGTTTTCAGTTTGAAAACAGTTCTTGTGTCAACTGCAATGCTAATGTAGTGATTAGAGATATTTTTTTTCTTGAAACTTTATTACAGCAAATTGTTGAAAATCGGGGCAAAAGATTTTGTTGTTTGTGGAATTCTGTGTTTGAAAAATGTAGTAGTGATAAAACTAAAATAGAAAGTGTTTCTGATATTTATAATGTTTTAGACATATGTTCTGGTTTAAATAAATTTTCACAAAATATTCAGCAAGATTGTCAGGAATTTCTAATGTATATGCTTGTTGTATTGCAAGATGAAGGAATAGAAATTGAAAATCTTTTGGGCCTTTCTTATAAATGGCAACATGACTGTGACAATTGTGCATTTTCAAGTAGTACTGAAATAGACACTGAAAGATTTATATATTTTACTCTACCAGACTCCAAATCAGTGTCTTTTAATAATCTAGTTAGAGAAGCAAATCAAAACATGGTCTGCACCCAATGTAACTCTGAAATGTTATCAACATTATTTATGCAAAGATATGGACAGTATGTAATTTTAATGCTGCAACGATGCAGACCTGATGGAAGAAAACTGACAACTTTAACAAAAAAAATTGCGGCTTCTCAACTATCAGTATCAGGAAAAACTTTTGTAACTGTAGCAATTATTTTCCATGATGGTCCTTCTACAACATCAGGACATTACACAGCTTATTTAAAATGTACGAAAGGCTGGACTCATTGTAATGATACTCAATTGATTTTTAAACCACATTTGCCTTATGACTTACCAAATTCTTACCTAGTGTTTTTACAACCCAAATTTTAGGGAAAATAATTGGCCTGGGAAAATTACTGCTGTTAAGAAAGGGTAGTCTGGTGTTGAAAAGTACTTTGAGAGTGAGGGTGAGGAGGTTCAAAAAATTCTTGAAGTTGACGTAGAGGTAGTGTAAGTGTATCAGATAGTGGGTGATGTGGCTATCACAGGAGATGTTGATCATCAGTGAGGCAGAGGTGTTTTATATTTGTTGTAGTTGTTGGACATGTTGCTGACATTTTTCATTCCCTTGTAGAGGTTTCTTTTAACCCCTCCCCTGCTGGTGACGGAACCACTCCGTCATCAGCTGCGGTCGCGCTGTGCTGATGACGGAGCGGTTCCGTCACGGCCCGCTCGGCACGCCTGTGCGGCGTGGATTCCGCGCCTGCGCTGAGCGTTCCATTGAGCGGCGGGGCCATGACGGAACCTCTCCGTCATGAGCACAGCGCAACCGTGGTTGGTGACGGAGCGGTTTTGTCACCAGCATGCGCCCGCCGCACGGCCGCCCCGCCTCCTCAGCACTGCGGCGGAATAGCCGCTGCAGTGAAGGGGTTAATGGTAGACAGCTCCTTGGCAAGATAAAGGATGAGCAGAGTGTGATCGGCATACCAGATGATGTTGAGGTTCTCATAGAATGCTAGTTGTTTATGGTTCTATGTACATGATAAATAGCATCAGGTGGAGGTATAACCTTTGTTAGATGGTCCAAAAGATGTTGGTGCTTTTGATTCAGAAGGTTGGGAAAAGGACGGTTGAGAGTACTATTAAGTAACTTCCAAACTAAGGATTTCACACATACTATTTGGCCATGAGGAATGGTATCTGAAACAAAAAATGACTATTTCGGGTAAATGTTGTTAGCATATGTTTGTATAGAACTTTATTTAGAGTGTATAAGAAAGAAGTAATAATGTTTTGTTACTTTGTGATTGTTGGTAATATCCATTACTTACGTAAAAAATTGCTGTTCGAAAAAGACATTTAAGATATGCTTTCTCTAATTGTTACATTCTTAATGAAAATGTTGAATGGGTTTTTTAAAGACAATCTTATTGATTGTCTTTTTTTTGCCCGCTGTTATGTGATGAGTACTATTGAACTCACTGTTTTCAGTGAAATTCAATTTATTTTGAGAACAGCAAAATAAAATACAAAATATATTGTACATATTATTTTGTATTGTGAAATATATATTATAACTCAATTTTTTCTTCTCTTTCATCCGTCTCTAAGTCTCTTCCTCTGTCTCAGTCACTATAACTGACTTATTCCCTCAAAGTCCCTCACTCTCCCTCTTTTTATCTCTCTCACTGTCTCCTCTCTCTCCACCAGTCTTCCTTTTGTTTCCTCTCTCTTTCTATAAACCCTTCTCTCTCACTTACTCCTTGTTCCTTTCTCTTAATATGCTTCTTTTTCCAACACTCCCCTTCCCTCATCCTTATATCCCTTCCCTCACTGTCACTGCCCTTCACTCAATCTCAGTCCTCTTCCCACACTTCATGTTCTCCTCTCTCTGCATCACTCCCATTCCCTTTCTCCTGCTCCCATTCCCTCACTCCCCCTCACTCTCGTTCGCTCACTCCATCCGTCAATACCCTTCCCTTATTCCCCTTTTCTCATTCCCTTTTGGTAACTCTCATTCCTAGTGTCTCACTCCCCTTCACTCCATTTCTCTCTCCCTCTCTCCTTCTGTCTCACTCAGTCTAACCACTTCACTCCCTGTTAGTTACTCGCTCTCCCTCTCTTTCTCTCTCACTCTCTCCCTCTCTCTCTCTCCCTCACCCTTCCTTTCTTTCCCTTTCTGTTTCCTTCACTCCTATTTGCTTTTGTATTATGAAATATATATTATTACTCAGTTTTTTCCTGTCTTCCACAGATACTATATTTATAAAAAAAATGTACTATTAACTTGTCATTATTTATAAGGTAAGTATAACATACAAAAAATACTTTTTCATCACTCTCATACTTCTCTTTCCCTCTTTCCCATTGTTTAATCTCTCTCTTACTACCCTTCCTTTAGTCATCTTACTCACCTTTCCTCATTCTCATTACTCCACTTCATTCACCTTTACAGTCCTTCTCTCACTATCAGTACTCTTTCTTCACCCTCACTCACGTTATCCAACTGCCTCTTCCCCTCTCTGTCCCTCACTTCACTTTCCTATCTTCCTCCATCACTACCTTTGTCTTGCTCTATCCCTCAGTCTCTTCTCACTCCCCCTTACTCTCTTTCCTTCACATCATCTCTCACTCACCTTCACTCACTCCCTTTCGCTCACTCCCCTTCCTTTATTCTCTACCTCACTCCCCTTTCCTCCATCCGTCTCTAAGTCTCTTCCTCTGTCTCAGTCACTATAACTGATTTACTCCTTCACACTTCCTCACTCTCCCTCTGTTTGTCTCTCTCACTGTCTCCCTCTCTCTCCACCAATCTTCTTTTTCTTTCCTCTCTCTTTCGATAAATCCTTCTCTCTCACTCACTACTTTTTCCTCTCGCTTAATATGCTTCTTTTTCCCTCACTGTCACTGCCCTTCACTCAATCTCACTCCTCTACTCCTACTTCATATTCTCCTCTCTGTGCATCACTCCTATTGTCTGTCACCTGCTTCTATTCTCTCACTTCCCCTTACTCTCTTTCCCTCACTCCATCCGTAAATCCTCTTCCCTTACTTCACTTTCCTCATTCACTTTTGCTAACTCCCATTCGTTTAGTCCTTCACTCCCCTTCACTCCATTTTTCTCTCCCTCTCTTCCTTTGTCTCACTCAGTCTAACCGCCTCACTCCCTCTCACTTACTTGCTCTCCCTATCTTTCTCTCTCACTCTCTCTCTTTCTCTCCCTCACCTTTACTGTCTTTCTATTTCTGTTCCCTTCACTCCTACTTTATCCCTCAGTCCCCTTTCCTCTCTCTTAATCTCCTTCCTTCTCTTTCATTCCCCTTTCATCACCCTCATACCCCTTCTCTCACTGTTAGTGCCTTTCACTCACCCTCAGTACTTTTCCCTCACTCACCTTCCCTCACTCCCCTTCCTTCACTTCTCTTTCCTCACTGCCTCACTTCATCTCACTTACTCCCCTTCACTTATTCCTTCCCTCACTTTCTTTCATCCATTTTCTCTCCCTGTCTCCCTCTGTGTCACTCCCTCTCACTGGATCATTCCTTCTCAGTTCCGTGCTCTTTCTCTATCTCACTCTGTCCCTCTATCTCCCTTACCCTTAAACTCCTTTCCTCTTTCTTTCTATCACTCCTCCTCTCTTCCTCACTCACTTTCCCTCTCTCTTAATTTTCTTCCTTCTCCCTCATTCATCTTCCCTCTTACTCATACTCCTTCCCTAACTGTCACTGCCCTTCACTCACCGTCACTCCCTTTCCCCCTCGCCACTTCCTCCTGTCTGTATTTCTCACCCTTTCACTTTCCCGTTCCCTTTTCCTCACTCCCCCTCACTCTCCTTCTCTCACTCTATTCCTTACTCCCCTTCTCTCACTTCCCTTTACTAACTCCCTCCATCCCCTCACTCCACTACTCTCCTCCTCACTCCCCATCTCTCACTTTCCCTTACTCCCCTTTTTTCATCATCTTACCCCTTCCCTCACCGTCACTCCACTTCTCTTACCTTCACTCCCTTTACTCTGCTCTATTTCTCCCTCTCCATCTTACTCTCCTTCCCTGTTTCCGTTCCATGCTCCCCTTTTCTCACTCCTCCCTCACTTTCTTTTCCTTACTGCCCTTCCCTTAATATTTCTCTCCCCTTACCTCACTCCCCTACCCTTAGTCCCCTTGTTTCAGTCACTCTTTGACTCCCCTTTCCTCACTCACCATACTACCCTTTCCTCACTCATTCCATCAGCCCCTTCCTCCCTTTTACTCAGTCATTTCAGTCATTCATTTATACACTATACATTCATTCAAAAAAAGTATGACACAGTATATAACAGATATAGCTCTTCTTGGAGAAATGAAGTTAGTTCTGAACAGAATTGTTTTTTTGTCTTTTTTGTTTTGTATTTTTTTTGTAGTTTTTTAACAATTTTATATTTTTTGGGATGTTTTTTTAAACAAAAAAGTAAACAGGTAACGAAAAAGTGTTCGACTGTAACAAAAATAATAAATGAAAAAAATTAAGGCCAGCGGCATGTGTGCTGGGTAACTTTCATTTCTATCAAATTCAAACTTTGCAGAAATTACAACGAATATGTACATTGGCCAAAAATGGCCAGAGATCCAAATTTGACGTTGAAGGAGATGCTCCTGCTGTAGAGGTGCTGGGGAGAGCAGCTGGAGGATTGGAAGCAAGGGCTTTTGTAGAAACCCTTGCAAAGTTCCTTTTTTTTAATTGAGAATTTATTATTGGTACAGAAAATATCCATGGTCATAATTTCATTTCATTTCATCTTACAGGCAGAAAAAAGAATATCATAAATACAATACATTATCATACAAATAAATATATATAAATATATAAATATATTCATCAGAAGAGAGGGAGGAATTACGGGGATTTGACAGCAATACCCGGCATAGAATATACACATATATCAGTATACACTGACCTATATTTCTAATTGCCCATCCCTCCAATCTTTCAAGGGTGCCCAGATTTTAAGCCCAAATTCACGTGTCTTCCTACCCTTGTGTAATTACAGTGTAGATTCGATATTATGTATGCCAAGGAGCCTGGTCAACCACATCTGGAAGGATGGGGCATTCGAATCCTTCCAGGCTGCTGAGAGAAGGATAAGTAATACGGCGGTGGCCAAAAAGATAAATGCTACCGTCTCCCTATTGACACCCATCTGACTTTCACTCCCAAAGATCATTAATGTCGGGGATAGGCTGATCTTTGAGCCTAGAAACCCCTCCAGAAATTTCTCGATCTCACCTTTAATAATACTAAGTTTCTCGCAATGATAAAACATATGCATTAAATCCGCTGGCCCTTTCTGACATCTGGGGTACAAAAGGGGGTGGTGATGGACGGAGCATCTGAATCAATCAAACACTCACACCCAGTCAAAAGGGGGTGATGCCACTGGATTCAAGCAAGCCGGGACATGAGGCACAGGGTCAGACTGATTTGCATATAGCCATGTCTGAACTGGGGTGGCAAAGTGCGCTAAAGAACGGTGATGGATCAAACCCAGATCTTTTGACTGGGTGTGAGTGTTTGATTGGTTCAGGTGCTCTGTCCATCACCACTCCCTTTTGTACCGCTTTGGCTGCCATAAGTGTGGCAGGGTATGCTCAGACGTGAGTCTCTTGTTCACTTTGCCACTGGATTCAAGCAAGCCGGGCTGAAGACGGCTGGAATGCCAGAAACCGGTCCTCGGAAGCTTGTTTCCGGTCCAGGGAAGGCATGGCTTGGCAGTTCGGGCTGGACTGTTCCCATGAGGCACAGGGTCAGACTGATTTGCATATAGCCATGTCTGAACTGGGGTGGCAGAGTGGGCTAAAGAACGGTGATGGATCAAACCCAGATCTTTTGACTGGGTGTGAGTGTTTGATTGGTTCAGGTGCTCCGTCCATCGCCACCCCCTTTTGTACCGCTTTCTGACATCTGGGGCAGTTGTTATCCGCTCTCTTACCCCAGTCGAATAATTTAGAAGGTGTGAAATAGAGATTCAAGAGTGTTTTAAAATGTTGTGCCTTTAGATTAGACGACCGTAAGACCTCTTTATCCAAATGTAAACCTTTATCCAGATCCGCATCTGGATCCTGCAGCTTTATTGCCCAGGCAACCTCATTTTTCTCCAGGTCATGATGCAGCCCTTCAATTGAATCCTGGTATATAACTTTGATTCTACTTCCCCCTTTTAATAAATATTCCAGAATGAGACAGCGGATACCCGGGGAGATGCGAGGTCCTATAGCTTTAAATATTTGCAAAATCTGGGCATATTTAAAACCTTGGCTAATGGAAATACCGTACTTCTGTTGAATTGCATCAAAGCTCATGACACTGCCTTCCTTCATTATATCCCCTACTGTCCGGATGCCCTGCTGTTCCCAACATTTCCATGCTCCATCCAGACTCAAGTTAAGAAAATGGCCCGATTTCCACAAAGGCGTATACATAATAATCTTTGGAACTTGTATTACTTTCTGAAGTGTTTTCCAAAACTCCCAAGCACTTATAGATATCTTATAACGCATTTTCTTAAAATATCTACGGTCGGTTTTTCTTAACAAAGCCCCAACCGCCTCCTTTCCCATTAATAGCTCATAGATTGAAGGGATATCATAAGTCTCAGATGTCGCATCTTGGGTATGTCCCTTGTTTGACGCTGGATCGAATAAGATTGACATCTATGTCGACAGGCAGGCCCAATGCTAATACCTTAAATTTGGGACTCCTAAGCTGCCCCGCTCCTGTGGAAGGGTCATATACTTTAATGACCGCCTGATCTTGCCATATAGCGACAAAAAACTATTAAAGATGGACTCCATTTTTTTTTAACAACCCCTCCTCAATTAGGAAGGGGATGGAGCGAAACAGATAAAGGACTTTAGGCAGCATGGTCATTTTCAAGACATTTGACCTAACTATAAGAGACAGATGCAAAGTGTCCATTCTTTTCAGATCTTTCATAATCGTTTTTAACATTGGAGCGAAGTTATCCTTTATGATTGATTCCGTAGCTGCATTAATTATCACTCCAAGATATGTTGCAGAGTCTACATATCTGTTATCAGGCTTAATGATATTCTTCGTGCATATCACTTGGGTTTTCCCTTTGTTCAGGCGGTATCCAGAGTGTCACCCAAATTCCTTGGTGATTTCCACCAGTACCTGCATAGCCTCGGCAGGTTCTGATGAAATCACTGCCAGGTCGTCCGCGTATGCTAATATTTTACTCTCAAATCCACTGGTTATAGCCGGCTTGATCTCATGATTGCCCATAATCTGTCTAACCAATGGATCGATGTAAAGGGCGAATAAGATGGGTGAGCAGGGACACCCCTGACGGGTTCCCCTTGTTATCTTGATTTTACCCAAACACTCTCCCATCAACTTTATTCTGATGACCTGATCAGAATACATAGCCTTTATGGGCACCTCTACCTACAAGGACATTCCACAAGTAATGCAACCTGACGCGGTCAAAGGCTTTTTCCGCGTTGAGGAGGATCATGGCGATACTCTTCCCCCTGACAGCATGAGCCTCAAACAGAGAGATTGCTCTTCTAATATGATCAGTTGTTCCTCGACCCGGAATGAAGCCATGCTGACAAGGGGATACCAGACCACCAATGACCCTCCCCATACGCGTCGCCAAAATGTTTGCGTAAAGTTTATTGTCCGCGTTTATAAGCGAAATCGGCCGATAGGACCCTAGATTTCCCCTTTTTTATGGTAAACCACTATATTTGTGTCTTTCCATGTCTTAGGTAATTTTCCAGTACACATTATTCCATTAAACAGATCTAATAACATTGGAACCACCTCGCTTGATAAACACTTATACACCTCTAATGGAATGCTGTCTGGCCCTGCGGCCTTACCAGAAGCTAGATCTAATAGCCCTTCATGCACTTCCTCGGCCGTCATATAGCTCTCCAACATTTCCCTCTTGTGCTCGCCCATTTTGGGTCCTCCATCTGGATACCCTTCCTGCGACTCCTCCCCCACTGCCTCTTCTTTATATAAGGTTTGATAAAACTTTGCCACAACCCCGAGTATCTCCTGCGGATCAACAAACTCACGCCCATTCTCCTGAATACTGGTTATTATATTTTTTTTATTATCCTGCTTAATCCTCAGTGCCAACGCCTTACCCGCCTGTTCCCCTGTTTCATACATCTTCCATCAATATGTCCAATATTCTGACGCAGCTTTTTCAGCCATCTGTTTATGTATTTCTGCTTTAACAGAACTCATTCTCAATTGGCTTTCTTTTCCATCCTTCCCTTGTATTATATCCTGCCCATGTTGTTCTTCTGCTTTTACCAGATTGGCTATGAGCCTATCTCTATCAGCCTGCGATTTTTTCCTAGCTTGGGCAGTATAGCTGATTGTCTCCCCCCTTAATAAAGCTTTAAACGCATCCCAGATGCTATTTCTGGATGCATTGTAACGATTGGCCTCAAAGAATTCCCTGGCCCATTTCCTCAGTTGTCCAATAAATAAGGTGTCTGCCAAAAGTTTTCTATTAAATGTCCAAACCCTTTGTTTCCTGGTAGGCCTTAAACCATCATATCTTATTGCCAATGGGCTATGGTCCGATAGAACCTTGGGGAGCTTCCTGATGTTAACTTTACTTATTTCTGTAGATGAAATTAGAAAATAATCCAGTTTGGTGTATTTCTGATAAGGGCATAAAAAATATGTAAACCCGGGATCGTCAGGCTCCTTTGTTCCCCATACATCTACTAACCCACGCGCAAGTTATAGTGAGTCCAACTAACTATAACGTGGGAATTTCAATGGTTTTATGCGAGTAAAATTTCCACCTAACTATAACTGGTGTGAAACCTATGGTTTTTTCAGTGAATTTAATAGGTTTTTTAATGCTAATTCCTAACTATAACTGGTGTGAAACCTACAGTTTTTTCAGTATATATATATATATATATATATATATATATATATTCACTGAAAAAACCATAGGTTATAGACCATATATAGTTAGGAATTAGCATTTACAAAACCTTATTTTACTCACACAAAACCATTGAAATTCCATATATAGTTAGTTGCACTAACTATATATCGCGCACCCGCAATCCACTGCTGATCATGTCACATATTACATCATTCATGACATGGTCATTGACATCACTGATGACATCACTGATGACATCTCAAATGACATCACTGATGACATCACTGATGACAACATCCAGTGACTGTATGTTTCTGTAAAGTTAAAATATGTCTTACATATTGAAGAATGAGTGGATGTATAAGTGTCCGGATGAAGGATTTAGTAGGTGCATGACTGACTGTATGAGTGAGTGATTAAATGTGTCTCACTGAGTGCATGGGTTAGTGACTAAACTGTCTTAATTTTTGCATCATTATTTCTGTTGTTCTGTAAACTGCTGCATGTGTTGATCAGTAGCTATATGAGTAACTATATGGGTTATTGATTGGTTGCCCAAGTATTTGTATGGGAGACTGAGTGTGTGTGTGGGTGGCTGGGAGGTGTATGACTGTGCATAGATGTGTGAGCAGTTGATTCACTAGATGTATGGGTTCAAAAGTGCATGTGGAAACAGCTGTATGGGCGGTTGACTGTGTGCATGAGTGTATTGGTGAGTGAATGGATATCTCAGTGCTACATGTCAAAGTAAGTACATATGTAAAACACAGTACATGTGAGAGTTGACATATATAAATAACTGTGCATAAGAGCCAGTGAATGTTTGAGTGGCTGTATGGATCATTGTGAACTTGTATCAGGGATTGTATAAGAGAGTAAATATGTGTTAGTATGTGTTTGAATAAGTAAGGTGTGTATAACTGTATAGTTAAGAAAATGGAGGTGTGATTGATTATTTGCATGACTGACTAGGTGTGTGTGTAACTTCATGGATGAGTGACAGTCTGTGAGTGTCTGTTTACACTGAGTGTATCTAAGGTTATATTAGAGTCTGAAGAGGTTCATCGTATTATCACATGAATGATGTCATCAGTGATGTGATCAGTAATGTCAAATGAGATGTCATCAGTGATGTCATCAGTGATGTCATTTGAGATGTCATCAGTGATGTCATCAGTGATGTCATTTGAGATGTCATCAGTGATGTCATCAGTGATGTCACTGACCATGTCATGAATGATGTAATATGTGACATGATCAGCAGTGGATTGCGAGTGCGCGATATATAGTTAGTGCAACTAACTATACATGGAATTTCAATGGTTTTGTGTGAGTAAAATAAGGTTTTGTAAATGCTAATTCCTAACTATATATGGTCTATAACCTATGGTTTTTTCAGTGAATTTCAATGGTTTTGTAAATGCTAATTCCTAACTATATATGGTCTATAACCTATGGTTTTTTCAGTGAATTTTCAAGGTTTTGTAAATGCTAATTCCTAACTATATATGGTCTATAACCTATGGTTTTTTCAGTGAATTTCATAGGTTTTTTAATAGCAAATATCTATATGTATGAAAGTAATAATTTTTATTAGAAAATTTAAAATGTGTAAATATTTTTTTTTTATTATGTGCCCCAGTACGCACCCCAGGGCGCTCCCGGGGCACGTACCGGTGAACGTACCGGGGAGCGTTCCGTGAGCGCTGCTCCCGCGAATGAAAACAACATGATGACGTTTCGCTTAGTCGCGTGATGCGCCGCGTAAACGTGACGCATCGCATAACCTCGCGATGCGTTTCTTCGGCACGCTCCGTAAACGTACCCGGAAGCGCTCCGTGTCGCGAAACGGAGGGCGAAACGTAAGCGCGCCGGGGCGCGTAGCGTAAGCGCGTCGGGACATGTGACCTGAAAATAACACTTTTCATTGGTTCTCAACTTTTTTTTCTACAAATGATGAAAGCCCCCTCCTCTTTTCCTCATTCTTACTTTTTTCTTTGAGAAAGCAAGAGCTATCTGTGAGACATGGCTTCAGTAGTAGCTGCAGCTAGTGCACCCCCACCACCACCACCACCCAGAAAGGAAGGTCCACCACCACAGATCCTTCCAGGAGTTGAAGAAGAGGAGGAAGAAGATGATGAGGACCAACAAACCATAACATACTTGCCTGAAGAACCAAGACAAAGCCATGTCAAAGTTCATTATATATGGCAGTATTTTTCCATCCCTGCTGGGCAAAAAAAAGTGAATGCCCCGAAGGTGACATGCTTAATTTTCAAAGAGGTCATGTCCAGGGGCAACCCAAATAAAAAATATTCATTTGGGAACTACACAATGATCCGCCACATGCAGAGGTGGCACCCTAACAATCTGGCACAAGCTGAGGTACGGGATCTGGCTCAGAAAAAAAGAGACCATCAGGCCAGCACCTCCTCAGGTGAATCTTCATTTGCAGCACCAGAAGGGCGCGAAACAGTACCAAATATACGAAAAAATTTGGTGTAATAAAAATGGTCTGCATTTTTTGCGGAAAGACCCTCTGCTACGGGGAACTAAGCATTCACCTTATTAATGCTTCCATCGACAATCACAACTGCAGCAAGAGAAGAAAGCAGTAGTTTTTTTTTGGTTTTTTTTCTCCTCTCGAGCCACTGTTAATTCCCAGTTTTTTGTTTCTTGTTTTTTGTTGAGTCCTTTATAATGGCTGTTATTCGTTGTTTCCCCCCCAAAAAAACAAAAAAAACATAAAACTGTTCAAAAAAAAAAAAAAAAAAAAAATGTTCAGAAAAATTTAAAAAAAATATAAAACAACAAAAACATTAAAAAAAGTTCTTTTCAGAACTACCTCCCATTTTTAAAAAATTACTAACATTTTAAGCACTCTTGACTTCATTTTTCTCATTTGTGCGCTTCCCGGTGCGCGCACCGGAGAGTGCCCCGTTAGCGCAATAAAATAAAAAAAACAAGAGAAGGAGAGCAAAATAAGAAGAAAAATAGTAAAGGATGTGGAATGAGAGGTAGGGATAGAACCGGACTAAAAGAACAATCCTGAGGGAAAGTGTTAAGAAAACAGTGAGCAAAAGTAAATAGGAATAAAACAAGATGTATGATAGTGACTAAGGTTAAAACATGTGGAATAACAGAGAGAAAAAACAGAAAGCAGAAAAGAAGAAGTGACAGAAAAGGAATGATTGAAACAGCAAAGAAATGTAAATAACATAGGGGCATATTATCAACACAGACGATAAAATTTTCGCTGCTTTTATCGGCAGAAAACTGCCGCTAAAGCCGCTTTTGCAGCAGTTTTCTGCCAATAAAAGCAGCGATAATTTTATTGCCTGTGTTGATAATATGCCCCTTAGTGTGCTTGAACTACAGGGAGAAAGCATAATGAACAAGTAGAGAAAGAGTGATCAGTCAGAGACAGTGAGAGTAATAGAACAGGAGTGAGGAACTATGAGAACAGAGGGACTGAGAAAAGGAGTAGAAGGAGTAGAGTAAGTAAGTAATAGAGAAAGGAATGAGGGAAATAGCAAAGGCAGGAAACTGAGGGTTAAAGAAATTAAGCAGTGGAACTAATTGAAGTTAAATGTGATAGAAATGTAACGAAAAGAGTACAAAACATTTACCTTATAATTGTCGTTAACTTAGTCACTTGTTATTTTTATACTTTCAATCTGTGAAAGAAAGAACAAAAATTTGAAAAATATTAAAACATGTTTTTTAAAATTAGAAAAGACAAGGGAAAAGATTGACAATCATCCAATTTTACAAAGAAATAAAGTTAGAGATAAACATGCAGAAAAAAAGAGAAAGAAACGGTGATAGACAGTCAGACACAAAAAGAAATTGAAATAGAGTAAATTACTAAGAGAAAAAAAAAGAAGATACTTTCAGTGACAGAAAAGAAGGATAGAAGAGAAAACTAAACTGAAGTTGTGAAAGCTACTAAAAGAAACTGAGTAAGGTAAACTATATAAGGAAAGGGTGAATAAGGAAAAGAGAGTGAGGGAGAGAGGAGACAGAGGAGACAGAGGAAGTGAAGGAAAGAGTGTCAGATACAGACTGAGTGAGGCATCTACACAATGTGATTCATAATGTTAGGAAACACAGGTAATGTAATTGAAAAACGTTCAATTTTTTTTGTTTATTCCACAATCACATCACTTGTGTTTCCTTTGCTTAGGTATCTCATTGTGCAGATGTAGTCTAGCATATGAAAGACTACGCAGAAGGTGACCACTGTATGCAACAACTTTGAAACTTACAGAAGCCTCTGCTTCTCCATGCCCCCTACACAGTCGTAAATATATACATTTTAAACTAACAGTATCTTGTTGCAGATGAAATGAGGCCTATCTTGCAACATGGTGCATCTTTTGCACTGCTTCTGTGTCACAAAAGTGACACAACGGCAGCGCAAAAGAGGTGCACGGTCCTCATAAAACTGCCCCCAACATTTTAAATGATTGTTTCAGGATGCCAATGAGGTGTGGCCTATCCAGAGATTTGTTTGAGGTGAGGTCTACACAGAGTTACAGATTAAATTTAGGCTTGTTGAAGAGTACAGAGGAGATAATACATGTGCAAGCCTACCAACGAAGTGAGTCATGTCCACTGCACTCTTGAACAAAGGCCAGACCTCCTCTGTCTCCCTGGACAGGCCTAAACCTCATCTGCACAATGTGATTCGTAATGTTAGGAAACGCAGCTGATATAATTGAAAAACGTGCAAATATTTTTGCTCATTTAACAATCACATCACCTGTATTTCCTCAGCTTAGGTATCTCATTGTACAGATGTAGTCTAGCATATCCAAGAGTACGCAGAAGGTGAGGACTGTATGCAACAGAGCAATGTACATTACTCACCTCCCTTGACACTTACAGAAGCCTCAGTTTCTCCATGCCTCCTACACAGTTCTAAATGTATATCATAAATACAAAAAGTACAGAATTAATTATACATGTTAAATGGTTTATTTTTGCTGTTCTCAGAATATATCAAATTTCACTAAAAACAGTGACTTGAAGGTATTCATCATATAACAGCGGGGAAAAAAAAACACAATCAAAATGATTGTGTTTAAAAAACCCATATAACATAACCAATCAGAAATCAGAACTCCTCAAAAGTAACTTACTTTCCATGACGTCGAAGGATGTCCTATGAACAGCTTATACTCTGTTGTGCTGTTATTACTTTCAGCCAGCCACTTTCTGAAAGAAAAGCTCAATCGTTTCGACAAATATGTTACATACAATAAATGACTTCTCGCTCTCTACCGCACTTCTCCTCAAGGCCAAATCGTGTAAGAGCCATTTATAACTCTTGGAATTCTTCTAAGCAAATCCCGTCATTTTCTTTTTCCGCAACTTTCAGAAAGAAAACGTTCAAGATCACTTTCACAATCCTGTACTAGTAATATCTCACCCTTCTTGCTCACTCATGTTCCACATTTCCTATGACACTGATACTGCTTACTATGAAGCAGACTTACACTACCTCTATGACTACTACAATTATTTAATTCTCTACATCACTTTTAATCACAAAGCAATTTAAAACAGTACATAAAATTATATCAACTCCTAAAATCATTATAGGCCAGTTACCTACCCTAAATTCTTTCTTCTGAAAACAGAAAGTAAGAATATTTTTAAATAAAAAGGCAACATTGTTTCATAGTGCAATGTGAATTATTTCCGGAACATCATTTTTTTTTTACATTTTGAATAAGATGTGTAATAAATGGATGTTGTCAAAGGACCATCATGTCATATAATAGCTGCAGTTAGAAATGTTCTTCCTAAAATCAACGACTGTGTAGCCATAACATTTGTAATTAAAGTTGAAAACTTATTATTATCAGGTTTATATAGTTGGAATTTTTAAATGACATTATAACCAAAAGTTTCTTCAAAATATGTCGACAGCATTGCAGACTTACATTACCTCTACTCCATGTTTTGATTGGCTGCTTGAATTAGCTTATTAAAAGAAACAGTTTTTCTGAACTCATTCAAAGTGCAGTTATTTTTCCATGACGTCAAGTGTTATGGTAAGAACACCGTTTGGTTTGGGAAATACTCTGTTGTCCTTTAACTGATCCGTGCCCACCACTTTCTGTAAGAAAACCTTCTTTTTTTTCAGGAACTACTTAAAACTGAAAAATAACTTTTGACTCTGTACTACACTTATCCTCAAGGCCAAATAGTGTAGGAGCCATTAGAACCTCTTGAAATTCCTCAGAGCAAATCCCGAGATTCTTTCCCTAAAATTTTGGTTGTAAAAACACCAGGTAAGAATTTTTAAGGTCAAAAGGCAATTTTTTTTTTAAAGTTAAAACAGAATCATTTGCAGAATGACCAGCCGTTTCTAGACTTCAAATAAGCTGTGTAATGTCCTGATGTTGTTGAAGGACCATCATGATATATAATTGCTGCAGTTACAAAAGTCCTTCCTGATATTGACAACTGCGAAGCCACAAAATTTTTAATTAAAGTTGTCAATTTTGTTCCATCAGGCCTACATCGTTGGAACATTAAAATGACATACTGGCCATATGTTCGTATAAATAATGTGGACAACATTTCAGACTTACATTGGCTACACTCCATGTTGTGATCGGCTGCTTTTACTAGCTTATTAAAGGACACTGATTTACTATCTGGCAAAGTTAAATATATACATTTTTCTGAGTCTACACTAGTAGTACTTGATACCCTACAGTTCTCGCAGTCATGCTGCCATAGATAAGAAAGGCCAAACAGGTGATCTACATCTACACCTTCATCTTGCAATACATCAAGCATATACATTAAAAACTCCTGACAATCTTGCTGAATATTTTGAGAGAATTGCGTTTGCCCTGAACATTTGTCTAACAGATTTCGAATTTCAGACACACTCTCTATTTTTGTTCTATCAGTGCTACATTTCTCTAACACAGAATTCAACAAACTGCAAAATCTTCGATCCGAATTGACCACAATCTCTTCTTTTTAATTTTCTAGAGAAAACAAAACATTAACCACTACATTAGCATAGCAGTTGACACCAGAACTGTTTTCAAATTGAAAACCAACACCATCTTCAACAAAATCCTTTTTCTTTCTGCTTATAATTTCTGGTTCATCGACTTTTCGTCTTTTTGCTACAACCTCTCTACTATTAGTCACATTTCTTCGTTTCCGGCCTACCACACGTTTCTCAAACAAAGGATATGGAGGCAAATGTGGCGCATACTCTCTTCTTAACCTATTGTATTCCTTAACACAATCTAGATCCGCACAAATGTTTGTGACATCACACTCAATCAAGTACAATCCCGATAAAGTTCTGACTCGTGACAATGCCACATATGCCATACCCTCCTTGAACACAGAACTGCCAATATTCACCAATGCACTGTCTACACTTAAACCTTGCGATTTATGGATTGTCACCGCATATGCCAAGCAAACAGGAAACTGCTTACGGCGAACGTATAAGTCTTTTACAAGCAAAAACCTAGCAGAGCAACGACCAATTAGCTGTACTTCCTCAATGCCATCAAATTTAATTTTTAAAAATTCAATTTCATCTCTATTTCTGTATTTCTCAAAATCAACAACATTACCCATTGATCCATTTACCAGACCTCTTTCAACATGTAAATTCCTTCTTAAAATGATACGGCAATTTAAGCACACATTCAGAGTCTTTTCAAAACCTGCAGTTTTAGATATAGTCTTCTCTAATGAATCCAATTTTGATTTCAAATTCTCAGACAAAATAATTGTTGCTCCCATATGCTCTACTCTGTCAATAGCTTCCAGTTTCACAATCTCTTGGTTTTCTAAATGCAACATTTTGTTGTTGAAGATGGCACATTCTGCAAGAGTTGGCATCAAACATATTCCAGATTTCTTCTCAGTAATTTTCTGAAAAATATTCTCAGGCACAACGTCTTCTTCTGGATACAAATTTGACAGTAATCGTGCATGTAAAGCTTCTTTCCCATGCTCGGTCACTTTTCCGATTCTAACATCTTGTAGAATATTCTTATAATCTTCATCCTTCGCTTGACGCATATTTTCACGCAGTTCAGCATAATTGAAGTTTAACCATATATTGACGTTGCCAATACTCCCTAGGCACTTCCTGGTATCTTCATACGTGAGCATTTTGAACACAGGTTGTCCTTTCACTGGTGTCAGCTGCAGAAGATCACCGAAAACAATGATGTGTTTGCCACCAAATAACACATCATACTCTGTTTTGAGAACTTCTTGCATTCTCAAATACACAAAGGCAAGCATGACATTGGAAACCATGCTTACTTCGTCAATGATAAGAAGTTTAATTTTCCTCAAGACTCTTGAAACTTCACAACAAGCATCTCCAGATAACTTGTGGTATTGTAATTTGTTATCATGCTCCACTGGCAGCATCAGTAGACGATGCAAAGTAATACCTTTAATGTTATGTGCTGCCAGTCCAGTTGGAGCGGTGACAACACAAGACAGCGATGACTCAGTCCTTTTCTGCAAATAACATGAAATTGCTTTAATGAGGAAACTTTTTCCAGTTCCCGCTTCTCCACTCACGTACAGTCGGACAGGCTTCAACGACGTACATGAGCACTCTTTCTTCTCATGACTTAATCCGTGATCTATTTGGTTGGTAACTTCGTCATATATTTTCCTCTGCTCAACGTTGAGTTGTCTTTCCAAGTCTTCTAAGTTAACCGCATCCTCCTGAGCATGTGCCATGGCTCTTTCCACTTCAATCATGGCAGTGGCAGCTTCATTTTCGATAACTGGTCCTCCTAGTGGATCCTGACTCAATGAAACAGAACTCTGACTGTCCTGAGAACTGTCACTAGCAATCTCGGCTGCAATCGTTGCTTCCTGCTCGATTTCCGCATTCAACATTTCTAGATATTTGGGAAAAACAGGACATTCTATGGTCTCCTTGGCGGCATTGAAAGAGTCTTCGTAACAGAGGAAATCTCCAAGCAGTTCCTCTTCTGCACGCCAAGGCTTGAAAAGTTGCAAAAGTGCTAAATAGAAAAACTCTTTTCTTTCAGGAGATTCGCCACTCAATTTTCGATGGTTTACCAAGTGGCATTTTCTTTGCTTGACCAGACATCCCTCACTTCCAATTACAGCATACACTCCTTTATCAATATCTTCTTTGATGTTCCTCTTGAATATGTAATTTTGTAGAACCTCATACAGACAAACATTCTCGAGATGACTGCTTCTATTTGGATAATATGTATCCAACATGTTGGTCTTCAAAATATCTGTACTGTTTGGCTCCTTTTCCACCAAATACTCAATTTCCCGTACAGGTTTCAGAACTCGATTACGCGTTGCAGCAAGACCAAGACTCGCCCAAATGATACTCCTGGATTTGGCATAGAGACTTGCTGAAGACAACCGGTCAGAACATTCGTAAGCTCCGATTTCTCGATGCGACAACATCTTCAGACTGAAACTGTACAACTTCTTACTGAGGCTCTTTTCATGGGAAATGTCCTCACACATATCCTTCAATTCTGTCTTTTCTTTTTTGGTGATGTAAGATGTCACATACCGAGCCACAGCCATACAGTTATCAGCCACAAACTGTATATCCATGTTAGCATTCCACATCTTCCCCTCTGATGCAGGAGCTACATTGGCTCCCGATTCGGCAGAGGATCGTATTTAAAGGATTGTGTATCGTTCATAAGACGCTGTACGGTAATGCACCAAGATACTTGAAATCTCGCCTGTCCCCATATACTCCGAGCAGGACTTTGCGCTCGTCGGACGCTACCCTCTTGTCCCAATCCCGTTTTAAACTGGCCACGGTGGGGGGACGTGCTTTTTCCAACACACTCCCAGCTTTATGGAACAAACTGGCCCCAGAACTACGGAAGGAATGCAATTTGTTATCCTTCAGGAAAAAGTAAAAAACCGCACTGTTCAAGCAAGCATGGAGTAGCCTCTAGGCGCTGTGTTAAGATCAAGTAAATACTGAACCCCACTACGCAATCTGGACAAACAGAGCTTAGAGACCCCGGTGGTTATAACGCGCTATACAAATTAAATAAATAAATAAATAAATAAATGGACAAAATCACTGGGTTGTAGTCGTTGATGTACTTGGACTCTAAGTTCCTTTTCAAATTGTACGTATTTTTGGGTGATTTCTTCATCACATTATGTCGCAGTGAAGACATCAAACTGTTCACTCTTCCTTTAGAAATCACCGGTCGTGGAAAGGCGAAACGACATTTTGTGTAGAACTTGTCCTTGTTTCTGAATTTACGACGACGGTACTTTCCACAACGATGGCTTTGGAAGCGTAAAACTTGTTCTCCTAGGCTTTTGTGTTCCTTTGCCTTTGGAACAGCACATGTAGAATACTGTTTTATGAAACTCATCACTAAGTCATCCGGATCTGTTCCAAAATTGGGTGCATCTTTGATCCACAGCAGCATATGTATATGAGGAGCACCTCTTGCTTGGTACTCCTTTCTCCATAAGAAATCCAACACCTCTCCAAGAGGTGGATTTTTCTTGTTCATGATGAAAGACATCATAGCTTCAAATCTATGATTGAAGTACCTGCATACATTCACTGGATCCAAGGAGCACAGTTCTCCGGGTGTCTTGAATTCGATATTTTCAATGTTTCCATTTGCCTCTCGTAGAAATTCAAGTAAATCTTCCCAGCCATACTCGGCACAGCTGAGAGTGAGGAACCATGTGGGAGTTCCTAAGTTCCTCAGCATATATTTTAAATCACCATGATGACGGTACCAGTACTCATTAGTACCACGCTGACACGCCATGAGAATAATCAGGTGAGAATCCAAAATACTGTCTTGCACATTGACTTTATCCATAAAGTCACTTGCCGAGATATTTTGCATCTGTACACCACTTTTCAAGATGTGGTTCACTGCATATGACAGTCCAGACAGATCGCTTTCAAACAGTAGATGAAACAAATAGGGAATGCATTGACGAAACCTAGGATCTTCTGCATACAATCGTAAAGTCCGGTATTCAGAAGCAGGAATTTGATCAGGTCGCTCATCATATCTTCCTCCTTGACCTGTTGGAAATAGCTGTGGGAAACACCGAGCTTCCAAACTTTCCTCCCAAACACTAATGGGACTTCCTTTGGCTTGTTTCATTTGAAACAACTCAATAGCATTCCCCATGACTTCCTTGGAATGCAAAGGATGAACACTATAATGTTCATATATTTCTTCATTTTTAGAGGCTTCTACTTTCTCAATTTGACCAGCACACAAATCGCTATCCTCTTCTTCACTTACTTCCTCTTCTGCAACATATACATTCTTGTAGTACTTATTGTTTTTCTTCAAATACAATGTTGCCTTTTTGACTTTCCTAACATCCACTAAATCTTGCCATATTTTCTTACTCTTTGTCGGAACCCCATTAACTAAGATAACCAGAGGTTCCTCTTCCACTTTCTCTACTCCAATTGTATTAATGTTTTTCTTCAAATCTAGAGGCAAATAAACAACTCTTCCCTTTAATCCTCTCCATTCTTACAATAGCCTGAAAGGGATGGATACTTTGAATCAAAATAGATTCATAAGTATTTAAATCCTTCAATTCAGAAGGAATCTCAACCAATTCCAGATTATTATGAACCGCTCTAGCAGGCATCCGGTTTTGATTTAATTTGTTACAACAATAAGTACACACACGTTGATCCGATACCAAATCAAAACAATTTTCTACCATCAAGTATGTTGCAAAATCCTTCCATTCACTATTATTTTCACTTTCACTTTTCGCATATAAATCCACTAACTTAGTCTGATTCTTATAATAAGTGCGTCGACAACACACACAAGTGAAATTAGGTCTCTCACTTGATTTCACCTGAAACGTGGCAATTTCTTTCTGAAAATTATCTGTACTGGAAACCTGTACACTATCTTCCACATTACCTTCTTCTTCTGGGTCAATTTCAACATTCTCCTCTTTACTTGCAAAGTAACAAAACTCAATTTCTTCACAAATATTCTTCACATCTACTTCAGAACCATGCAAAAGAGCAGTGCATAATTGTTTAAGCATAATTGCTGGACTCTTAGCATAATACAACATTCTAACTAATTTCCTCACTTTATTATGATGCACTGCTAGCATCCTGAAATGATGAAAAACACTCTGGCATACTCTCCTGGAAAGACAAGCCAGTGAATGACCATGCAAACCTGTCACTTCTCTCACTCTGCAAGGATCTAATTCTTGCAACAACTTCATTTTCTGTTTTAAAGTTTTCTTATTAAATGTCCGTACAAAATCACAAAGCAAATTGATGGAATCCTGTCGCACACTGCAAATACTACTACACTTCCAGGTATACACTGGTCCCTTAGGACGTCTTCCTAAAACCTCATTACCTAACACCTCTTCTGCCTCTGTTGTCACAAGTTTTTCTTTTTCAATTGGACAACCATCTTTCACCTCATAAGCTCGGCCATTGGTGTCAACTGCATGCTCCAAATCATTATCCTGGAAATAACTCTCCTCATTAAAAAATGCCTCACAACTTGAACTATGCATCCATTCTCCTGAAAAAACTTCACAATAATTACTACAATTAACTGTTCTCTTCCATCTACTATTTGTTTTGAAATCATAAATTGCCTTGTTTAGTTTCCTAATTCTATTGATTATCAAAATAAATAACGTTCGCTTAATTTCGAATGCCTGATCAATAATTTTCTCAACTTTTTTTTTCTCTTATAAAAAACCACTTTCTGTTCACCTTTCTTAATATTTTTTAACAAATTGCCAATTATCCTGTTGCGGAACATTCGTCTACGAATGTCCCTAAACTGATTTTTCCTTCTACTACCATGCACAGAGTTATCTCCTGCTCTAGCAGTAACATGTTTGATTGGCCTTTCCTTTCCGTTTAAATTGGCTCTCTTTTTCTGGACTAAAACATGTTCTGTAGTAATACTTTTTTTTTACAAATGTTTCTTAGGAATGATTTCGTTCTCTTACCCGGAGCTTTCTTGGTGACTTGACGAGTTTTTATTGTAGAGTACTGCTGCAAGCATTTAGTAATCTGCTGTCTTTGACGTTTTGTAGCCTTTCGGTTTCGTTGTTTAGATGGCATGTTGTAATTTTGAAATGATCTGCAGTTGAATCTGTGGTAAAATATAATAAAAAATGTTATTAACCACTATTACCAAACAGTAAATCAATAACAGTCATCAAAAAATTAACATACTCGTTGTCAATTGTACATACAATAATTTTTAGTGCATTGGCAAATTTAGTAGTCACAAATAGTAGCAAAGAAATAGAATGCTTCTACATTTGACCTTTGCTCTTTTATATGTGAATCTGAACAAATTTTTATCAGCATATTTCCCTATTTTATTAAAGAAACTTCACACAAGCTGTTTTTGAAGATTTGTTTAATTTTAAATGAAAAGGTTAACATGTTTACTTTTCATTTCCAGTAACTTTTAAAAATAAATGTTTATAGTTCCATAGGCTCGAGCAGGTCAGCTTCCCACCCTATGTCATACAATTCTGACAAATCGGCATCCTCATCATGATCTTCATCATCCTCAGGATTTAAATCATCCAAGGGATCTACTTCCACTGATGTTTCAATCACAATTTCAATGATAATATCGAGATCAACAGATTGCTCATTATCACTCATGCTTGATGTTGTCGTTATCTTTAAAGAAAGAGAACAACAATGAGATGTTGCAGACTAAGAGACAAATCTCAGAGACTATAATTGTAAAATTGTTTAACAAGAGTAACATTTTGCAGATATTATTTAACCATGTCCAGCGATGCTGAGGAGGTGAACAGGACTCATCTCTTCTTAACCTTGGATAAGCCTCACCAAATCTGTGTCCTCTGCTAATACTTAAATGTAAAGGGGCAGATTTATGTTAACTGGCACATCCCCAGGGATGCACCAGTTAACGTGCACCGCTGCTCTGCCACCCATGATGTGCAGCATTTACAATGCAGAGCACCATTGAGCAAAAACAGCACAGATGCGTCACGCATCTGTTCCACAAAAATGGCGCATTGCACGAATCACGTCGTAATCGCGACATGTCTACTGCAATGCACAGGGGCAAGCCACACATTGCATGGTGCATCACTCCTTATGCCTGTTTCAAACAGGCGTAAGGATTTGATTCTGCAATGCCATAAATGTGACTCAGTGAAATCTTCTTAATTTTACTGTGTTAGTTTTACGGGGCTTTCATGCAAATGACTGCCCACCCTACAACAAAACGCTCACATGAAATCTGACGCAGGTTTCATGTGGCACAGGACTTTACAGCATGACACATCTGCCTAGATGCATCAAGTTGTAAATATTTTGCAACATAGCAATTCTTTTGCACCGCCGCTGCGTCACAAAAGTGACGCACAGCGGCGCAAAAGAGGCACACGGCTATCATAAATCTGTCCCTAACATTTTAAATGATTGATTCAGGATGACGATAAGGTGTGGCCTATCCAGAGGTTTGTTTGAGGTGAGGCCTACTCAGGGTTGCAGATGAAATTTAGGCTTGTTGAAGAGTACAGAGGAGATAATACATGTGCAGGCCTACCAATGAAGTGAGTCATGTCCACTTCACTCTTGAACAAAGGCCAGACCTCTTCTGTGTCCGTGGACAGGCCTAAACCTCATCTGCACAATGTGATTCGTAAAGTTAGGAAACACAGGTGAAGTAATTGAAAAATGTGGAATTTCTTTTCCTCATTTCACAATCACATCACCTGTGTTTCCTTTGCTTAGGTATCTCATAGTGCAGATGGAGTCTAGCATATCAAAGAGTACACAGATGTTGAGCACTGTATACAACAATTTTGACATTTACAGAAGATTCAGCTTCTCCATGCCCCCTACACAGTCCTAAATGTTTACATTTTAAACTAACGGTATCTTGTTGGAGATGAAGTGAGGCCTGTCTTGCAACATGGTGCATCTTTTGCATCACTGCTGCATTGGTTTCATGTGGCACAGGACTTTACAGCATGACACATCTGCCTAGATGCATCAAGTTGTAAATATGTCGCAACATAGCAAATCTTTTGCACCGCCGCTGCATCACAAAAGTGACGCACAGTGGCGCAAAAGAGGCTCACGGCTATCATAAATCTGTCCCTAACATTTTAAATGACTGATTCAGGATGACGATAAGGTGTGGCCTATCTAGAGGTTTGTTTGAGGTGAGGCCTACTCAGGGTTGCAGATGAAATTTAGGCTTGTTGAAGAGTACAGAGGAGATAATACATGTGCAGGCCTACCAATGAAGTGAGTCATGTCCACTTCACTCTTGAACAAAGGCCAGACCTCTTCTGTGTCCGTGGACAGGCCTAAACCTCATCTGCACAATGTGATTCGTAAAGTTAGGAAACACAGGTGATGTAATTGAAAAATGTGGAATTTCTTTTCCTCATTTCACAATCACATCACCTGTGTTTCCTTTGCTTAGGTATCTCATTGTGCAGATGGAGTCTAGCATATCAAAGAGTACACAGAAGTTGAGCACTGTATACAACAATTTTGACATTTACAGAAGATTCAGCTTATCCATGCCCCCTACACAGTCCTAAATGTTTACAGTTTAAACTGACGGTATCTTGTTGGAGATGAAGTGAGGCCTGTCTTGCAACATGGTGCATCTTTTGCATCACTGCTGCATCGGTTTCATGTGGCACAGGACTTTACAGCATGACACATCTGCCTAGATGCATCAAGTTGTAAATATGTCGCAACATAGCAAATCTTTTGCACCGCCGCTGCGTCACAAAAGTGACGCACAGTGGCGCAAAAGAGGCACACGGCATCATAAATCTGCCCCTAACATTTTAAATGATTGATTCAGGATGACGATAAGGTGTGCCCTATCCAGAGGTTTGTTTGAGGTGAGGCCTACTCAGGGTTGCAGATGAAATTTAGGCTTGTTGAAGAGTAAGGAGGAGATAATACATGAGCAGGCCTACCAATGAAGTGAGTCATGTCCACTTCACTCTTGAACAAAGGCCAGACCTCTTCTGTGTCCGTGGACAGGCCTAAACCTCATCTGCACAATGTGATTCGTAAAGTTAGGAAACACAGGTGATGTAATTGAAAAATGTGGAATTTCTTTTCCTCATTTCACAATCACATCACCTGTGTTTCCTTTGCTTAGGTTTCTCATTGTGCAGATGGAGTCTAGCATATCAAAGAGTACACAGAAGTTGAGCACTGTATACAACAATTTTGACATTTACAGAAGATTCAGCTTCTCCATGCCCCCTACCCAGTCCTAAATGTTTACAGTTTAAACTGATGGTATCTTGTTGGAGATGAAGTGAGGCCTGTTTTGCAACATGGTGCATCTTTTGCATCACTTCTGCATCGGTTTCATGTGGCACAGGACTTTACAGCATGACACATCTGCCTAGATGCATCAAGTTGTAAATATGTCGCAACATAGCAAATCTTTTGCACCGCCGCTGCGTCACAAAAGTGACGCACAGTGGCGCAAAAGAGGCACACAGACATCATAAATCTGCCCCTAAAATTTTAAATGATTGATTCAGGATGACAATAAGGTGTGCCCTATCCAGAGGTTTGTTTGAGGTGAGGCCTACTCAGGGTTGCAGATGAAATTTAGGCTTGTTGAAGAGTACAGAGGAGATAATACATGTGCAGGCCTACCAATGAAGTGAATCAAGTCCACTTCACTCTTGAACAAAGGCCAGACCTCTTCAGTGTCCGTGGACAGACCTAAACCTCATCTGCACAATGTGATTCGTAAAGTTAGGAAACACAGGTGATGTAATTGAAAAATGTGGAATTTCTTTTCCTCATTTCACAATCACATCACCTGTGTTTCCTTTGCTTAGGTATCTCATTGTGCAGATGGAGTCTAGCATATCAAAGAGTACACAGAAGTTGAGCACTGTATACAACAATTTTGACATTTACAGAAGATTCAGCTTATCCATGCCCCCTACTCAGTCCTAAATGTTTACAGTTTAAACTGACGGTATCTTGTTAGAGATGAAGTGAGGCCTGTCTTGCAACATGGTGCATCTTTTGCATCACTGCTGCATCGGTTTCATGTGGCACAGGACTTTACAGCATGACACATCTGCCTAGATGCATCAAGTTGTAAATATGTCGCAACATAGCAAGTCTTTTGCACCGCCGCTGCGTCACAAAAGTGACGCACAGTGGCGCAAAAGAGGCACACGGCCATCATAAATCTGCCCCTAACATTTTAAATGATTGATTCAGGATGACGATAAGGTGTGCCCTATCCAGAGGTTTGTTTGAGGTGAGGCCTACTCAGGGTTGCAGATGAAATTTAGGCTTGTTGAAGAGTACAGAGGAGATAATACATGTGCAGGTCTACCAATGAAGTGAGTCATGTCCACTTCACTCTTGAACAAAGGCCAGACCTCTTCTGTGTCCGTGGACAGGCCTAAACCTCATCTGCACAATGTGATTCGTAAAGTTAGGAAACACAGGTGATGTAATTGAAAAATGTTGAATTTCTTTTCCTCATTTCAGAATCATATAACCTGTGTTTCCTCAGCTTAGTTATCTCATTGAGCAGATTTAGTCTAGCATATCCAAGAGTACGCAGAGGATGAGGACTGTATCCAACAGAGCAATGTACCTCCTTTGACACTTACAGAAGCCTCAGTTTAATATTTCTCAGTTCAATATTTATTTAAAGAAGCACACAAAATATCACCTTCTCATAAATGTGAAAAGCGTTTTTTAAAAAAAATAAACGATTTTCTGGTCATAATTTGAAAACACAACACAGGTCCTATGTACAAGCACATCCTATCAGTACTTAAATTAGGCAAGCACACATGGGGGCGTATTTACAAGGACCTTACACCACAGGGCTCAAAGGCCTTTTAAATATGCCCCAAGCAGCCTATGAAACTTTAGCAGTACATATCAAGAAACTTAAATGACTTCAATAAACGTTTTTAAACACATCAAGTAAAGCAGTTATTCAACTACATTCATGGGGAAGTGACTTAAAATGCCCTAACACACATGAAAGCGTATTTTGAAGGCCCTTAAACCATTTTTGCATCACTTTTAACATGGCTATGTAACTCAAAGAAACAAAATCTAAATTTGCCAAGCACACATGGGGGCGTATTTACAAGGACCTTGCACCACGGGGAAATGTCTTAAATTAAAATGGGAAAAATAAAATCAAAGGGACTCAAAGACCTTGTATATATGCCCCAATCAACCTATGAAACTCTAGCAGTACATATCAAGAAACTTAAATGAGTTCAATAAACGTTTTAAACACATCAAGTAAAGCAGTTATTCAACTACATTCATGGGGAAGTGACTTAAAATGCCCTAACACACATGAAAGCGTATTTTGAAGGCCCTTAAACCATTTTTCCATCACTTTTAACATGGCTATGTAACTCAAAGAAACAAAATCTACATTTGCCAAGCACACATGGGGACGTATTTACAAGGACCTTGCACCACGGGGAAATGACTTAAATTAAAATGGGAAAAATAACATCAAAGGGACTCAAAGGCCTTGTTAATATGCCCCAAGCAGCCTATGAAACTTTAGCAGTACATATCAAGAAACTTAAATCACTTCAATAAACATTTTTAAACACATCAACTAAAGCAGGTATTCAACTATATTCAAGGAGAAGTGACTTAAAATGCCCTAACACACATGAAAGCGTATTTTGAAGGCCCTTGCACCATTTTTCCATCACTTTTAACATGGCTATGTAACTCAAAGAAACAAAATTTAAATTTGCCAAGCACACATGGGGGCGTATTTACAAGGACCTTGCACCACAGGGAAATGACTTAAATTAAAATGGGGAAAATAACATCAAAGGGACTCAAAGACCTTGTAAATATGCCCCAAGCAACCTATGAAACTCTAGCAACATTTTAAATACACAACTTTCTTCATAATTTTCTCCTTAAAGCATACTATTCTCTATCTAAATTAAATGAATTTTTTCTCACCTTAGCAAATACTTTTTGAGTTTCAAAACAGTCTCAGACACACACCAATTTGTCTTCAGCAGAGCAAACGGTATGCACTCCAGAGGCTGCAACCAACAATGGCACAGAAATGCTGTAATTCATCACACATATCTCTCATGTCACCCAATCAAAACTCTTCCCTCACTTTTTTCAAATCAACACCCTTCCCCCCTCTGCCCTTCCTGCCTTTTTTCCATAGCAACCACCTCCTGAAAGACCTCTCATGTTTGCAAGTTCACACAACAATGTTTCAATTGAACTCTGAACTCTCAGTACACCTGCGTATCCAGTGCAATCTTTCATAAAATGATTTTTTCTTGACCATTCAAATTACATCTTTCAAATAACTCATCCATGCACCCTAACTTTCTGTTTTCAACAATCAAAATCCACCAATCACTGCTACTGATTAATTACCACAGAAACTCCACAGTTTTTTTCATTACATACTCCTACTGTTTCAACTGCCATTTCATTACCACACTTCATCTGACTGCAGCAGAACCTCCTCTCACCATATTTTCTGTCTGGATTGTTGGACATAGTTATATCCACTGGGCTCAAAGGTATGCTGATAACAGAAATTTACACAACCTCAATTTACAAACTGTGGAAATCAACTGGATTGGCCACAGAGGATTAAGATGTCACCAAATGATACCATTGGTGAAAACCTTTTTGCATTTGCCAAAACCTGACCTGTAAATTGTGCACTGTGGAGGAAATGACTTGGGCACTTTGACTGGGGTAGGTCTGGAAATGCTTTTAAAGGACACCTTTGAGCAATTGATGGCACTATTTCCTCAAACTGCCTTGGTATATTCAAATATATGCCAAAGACAGAAATGGAGGTGGTCAAACCAATTTTGTCCACAAATTGAGAAATCGAGGAAGCATGTAAATAAATCTGTTTCAGCTTACATGAGAGACCATGGAATGGGCTCCATCTACAACAATAACTTGCGTTACTACATGCAAGATATCTACAGAGCAGATGGAGTTCACTTCTCAGATGAGGGGAACAGAATTTTCATCCTCAATTTAAGACTGTGCATTGGTACCTACTTGTAGGTACCTACATCAGCCACAGGACCCAAAAGCTCTTTTCAGAGCTACCCTACATCTGATCACTCACAATTATTATTTTACTCTAACTTTTTTCACTAATTTTCACCAAAGTACGCTCACCGGAGCGCTACCCGGTACGCGCACCGGACGCTAACCGCGCGAAAATTTGAAAAAAAATGTTTTTTTTTCGCACATATGGGCCTCCTCAGCCACCCTCAGAAAACCTAGGGGGTCAGGATACGTCTACCGTGCCCCCTTCTACCCATTCTCAACATTATTTGCCCTCCATCTTGTATCTCAAATCTACCGAAACACAAAATGGAGGACTCCCGTTACGCTGCCGGTTCGCGTACCGGGGCGCGCACCGGGAAGCGCTCGCTCAAAAAAGGTGGGAAAGTAATATACAGAAAAACCACTGGAGACACTTTCACCAAATATAGATTAGCTCATACTACATACCAATCCCTACCATTTTCACAAATTTGGTTGGAATTCCATTTAGCCATTTAGCCTGTAGTCCTCTCTAAATACCCTGAGGTAAATTACTTCACAAAACACATCTGAAGTGTTGGAATTGACAACCAATTAAAATGTTACTTTCATTTTCTACTTTTTTTACCTGACATTTGATTGGTTATGTACCTCAATATATATAAAAAAAAGAGAGAGAAACACAGCCATTTTGACTACTACTTCCTGAAGTACATTGCAAGAGCATTTTCACTGTCAACTTAAACTTGTTTTTAAAAGGTAAGATGTTATTTTATAAATTTGACAGGAGAACTATGTTATGCACTTTAAATTAATTTGGGAAAACATTCTCAGATAGTTATATACTATCCCTCTGTAAGAGTTAGACATTGAGAAAGGCTTGTTTATTATAATTATGGATTGATTTAGGTTTCTGTGGTATAATTATGAATTTACTTAGGCTTTTTCACAGGCACTTTTTAATAGTACTACTTCACGCCTGAAAGCATACAGTGCCCACAGATAACTTCTCTGTTATAAACTCACAAGTACCTGTCTGAACTTAAACCCAACAGTGCCCTATCTCTACTGATATATTTATTTTTTATGCAAATTTCAGCACAAATATGGAAGGAGAACAGAACGTTTCCTTTGAAATTGTCCTAGAGATGAACAATGAGGAAATCATTGAACCCATTGACTTGGAATTCATGGATGAATCACGGGACCTTGAACTTCTACAATGTGTAGAATCTGTGGATTTTTTACTTTAATATGAGGACGGTCAAATGTGGGAAGTTATGTTCAGTCAAAAAGAAGACATATCAGACAGTCAAATGTTAGACGTTCTATTAAATTTTGAAAAAGAATCAGAAAAATAAATTTATATTTAATAATCAAAAATTTTTTCGAGTCTTTAATCATTTTTATATCTAATTCATAAACTAGTACCAAATTGATTATAATGTAAAGTCAGACTTATAGTATACTGTGCAACTTTATATTATCTCCAATATGTATTTAACATCTCTTTATCATCTCCTGCCTCCATATTGTTTCTGCTTTCCTGACACACTATGGTATGAATTCCATATTTCACAATAACTTCTGAAACAACATGCAAGATATCTACAAAGGAGACGGTGTATATTCATTTTTTGACTCTGCATTGGTACCTACATATTGCTACTTAAATAAAAAAAACGAAAAAAAACCCAACAAAACGAACAATCAATAAACATACAATATTTAAAAAATCTATCATACTTTTTTCCTTATAATACGCTCCCCGGACCGCTTCCCAGTGCGCGTACCGGGCGCTACCCACGCAAAAAAAACGAAAAAATTGTGTTTTTTTTCTTTTCCCCCACGGGGCCCTTTTAAAGCCTCCACATCAAACCTAGGGGGTCAGGGAGGATCTGCTATGCCCCCTTATAGTCATTTACCCCTTTGTTTTGGCCTCCTCTTGTCTCTCGATCCTACCGAGAGACAAGATGGCGGCCTCTCCGGACTGTTTAGAATGTTGACAGACACCAGAGAGCCAATCAGCTTCGCTTCGTGAAGTTCCGTTACGCGTCAGGTACGCGAACCGGGGCGCTGCCCGGAGCGCGCTTACAGATATATATATTTTTTTGAACGTTAATTTCTCAAAATCCACTGGAACACATATATTGAGACCTAGCAAAGGCACATCGGGCTACCAGTCCCTACAATTTTGCCAAGTTTCGTGGAAATCCATTCAGCCGTTCGAGCTAAAAGTGAGGCCAACCGCCCTATGGAAAATTGCATGGGAAAAATGCGTTTTAGGACCCCCCTTTTTTCTCGGCCCCCCCTTGACGAAACTCCCCCAAAATTTAAGGGGCTGCTCCAAAACAAAATGTTCCATTGTCCTGAAAATTTCAGCCAATTCCGTCTTCAAACGCCAAAGTTATTCGACATAGAATTTTCAAAAATCCCATAGAGAAAAAATCCTAACTATATATACCTACTGGCGACCGCCAGTAGGTAATATATATATATATATATATATATATATATATATATATATATATATATATATATATATATATATATATATATGTATATATATATATATATATATATATATATATATTGTTCACAAACAGAAAACCAGCACTCCGCACTTTGGAATTAAAGGTTTATTTCAGACACTGTTTAAAGCCTACGCGTTTCGAACCAAATGGTTCCTTCTCACGGCAGTGTTAGCAGTTGTCCTACTTTGCTTCCAACTATATACATTGTCATGCGTGTCCAAGTGCATTCTGGGACATGCAGTTCTGCACTGTTTCTGCATTGTAATTTCACAATTTTAATTAAATTGTTAGGTTTCTGTGCATGTACACATTTAATTTAATTTAAGTTGTAGGCTTAGTGCCATACATCAATTCTAATTATTTAAGCACTCGGACTGTGTGTCTTGGCAGTGTATTAGACTGTGCATCGATTTGTCCATCATGTTAGTGCCATGTTTTTCTTTGTCCGGCTGTACAGTCATTACTTGTTTCCTCGGGCTGAGTGCCCTTAACACTGCCATCAGTTTAGACACTTTTGTATGCATGTACAAATTCTGGAGAGAGTCAAGAGTTTTTGTATTCAGTTTGATTCTTAATTGCGGGTTTGTGTGTTCATTTTTCAGGCATTTACCGAGAATACACATATTTAGTTTGATCATGTCTTAAAGGTGGAAGTACAGTTCTTCGCTTTCGTTCAATCCCATCGGTTGTCTTGTTTTGAAGCGCATGATTAGTCTTGATTCTAATCTTCTTAGATTTTGTTTTTTGTTGCCACCACGTTCATGTTGTTGTATTGCTGCCAAACCAAAGAAATGGGTGTCTTTCCACGTTCTGTTGGTGTGGGTCATGATATGTTTGGCCATGGCGTATGTGGAATCTTTGTTCTGTATTGCACGGATGTGCTCCAACATTCTTTTCTTTAAGGTACACGTGGTACTACCGATGTATTGCTTTCCACAATAACATTGTAGCATATACACTACAAAGCTAGTTTCACATGTGATGTGTTCTCTTATCATAAAAGTCTTGCCTTTGGGGTCAATGGTTGTTTTCATGTTTTTTCCTATCTTGCAGGCTTTGCAGGTACTGCATTTGACGAAACCTTTCTTCTTTTCAGTAAGCCAGTCGTTTTTTTTCTTCTCTTCGTAATGGCTATGTACGAGATGGTTCGCTAGGTTGGGTGCTCTTCTATAGGTCATTAGTGGTTTGTCTCCTATGTTTTTACCAATGTCAGGGTCTTTTTGTATTAGATGCCAGTACTTGCTTAGTATCTTGCGTATTTTGTGACATTCCTTGCTGTATGTTACAATCATTCTAGGGGGATCAGTCTTGATTTCTTCTTTGCCCAGGTCACTACTTGACGATTTTGGTAATAATGTTTCTGCTCTGGTTTTTGTTTTGGCCTTTGTTTCTCCCTGATTAATGTCTTGATGTTTGTAACCGCGTTGTAGAAATCTCCTCTTTGTATCATCAAAGTTTTTCTGCATTTCTTTTTCATCTGCAGTACCTGCAAAGCCTGCAAGATAGGAAAAAACATGAAAACAACCATTGACCCCAAAGGCAAGACTTTTATGATAAGAGAACACATCACATGTGAAACTAGCTTTGTAGTGTATATGCTACAATGTTATTGTGGAAAGCAATACATCGGTAGTACCACGTGTACCTTAAAGAAAAGAATGTTGGAGCACATCCGTGCAATACAGAACAAAGATTCCACATACGCCATGGCCAAACATATCATGACCCACACCAACAGAACGTGGAAAGACACCCATTTCTTTGGTTTGGCAGCAATACAACAACATGAACGTGGTGGCAACAAAAAACAAAATCTAAGAAGATTAGAATCAAGACTAATCATGCGCTTCAAAACAAGACAACCGATGGGATTGAACGAAAGCGAAGAACTGTACTTCCACCTTTAAGACATGATCAAACTAAATATGTGTATTCTCGGTAAATGCCTGAAAAATGAACACACAAACCCGCAATTAAGAATCAAACTGAATACACAAACTCTTGACTCTCTCCAGAATTTGTACATGCATACAAAAGTGTCTAAACTGATGGCAGTGTTAAGGGCACTCAGCCCGAGGAAACAAGTAATGACTGTACAGCCGGACAAAGAAAAACATGGCACTAACATGATGGACAAATCGATGCACAGTCTAATACACTGCCAAGACACACAGTCCGAGTGCTTAAATAATTAGAATTGATGTATGGCACTAAGCCTACAACTTAAATTAAATTAAATGTGTACATGCACAGAAACCTAACAATTTAATTAAAATTGTGAAATTACAATGCAGAAACAGTGCAGAACTGCATGTCCCAGAATGCACTTGGACACGCATGACAATGTATATAGTTGGAAGCAAAGTAGGACAACTGCTAACACTGCCGTGAGAAGGAACCATTTGGTTCGAAACGCGTAGGCTTTAAACAGTGTCTGAAATAAACCTTTAATTCCAAAGTGCGGAGTGCTGGTTTTCTGTTTGTGAACAATATTCTACGGGACCCGGTCCTGGTTCCGACCCAGCACCGACTTGCTAAGTGTTCCCTCTGCGACAGGATCGTTTGTGGGAAATATATATATATATATAAAAAATTTCTATGGCAAAATGAAACCCCTCATTTTGTTCCTTTTCAAATTAAATGTATTAAGTGTTACCACTTTATTCCAATCAAGATGACTTCAGGTGTGCCATACTTTTGTCATAAGTAACACGGTTAGCATTCTAGTTGTTCTTTAGAACACTCTGGGACATTCTGTCATTGGGCTATAGTTGGGCTACATCTGGCTGATATTTGGGCTACATTTGGGCTCTTTTGTCTCTGGTGGCCATCTTGGGAGACTGCATATCAGAATTTTTTTAATGAAATATAAGAGGATTTGAGAAGTCACTCAAAATGTGCCCTAATTTTTCTTTCTTCAGCACTAATCATAATTTCTATGGCAAAATGAACCCCCTCATTTTGTTCCTTTGCAAATTACATGTTTTAAGTGTTAACACTTTATTCCAATCAAGATGACTTCAGGTGTGCCATACTTTTGTCATAAGTAAGACTGTTAGCGCTCTAGTTGTTCTTTAGAACACTCTGGGACATTCTGTCATTGGGCTATAGTTGGGCTACATCTGGCTGATATTTGGGCTACATTTGGTTTTTTTTGTCTCTGGTGGCCTTCTTTGGGCTAATTTGGGCTACATTGGGCTACATTTGGGCTCTAACATATATATAGCCCAATGTAGCCCAATATATATTTTTTCAAAGTTAATTTTCGTAAAAACCACTGGAGAATATATCTTGAGACATAGCAAAGGCACATCGGGGTACCAGTCCCTACAATTTTGCCAAGTTTGGTGGAAATTCATTCAGCCGTTCGGGCTAAAAGTGAGTCCAACCGCCCTATGGAAATTAACATGGGGAAAACACGTTTTGGGACCCCCCTTTTATCTCGGCCCCCGCATGACGGATCCCCCTGAAACTTTCAGGGAAGGAGCGGAGCGCAGCGAGGCAAAGTTAAGGAAAATTACAGGCAGATCCCTCATTCGGCGCCAAAGTTATTCCCAATAGAATGTTGCGGATTTCCTATGGAAAACGATCCTAACTATAACTACCTACTGGCGACCGCCAGTAGGCAATATATATATATATATATACCTATTACCTACTGACGGTTGCCAGTAGGTCGTTATAGTTACAACCTAGTTTCAATAGGAAAAGCATTTTTGGATTTGCTACTAACTTTAGCATCGTCTGATGAATATTTGCGAAATTCTCATAAAAAAAAGTCTATGTGGGGGCTGAGAATAAAGGGGGGTCCCAAAACACGTTTTTCCCATGTTAATTTCTATAGGAAATTTTGCAATGAGCTACAGCCTGAACTGCAGAACAGAATTACCCCAAATTTGGCAAAAAGGTAGAGCCTCGTTCAGAAAACGACCTTTTTTTAAATGGTGTAAATCCGTTAAGTAGTTTTTGAGAAATTAAAAAAAAAACTGTCAAAAAATCTATTTCCCATAGGAAACTTTGGCCAAGGCTACAGCCGGAACTACTGAATGGAATGACCCCAAATTTGGCAAAAAGGGAAGTGTTTGTATCAGAATGCGACTTTTTTTTAAATGGTGTAAATACGTTCAGTAGTTGCTGAGAAATTAGAAAAATAAACGTTTCGATATCTTGGCAGAGCCTAAGTCCCGAGCATGAGCTTCACTGTGATTGGCTGCAAACACTCCAAATTGGGAAGTATTGGCAGCCATCTTGTGACTGGGTAGAAGCAAGCCACCAGAAAACAGAGAAAGAAAGGTATAAAACAAGAGAAGTGGGCAGGGTAGAAACACGCTGACCCCCTGGGCCTGCTCAGGGGATCCCAGAAGGACCCTCAGGGCCAGAAAAAGCATTTTTTTTTAAAATAAAAAATGTCAGCGCAATTCGTGCTGGGGTTGCGGGTTCCCACATTTTATTTTAATGAGGCCTCTGGGTGGGCTAGGTTCCAGGGCCATTTCTTAAAAAATAATAGCCGGGGCTAGCTGGGGCTGCGGGGTACCACTGGGATCCTCGCAGCCCTGGGGCTTCACTCGTGTTGGGAGGAGGATTGCGCAGCCCCCCTCCTGGAGCCCTCCATGTGATTATACCTTTGGAGTCGTTTGACGAATCTTTACGAAATTTTCCAAATAGTTTCTCTTTTTTGATTAGCTCCTATCTTAAAAGAATGGGGGTGATTGGTCAAGGAGGGGGGTCCTAAAACGTGTTTTCTCAATGCATTTTCCATAGGAATCTTTAGACAAGGATATAGGTCAAACTGCTGAACGGAATTACGCCAAATTTGGCAGGGAGAAAGGTCTTGGTCCAGAAAGCGGGCTTTATCGCATCAAGTGAAAATATAAAAGAAAGGTCCCGGGGGCACTTTAATATACCGGAGCTCTGTCTGTGCGAGATAACCCTTTAACACTCCCTATGCCCATCATCACCACTTCACAGCTATGCCTTTAGAAGCCAGTCTGCCGGCTCGCAGCTCCCTTCCTTTGTGTGCTAGTACGCTGCTGTGCCTCTACCTCTGCAAGCTACTGTGCTGCTGTTGCTTTTGGAGTGCACAGCCCGTAGTTCTCCCTCTGCGAGTCCTGCCCTATGGGCCGCAGCTGTCTCTCTGTGAGCCTTGGTACAAACTGTTGATAACTCACACTAGGCGCCAGATGTACAAAGCCTAATCCTGCTCGGTAATGGCTGAAATTACCGAATTTTGGCCGTTACCGACCAGAATTATGTTTTTCAGATGTACTGAATCGGTAACTTAAGGAATCGTTAAATTACCGAAATCTTAACATACCGATTCTGTAAATTACCGAATCTTTCATGTAGAGAGCACTCAATTGAGTGCTTTTTACATTTAAGGATTCGTTATTTACCACCAACTATTGGTTAGTGGTAAATTCCAAATACCTTTTAAAAAGCAATTTTGTGCTTTTTATTCAGTGCCATGTGGCAGACATACATGCCCTTAGGACCTGTATGCCTGCCACATGTGCACCCATGCACTATACAGGGGTGCAACAGGGTGTCAATGTGCCACCCTGACACCCTTGTAGGTCTACCCCCTATTACCGATTCAGTATTTACCGAATCGGTAATTCTCATTCATTCCTATGGGCCTCCAGGCCCATAGGATTGAATGGGGAATACCGATTCGGTAAATACCGAATCGGTATTTACCGAATTTTACCGATTCGGTAAAATTTACGGAATCATTAGCTACATATCATTTACCGATTCTAAAATACTGAATCAGTAAAATTCGGTATTTTATAATCGGTAAATGATATTTACCTACATCTGACCCCTAAATAAGCATTGAAAAGTCATTTTGTGATTCAGTCGTCAGCTGGCATCTGTCCAAGGCATCTCTGAAAACATACTGGAGCTCTGTCTGTGTGAGATACCCCTTTCACGCTGCGACTCCCAACATCAGCAGGTAACGCACCCTCTTTCCACATCACCAGCTTACCCCCAATAACCTTCTTGGGCCCGCAAAACTCCCTCTGCGAATCAGTTGTTGGCTCGGAGCTCTTCGGGTGCGACTTCTCTGGCCCGCAGTAGTATCTGTGAAGCAAATACTGGAAGTATACCGCAGGTCTCTCTCTACGAGATACCCCCTTCACGCTCCCTCTCCCCACATCACTGTTCCGCAGCTTTTCCTTTGGAAGCAGAAGGCCCGCACCTTTCCCGAAACCACTTGGCCCGCAGGTGTTCCTCTGCGAGTTGACTGGCCGCGGTTCTCCCTCTATGAGCCAGCCAGTCAGCTCGGAGCTCTTCATCTATCTTACTTTTTTTCATGCAGGCTGTGATTCACAAATGGTCCAGCGATGACACGATATGGCTGTACATAGTTTTTTTTTTGTTGTTGTTTTGTTTTAATAAAATGTTTTATATGTAAATCCATACGTGACTAAGGTTCACGTCTGAAACATCATGACGCCGGATATTCATAGAAACGAACGATGAACTATCTAATCTCCAATGTTTACATCAACATTCACTGTGTTGACAGTGTTTTGTCACAACTTTATTAGGACGTAGCCGCAAACACGACTGCCAAGAAGATTACATGAAAAGCGATAAAGCCAACTTTCGAGCACGTGATGACAGACTGAAGTACACAATTGGCTGAAGAACTGTTTATAAATAATCACGCAAAAATGTTTACTGTCGATTTCTAAAAACTACAGAGGTGATGTTTGTCAAAGGATAAGGGGTGTGATTATCTCACGAGTTGTGTGAGCATCTTCAGTAAGATATGGAAGAATTACTATAGCCATTGAAGATTATTAGTGTGTGGATTCTGATTAAAGCCATAGGGCAAATGCTAGATCCATAGTGTAGGTATGTAAATTGGTCCTAAAATCACTAGGTATCGTGTCAATAGTTGACTAGTGTTGTTCAGCACACAAAATTGATTATCAGGTTGTTAAGAGCCAATGTAATTATCAAATGAGTATTTTGCATCTTTTGAAATTATTTCCTTTTTCTTCTTTTTTCTTCTTTGACAGCACCCCTGACGAAGGGACACAAAAGTCCCGAAATGCATTGGGTCTAAGAAAAATTATGTATTAAATGTTGGTTTGATTGTATATGCACATATGCTAAAGATTTACATGTACAAACATGATTAGAGAAAATTTATTTTACTGAATGAGTAATTTCATGAAAAAAACATGAATTAAAATGTTGGTGGTAATTATTTTTGTTGATTCTTGTTGATGCATGTTGGAGTCCCAGCAGCCACGCAGGTGCTAGGCCACTTACATTCAGTTATCTTGATGCGTAGCAGGCATTTATCCAACATAGCACACAAACCGTAAAAGTTGGAAAACCTTTGAGCTTTAGAGTGCACTTTTCACCCACATTCATTAAATCGCTGTGCCGCCTTTGAGCATCCAGGCTGCTGCAACCCATCCTCTCCGGGTGCCTAGAGGTATCTGCCTGCCGTTGCGCACCCAGGCTTCACTGCTCATCTTTTCACGGACAGGGCACCCTCCACATCATGCAGCCCCACTCCGCAAGCCAAATAGTCTTACATTTGGTCCTGCGTCTTAATTTTGCCATGACAGATGACATACTAGTGCACCCATCATCATCGCAAGTTGCACACACTCTCAGTCCTTGTCGCGCCACTAACTCAGTGACCAGTGAGGCCACGCAGGCCCCCGCTGTTCCATACCTCAGGCCTACACTGCGGACCAGCAGGGCACACAAAAACTGAGGTGTCCGGACCACCGGGACAGAGCATCTCCGCAGGCTGGACATGTGTGCATCCCATGCGGGCAACTCTAAAATGATGTAGAACGCGTGCACCCGGTCTTTTTTATTGGCAGGGTCACGTGTCCTGTGACACCTGTGCAGGATGGGTGTGGTGTGGGTGTCTACCAGCTGTGAGGGAGTGACTGTGGCATACTGACAACTAGACCTATGAGCGGCAGATCACTACAATGAAAATCTGTGCTATGTAGCGTTATTGTATTTACCTGTAAGCGTAAGCAGAGCGGGCTGGCCTGGGGTATGCCAGTCCTTCATGAGGCTGTGAAGAATGGCTCCGGAGATATGGGCATGGCTCCGTCGTGAGCTGTATGAGGAATCAACTGATGCAGATGTCCGTGTTGTAGTGCTGCCGCCACCCGGGCAGCAAACGTCAATGTGTCACTCTGTGAGCCAAGTCCCACAACATGGCCAACATGGAAGGTACGGGGAATCACTGAGGATATATTCATCCATAGTTACACACAAGAAAGATGGTGGACATGACACATTTGTGTGGATATAAATGTTTATGGCACATTCAGTGGAGTGTTGCAGCTGTAGCAATACAGGGCCATGGAAAGTTCAAGTTTCAGTTTTTGGCACATGGGGGGCAGCCAATTAGAGGCAAGCTCGTTGTCAGAGTTAGGCTGCGCCAACATATGTACTTATACAATCACTCCGCCAATCCGCACGCACTTATAAATTCACTAAACACTCTTCCTGCGGTACTCTAATGATCCAGTCTCTATGTACGTACTTGTACAATGACCGAGAGAAAGTTACATAACCAAAGTTTTTCCCCACTGTCAAAGGTAATATGGTTGCATACTCTGTCCAGAGCACAATGTAGTGTGGTAGGGCCCGGGGCAGCATGTTGCATACATAATGAACACACGGACAGAGATAGATAGTGAACTTGGGTACGGGCACGTGCGGTCGACTCCTTTTTATTACCAGGGTCACATGTCCAGTGACATCTGTGCTGGATGCGTGTGGGGGGAGTGTAAGCCAGCCCTCCGGGAATGGTTGGTGCTGGTAACAAGTAAAACAGTAATCATTGGATTAGATACAGAGATTCAATCATAAAGGGTCAATAATTTGTGCTGCACTAAGGTAGGGGCAGAAGATGTGAAATAATACACAAAAGATTCTATTGTAAAGGGTCCATGACTTTTGGTGCACAGAGGTAGGGGTAGCAGATGTGAAATCATACACAAAAGATTCTATCATAAAGGGTCCATGAGTTGTAGTGCACTGAGGTAGGAGCATCAGAAGCATTCTGGGTGTGCACAGCCAGCAATGATGCGAGGTGTTGACTTTAGCTGCAGAGATTGGAGCATTTGGTTTTCTTAAACCGATTATAGTCTCTTACACAATATGCGTCGGTACTAATCTTGAATTGTGAGCCCTGCTGACCGCAGTGTAGACTGGAGGCAGTGGGCAGGAAGGGTTCAGAGCCACATGGCATTTACTTGAGCTTTATAGTGTAAGTGGTAGGTGTGGTGCTCAGCGTGTGCCCAGCCAGTAATGATGTGTGGTGTGGGTGGGCTGCAGTGGGAGCAATGTCTCTTGCCTACTGGACTGCGTCATCTGCAATCGCGACTCCATCTGCATTGTGATCCCTGCTGTCTGTAGTGTAGATCAAAAGCAGTAGTCAGCACAGACATCAAAGAATGCTTTTTGTGACTTCCTGTTGAGAAAATCCAACAACATTGAGTACAGTTCACTCTGCAATAAATAAATCAAAACCGAATTCAAAATGTGATTCCCGCTGTCCTCACTCTAAACTCCCATTCAGTGTTAGTTTGGACTTGCAAGATTAATTTTTTCATTGTAGTAAACTTATAACTGATATAAAACAAGTTCTTGAAGCAAGGATACTAAAAGGATATTGTGTGGATTTGAGGGACGTTATACTTAGTTGCCTACTGCAGTCTGCAATTAATGAATGAAGACTCAATTTTAATTGTGAGCCCTGATGACCTCAGTGTAGGCAGAAGGCAGCGGTAAGCTAGGGTGTTCAATTGAGCTGCACGGTTATTGGCAATTCAGCGTTGTGTGCAGTCAGCGCTGATAAGTGGTGCACTGAGTTAGTGGCACCTGAAGCAACCAGCGTGTGTGGAGCCTGGGCGGGCTGCTCTGGGAGCAATGTCTTTTGCCTACTGAATTCTACCCTAATAAGTGCACGTGGCGATGACTTATGGTGCAGTGAGTTAGTGGCACCTGAAGCACTCGGCGTGTGCACACCCTGCACTGATGCATGGTCCAGGCGGGCTGCACAGGGAGCAATGTCTCTTGCCTACTGAATTCTGCCTTAACAAGGCCATGTGGTGATGACTTATGGTGCAGTGACTTAGTGGCATCTGAAGCACTCAGCATGTGCGCACCCTGCGATGATGCGTGGTCCGGGCGTGCCGCATTGGGAGCAATGTCTTTTGCGTATTGAATTCTGCCATATTAAGTTCACGTGGTGATGACTTATCGTCCAGTGAGTTAGTGGCACCTGAAGCATTCAGCGTGTGCACATTCTGCGATGATGCGTGGACTCGGCGGGCTGCACTGGGAGAAATGTCATTTGTCTAATGAATTCTGCCTTAATAAAGCCACATGGTGTTGACTTCTGGCGCACTGAGTTAGTGGTACCTTTGGTGCTCAGCGTGTGCGCAGCCTGCAATGATGTGTGGTCCGGGGGCCGCACTGGGAGCACGGAGACGTGGACTAGTGTGGACACTTCTGTTGAGCTGGGTTTGTCGTGCCCGGAAGGGTATAAGTTATTCCATAAACCAAGGCCACTGGGTAGAGGAGGGGGGCTTGGAGTGATTTATAAAGACAAGTGGGACTTTTCCCCTTTACAGATTGACGGGGTGGCGGGGGTGGAGCTACTGGGGTTCTCCTTGCAAGAACCAAAAGGTAGGATCCTGACTGGATTGCTATGTTATAGACCACCTGGTGCGGATACAAAATACCAGGCGCTGTTTGACACTATTACTGCCCTTGCCCTGTCTCACTCCAGAATGCTGATTTTGGGAGATTTTAATCTATGGGAAAATGGGCCCTTGGGGTGCCATCTGAGGGGGCTGAAGGACATCTGTGTCAACTGGGGTCTTGATCAGCTGGTACAAAAACCAACTCACTCAGGGGGACATATCCTAGATATGGTCTTTGCTAACCAGACTGAAACTAAGGTGATTGATATCCTACCTCAGTGCTGGACCGACCACTCCTTAATCCATCTACAGATCTCCATACTCATTGTGGGGAACGGAAGTGAGTACCAGGTGACTTATAGGAAGGGAAGGAATTGGTCTAAACTACCAAAGGATAAAACAAAGCCTATCTTCATAAGCAATATATCCTACGATCCAGAGGAATCGGTAGACCTGAACTATCAAAAGTACTGTAAACACATCATAAATACCCTGGATACATTTGCCCCTCTGAAAAATATACAAAATAGGAGGAAACCATCTGCTCCCTGGTTTAATGAGGAGCTGAAATCCCTACGCAATGCACGCCGACAGGCAGAAAAGAAATGGCATAGATGCTATTCAGAGCTGGATAAAAAACTACTGAAAATGGAACAGGTAAAATATAAAGGAGCTATTGCCAAAGCTAAGAAACTCTTCTATGCCAATACTATTCTTCAGTCCCCTAACAGTACTAAAACCCTATTTAATATCATAAGGGATCTCTCACACCCCACCTGTATGAGTAATAAGGTGGTTGCCACTCAAGAACTATGTGATGAGATTGCATCCCATTTTGAGGAAAAGATTGCTAAAATTGTGGGGGGACTGAAGGAGGAAAGGGCTAGCTGTAAAGAGGCAGTGGCACAGATAGAAGAAGAGGATCTCCTACCATTACCGTCATCATTGGAAAATGTCACCCCTCTTACAGAGGAACTCTTTTTTAGTCTGGCCCATAATGTGTCATCAGGGTCGCCGCTAGACCCCCTTCCGCATGGGATCTGGAAGGAATATGGTCCACAGCTGTTCCCCTGGATGCATCAGATTTGCCGCCAATCCCTTGAGGAAGGCACAGTCCCGGAAGCATGGAAGCAGGCAGTGGTTACCCCCCCTGCGTAAAAAGCCTTCACTGGACCCTACTATTCCGGCGCACTTCAGGCCCATATCCCTCCTGCCCTACCCGATAAAAATCGTGGAAAAGGTGGTCAGTAGATGCTTGTTAGGATATTTGGAAACAACTGTGTACTGGAAAAGGACCAATTTGGCTTCCACCCAGGCCACGGAACAGAAACTGCATTGGCAACCATGTTGGACACCCTCCGAATGCGAGCCGACAATGGCAACTCCTCAGTCTTGGTGCTGTTGGACATGTCGGCCGCATTCGATACGGTTAGCCATGCAGTTCTGCTAAGTAGGCTGGAAAAACTGGGCGTGAAGGGCAAGGCACTGAGGTGGATTCAATCCTACCTGACAGGTAGACAACAGGTGGTTACCCTAGCACCCTTTTCATCCCCCAAGTCCCCAGTCAGTCATGGAGTACCCCAGGGCTCCTCGATCAGCCCTATTCTTTTTAATCTTTATTTGCAGCCCCTGATCCCCATGATCAAATCCTATGGAATAGATCTGATAAACTACGCCGATGACACCCAACTGGTGTTCTCCCTAGAAGGAAGACAGGTGGTGACTATGGAGACCTTTCAGAACTGCATGAGCAGGGTCTCCAGGTGGCTGAAAACAAACTCCCTCCAATTTAACAAGGGTAAAACAGAGGTAGTTACCTGCTCATCAGCTAAATTGAGTTAGCAACCCTCCTACGAGATCAGGCTTGTGCCGGAGGCTGACCTTTGCATCCCAGTCAAGACCGTGCGCAATCTAGGGGTAATGTTTGATGCAGATCTCCAAATGACTTCTCAGACCAATAAAACCATCAGTGTCTGCTTTGGATTGCTTAAAGCACTCAGACAGATTTTGCCCCTTCTACCTGATGAGTCTAGACCACTAGTGGTTAGGAGTGTGATCCTGGCCAGACTGGACCACTGCAACTCTCTATATCTAGGGGCCCCCTTATACATCTTACAGGGGGTCCAGAGGGTCCAGTCTATAGCGGCCAAGCTGGCACTTAAAAGACCTCGCAGCTCCTCCACTACGTTGGCGCTCAGAGATTTACACTGGCTGCCAATCGGGAGTAGAGTTGCTTTTAAGTCCTTATGTATTGTGTATAGAGCCCTGCACAACACGGGACCTATTCCCCTACAGGAAAGGCTCAACTGGTATAAGCCAACCAGGCCCCTGCGTTCCTCTAGCCTGGGTTTGGCAGTAACTACCAGGATCAGGAGATCGAGGATGGGAGGCAGAGCTTTCTGCACTTCCGCATCTAGGCTGTGGAACGAGCTTCCCCAGAACATCAGGCAAATTGACACTCTGCTAGGATTCAGAAAGAGCCTGAAAACATGGCTGTTCGCCAAAGTATAATTCCCTTGATTCTATTTAATAGATCTGGTGGCTGTTTTATATGTCATGACAGCCAGTGTATTGTTGTTTCATCTGACTACTTCCTGTTTGGGCTCCAGGATACCCGTAGGGTGACAGTTGCGCGATACAAATAATAAATACAATACAATACAATACAATACAATGTGTATTGCGTACTGGTCTGCATCATCTCCAATCGCCACTCCATCTGAATTGTGAGCACTACTGTCAGCAGTAGAGATCAAAGGCAGTAGTCTGTACAAACATAAGTCTGCGGTGCTGTGCCGCTGGGTTTGCAGGGGGCCTGTGTTGAGGAGGCCTGCGGTCATGCTGGAGTGGCTTATGTTGGACCAGCCCACTCCACTTCTGCTTCCAGGGGTGGACAACACAGCTACATGACCGAGATCTTCCCCACTGCCTGAGGTAATATGGTTGCGTCTATTGTCCACAACACTACGAGCACCAGTAGTATATGTAAACATGGAGAGGTTTGTGCTCTGCAGGGTGAGGTCTGTCCAGCACATCACCACTACATTTGGTATTGTGTGCATTATTATTGATAGATGACTTGCGTCCTTCAAACATACTTAGTTGCCACATCTGCCAACATTTAAGTATTGTGTGGCTGAGGGACCATGCCATTTTTGGAAGGTCCGCTGTCCTGGTTTGTGCTGCCTTGTGGTAGTAGGGAGAGGGGTGGTCCGGGGGGACGTCCTGAGGCTGGTGGCAGTGGGTGTTGTGACCTTCTTGGGTGTCGGAGGTGCATGATCAGTAACTTTGTGACATGTGTTAGTTTTTGAGTTGTGATTCTGGGCTGGGCTCCCTTTCACACTGTAGGTGTCATCCTGGTTTACACCAGTGAAAGGAAAATGTTAGATTCCTACTGCTAACGCGGTTTATTGCCTGTTTTTGGATCGCACCCCTGATTTGGCTGCTCATTGAAAATATCGGGAAGTGGTGTTTTTGTGTTATTTTTGCACGGGAATGCCTACCCCTCATATTATTACTGTTAGTTGTTGCTCTCGTTTGTGCGATTTATTTTGCAGAAGCTAGTGCTGGAAAACTGGGGATATCTGCTGTTTTCACTAGGTTGAGAATCGAATGATAATTTAAAAACATTGAAAAAACCATAGGTTTATTGAACATTATAAGTAGAAATTAGCATTTAAAAAACCTTTGAAATTCACTGAAAAAACCATAGGTTTCAGGGACGTTATAGTTACAAATTGACATTTAAAAAACCTTTGAAATACACTGAAAAAATCATAGGTTTCAGGGACATTATAGTTAGTTGAACATTTCACTCATACAAAACCATAGAAATTGCGCCGTTATAGTTAGTTGAGCTAACTATAACTCACGCCCCCGCAATGCACTGCTGATGATGTCACATATTACATCATTCATGACATGGTCAGTGACATCACTGATGAAATCTCAAATGACATCACTGCTGACATCATCCACATGAAAATCTGATGCACCTCCTCACACCTAATAAAACCTTTTATACACCCACTCTAAAATACAGACTACCATTTTTTAAACAAAAGAGACACCAATACCAGTTACTACGTACGCACGCACTGACTCCTAGGTCTAGACATACATCCACTCATTCACCCATACAGTCACTCATACATGCAGTGACTCATCAATACAACACTATTATAGGCACCCATACAACTATACAAACACTCACACGCCGCCACTCTTCCAGAGTTACTAACACATCTAGTCAATCATGCAAAGAATCAATCACACTTCTATTTACTCACCTATACAGTTATACACACAACCTCACTTATTCATACACATACTAACATATACTTACTCTCTTATACAATCACTGCTACAAGTACACACTCATCCATACAACCACTTTTACAATCACTGACTCCCATGTATAGTCATTTATATACTCCAACTCTCACATACACTGCCTTTTACATGTGTAGTTACTTGGACATATAGCGCTGATATATCCATTCACTCACCAACACACCTATACACACACTCACCCACCCATACAGCTGTTTCCACATGCACTCTTGAACACATACACCCAGTTAATGAAGCACTCACACATCTATGCACAGAGTCACGCACCTCCCACACACCCACACACACACTCAGGCACCCATACAAATACTCAGGCAACCAATACATAACCCATATAGACACTCATGTAGCTACTCACTAGGGGGGGCTCTGCTGAACTACGTGGCGAACCCTACCTGCAATCTTGGGGGCACTTTCACCGAGGCCGAACTCTTGCCCTTTGTCGGTCCTGTTGCCCTGCGCTCACCCCCCGCCGCCGCATTCTCGCAATACTAGAGTGGCCTCTGTGAGTGGGAGAGAGTGTGGCGGACTACTACTCCCAGCAGCCTTAGCGGCCGGAAGCCGCATACGGGGGAAGCGCGCCAGGAGGCGCATAAATCATTGCGTAAGTAGCGTTGGGGGGGGTTCGGCTGAACTACGTGGCGAACCCTGTGATCCTACCTGCAAATATTGTGGGCACTTTCCGCCGAGGCTGAACTCTTGCCCTTTGCTGGTCCTGTTGCCCTGCCGCTCACCCCCCGCCGCCGCATTCTCGCAATACCAGAGCAGCTGCTGTGAGGGGTAGAGCGTGTGGCGGACTACTACTCCCAGGAGCCTTAGCGGCCGGAAGCCGCACACGGGGGAAGCGCGCCAGGAGGAGCATAAATCATCGCGTCAGTACCCGCGACGCGGTAGCGAGCAGGAGCACGCCAGGAGAAGCCCGGGACAAGGGCGGGACAGTCTGTGGCAGTCCGGGGCAGGACAAGGCTGGGCTGGGCCTGGCCCCCTGGTTGTTGCTATACAGATTACTTACACATGCCAAGTGAGACATTTTGATTTATATTAACCTTGTCCTTTGACTAACTGATTTGCACCACCATTGGACTCTCTGAGGTGGTATAAACTATACCTGTACTGTATCCAGCAGCTCTAGCCCTTTATAGTTAAAAACATCAAGGATCTGCTGCTAGTGCCTACCATGTCCAAACAAAAAGCCACGCTGGATAACTACTTAGTGAAAGTAGTTAATAAAATTAACACTGAGCAGCGAAAATTGCTACGTCGGGGGAGCTCTCCTGCTTTATCTTCTGCACCCTCTACCCCAACGATGGCATTACCACCGGATGATAGATGTGACCCTGTCGATTTAACAGCGGAAGTGTCGGTTCTACCAGCACCCAATCAGGACATATTGGATTCAACTCATGACACTCCAGTGCTGCGCTCTCCAGCCCCTAGAGCAGTGAGGACTTGTAGGAAAGTGCCACTTAAACGTGGGGGGAACCATAACAAAAGAAAAGTTGAAATACCATCCAAAAGTACCGCACCTGATGTGGATTTAATGGACAAAAATGGCACAGTTAATTTGAACTCTGAGCAACTTGGTCTTTTAGCCAGCATTATAGAGGACAAGTTAGAGAATATCATTAAACCCCTAGTAGTTAAACTAGATCTGATGTCAGCAGAAGTTTTAAGATTAGGTGGACTTCTAGATGCCCACATTGGTATGGCTGAAACACGTAGGGATGTTGATAAGGGCCCTGAAGTTAGTAAAGATGCACAGAAGTCACATAATGGGAGGTTAAGCATAACTAAAGAAACTACGCCTGACCCCCTGCGAATAACATGTCAGAAAGAATAGGTAATAATAGTACCAGAAAGTAAGACGGGGGTAACAGCAGTAAAGAAAAGCCGTTTTAATAATCTCCCACCCGATTGTGCACCCTATGTAGTTGTTTTAACTAATGTAACATCTTCTGATTCAAATCCGATCCAGCCTCAGCAAGAATCACCCAAATCCCTTAAAAACAAAACAGTTTCTTGGTTGAATAAGCAATGTGGGTTTCCAATTACCTATTCTGATCAAATACTTACCACTAGAAGGGTAAATTGGATTGGCAATTCAAGTAAGACTTGCAGGGGCGATTGTGTCATTGTTAATTTTAAACACCCCCAACATGTTGCAACTATTTTGTTAAGAGCGGCCTCTCTAACCTATGATGAGAACAGTGTATGTGTACGCCCACTTGGCTACTTCTACAGTCATCATATTAAAGCACCACCCGTTAGCAGTAGAAGTAGATCTTTTACACCTACTTTTACACCTAGAAATCGCCCAATCTTCGAGGTTCTGGTACATAATAGATATCAAGCCCTGAGCTCCCTAGATACAAATGACTGACATACACAGGATTGTGGGTCTCCCGTGTGTGTGATTCCTAATAACCAGGTGAACAAATTAAGCGAAAAATATATAGATCCAGAGCTAACCCTGAAGGCTGATTTAAATATGATTGACAGTAGGCACAAATTTGTCTTTACCATAGAGAGGGCGGCAATTGACCAAGGATCCACAGGTGCAGATAATACAATTGCTGGTTAAGATGAGGTAGAGCACAGAGGGGATGGTATTAATTGTTTTACTACCCAAGACCAGTCCAATTGTTGCAATATGAGGGGGATATCAATCGTTAGTTGGAACATAGCCAGCTGGGCATCTAAGGAAAAAATGCTGGGGTGGGCCGATTTGATCAGATCTTATGACATCCTGTGTTTTCAAGAAACCTGGGGTTCTACAAAACGAGTTTTGATGGGTTTGTATGGTACCATTCAGAGTCATCAAAGTCGCGGTATGGTAGAGCTAAAGGTGGTTTGCTTGTCCTATTATCTTTGAATCTAATGCTGACCATTGTTAAACACTTAACTGTAGGGACGCATTCTCAAATCCTATGGATACATGAGACGAAAGGCCAAGAGGTTCTTTTAATTAATGTTTATAATAACATTTTCGGCAGTACACGGCACAAAGCTATAGTTGAATTAGAAAGTGCCATATTGAAGCTTGCATTAAAGGCAAAAACTACTTTTGATTTTATTTGGTATGGGGATTTTAATTCTTCGAGTTGCCCAATGTCGCTTTCCAGGACATGTGGGATACAAAACAAAGGGGTGATAATACACCACATTTCCCACATAATGAGTATGGGGAGGCAATAAATAATTTACTGTCAACTTGTGATTTAGAGCTCTTACAGCCTGCCAAAGATGCCAAGGGCCATACAATTCCGACCTATACAGGCAGGAACTGTAATTCTCATATTGACCATGTTATGGTCTCATCAAGCATTGTGCCATATTGTCTGACTCCGGTTATTGAGGAATCCACCTTGAGTGACCATAACAGTATTTTAATGAGAACTGAGATCTGGAAACGTAGTACACTACGGACGTCCAGAACCGTAGTTAACATTGAACCACATAGATTAAACGGGACAAGGTAAAGGTGGAACGGTGAGAAATACAAGAAGGTAATGAGCCTAATTATATCTAAAACCATGGCAGATATTAATGTCATCCTAACACCAGGGAGAGCCTCATCTTTTATTGTAGATAATTTTATTAATATTAACAAGACTGTAGGTACCATATTTACTGGGACCAGGAAAGGGAAAACCGCCCACAAAAATGGATGGTTTGATCATGCTGGTACAGCCCTCCTTTCTCAATTGAAACAGGCTTTGGCTTTCAGACCCAGGGATAACCATAAAGTAAAATTTTTGAGATATGAATATAAAATGGTTCTTTCCAAAAGGAAGAGGGAGTTGCAGCAAGAAGCCTGGGACAACTTAGCGCAGGCAGCGGATACCTCTGATTGCTGCCTGTTTTGGGCTACGGTTAAATCCCCCTTTCTTAAGGATGATAAAGCCCCTCACCTCACGTCCAATGTCAGCAGCGAGGCCTGGGTCACTTACTTCTCAGCCTGTGGGACAAAACGGTGTAAAACAAAGGTTATGGCCCATAGTTCCATTGGACATTACTTTAGCTGAGGTGGAACGCAGTATTAAAGCCAGCAAGGGGGGTAAGGCCCAGGGACTGGACTGGGTCCCTATTGATGTCTATAGGACTCTTCCGCTGTTATGGGGCCCTATACTTACTCTGGTTTTTAATGCAGCAGTAACTACCATGATTCCACCAACATGGCGAGATTCTATTATTGTCCCTATCCATTAGAAGGGGGACAAGTCCGCAGCATGTAATTACCGCCCAATCAGCTTACTCAACTCATCAGTGAAAATTATGAGCAGAGTGTTGCTGATCAGGTTGGAAGAGTGGGCTGACGAGAAGGGGATTCTGGCGACCTCGCAGTATGGTTTTAGAAAGGGCCGTGGTACATTAGACCAATGCTGAAATCTAGATTTAATAATTGGCAAATACACCAAGGCCAAGCGCGGCCCCTTATATCTTTGCTTCGCTGATTTAAGCAGTGCATTTGACTTGGTCGACCACTCTATTTTATGGCCTGCCCTGCTAGAACTCGGTGCACCAGAGGCAATTATTTTCTTTTCAGCTCGCCTCTATGAAAAGCTGCAAGCCTGTGTGCGCTACGGGGTAAGCGGGGAATGTACCCCCAATTTTAATGTAAAGCGGGGAATAAGACAGGGTTGTGTTCTTGCCCCCCTGCTATTCATCCTTTTTGTAAATGCTTTTGATACAATTTTAAAAACAGTCAAAGCTGATGCGCCTCAGGTAAATGGGTCAGTACTGCTTTATGCAGATGATGCTGTGCTTTTATCACGGACCCCCATAGGACTCCAGCGCCTGATGGATCGGTTTTCTCTTTTTATAAAAGAAAGGAAATTATTAATTAACAAGAGTAAAACCCATACGATGATCTGTGGTGCTAGGACTAATAAAAATACATTTTTATAGAAGGGGTGAAAGTGCAGCAAGTTGAAAAGTTCTGTTACCTGGGTGTGACCTTTTCGAGGGATGGTAACTGGTCCCAGGAGCTCGTTAATGTAAAGTCTAAAATGTCAAAAAGCGCCTATGGAATATTTAAATTCGCCTAAAAAATCGGCGATAGATGAATCGGTGATATGATGCAGGTTTATAAGGCAAGGAGTGTCTCGATTGCATTATACGGGGCCGGGTTGTGGGGTTATTCCAACGTAGGTAGTTTGCACACGGAAGAAAATATCTTCCTTTAAAAACTCATCTGTCTACCTACATCTGCCCCAACCGATTTGATCCATAGGGTAGTGGGGGCTATCTATTTATGTGACCTTGTTTCATTTAGGCCTTTAATGATCTGGCGTGCCATTTGGCACAAGGAAGAGACAGTTTTCAACCAACACGTCGTTAAGGATTGTCATGACCTGGTTAATTATACCAAGATCCCCTGGCTAAAGTACATTGTAGACAGTTTTCAGGCTCTTTATGGTCTTGATATAATAGTGGATCCGTGTGCTGCAGGGGATATCCCTAAGCAGGAACTGAAAAACAAATTTATGTCGTATCAAGCGGAAAAGCGTCTAGTTAGCAACGGCCACTTGACTACAGTCAATCTCTATAACAAGTATATTGACTGTGAAGGCCCTCATTTATACCTAAGCCAGGTAACTAGACCAGCCCACAGGTTTGTTCTTACAAGACTTAGATTTGGATTGGCTCACGTTCTGGTGGCCTTTCCCCATCCTAAGAAACATCCTTTTGGCCCATGTCCATGTGATGGGTATTCAAAACAAAGCACTCTGCACTTTATGCTAATCTGTACCCTATTCTTGAATCTCAGGATGGTCTATCTTAAACCAATTTTTATTAAATATGGAATCTATAGCGTTGATGTTGATTTATAATGTGAACTCATCGGATATATGTATTTTTACTGCTACTTTTATATGTAAATCTATTCATTTTAGGAAAAGTATGATGTTTTAAACTTTGTTTCTGTATTTTATTTGTACATAATCAGCTAATTGTTTTGCCTGTGTGCTTTTATGGTCATTTGTACAATATGAACCAAATAAAGCTTCATGAAATGAGCTACTCACTAACCAATGCAGCAGTAATAGACAGACTGATACAGACATTTAAACAGTTTAGTCACTAACCCATGCATTCAGTAAGACACACTTATACAGTCAGTCATGCACCTAGAAAATTCTCCATCCAGACATTTATACACCCAGTCATTCTTCAATACACCTTGGCCAATATATATATAAAACATATCTAAACTGTACAGAAACACACAGTCACTGGATGATGTCAGTGATGTCATTTGCGATGTCATAACCCATTGACCTCCTGAGGCGGAAGCCGGGAGAGTCGCCTTAGCGATTTAAAAAAATTGTGTAATTGAAGTGATTTTAAGACTTTTTTAGCATTTGTTGAGTGTAATATTATTGTGACTTAAAACAATTGTACCTCGATCCCCCTCTGCCACGGGATACTTCCTGGTGCGGACGCCCTCCCCTGGGACACGCAGGCCACGCCCACCACCTGGCAGGCCACGCCCCCTTTTTCGCCGAGCACTCAAATAGCACGCCAAATCGAGCGCGGGGCAGAACCCATTGACCTCCTGAGGCGGAAGCCGGGAGAGTCGCCTTAGCGATTTTAAAAATTGTGTAATTGAAGTGATTTTAAGACTTTTTTAGCATTTGTTGAGTGTAATAATATTGTGACTTACAACAATTGTACCTCGATCCCCCTCTGCCACAGGATACTTCCTGGTGCGGACGCCCTCCCCTGGGAAACGCAGGCCACGCCCACCACCTGACAGGCCACGCCACCTTTTTCGCCGAGCACTCAAATAGCGCGCCAAATCGAGCGCGGGGCAGAACCCATTGACCTCCTGAGGCGGAAGCCGGGAGAGTCGCCTTAGCGATTTTAAAAATTGTGTAATTGAAGTGATTTTAAGACTTTTTTAGCATTTGTTGAGTGTAATAATATTGTGACTTAAAACAATTGTACCTCGATCCCCCTCTGCCACGGGATACTTCCTGGTGCGGACGCCCTCCCCTGGGACACGCAGGCCACGCCCACCACCTGACAGGCCACGCCCCTTCCTCCACCCCTATTTAACATGTGCCTCCACCGGAAGCGCAGCGGACGAGCGCAGCGGGAGCGCCGTCTGCGCGCCGAAGGCGCGCTTAAGGCAAGCCCGTCTGCGCCCGTCCGCGACCAGACTGCGGCCGGGGCCAGCTATGCTGCCGGCATCGAAACGCAAGGTGGAAGGATAGTATGGTCAGGTGAGGACCTAAGGGCTTTTGATCTTAATCCCCCCGGTGAACATTGCTTGCACACTATAGATCCTCTGACTCTCCACCCTCCTCTGATCTGCGGCAATTGTGGGATAGTCTACGGTAGTGAAGATCATGTGAGACCCTCCAATTCAAAATCTCCTACTCAGACTGGCCTTAGAGCTGGCCTACTGAATTGTAGATCTCTAGCCAAACACGCGGACGAGGTTTGGCTATTACTAGAAGAGCAGGAATGGGATATCCTGTTTTTAACAGAAACCTGGATTAAGGAGGACAACTTGACCTCTATTGCCTTAGCTGTCCCTCCTGGATTTAAAATTTGTCTCGCCAACCGCCCGGGGACAAAAAGAGGCGGTGGCGCAGCTATTATTTTTAAAGAGGTGTTAATATTAACATCCTCGGCCCCTACTTCTATTCAGGGCATTGAAGGCCTTCACTTCTGCTTTCAGGTTAACCCTCAACTTTCAATAGCAGGATTGGTGATATACCGCCCTCCAGGCAGCGCTGACTCCAACCTATTCACCCTACTAGATACGATTGTTCAGAGCTCTCTCCTCCACCCCCAATTCATTGTGGTAGGAGACTTCAACATCCACATGGATAAACATGATTGTCCCACGGCAGAGCTGCTCAGAGCAATACTAAATACGGCCAGTCTTAGACTGATCAATGAAGGCCCAACACATACAGGGGGCCACACGATCGATCTCATTTTTTCTAACATCAAGAATGTACTGTCCGAGGCACCACTCCCTCTGACATGGTCAGACCACTCACTGGTCCCATTTACATTGAACATGGTTTGTGACATCTCAGCCTCAAGTAAATGTTATTTCCTGAAGAGACAATGGAAAAGGCTGACCCCCGATAATATGGGCCCTGTCTTGGCACAAACTACCCCATCTTGGACTAATAATGCCAATACAGATGCACAGCTCCTTAATGAGTGGGTTGAAAAGATGGTCTCCTCCATTGCCCCTGCCTCACGAGCATTATCCAAGAGAGACTCCCCTTCAGCTCCCTGGTTTTCGCAGGACCTGAGGAAAGAAAAAGCAGCCTGCAAAAAGCTAGAAAGACTTTGGAGAGTTAACTATGGCCTGGAAGAAAGATCAATATATAAGGAAGCCTCCAAAAAATTTAGGAAAGCAATTAGGAAAAGTAAAAAACTATTTTATGCGGACTCCATTCTACAGGCAGAACAATCTAACAAACAGATTTTTAAGGTGGTACAGTCGTTCTTTAAGCCTAAGTGCATTGAGAGGGAGGTTTTACCGACAACTACTCTTTGCGAACAAATCTCCGAGTTCTTTGACCAAAAGATCAAAAAGGTGTATGAATCTTTTGGACCAGAAACAAAAACGCTGAAACAAGACCTCGTGACTAAGGACGAGCCAGGTGAGATTCTCACCCAGTTCCTCAATATTCCTCTGAAGGAGGTAAAACAAGAACTCATTCGATGTAAATCCGGATCCCCAGATGACCCATGCCCAGCCAAATTATGGAGCTCACTAGCTGAGTTTGTAGCTCCCACACTGCAACACATCTGGAACTCTTCCATTGCCTCGGGCATGTTTCCGGACGTCTGGAAACATGCCACGCTCCTCCCTCTAAAGAAAAAACTTAATGGGGACCCAGAAGACCTTAGCAACCTTCGCCCAATATCACTGTTAGCCGCCCCAGGGAAAATGTTAGAGAAAGTCATACAGCGCCAACTGAGTAAATTTGTAGAAGTAAATAAGGTACTACATGAAACACAGTCAGGCTTTCGACCCGGCTTTAGTACAGAAACAGCGCTTATTGAGGTAGCCGAGTCAGTAAGGTGGTCGATGGATGCAGGAAATTCAGCAATGCTGGTACTCCTGGATCTGTCGGCCGCCTTCGACACGGTGGACCATGCCAAACTACTCAGCCGGCTGGCCGAGATAGGGATCCAGGATAAGGCACGGGGATGGTTACATTCCTATCTATCCCTGAGAACCCAAAAGGTGGCGCTAGGAACGATTTCCTCGGCACCTAAGGCCCTCAGCTGTGGAGTCCCGCAGGGGTCGGCCCTCAGCCCCCTTTTGTTCAACATCTATCTGGCTCCTCTGTTTGTGTTGATTGCCAACTGGGGTGTCAAGGCAATTTCTTATGCCGATGACACCCAGTTGGTATTCCCGTACTCAGAGGTGACACAGGAGTCTTTCTCAAATTTCAAAGGCTGTCTTCAAGACATAGCCCATTGGATGAACACGAACAAATTAAAATTGAACGCCAATAAGATCGAAGTAATCTTCTTTGGCAGAGGTCCCCCTCCTTCCTCTGAACTTTGGTGGCCGATGGAGATGGGCCCAGCCCCCTCACCCAGCCGCACGGCAAAAAATCTCGGAGTGAGGTGGGACGATAGCATGTCCTTTACCTCCCATATCCAACAAGTCGCCGGCTGCTGCCTGAGCAAACTGAGAAATCTCGAAAAATCCTGAGACTCCTCCCGGAGAGCTGCCGGAAAACGGTTATCCACGCCTCTATCACTTCCCGGCTGGACTACGCCAACGGACTCTACCTAGGCCTACCAAAACACCCGACGCAAAAACTTCAGGTAGCTCAAAATGCGGCTGCGAGACTGTTACTGCGAATCCCCCTCAGGCAATCAGTCTCTCCGCATCTTCGATCGCTACACTGGCTGCCAGTTACCAGCAGAATAAAATTCAAAGCACTTACACTGGCGTACAGATCTCTATATGGCTCCTGCCCAGTTTACCTGAAAAACCGCCTCCCGAGATATTCCCAAACCCGCACCTTGCGGTCTAACTGCCGTGTTCAACTGACCGTGCCGCGTACGAAAAAGGCTCGACTAGGCGGTCAGACTTTCTCGGCAAACGTCACCTCCTTATGGAATACTTTACCACAAGAAATCCAGCAGGCCCCCTCTGAACCTTGCTTTAAGAAATTCCTAAAAACGTGGCTCTTCACCCAACCCCGCTAGTTCTCTCCTTCCTGTTAGCTCTTTTAGGTCAACTGTGTTCTCTTAGCGCCGGGACACCTCCTAGCGAGGTAGCTGTTCGCGCTGTATAAAATGCAGTATTATTATAAGTGATGTCACTGACTATGTCATGAATGATGTAATATGTGACAACATCAGCAGTGCATTGGGGGCACAAGTTATAGTTAGCTCAACTAACTATAACGGCAGAATTTCTATGGTTTTGTACGACTGAAATGTCCAACTAACTATAACATCCCTGAAACCTATGTTTTTTTCAGTGAAAAACAATATATATATATATATATATATATATATATATATATATATATATATATATATATATATATATATTCACTGAAAAAACCATAGGTTTCAGGCCTTATATAGTTAGGAATTAGCATTTAAAAAAACCTTTGAAATTCACTGAAAAAACCATAGGTTTCAGGAGTTATATAGTTAGGAATTCGTTTTTAAAAAACCTTTGAAAGTTTTTGTGGTGTTATAGTTAGCTGGACATTTTACTCATACAAAACCAATGAAATTGCTCCTATATAGTTAGTTGTACTAACTATATTTCGCGCACCCGCAATCCACTGCTGATGATGTCACATATTAGATCATTCATGACATGGTCAGTGACATCACTGATGACATCTCAAATGACATCACTGATGACATCACTGATGACATCATCCAGTGAATGTGGTTTGCTTCGTTATTTAAATATGCATTATATATATAGCAATTTACATTGAAGAATGAGTGGATATATATAAATAAATATTTGGATGGAGGATTTAGTAGCAGTGTAATTGACTGTTTACTTGACCAATTTATAATGTCTCACTAAATATAGTAGATAGTGACTAAACTGTGTGAATATCTGTATCACTTTGTCAGTTGTTGTGTAAACTGATTCTACAGTTGGTTACTAGCTATGTGAAAGTCTATATTAGTTATTAATTAGTTAACTGAGTATTTGTATGGGAGTGTGAAAGTGTGTGTGGTTCGGTGGGGGGTGTGTGACTGTCCAAAGATGTGTGAATAGTTGACTCAGTAGATATATGAAGTTAAAACTACATGTTCTAACAGTTTGGGTGAGGGAATCTCTTTATGGGTGTGGTGATGAGCAAATATATTTCTCAAAGGTACAGGTCCAACAAACTAGAAAAATAAAAGGCAGTGTATGTGTCAGTTGTTGTATATAAATAAGTATACATAAGACACAATGATTGTGTGAGTGACTGTATGGATAACTGTATACTTGTAATAATGATTTTATAATTCACTAAGTATGACTTACTATCTAAATGAATAGAAGAAGTGGTGTTTGTATAAGTGTTTTGCTAAGTAAATATGTAAGTATGATCCATTGTTTGCATAAGTGAGTAGGATGACTTCATATGTGAATAGGATGCGTGCTGTTGTTTAATGTCGATATAGATGTATAAGTATTTTTGATAGTGTTCTATTGTTCATTGACAGCATGTATGAGTGAATCCATAGGTAAGTGATTAGATGTGTGTATACATCTATGAATCACTGAGTGGATTTTTAGATACTTGTATTGCTGTGACAATGGATTTAAATATGATACTCTGTATTTTACAAACAGTGATGAAAAATTGTAATAGTGTATGAAAAGGTGTATGTGATTGTCACATGGATGATGTCATCAGTGATGTCATTTGAGATGTCATCAGTGATGTCGCTGACCATGTCATGAATGATCTATGAAGAGCTCCAAGAAGAACTGCCGAGCCCTCGAGAAAGTCTGGAAAAGGGAACCGACACCGGACAACAGGACCTCCTACAAACTTGCCACCCGGAAACACCACCAGCTGATCCGCGCCGCCAAGAAAACAGCATTTAAGGACCGGTTGGACAACAACGCACACAACTGCAAGGAACTCTTCAACATCGTGAAAGAGCTTTCCAACCCCAGCGCAGGAAACAACGACGTCACCCCATCGCAAGACCTCTGCAACTCCCTCGCTTCATACTTCCACAACAAGATCACGGACATACACAGCAGCTTCAACAACCAACCAACGCACACCATGACCGAACAACCACCCCCCACCACCACCCTCCACGCCTGGACCCCGATCAGCACCGAAGACACCATCCGCACGATGAACTCCATCCACTCCGGATCACCGACCGACCCCTGCCCTCACCACGTCTTCAACAAGGCCGACGCTGTCATCGCACCCCACCTGCGAGACATCATCAACACATCCTTCGACACTACCATCTTCCCTGAGAGCTGGAAACACGCCGAACTCAGCGCTCTACTCAAGAAACCAACAGCGGACCCCACCGACCTCAAGAATTACCGCCCCATCTCGCTTCTCCCGTTTCCAGCCAAAGTCATCGAGAAGACCGTCAACAAGCAGATGGCCGCCTTCCTCGAGACGAACGGATCCCTCGACCCCTCACAGTCCGGCTTCCGAGCCAACCACAGCACCGAGACCGCCCTCATCGCCGCCACCGATGACATCCGAGCCCTGATGGACAATGGAGAAACAGCGGCCCTCATCCTCCTAGACCTCTCCGCGGCATTCGACACTGTCTGCCACCGCACCCTAGTGCAGCGCCTCAGCGACGTCGGAATTCAGGAGAAGGCACTGGAATGGATCATCTCATTCCTCGACGGAAGAACACAGAGAGTCCGCCTACCACCGTACAAGTCAGAGGCCTCCGAAGTCATCTGCGGCGTCCCCCAAGGATCATCTCTGAGCCCCACCCTCTTCAACGTCTACATGAGCCCCCTCGCGGCCATCGTACGCAAACACAACCTCAGCATAATCTCCTACGCCGACGACACCCAGCTGATCCTCTCCCTGACCAACGACCCCGCCGCCGCCAGAGCCAACCTGCACGAAGGGATGAAAGAGGTAGCCGAGTGGATGACGATCAGCCGCCTGAAACTGAACTCGGACAAGACGGAGGTCCTCATCCTGGGCTCCTCACCCTCCGCCTGGGACGACTCCTGGTGGCCCCCCGCCCTGGGCACCGCACCCAAACCGACAGACCATGCACGCAACCTGGGCTTCATCCTGGACTCCTCCCTCTCCATGACCAGGCAAGTAAACAACGTCTCCTCGGCGTGCTTCAACATCCTACGCATGCTACGGAAGATCTTCTGGTGGATCCCCACCGAGACCAGGAAGACCGTCACCCAGGCCCTCGTCACCAGCCGTCTGGACTACGGCAACGCCCTATACGCCGGTACCACCGCCAAGCTCCAGAAGAGACTCCAGCGGATCCAGAACGCCTCAGCCAGACTCATCCTCGACATCCCACGAACCAGCCACATCTCCGGACATCTGAGAGACCTTCACTGGCTCCCCGTCAACAAAAGAATCACCTTCCGCCTCCTCACCCACGCACACAAAGCCCTACACGACCAAGGCCCGAGCTACCTCAACAGCCGAGTCAACTTCTACGCTCCCAAACGCCACCTCCGATCAGCCAACCACGCCCTCGCCGCCGTCCCCCGCATCCGAAGAGCGACTACAGGAGGAAGGTCCTTCTCCTACCTGGCCGCCAAGACCTGGAACTCCCTCCCGACCGACCTGCGCCTGACCCAAGACCACCTCTCCTTCAGGAAGAAGCTGAAGACCTGGCTGTTCGAGCAGTAGCGGCACCCCCCCCCCCCCAGCGCCTTGAGACCCTACGGGTATGTAGCGCGCTTTATAAGTGTCACTGATTGATTGATTGATTGATCTAATATGTGACATCATCAGCAGTGGATTGCGGGTGCGCGAAATATAGTTAGTACAACTAACTATATAGGAGCAATTTCATTGGTTTTGTATGAGTAAAATGTCCAGCTAACTATAACACCACTAAAACTTATAGTTTTTTGAGTGAATTTCAAAGGTTTTTTAAAAACGAATTCCTAACTATATAACTCCTGAAACCTATGTTTTTTTCAGTGAATTTCAAAGGTTTTTTAAATGCTAATTCCTAACTATATAAGGCCTGAAACCTTTGTTTTTTTCAGTGTTTAAAAAAAAATAAAATTGATTGGTTAACTGGCTTATTAAGTGTATCTTAGTGAATACATATATTAGCGAGTAATGTTTAAATATTTAAATATATGCATGAGTGATGTAATATGTGACGTCATCAGCAGTGCATTGCTGACGTGCAAGTTATAGTGAGTCCAACTAACTATAACATGGGAATTTCAATGGTTTTATGCGAGTAAAATTTCCAGCTAACTATAACTGGTGTGAAACCTATGTTTTTTCCAGTGAATTTCAAAGGTTTTTTAAATGCTAATTCCTAACTATAACTGGTGTGTAACCTATGGTTTTTTCAGTGAATATATATATATATATAATTTCTATGGCAAAATGAAACCCCTCATTTTGTTCCTTTTCAAATTAAATGTATTAAGTGTTCCCACTTTATTCCAATCAAGATGACTTCAGGTGTGCCAAACTTTTGTCATAAGTAAGACTGTTAGCGCTCTAGTTGTCCTTTAGAACACTCTGGGACATTCTGTCATTGGGCTATAGTTGGGATACATCTGGCTGATATTTGGGCTACATTTGTTTTTTTTTGTCTCTGGTGGCCATCTTTGGGCTACATTGGGCTACATTGGGCTACATTGGGCTACATTTGGGCTCTAACATATATATATAGCCCAATGTAGCCCAATATATATTTTTTCAAAGTTAATTTTCGTAAAAACCACTGGAGCACATATCGTGAGACATAGCAAAGGCACATCGGGCTACCAGTCCCTACAATTTTGCCACGTTTGGTGGAAAACCATTCAGCCGTTCGGGCTAAAAGTGAGTCCAACCGCCCTATGGAAATTAACATGGGGAAAACATGTTTTGGGACCCCCCTTTTATCTCGGCCCCTGCTTGACGAATCCCCCCTAAACTTTCAGGGAAGGAGCGGAGCGCCGCGAGGCAAAGTTAAGGAAAATTTCAGGAAGATTCCTCAACCGGCGCCAAAGTTATTCCCAATAGAATGTTGCGATTTCCCTATGGAAAACAATCCTAACTATATATACCTACTGGCTATCGCCAGTAGGTAATATATATATATATATATTGTGACCAAGAGCCCGTGAGCTCGAAACGCGTCGTTTGTTTATGCCCAAATAAACAACCTTCAAAGTACCTGATGGTGTGGCTTGTCATCCTTGTTTGGAACGAGAGGATTCTGTGGATATATATATATATAGATAGATATATATATATATATATATATATATATATATATATATATATATATATATATATATATATATATATCACAACACGAGCTGTCCTGGAGCACCCCAGAGTTGGTGCCAGGATCGAGACCAGGACAGGGTCTCGTATATATTCCACTCAAAGAAAAAATATTCCGGCACTCCGCTTGGTAAGTTGAATTTAGTTTATTACACACACTGTGATGGCCTACGCGTTTCGAACATAACGTTCCTTCTCACGGCAGTGTCATACCATCACAGTGTGTGTAATAAACTAAATTCAACTTACCAAGCGGAGTGCCGGAATATTTTTTCTTTGAGTGGAATATATATATATATATATATATATATTCACTGAAAAAACCATAGGTTATAGACCATATATAGTTAGGAATTAGCATTTAGAAAACCTTATTTTACTCACACAAAACCATTGAAATTCCATATATAGTTAGTTGCACTAACTATATATCGCGCACCCGCAATCCACTGCTGATGATGTCACATATTACATCATTCATGACATGGTCAGTGACATCACTGATGACATCACTGATGACATCTCAAATGACATCACTGATGACATCACTGATGACATCTCAAATGACATCACTGATGATATCTCATTTGACATCAATGGTCACATCAATGATGATATCATTAATGTGACAATACAATGCATCTCCTCACACTTTAATATAACCTCTGTTACACCCAGTGTTAAATACAGAGTATAATTTTTGAAACCATTGACACACCAATACTAGTTACTACATACGCACTCACTGATTCCTACGTCTACACACACATTCACTCATTCACCCATACAATCATTCATACATACAATCACTCATCTTTACAACACTATCATATGCACTCATACACCTATACAGACACTCACACTCTGCCACTCATCCATGGAGTTACTCACACACCTAGTCAGTCCTGTAAAGAATCAATCACACTTCCATTTTCTAATCTACACAGTTAAACATAGAGTACCTTACATTTTCAAACATATACTAACACATACTTACTCTCTTATAGAATCACTGATACAAGTACACATTGATCTGCACAGAGTCACACACCTCCCAGCCAGCCATACACACACTCAGTCTCCCATACAAATACTTGTGCAACCAATCAATAACCCATATAGCTACTTATATAGCTACTGATCAACACATGCAGCAGCTTGCACAACAACAGACATACTGATGCACACTTTCAGACAGTTTAGTCACTAACCCGTGCATTTAGTAAGACGCATTTAATCACTCACTCATACAGTCAATCACGCACCTACTAAAACCTTCATTCAGACACTTATACATCCACTCATTCTTCAATATGTAAAACATATTTAAACTTTACAGAAACACATAATCACTGGATGTTGTCATCAGTGATGTCATTTGAGATGTCATCAGTGATGTCATCAGTGATGTCACTGACCATGTCATGAATGATGTAATATGTGACATCATCAGCAGTGGATTGCGGGTGCGCGATATATAGTTAGTGCAACTAACTATATATGGAATTTCAATGGTTTTGTGTGAGTAAAATAAGGTTTTCTAAATGCTAATTCCTCACTATATATGGTCTATAACCTATGGTTTTTTCAGTGAATTTCATTGGTTTTTTAACAGCTAATATCTGTAGCTGTAAAATGTATTCTTCTTTAAATCCAAAAATATATTGTATATGTTTATTAATAATTTTTTTTTTATATATTTTTTTTTCTTCGTTCCCGCTTCGCGAATCGGGAAACTTCCCGTTAGCTGACCTTGATGCCGCGAAATAGACCGCGAGCCGGTAAACGTTTCTTTACCGCAACTGCCGCATTAGAAAACAACATCGTGACGCCTCCCGTCCACATGACGTTTCGCGTTGTCGCGTGATACGTCATATGACGTGCTACGTTAGCGAACTGGTACGCGAAGCGAGGCGCAAAGCGCAGGTTTCTGGAAGCAAACCGGGAGGCCCTGCAAAGCGCGTAACGTAAACACAGCAGGTCATGTGACTTGGTAATAACACTTTTCATTGGTTCATTTCACTTTTGGTTTCCTAATGATGTAAGACTAGGTCATATAATCTAAAATGAACACTTTTCATTGGTTGAGAACTATTGTTTTTCCCAAATGATGAAAATCCCTCCTTCTTTCCTCACTCTGACTTTCATCATTGTGAAAGAAAGACCCTTTGTTACCAGTGAGCAATGGCTTCTTTAGTAGCTTCAGCTGGTGCTTCCCCACCACCTCCACCACATCCAAGGAAGAGTGGACCACCTGCTGAAGTTATAATTCAGCAAGAAGAGGAAGAAGAGGAACAGGACGAAGAGCACGAAGAGAGGCACTTTTTGCCTGAGGAGCCCAGGACGTCTCACCGGAAAGAAAACTTCATTTGGCAATTTTTTAAAATTCCCAAAGGTCAGAAAAAAGTAAATGCAAGATACGTAACTTGCCTTATATGTCAAGATAGACTGTCCAGAGGGACCGACAAAAAATACAGTTTCGGAAACTACACAATGCATCGCCATATGACTAGGTGGCATCCTAACAACTACAGTGCTGCACAGTTTCGTAACGACCTAGATAATCTCCCTATTATGGCCAGAAGATCTGTTGTACCGGAAGTAACGGGACCAGAGGGCAGGGAGATGGTGCCAAATATACAAACGAGATTTCGTGAAGTAAAACAAGTCTGCGTACATTGCAGTGGATTCATTTGCTACGGAGAAAGTAGCATCACTCTGATCAACAGAGCTATTGACAATCATGCTCATGTTTGTCCGAAACGCCCCAAACAATAAATTCTTTTTTTTTTTTTGTTGCTCCTGTTGAGCCCTTTACAATGAATCGTTTTCGTTGCCCCCTCCAAAAAAAAAACAAAAAAAATATAAAACTGTTCAGAAAAATTCAAAAAAAGTAAAAAAATGTTCAGAAAAATAATAAAAAAAATATAAAACAACAAAAACAATAAAAAAAAAGTTCTTTTCAGAACTACCTCCCCGGTATTAAAAAATTGGTACAATATTTGGAACTGTGCCAACCTCTATTTCTCTTAGTTCGCTTCCCAGTTCGCTCGCCGGTACGCGAACCGGAAGCGAACCAAAAAAACAGTAAGTATAAGGGAAGGAAACAGACAGTTATGTTAAAAGAAAGACAGCTTTAGGGGAGTAAACTAGAGATACTATTACCCGTAATCCACTGCTGATGATGTCACATATTACATCATTCATGACATGCTCAGTATGTATGGAAAGGGGCAGATTTATATTAACTAGCACATCCCCAGAGATGCACCAGTTAACGTGCACCACTGCTCTACCACCCACAGTCTGCCGCATTTACAATCAGATAGGACAAAGCTGCATCAAAACCCTGCGCCTGCTTGAAGCAGGCATAGATCTTGACGCAGGTAGGCTGAAAGCTAAAGCAACAACTAAGTGTCGTGTGCAGAAGTTGCAAAAAAGGAAAAATGGCGTTTAAACCAATAATGAGCCCATGCTAACTTAACACAGTGTAAAGATATCCAGGATCTACATCAGTTTGGGGTTCACGAACCTGGCAGGTAAAAGGCACTGAGGCTTTGCACCGTGCATATCTCATCCCAAATCATATGTTGTTTGTGAATGAAACAATTTCCCAGACCAAATGCTTTGGATTGGCTACTTCTAAAAAATTAAACACCCCTACTATCCCGGAGTTAGAGGAATATGATGGTTGGAGTAATTTTACTCGGTTGTCCATTAAAGATTTACAGGCCCTACTCCATAATTCTTCCTTTAACATTTCCAGTATAAATCCAAAAGGTTGGCTGCTTTGGCAACGTGCCTTATCCACGGTTTAATAACGCTGCCTTTTGCTTTATATAAGTTTTCAAATTGTATGAAATATATACCAATAGGTCGTTATGCACCTTTAGGTAGTGGTTTTCTTCATGAGGTCTGGTCGCTTCCATACACATACAGATGTTTCAAAGATGATCAAGAAGTTTATCTGAATGGAGAGGAATGCACTGAGACGCCAGATCATTCACTAATGTGTAGGCACATACAGTTACACGGTTCATGCAACAAACACCGACCAAATATGGCTTGCGTGTTGCAAGGCACGCCAGTTCCTGCTATCATCCCCACGTTCAAGTTGTTGGAAAATGGTAGTTATTTGATGCTCAATAATGAAGATTGTTCTGGGTTATTTAAAAGTATTCCTTTTATCGTAAAAGTAAGTGAACGGGTTATTTGCTGCAGAAATGTTCTATTTCCTCCTACACATGAACATAGGGAGTTTTCAATCTGGCCACAAATACCAACCTTGGGAACAGATTTAGAGAGAGGTGGCCTTGAGTTCGGCCCGTGAAACTTTCGTGCTTCACATAGCGAACACCCGTACAGAGGTGCAGACCCTTTTAAATACAGATTTGCCTTTCCATTTCAGCAAGATGGTTCGGACTATCTTTAACGCGTCCTCCACAAAGGGCCTGGCGCACTTTTTTAAAGTTGTTACCAGTGGTCTCGTGACTTCATTTGAGAAAATCTTTGGAGTCATCCCTGCTTTCTTTCATTCTATTTTTCCACTGTGCTTGGTGGATTCCCATTTTTACTTGCATTACCAGCGGACGCTCTTGTGCTTTTTTACATTTTTAAATATGGATGTCCCTCCTGTGCAAGCTCCCGCCCTGCAGCTGCTGACGCTGTTCCGCAATCGCATGCTTGAATATTATGGCACAATGCCGTTGGCGATATTAAGCACGGCATATGGATTATCTTTTCGATTCTCCTACTTCACCTGTGTCCAGCCTGTATTTCACTGCCTGACCTGTGATTTCGATTGGGCCATTGATTTGTGTCTCTGCGGACCGGTTTCTCCTGACGTCGACTTTAATCAGCTGATGACTCCTATCATTACTCACGAGTTGGTTTGTCCTGGCGAAAGGATTATGGCTGTGGCATTGATGCATGGACTAATTGGTCCCTGGAATTTACTGGCGGCAACACAGTCTTTCTTGGAACAGAGCTTTCTTGAAAACCCACCGAGCTGTCCTCCGATGGTGATAGAGGATCCGGTGCTGGGAGAGCACGTATGTTCTTTTCCGCTTTTAAATTGGATGGCTGAACTCTTTTCGGATGAAGACGGTGACTTCCTATTGGAGGCTGTTGCAGCTTATTTTGCATACACAGTTATGTCATAGACCTTTTTCATGTTTGATATGCTGAGTACTAGCATTTCATTGACAATTCATTGACTTATTTGTCAAGTTTTTATTATTTAGCTTGCCTATTGGCTTAAGCCTCGATAAAGTAGTTGGCTGTTTTATTTTTCTTTAGCATTAAATTTTCCTAGTTTTTAATGTTTTACCTTGCGGACCGTCCACATATAAAGTTGCAATCTGCTCTCATGAGATGCCACTTCTATTATCTTATTCAGTTTGTTTCCGGATCATGGGGAGGTGTCATCTAGATCCTGGATATCTTTACACCGTGTTAAGTTAGCATGGGCTCATTACCGGTTTAAACGCCATTTTTCCTTTTTTGCAACTTATGCACACGACACTTAGTTGTTGCTTTAGCTTTCAACCTAGTAGTTCATCGTGGTTTACATGAGAATAATATGTTATTGCTCTACTATCTGCTTTGCTTGTTAAACTATATCTGTACAGCGACTGCTGAAGTTTCAAGAACAACACGATACAGAATTGTTATGAGGTCTGATCTCCACGACTTCATACTCATAACATAAGTGCAGCTTCTGCCAATTCTGGGCATGAGGTGGGTTTTATATTGCTTTGCCGAACACACATACACAACACTTGATGCGGTTCACATGAAGAGAGAGCTGGTGTATGCTGATGTGATTCCTTCAAATCTAAGACACTAAAGTATGGGCACGCCCTAAACCAACACAAAGAGACCTTCTTAGCAAATAATATAATATGTGTATTAGGGAGGGTCAGATATAAGCAGCCGCGGGCCGTGGAGGGAGTTACGGTGAGGCAGGGAGGCGGGGAGGGGGAGGGGGAGGGGCAGGGTGGAGCCCTCTCCACCCTGCCCCTCCCCCTCCCCGCCTCCCTGCCCCACCGTAACTCCCTCCACGGCCCGCGGCTGCTTATAAGTGTTGCTAACTCTTATTCATTTACAGCATGTTAACATACTGTCACCATTCGCTTTTTATGTACTAGTAACTATGCTGGTAATTTTGCTACTGATAATATGTGTACTTCTATTATCTAAGATACTACGCCTGAGAAGACGGCATTAGTAAATAAACATTTCAAATACACATGTGTTCTTCTTAACTCCATGTTCTGGTTTCTAAGAAATATATAACGACCGACTGTTCATGAGTTCCACGTATCCTGAGGTACTATAAGTTCATATTCTGGATTGTCTAAACATTGAGAGTTTGTTATATCCAATGTGACACTGTACCTAGCTTGCTAAGGGGTTTTTGATTACTAAGGTGAGTTTTGGGGCACCCTAATTCGCCGAGGTTCCAATCCTCTGTCCACAGTTCTGTGTGAGAACAGAAACCCTGCGACAGGGACACCCCTGAGCCTTGCTGGAGCTTCATCACACTTGCGATACAACTCCAGCAATGCGCCACCTTTACGGCACAGATACGTCACGCATCTGTGCTGTTTTTGCCCCATGATGCGCCGCATTGTAAATGCAGCACACCATAGGTGACGGAACAGCGGCACAGAATGACTAACACATCCCTGGTGATGCGCCAGTCATCATAAATCTATCCCTATGCTTCTTATCTTGTTAGAGATGAACCGCCATATGTATCATCAATGTTTTTTGCATTTCCTAAATAGCGAACTTTAAGGAATAAATAGCGATTCTTTACCATTCCTAGTTTGCGATGAGCTATTTGCTAATTACAAATTACCCATTCATTTCCATGCAGCAGGAGGCCCATAGGAATGAAGGTGCAATTTGCGATTAGCAATTACCTCATCGCAAATTACGAATTTTTCCGAGGGTGCAGGGGTGTCTCAAGAACACCCTGCTGCACCCCTGAAAAAGAAATTTGGGGGCATATGGCGCACATAAATTTTGAAAACATTCCTTTACCTCAAAAACGATTTTCAACTCATAATTTGAAAACACTGCACATGGGGAAATGACTTAAAATGTCCTTAAGACACATAAAAGCGTTTTTTGATTGCCTTTGCAGCATGTTTCAGTCACCTTTAACATGCCTATGTAACGCAAACATTCAAAATCTAAATTTGCCATGCACAGGTGGGAGCATATTTACAAGCAATTTGCTCCACAGACAAACTTCTTACATTGAAATGGGAAAAATAACATCAGAGACTCTCAATTACCTTATAAAGAAGCAGACACCATTATGTCCTTGTCATCAATATTAAAACCATTGCTTTTTCTCAAAAACGATTTACAAGTCATAATTTGAAAACACTCCACAGCTCCTATGCACATAAAAACCCTGTCAGTACTAATACTTCACATTTTCTCCAATTACAATTTCTCAAAGAAACAAAATCTATTTGTAAAACACTTGAGACAAAGCAACATTTGAAAAACACAACTTTCTTCATAATTTTCTCCTTAAAGCACACTATTTTCTATCTAAATTAAAGAAATCTTTTCTCACCTTAGCAAATACTTTGAGTTTCAAAACAGTCTCAGAAACACACCAATTTGTCTTCAGCAGAGCAAAAGGTATGCACTCCAGAGTCTGCAGCTATCAAAAGCACAGAAATGCTGTAATTCTTCACACATATCTCTCATGTCACCCAATCAAAACTCTTCCCTCACTTTTTTTCATTTTTTTTTTTTTAAATATCTTTATTCGATTTCCCCCCCCACATTTTTCTGTTACAACCATAGCATTTTTGAAAGTTACAAAGAGTTTTTACCCATGTGCAGATTTGCTTTTTAGAAGGTTATACATATACAGAAAATAAAAGAACAATAAATAAACTGCATCATGTATTACATGCTTTTCGCCTGTGCAAATTTCACAAATAACACAAGATGATCAAGGAAACATATTTTTTAACTCTTTCCACTCTTCCATTGATCAATGGGAAACCATATCCTACCCCCCAAGGCTCTTGCCTTTTTGCCTTTCCTATCGTATATAGCCCTCTCTAAATTATAAGTAGAGAGTAACCTTGCCATCCAGATCTGAAACGACGGAGCTGACTTCTCTTTCCAAGCTTTAGCAACAATTATCCTAAATACTGCTGTCACGATAAATAGGAATTCTGGATATATGATATTTTCTCCAATACTTATACCCAACATTATCAGTTCATCAGTAAGTTTGGATTTAATTCCCAATGACTTTTCCAAAAACTCCTCTATTGCCAGTTTTAAGGTGTATAATTGCGGGCATTGTGCAAACATGTGTGTGATGTTGGCACCTGTTGCATTGCAACGCGGACATGTTATTCCAGTGGTTCCCCCCCATTGGGCAATTCTAGCAGGTGTGTGATATAGTGAATAAATTGTTTTATAATGTTGAGTTTGTAATGTAGCTGAGCATAAAATGGAGCGGCCAAGGTCTAATGAGGTTTGCAGATCTTCCGGGCGGGCTCTCACTTGTTCGCCCCATTTGTTACTATATCTCTCTCTGTCGTCTGTTTTAAGGACCTGCAGTTCAGCGTACAGCTGCCTAATTGAACACATTAAGCTGCTTCCCAAAAAGTCCATTATCCTACAACTTGTCATCCCTCTTGTGCCCCCTAGTTTTGTGTGAAAGAAGCTCCGCACTTGTAAATATTTAAAAAAGCTGTTCCCTGCTATTTTATATTTATACTGTATATCTTGGAACATTAGAAACCCTCCTCCTATGTCCATTAAGTCTCCCAGTTTCTTAATCCCTTTTTCATTCCACTCTTTCATGACTGTGTCCCTGAAGATTTCTAATGGGAGATCCTTATTCAAGTATAGCCTCAGATATCTGTTATATCTCCCAAGCCCCAATTTTTTCTTTACTGCTCTCCAAACTTTGTAGATTGCGCTCAGGGTCTTGAATCTTGTGTGTTTGAAGTAGGCATAGTCTATAGTTGTTACTAAGGCATTCTCTGCCGCCTTTCCCAAGAGTGCTTCATAAACATTACCTGAATATGCTCTCTCATCCTGTTGTACACTTCCACCTAGTAAACCTTTGGAATATTGGAGTGCTGACGCCCAGTAGTAAAATTTAAAATCGGGTGCACCCCAGCCTCCCCTCTGTCGTGGTAGTGTCAAAAAGCGGTATGCCCTACGTGTCTTTCCCTGTGCCCAAATTAATTTATTTATTGTTGATTCTATTCTGTTGAACCAAATCGCTTCAAAATATAGTGGAATTGCTCTAAACAAATATAAAAATTTAGGAAAGGTAACCATTTTAATATAATTAATTCGGCCCATGAGAGTCAAGTGTAGGTTATTAACCCTCTCCATATTACTTTTAACCTTTCCAAGCAGGGGTTCCATATTTATCTCCACTAATTTCTCTAACTCTGCAGTCACCCTAACCCCCAAATACCTTGCCTCCGGAGTTACTCTTGTGTCTGTAAATGCAGTGTATCTGTTCTGCACCACTTGTGTCTTTCCCCTATTTATTAGGTACCCGGATACCTTGCCAAACTTCTTCGCCTCCTGTTCTATTTCTTCCAATGATTCCTCTGGTGTTGGTGTTATGACAGCCACGTCATCTGCATATGCGAATAATTTGTATTCTTTCTCATGCAGTGTAACTGGAGTGATCCCCATATTTTGCGTAAGTCTTCTTAAAAAGGGGTCCAAGTATATCGCAAACAGTAGGGGTGAGACTGGGCATCCCTGCCTAGTCCCCCGTCTAATCTGTACCGTATTGGAATAGGATCTATTAATACGTATCCGAGCACTAGGATGTTTGTAAAGTGCCTGGATTGCTGTTATGTATCCTCTGCCTATACCAGCCCACTCCAAAGCCTTCCATAGGTATGCCCAGGAGACCCTGTCAAAAGCTTTCTCGGCATCCAGAAATATAGCCGCAACAGGGTCTCCTGAGGCCTCTGCAGCGTCTAAGATAGTGATTAGCTGCCTAGTGTGTTGGGTAGTTCCTTTCCCAGGTATGAAGCCATGTTGTGTAGGAGAAACCACTCTTTCTATTACCTTGCTCAACCTATTAGCCAGAGCTTTGGAAAATATTTGTGCGTCAGCATTCAGCAGTGTTATCGGCCTATAGGAGCCTGGTTCGGTAGGGGGCTTGTCTTTCTTCAGGATCACTATTATGTCCGCGCCCGCCCATGACTGAGGGACTATTCTGCCCCCCTGTGCCAAGCAACAGATTGCCCAAATATCCTTAGCTACCACATCCCAGAATGTTTTATAGAATTCTACAGGAATTTGATCTTGACCGGTTGCTTTCCCGGATGGTAAACTGAATATCGCCTCTTTTATCTCCTGGACTGTTAATTGTGCATCTAGCTTGTCCCTTTCTTCAATACTCAACCCCTCCTGTGGACCTTGCCTAAGATATTCCCAGCTTTCTGCCTCTATGTTGTCATTAGTAGTGTCTTGCTCATATAACACCTCATAAAACCTTCTGAATACCTCCTGAATCTCCCCCCCTTTATTGACAATTGCCCCTGTAGAATCCTTAATTTCTTTTATCTCACCTGCTGCTAACGTTTGCCTAGTTCTGACTGCGAGCAAGTGGCCGACCCTCTCATTGAATTCGTAACATTTCTCTTTTTTTGCTAAGTAGTTCCTTGCTGTTTTCTGTGCCAGGGAAGCCCCCGTTTCTGCCCTCTGCACTTCCATGGCCACCAAGATCTGATCAATGGGATCTTTCCTGCCTATTGCTTCCACTAACGTTCTTTCCAAACCCATCAGAGTTCTGATCTCCTCTTCCACCTTATCTTTTTCCTGCTTGCGTCTTAGCAGAGTATAGCTTAGTGTCTCTCCCCTCACCCCTGCTTTAAAGCTGTCCCACACCATGTCTGCTGAAGCTGAGTATCTATTCATGTCCTAAAATTGCGTTATCCATTCTTGCATTCTAATAATATATTCCTCCTCCTTCAACAACCCTCTCCCAAACGTCCATGTTGAATTTATCCTTTCTGTTTTTTGGAGCACTGCTAAGCTTAGGACCAGCGGATTGTGGTCTGACATTATTCTGGGGAGACGTTCTATCTTAGCTCTGTCAACAAGTGAACTAGAAATAAAAAAATAATCCAGCCTGGCTATTGTTTGATGAGGAGCTGAATAAAAAGTACTACCTGTACCTAAAGGATTGAGTTCCGCCCATGCGTCCACCAATGCGTTATGGTAAGCCAGATTTTGTACAGCTTTGAGCACCTTCTTTTTCCTCCCTTGATATCTGCCCCCCTTCGCATTTATTAGGCCGTTCAAGCCATTAATGTTAAAATCCCCGCAGCAGGTCACAGGCTCTGGCCACACTGCTAATTCGTTGTCAATAAATTCGAATAGTTCAGGCTCGTCCTCATTTGACCCATACAGAGAGGCCAGTGTACATCTTCCTGCGGCGGTCTCTATATCTAACAATAACCATCTCCCATCATGATCTCCCTTTTTCTTTATGATTTTTGCGATGCCTTTTCTAGCCAAAACTGCCACTCCCTTGTTTCTCCCATCTTGTCCCGTATAAGCCAGAACCTCAAATCCCATTTGATCCAAAATAAATTTGTCCTTAACTGCCACATGTGTTTCCTGTAAACATATTATATCAATTCTCCAATATCGCAGCAATGCAGAAAGTTTCTGTCTTTTCTCCTTATTATTTAGACCACAGACATTGATTGTCATTATCCTAAATGCCATATGTTAAATTTTGCTTTTACCAACACCTCTACAGCTAGCTTAATTTTAACACAACAATTTCTTTCTATTTCCTTATAGACTTTACAAATCTGCACCGTTTTGTTTCTGAGCAGCCCCTGAAAATTTGAGGGGGTTTCGTCAAGGGGGGGCCGAGAAAAAAGGGGGGTCCCAAAACGTGTTTTTCCCATGCAATTTTCCATAGGGCGGTTGGCCTCACTTTTAGCCTGAACGGCTGAATGGATTTACACCAAACTTGGCAAAATTGTAGGGACTGGTAGCCCGATGTGCCTTTGCTATGTCTCAAGATATAGGCTCCAGTGGTTTTTACGAAAATTAACTTTGAAAAATATATATTGGGCTACATTGGGCTATATATATGTTGGAGCCCAAATGTAGCCCAATGTAGCCCAATGTAGCCCAATGTAGCCCAAAGATGGCCACCAGAGACAAAAAAAACCAAATGTAGCCCAAATATCAGCCAGATGTAGCCCAACTATAGCCCAATGACAGAATGTCCCAGAGTGTTCTAAAGAACAACTAGAGTGCTAACAGTCCTACTTATTACAAAGGTATGGCACACCTGAAGCCATCTTGATTGGAATAAAGTGGTAACTCTTAAAACATTTAATTTAAAAAGGAACAAAATGAGGGGGTTCATTTTGCCATAGAAAGTATGATTAGCGAATATATGACGAAATCCCGCATACCATCAGTCCGCAAAAAAAATCCCGCATGTACTATTAGGCCGCAAATTAAAATAACGAAAACTTTTAGAACGAATATGCCTTTAGCATACACTAAACAACTAAACTACCCAAAACCCTAAAACACTACACCCCAGCATGACCCTACACTACGCAAACACTACAACACTACCCTAAACCCTAAAACACTACCCCCAGCATGACCCTACACTACACAAACACTACAACACAACCCTAAACCCTAAAACACTACCCCCAGCATGTCCCTACACTACGCAAACACTACAACACAACCCTAAACCCTAAAACACTTCCCCCAGCATGACCCTACACTACGCAAACACTACAACACTACCCTAAACCCTAAAACACTACCCCCAGCATGACCCTACACTACGCAAACACTACAACACCACCCTAAAACACTACACCCCAGCATGACCCTACACTACGCAAACACTACAACACTACCCTAAACCCTAAAACACTACCCCCAGCATGACCCTACACTACGCAAACACTACAACACTACCCAAAACCCTAAAACACTACACCCCAGCATGACCCTACACTACGCAAACACTACAACACTACCCTAAACCCTAAAACACTACCCCCAGCATGACCCTACACTACGCAAACACTACAACACTACCCTAAACCCTAAAACACTACACCCAGCATGACCCTACACTACGCAAACACTACAACACTACCCTAAACCCTAAAACACTACCCCCAGCATGACCCTACACTACGCAAACACTACAACACTACCCTAAACCCTAAAACACTACCCCCAGCATGACCCTACACTACGCAAACACTACAACACTACCCAAAACCCTAAAACACTACCCCCAGCATGACCCTACACTACGCAAACACTACAACACTACCCAAAACCCTAAAACACTACCCCCCAGCATGACCCTACACTACGCAAACACTACAACACTACCCAAAACCCTAAAACACTACCCCCAGCATGACCCTACACTAGGCAAACACTACAACACTACCCAAAACCCTAAAACACTACCCCCAGCATGACCCTACACTACGCAAACACTACAACACTACCCAAAACCCTAAAACACTACACCCCAGCATGACCTTACACTACGCAAACACTACAACACTACCCAAAACCCTAAAACACTACACCCCAGCATGACCCTACACTACGCAAACACTACAACACTACCCAAAACCCTAAAACACTACCCCCAGCATGACCCTACACTACGCAAACACTACAACACTACCCAAAACCCTAAAACACTACCCCCAGCATGACCCTACACTACGCAAACACTACAACACTACCCTAAACACTAAAATACTACACCCCAGCATGACCCTACACTACGCAAACACTACAACACTATCCTAAACCCTAAAACACTACGCCCAGCATGACCCTACACTACGCAAACACTACAACACAACCCTATACCCTAAAATACTAGCCCCAGCATGACCCTACACTACGCAAACACTACAACACAACCCTAAACCCTAAAACACTGCCCCCAGCATGACCCTACACTACGCAAACACTACAACACTACCCTAAACCCTAAAACACTACCCCCAGCATGACCCTACACTACGCAAACACTACAACACAACCCTAAACCCTAAAACACTACCCCCAGCATGACCCTACACTAAACAACCACCACAACTCTACACTACACAAACACAACACTACACTACACAACACTACTTTACACTACACAATCACTAACCCACGAAAAAATTAACACAAACCCACTTACCTCTCTCGTCATCGTGGTTTTCACAACGCAAGTGCATTTACCATACATGCCTTTAAAACGTAATTCTTTGTAAAGGCATGCGCGATAAATGCACATGCGTTTTGAAAAAATGCGGGATAATGGTATGCAAGGTCAATGACCTTGCGGGATAATGGTATGCGGACTGAAAGTCTGCGGGATAAAAAATGCGGGAAAATGGCTGCAAACCATGATTAGCAGCAGACTTCCCTGGTGAGCACTAGCTTTACTACAGTGATCTAATGAGCAACTAGAGTGGTAACATTCAGAATTTATGGCAAATGTGTGACACATCTGAATGCCTTCTTGATAGAACCAAAGTAAACAAGCATTGAAAATGCAATAGATCTCGCCCTCGTTTAAGTTAAAGCCATTCTGTTTGTAATGAGGTGGCTTTTTAGCTTTGCTTTCATTAGTGTTTTTAAAACTTTCATGTAAATAACATTCATATGTATGCATATATGTATATGTATGCATGCATTTATATTTATATAGATATGCAGATTATATATGTTTATATATGTATATTACCTACTGGCGATAGCCAGTGGGTATATATAGTTAGGATTTTTTCTCTATGGGATTTCTGAAAATTCTATGTCTAATAACTTTGGCGTTTGTGGACGGAATTGGCTGACATTTTCAGGAAAATGGCACATTTTGTTTCTGAGCAGCCCCTGAAATTTTGGGGGGGTTTTGTCAAGGGGGGGCCGAGAAAAAAGGGGGGTCCCAAAACGCGTTTTTCCCATTCATTTTTCCATAGGGCGGTGGAACTCACTTTTAGCTCGAACTGCTGAATAGATTTACATGAAACTTGGCAAAATTGTAGATATGGTTTGCCCGACGTGCCTTTGCTATGTCTCAATATATGTGCTCCAGTGGATTTTGAGAAATTAACGTTTAAAAAAATATATATATCTGTGACAGCGCTCCGGTTAGCGCCCCGGTTCGCGTACCTGACGCGTAACGGAACTTCGCGAAGCGAAGCTGATTGGCTCTCCGGTGTCTGTCAACATTCTAAACAGTCCGGAGCGGCCGCCATCTTGTCTCTCGGTACGATCGAGAGACAAGATGTGGTGAAAAACGAAGGGGGAAATGAAGGAAAGGGGGCAAGGTAGACCACTCCTGACCCCCTAGGATTGATGAGGGGGATATTAAAGTGCCCCGCGGGGCAAAAAAAAAAAAAAAAATGTTTTTTGCGATTTTACGCCGTAGAGGCGCGTCCCGGTACGCGAACCGGGCAGCTCACCGGGCAGCTAACCGGGCAGCTAACTGGCAGCGTAGCTGTCAACATTGTAAACAGTCCGGAGCGGCCGCCATCTTGTCTCTCGGTAGGTTCGAGAGACAAGATGTGGTGAAAAAAGAAGGGGGAAATGAAGGAAAGGGGGCAAGGTAAACCCCTCCTGACCCCCTAGGATTGATGAGGGGGATATTAAAGTCCCCCGCGATTTTTCGCGGTAGAGGCGCTTCCCGGTACGCGAACCGGGCAGCTAACCTGCAGCGTAACGGGAGTCCGCCATCTTGTGTTTTTGGAGCGTCCGGTTCGCGTACCGGGTAGCGTCCCGGTAAGCGTAACAAGGGGAAAACCAAGAGAAACAGTAAAAAAAAAATTGAGGGAATAGATTTCCAGCAAACTTGGCAAAATTGTAGGGACTGTTTGTTTGATGTGCCTTTGCAAGGCCTCAAGATATGTGCACGTGTGGATTTTGTCTAATTAAGGTTAAAAAATATATATATATCTGTAAGCGTGCTCCGGCACGCTTACGTTACGGGTTTTGTTTGCGCTGCAGAGCCGATACGTCACGGTTATGCGACGCGTCATGAGGCGTCTCACGTGGCTACGTGATACGTCACGTAATAAAGAATATATTTTACAGCTATAGATATTAGCTTTTAAAAAACCAATGAAATTCACTGAAAAAAACATAGGTTATAGACCATATATAGTTAGGAATTTGCATTTACAAAACCTTGAAAATTCACTGAAAAAACCATAGGTTAGAGACCATATATAGTTAGCTGGACATTTTATTGACATAAAACCAATGAAATTCCATATATAGTTAGTTGCACTAACTATATATCGCGCACCCGCAATCCACTGCTGATGATGTCACATATTACATCATTCATGACATGGTCAGTGACATCACTGATGACATCACTGATGACATCTCAAATGACATCACTGATGACATCACTGATGACATCTCAAATGACATCACTGATGACATCATGACACACCAATACCAGTTACTACATACGCACTCACTGATTCCTACGTCTACACAAACATTCACTCATTCACCCATACAATCACTCATACATACAGTCACTCATTATTACAACACTATCATATGCACTCATACACCTATGCAGACACTCACACACTGCCACTCATCCATGGAGTTACTCACACACCTAGTCAGTCCTGTAAAGAATCAATCACACTTCCATTTCCTCATCTATACAGTTAAACACAGAACACCATACTTCAGTGACATCACTGATGACATCACTGATGACATCTCAAATGACATCACTGATGACATCTCAAATGGCATCACTGATGACATCATGACACACCAATACCAGTTACTACATACGCACTCACTGATTCCTACGTCTACACACACATTCACTCATTCACCCATACAATCACTCATACATACAGTCACTCATTATTATAACACTATCATATGCACTCATACACCTAGTCAGTCCTGTGAAGAATCAATCACACTTCGATTTCCTCATCTATACAGTTAAACACAGAACACCATACTTTTCACACATATACTAACACATACTTACTCTCTTATACAATCACTGATACAAGTACACATTGATATGCACAGAGTCACACACCTCCCAGCCAGCCACACACACACTCAGTCTTCCATACATCCACTCATTCTTCAATATGTAAAACATATTTAAACTTTACAAAAACACACAGACACTAGATGATGTCATCAGTGATGTCATTTGAGATGTCATCAGTGATGTCATCAGTGATGTCATTTGAGATGTCATCAGTGATGTCATCAGTGATGTCACTGACCATGTCATGAATGATGTAATATGTGACATCATCAGCAGTGGATTGCGGGTGCGCGATATATAGTTAGTGCAACTAACTATATATGGAATTTCATTGGTTTTATGTCAATAAAATGTCCAGCTAACTATATATGGTCTCTAACCTATGGTTTTTTCAGTGAATATATATATATATATATATATATATCCAACTCAGTACTCGCTGCAACTCAAGCCGCTTGATGTCGGCGGGCCGTGGCGGGTTAGCGAAATCCAGTACATCCCACAAAACTCCGTTTTTTCAGTCTAGATTACGGAGCCACAGCACCAGGATGCTGTAAAGGGGAATTTTAAAGGCAGCCCTCAATGCGTTTCAGAAAACAAAGCTTCCTTGATCATGAGTCGTGATCAAGGTGCCGTGGCTTTGTATTCTAGACTTCAAAAATGGAGTCTGTTCATAAGTAGGTGGGACAGACAAGCACTGGTAATGTGTATAAAATAAGGGACTATTTGTAAGGACCCAAAAATGGTGTCCCAGATATACGAATGGGTAGGTGATACCCTGGATGCACTGAACACCGAGAAGCCACCTAAAATAGATCATAATTCTATTGCTATATTGCATGAAAGTTTTTTTCAGCTCCATTAATGCCATAATTAGCAAGGATGTCCGCAAAGCCCTCAAGGTCATATCCTGCTGTACCTCATTCAATTCTAGTTCCTGGAACTCCAGCTGTAGTGTTATACAAAGTTTAAAAAACTTAATTATTCAAAAAATAATTTATTCTAGGAAGGAATATTAAGCGGTACTCAACCAGTCTGCCTTATTTTGGATGAACTGCTTGATTGGGCAAATTACATTTCTGTTTTCTCAGAGCTCCAGGCAGATTTGAGACACAGGATCTGTACAGTGGATCAAATAATCCATTTCTGTGCCCTATATTGGAAAACAGTTTCACTAGATGAGTTGTTTTTGTCGACCAGAAGACAGCTTTTGATTCTATACATAGGGCCAAGCTGTGTGAAGTTCTGGAAAAGATGGGTGTACCCCGAAATATTCTTTCAGTCAGTGCACTCAATACTGCCAGAGTCAGGTATGGCAACTGAGGTGAGCTCACAGATCCTTATAAGATTGAAACTGCACTTAATTTTTCCGGAAATGATTCACCCAAACTTAGCGTTCATAAAATTGACATGCTACTTTTCGCAGATGACTCCCTCTTACTTTCCAAAACCCTGAATGGTCTGCAGGCACTACTTGACACCTATTTAATCTTCTATAGCAAGTGTGACCTTTACCTAAACACCAATACAACTAAATTGTTGGATTTTAATCCATATAAATCTGATAGAGCAAGTATTCAGTTGCAGGGCAATGCTCTAGAAAAAAGTGCAGATGTCTGCGTATTTGGGGTTTGCCTGAATCATAAAATGAGTTGGTCCTCTCTTATCAAGAGATGTTCACTAAAGCATCAACAAGAAGCTGGTGCCATAGTCAAACTGTGCAAATGGGCCCATGCATATTCTCTAAAACCAGCGGTGGAGATCTACAACATCAAAGCGAAAAGCTCAGCAATGAATGGTGTAGAATTATGGGGACACGTCAAAGGGAATGATCTCAGTAAAACCGAAAAAGGATTCATGAGGAGCGTTCTCAACCTGCCTCAGAGTGTTTGCCAACTCCCCCCAAGTGATAGACCTGGGAATCAGTCCTATAAACAAACTTATCCTGTAAAGCCCTATCTTGAACGAACTGGAATTCTATAGAACTGTGATTAGGGCTCTCCTCAAATCTCCTGGCTGTGATAGGATTGCTTGGTTTGCCTATAGTAAGACCACACTGTATGAGATAGGCTTTCATCTGCTTTGGGGTACTGCCTTCATGGCAAAACAAGAACCTCACTCCCTGGTCAAAGAACGACTAAAAGAGTTTGTGTGGTTGAGGGATCTGAAAGGTTTAAAAGCAGGTAGCCTCACTGCCACATTTTTAACATCAAACTCTCTCCCACATCTGAATCTTTTTTTAATATTATCCCAGGTTCCATTTTCCAGCAACTCTACCTAAAATGAAGGTACGGGTCCTGCTGTCAAACAACTTCTGCATACATTGGAGGTAAAAGTACTGCAGCTCTAATGTGTGTCCGTATGGCTCTATGAGTGAGTGTGTGAGTACCTGTGTGGCTCTGTGAATTAGTTTTTGAGTGCCTGGGTGGGTCTGTGAGTGGGTGTTTGAGTGCCTGTGTGTGTCTTTGAGTATGTCTCTGTGTAGGCCGCTGTGGTCCCAGTCAGCACCCCACCTCCTGAGGTAGACAATATTGCTCTCGCACACAGGGAGCTTCTGAAAATGCAGCTTCCCTGCCCACAGTTTGACAGCTCCTGCTTACTGGAAGAGGAGTGTTTGATGTTGCTTGGTGGGAGCTGTCATTGGCCTTGCCAAGCAAAAGCAAACAGCTATCTTTCGAGGGTGGGCACCTCTGGAGGTAGTAGGAACTGGCCCTGGGGGGTGGTGTTCCACAGGGCCATATATATGGCTCCAGCAAGGGGGTTGCGTGGTCCCCCTCCTTCTTGTGTACCCTCCCCCTTTTTTATAAAAGCCCTAAGACATGGTGGTCCCTGGGGCCCAGGTGGGTCCATGCTGTCTCCCCAATTGGGTATGAAGTCCCAGGGAGGTGTTGGTCCCCAGGGCATACATTTGCCTTTGGAAGGGAGACACATCCACCCCATTTATTTTATAATCTTTTCATGCCCCCAGATTTGGCCCTGCAGGGGGCCTTCATTAAAGACAAGCATCTGCAATGCAATTGGTCTCACCTTTGGGACCTTATATGTGTTTAGCTATGCAGCACATTAGCCTGGTGCAGAAACATCTACTATTCTTTAACATGGAGGTAAAGTAAGCACCAAACTGCATGACACACCAGGTTTGTGTAGTCCAAAGCTCTGTTTTTAACTGATCTCCAGAGCCCGCAAAGTACATACACTACACATCTAAGTGTATACAAGAGTTCTTGAATGCTCGATCTATAAAGCATGGGAGATTTTGCTTGTTTCTTTAAAAATAAATAGGCAAATTCATGGCTCTGTAGTAATTTTGTAGGCCAAAGAAAGGTGATTTTTTTTACATTGCTAGGGGATGTGTGTATTCCTACACTGCCCCCTTGCTTTTTTTACGTGTTTTCTGGGAGTCGGCTGAAGTTGAGTCCACAGATAGCTGCCAACACTTCCTAGTTAAAGTGTTGGCAGCCAATTAGATATCAACACGAGATCTGGAGGGTTTGTGGAGCCTTCATGTTCCTATATATTCACATTTGGATATCTTATAATATCTCAAAAAGTACCAAACAGAATTACACCAAAAAACAAAAAGCTTGATCTGTGAAGCAAAAGTTACCTTTCTGCCAAATTTGATGTAATTCCGCGCAGTGGTTTGGGCTGAAGGCATGCCTAAATACACTATGGTAATTAACATGGCAAACACACTTTTTTTTTACCCCCCCTTTTTCTCATCCCTCGCTTGAAGGATCACCCTGAAACTTTTCATGCACACCAAGAATAACAGGGGCATTTTTTCAGGAACATTTTGTGAAGAGTGTTCAAATGTTGAACTGATGTTATCAATGAGTAATAGAATTCCTTTTAAAAATATCAGCAATCTTACCTTGATTTTGATGATACTCCCTTCCACTATCTTTTTGACACGCTAGTTTTATCATTCCTATAATAAGCATATCATTTTGATATTAATGTTCATAATATTTTGAAACAATATGTTTGAGTCTCAATATTGTTTTGCTAGATTAAGAATACAAACATACTTTGCAATGTGAGGATGTATTGTATTGTTCTCCAGCACGAAATCCAGCTTGCCGAAAAGAGATTGTCTTTTGGGTCGTGGACGGAGCAAAAAAGACCATCTTTGGGGGCAATAAGAATGGCTAAATCACCTGTGGCAGTTACACAAATCTCAAGTGTTATAAGCGTGGAACCCATTGAACCACCTAAACCCAGGATGGTTGATACGGAACCCATCCTCGATTTAGAGAGGGGTGAGATGGTTAATTCTATTCCGGTCGAATGCTCTAATTCTTCAAGACTGAGTGCTCAGAGCGCTACAGGGGGTTATTCCCTTTCGCTGAACTCTAATACCCCTGTTCCCCAAGTATCAGCCCAAGCCCAACCCCAATCCCCCATTGTAGCCCGGACGGCCAAAGGCGCCCAAGCTACAAGATCCAAAATGCCACCAAAGGATATTGAAGGGATGGCTAGGGTATGTTTACAAGGGTTGGATCATAACATAGAGGGTGGACCAGGGGAACCGCTGGCAAAGCATACTAGGGGTAGCCTAGCATCGTGGGGTCAAAACAAAGAGAAAGGAAAGAGTAAACTACCCAAAGGAAAGCCATCACCAAGAACTGACAATGGCTTGTCCTCACTCATTAATGCTAATGTGAGCAAGCCGATGGATCCCGGTGATAATCCAAATTATTGGAAGCGAATGGAGACCTTAATCCCCACTCTTATCACACCTCTCTGGAGTAAATTGGGGGTAATTGAAGAAAACTCGTATTGCTCTCAAAAGATGTTGAGGTGAGGTCAATTACTGATGTAGCGAGGATTGTAGGGGGAGACCTTGATCACGGGGCACCGGTTTGGCCCAGGAGTAGTGGTTCCATTGGGGATAAAAATCAGGTTATGACCCATGGGGCAGCTAATAACACTAATGAAGAAATGCGCATATCAAGTTTGCAACCCCAGCATGCAAGTTTAAATCCTGGGGTGGTCTCTCCCCTAACCGAGCGCAGCATCTCAAGGCACGGGTGGGCAGGCAATCTTTCCTTGTTTGGGCGGCCAAAATCTCCATAGCCCGAAGGGGCCACCCAGGGTTTTAACCATAGCTCCGGCAGGTTCTAGCGAGGGACTGAGTACAACCAATAACGCGCCCACTAAGCCTGTGCGAGACATCTTAGATTTGCCACCGGCGGCCAGCCCTCTGGTCATGGTCTTGGCCGGTGTTCTACCGCTGAGACCCAATCAATCAGAATCCTGGACCCAATTAAGAAATAAAACCATGGATTGGGTATCTAGATTTAAAGGGTTCAGGGTGGGCATGAGCAACAATATTTTGATGGTGCGCAGAGTTGCATGGGTGGGGTGGTCCCCAAAAAATATAGGGGGGTATTGTGTTATTGTGAATTTTTGAAGTCCTGTAGTTGCCCAAATAATCCTCGAAACTCATGATGACTACCCATTCTCTGCTACTTCTATTGCTGCCCTTCCTTTGGGCTATTTTTATAGGCCCCCAGTAAGACCCCAGATGGAGTTCGCCCATTGTATCCCTGTCTTAAATAGATTTGAGGCCTTATCTAATTTAGATGAACAAGGCTGACTACCAGCAAATCAATTAGTTTCAGTGGACCCATTAGTAGAGGGGGATACTGTAGAGGAAGACATTTTTCTTCCTATAATTAACACGCTACCTCCTATTATACCTCCTATTGAAGAGCCTGGTCCCCTCACCCAGGGATCCACCGAATCTAATTCCACCTTGCATCTATCTTGTGCTCCTGGATTAAAAATCCTATCATGGAGCATAGCAGGTCTTTGATCCAAAAGGGGGGACACTAACTGGGAACTTTTCCTTGCTAGTTATCACATTATTGTCCTGCAGGAAACATGGGACTCAAAAGAACCCTACTACCTGGATGGGTACTTGTCATTTTGTAATTATGCTGTCCCATCTAGAATGGGGAGATCTAGTGGGGGACTTTTGCTGCTAATTAGTCTAAAATTACTGTATAGGGCAAAGTTAATTGATCCGTGCTCACCTTACATTTTAGAGGTGGAACTAACAGGGAAAAATGTACCTAGCTTTTTAGTGGTCAATTTTTATAATTCTTTTACGAGAAGTGATGAACTTGAGCATTTAAGACTTCTCGCTGCGTTTTTGGATGACCATGGGGCTAATGTTGATAAGCCCTACCATTTATTAATCCTTGGTGATTTTAACGTTCATGCTTGTCCTATTAATTGCATGTCAAGACTAGACATTTTGAACATACAAACTCTGGGTCTTTTCAAGAGAGCGTTTTATCGGCCCATAACCTGATCTGCCCTGCGCAGTTGGATGTTTTATCTCCCATCTTTACATATACGGGCCAAGGTGTCTCAAGTATCATTGATTACATTTTAGTCCCAGGTCTACTGAAGGATTTACTAGGCACTTTTTGTGTAACCCGTGGTTGCCTGATTGACCATAACCCTGGTCATTAACATCTCTGTCACCGAGAAGGTCAAACCCCTGGTTCACATAACTAACTCCAATATTGCTTCAAAAGATCAAGCTCGCAGGCTAAAATGGCAGGCAATTACCCCAGATAGTTTCCTTGAAAATCGACATAATGACTGTGTGGAGGAGTTGGGAATTTGTATGGACCAGGTCTCTGACCCTTCAACAATCTTAGGTGCATTTGACCACATCACCAGGCAGGTAGCGGCAAATGTGACGGTCCCTTGCAAATTAAGACCCAAGAAACTTAAAAAATAGGCTTGACCAAGCCTGTGTTAGTGCGCACAGGGTGCTCTTGGAAGAGCTTAATGTGAATGCAAGGGACCCTTGACAGGGTTAAGCAAACCAGGAGGGCTTATGAAACTGCAGTACAAAAAAGAAAGATGCAGTTAGGAGAGATGGCATGGGACGAACTTAGCCAAGCGAGTGTTTTGGCTAATAGCACTAGATTTTGGACCGTGATAAATAGCCCCACTTTAGATTTAAGCACAATATGGTGTCCTGGTTACTAGCCTTTCCAAAAAGGTTTTTTAAAGATTGGACGTTGGACCCCTGTCCATGTGACTACTTCTCGGAACAGAACACCCAGCATATGATCTTTTTCTGCGAATTCTATGTCTCGTTACACATGAAATTTATCATTCCTCTCTTAAGAGGGCATCATTTTGAGCAAGTTAGGCCAGCCTTGGCCCACTTGCAAATGTTGGCATCTCCAGCAGTCTGTTTTGGGGTCGCAAGTTATATTATTGGAGCAATTAGGTGCAGGAATAGACTCACTGTACCATAGTGTGGACTTTGCTAATTTTTAACCCACTTTTCATAAAATTGTTGTAAATAGTGTTCATTTGATTAGGACAAGCTGTTAATATCATTTATTTAAATACCAAGGAACGTTTTGTTTGGTAGATATGCCTAATTATTTGATGTCTCATGGAGAATCAGTCAAAGGGGCGAGAATTGGAATGAATTTTTGTACAAATGTAAAATGTTTTAATGTCTTATGCCATGTGATGTGCACTTTGATGGTTTTAAATATTTAACCGAATAAAGTAACTATTTGACTTTTGTGAGGATGTTTTGTGCACCCAAGGAATGCACTTATGTGTATGGTATGACTCATAGTTTCTGCATTGAGGCAAATTTACATAGGATTCAGTACTATTGGAAAACATTGTCTCTTTTCCAGGCCTGGAGGCTTCAGAAAATATTTCTGTAGACTCAGGAACAGTCTTTTTAGGTGCAAAATTGAAATGAGCACCTCATAATATATATCCTATGAATGTCAGCATCACATTGGATATTGATAAACTATTTGTGATAACCAGTGCCTGGATAAGCTTTTTGTGATTATCATTGAACTCAGTAAGATGACTTTTTATTGATTATATTTAATAACACATTTTATAATGGCATCTCTTGGTCCCTCTTAGTTTCATCCCACTGATGAAACTTCCAGAGACAAAAAGAAGAATTATTTATAGTACATTATTTAGGAATAAGTGTATTATTGAATGATGGCTGTATTTCGATTAATCTTCTCCAATGTTTCATTTTAGATAGAGGGGAGCGAGTAATTAAAAAAAGGCATTTTTTATAGTAAGTTTTATGTAGGCCTATTTAAGTAAAATATTACAATAAGCTTATACTGAGCACCCCACCAGGAAAATCTTGACTACAGTTAAGAATAATGAGCTCTTCCTACTACCTTGTGGAATCCCAAACAATGACCTACAAACATAGGGATCGATTAGGATCGCGGACGGACTTGAGTCCGTCCGTGACCCCAGAGTAGGAGGGAACGTCCGCATGGGCTGCGGCGTTCCCTCCGTGCAGATTAGGATGTGACCGCCAGGGTGGCGGGCACATCCTCCATCTTTAACATTGCCGCGGGTGCAACTTCAAGCTGCACCCACCGCAATGTTAAAGATGCATGCATCGTATTTGCGTTCACAGAGCGGCAGGCATCGCGCGGTGCCTGCTGCTTTGTTCACGCAAATGCAGGGGGGTATCCTAGGTACCTGCCATGTGCATCCCCCCAGCCCCCCTTCCCCCGGGGGGCCCACAACGGGCCCCCGAAGTGAAGGTCCGTATGCTTTTCCACACCGGAAAAAACGCCACGAAAAAGAATACATCTTACACCATCCTAATATGGCCGCCGGCCATGTTAAAGCTTTTCCACCGCGGTCGGAAGGCGACCGCAGCGGAAAAGCTGCGGACAGATTTCAAGACCCACCGCCATCCTAATATGGCAGTGGGTCTTTAGAGGCTCTGCAGCTGTTTTCCTGCATCCTCCGGGCCGGCGGTGGCTTCCGCCGGCCCGGAGGATGCGGGAAAACCACGATCCTAATCGACCCCATAGTGTCACACTTTAGAAACACTTTGTGAATGTAGAAAGTCACCAACAGTGAGATAAACTGGTGTTTATTTCATATTAACCTGCCAGCATAATACTTCAATTGCATTGGAAATTAGCCTTACATTTCGGTAAAATAGTACTTTTATGCTGCGCTGCGCTCCTTTTTATTATTTTGCACTATTGTGTGTCACAGGGCATTCCAAGGTTAGTACATGGCTATAACAATGCAGCCACTCATGGTTTTTAATGCATAGCCCTATCTAATGACATTTGTAGATGGCACTTTGTACCACAAATGTACACCTTCCTAAGGCAGGAGCAAAGGAGGGGAAAAATTGATTTTTTTTTAAACTTTGCATGTGTTCAGTACTCTACAAAATGCAAACAAAGGGGAGGCAATTTAATCTTAGTGTAAGCATAATATTTTGTACTAGAATGGGACCTTTTCACCACAAGTCTAATGCTAACCTAGCCTATTATACAAGGGTCTGCACATCGCACTAAACAGTCAAAAAGTGCACCAGAGACAGGAAGGAGAGCAGAAGCATAGTATCGTAAAAGATGGGCCACTGTTTTTCTTCCTATCAATCCTCAACTTAATACAGCATACCAACTTAGGTTGCAGCACTGTGTTGAATTGAAAATTAGTGTACTTGCCATATAGATTCCATATTACGTGGTCACAGATGACATATTACAGAGTACACAACATCTCAGATAGGACCTAACATTTATGATATAGATAGATGCTTTTTTACTTCTGAGAACTGGAGGAAAACTGGTGAATTTGATATTTCAACTTGAGTAAAAGTTTTCACTCATGCTTTGGATGATTCACCCTTTTCATTAATTTCATTTTTACCTTCAAAATTGCACGAGGCAAAATGCACTATTACCACTGCAAGTTCCTACTTTATTTTTTCTGATAAGTTGTATAGATACTTTGCATAGGGTAACTTCATATGACCTATCTATGAATCTTTTAATTGATAAACTCGTGCATTTTCATATTGCTTAAGCTTCTGACCATTATACATATTTATATAGCAAATACAAGTGTAGGAAATCGTGTTCTAACTCATTTAAATCCCTGGATTTCCTCTTCTTTGTCTACATGGCATTTGGGCTTGTGCTGAGAGTGTTTGTCAGTAACAGAGTCTCACTCAGTGAGAGCTGTTTTAAAAATGTATTGGGAGTACTGACCACCAGAGTCTTTTTTTTTTAAACTAGGTCTACTGTTGCACCGCTGGGGTTAGAGGCTCTGGGTTGGCTGCATATGAAAATGAGTGCACACACTGTGCAGACATGTATGGGCTGGCTGGGGGAAAGGATTAATGCCAGCCCAGGTAGCCGGTCGAAGAATTGGACCCTTCATGGATTGGTGCTGACCTGTGCAAGTCTTAATATGGGTGGGCATTCATAGAGTAAGTATGTAGTGCTGCACTAAAAAGTATCTGTGTCGCACTCCAGCAAGCATTATGGGTAAAATCCACACCAAAGCACGTTTTCGTCATGGTTAATCCAACAGACTAGGTTGACACACCCATACTACTGTAAAAAACAAACACCTTGCATGTTTAATGGTAATATCATATGTCCACACTTCAAGATTTAATACATTTCTCTGACTAATTATTCTAAGAGACATCCTGCCAATGTCAGTAAAGACTACTTTTGACAGCTACATGCCATTACATTGTGTCTAATATATGTGGAAGCTATATCATTTTTAGGATTTGGGGCTTTCTAGGGGTGAGAACTATTAAGAGGGTGTTATCCTAGGTATTTCCACCTGCCAGCTTGCATATGTTTGTGAATTAATGTGTAGTATAGAGTTGTGTGTGGCTAATAAAATAATTTTCTTTAACGTAAGTAAAATCACTGAGTGGACAATCATTTTTGATTGCAGTAGGTTATGGACCTGCTTACTGGGATATTACCTCACACCTCCTCCACCAAGTAGACCTTGGACAGCGCTGCCTTCATACCTTTGGAGTGTCGAGAGTGTGGCAAAGGGTTGCAGACTTACCACTTGTGAAATAATAACCCACTTTCTTTCAATACATAACACCACTATTCAGGTAATTATTACATACAAGTTCTGTGGTCATTATTTTGTGCCTGATTTAAAGTAGTTAAGGAGATTAAGTGCTGAGGAAAGATGTCAAAAAAAGAAACATTCTGGCCGCTATATTTTTATGAAGGAGGAAATATTGAGCGGATTATTAACAAGCCCCTTGCGCTGCTTTACACCACTTTTTCCGATGTTAAAAGTGACGCACCTGCGGCGCAAGGGGCTTGTAAATAAGCCCCTCAAAGTTTTTTTCATTTAGCCATAGCCGGACAACATAAAAACGCTATAGGCATACAGAAATTGAAGCTTAGACTGCTATTGAAAGGGTTTACTGTAAAGTATTGACTTTGTATGTTTAGTTGCAATTCATATTAAAATGCATTTAAAGCTACCGTGATCTTTTTGCTAATCCAGAGCAGGCCCGCATCTTTATTCATATATGGCCATCTGCTATCTAGATTTATAGCTATTATGGAACCACAATACCAACTATCCTGTACAGTTTTTCTTCCACAATGACACATATTTTTCCCATCTGTGTTTGCCTCTAAGGACATGATTTATTCAATCCTTGAAAGGGCAGATTGAAAAGCACACAGAATCTACACAATTATTATCTTTGTCATTAAAGCAATTCTTGATTACTTCATATGCCAATGAACCAAATAAATGACAAAGATCCGGCTGACATATTTAATATTGTTTCTGTGAATATGCCAACTGCAGTATGGTAGGATTACGGGTGGCGTACGGGAAGAGAAAATCATATTGCCTACGATTGCTGGTAAAAAGAAAACTTAACCAGACATGACATATTTCTGATTTCTTTTACTGTCGCTTCAGATTTCATGCCACAGAACTTTTAAAAGACAATCATAGTGATGAGAATAAAATGTGCAAAACATTCAACAAAACTTTACTATTTTGTTTTATACTTTGCTTTTACACATATAAAGAAGAGCGTGCATCACAGTCTTTCACATTACAACCAACTTGGCAAACAAGTATATTGATTTTTCTTTTAAATATATTTCTAGGATTCATCATTTTTGATTGGATATTTTAGGTTCACAATATAGGCAAGCTTGGAACATTTGAACCATGCAGGCTCACATTTTTCAGTTTCAGAAAGAATTTTATTCAAGAAAATAGGTGTGTTATTGTACAAGAAATACAAATAGGCAACAAGCTTTGAGCAAATAACAATAATATACAATCATAGTTCAGCATGGATATTTAAATACAAACAGAAACAGTAGCATCCATAATAAGTAAAAGAAAAAAAAGAAAAAGATAATACATGAGTTACAAAAGAAAGAAAAGGAAGTTAGAGAAACTATAGAGGATTGAGTACTTCTTGTTGAGAAGGCAATAATAAGGAGTGTTCTTTAGCACATGTGTCAAAAAATGTTGTGATTGGTAGTCATAACTGAAGTCTTTTGAAAGCAGTGGGTGAAGGTAAATTGGAAAATGTATCCAGTCTATGATTGTGGCAAGTTCGGAAAGTTAACTCCACCTTCAGCTTTAGGACGTGATAACTTTGGGATAGACATGCACGTTTTTTTCTTATTCCATAAAAAAGAGGATAACACTGAATTAATGGATTTAAATAATTTAGCAGAGATGGAAACTGGGATGTTAGAAATAGTATATAAGACTATGGGGGAAAGCATCATCTTGATAGTTTCTAGGCGACCTCACCAGGATAAATAAAGAGGATGCCATTTGTTGGTAAGCTCTGTTAGTTTTTGGATGCAATTATTCAAGCACAACATAACAGTCTCTTTCAATGTCTGTGTAAAAATCAAGCCTAAATATTTAATGGAGGACGGCTTCCAAGTAAAATTGGTGGAAATAAAATCAGCTTTAAAGGTATATTTAGTCAAGGGCAAGATTTCACATTTATCACTATTCAATTGATAACCTGATATCAATGAAAAAGAGTGAACTTGGGTTAAAAAGGCAGGAATCGACACAGTAGGATTCGAGATAAAGAGCGAAAATATCATCAGCGTACACTGTAAGATTTATATTTGTGGTGGGGGTTGTAAAGCCTTGTATATGTGCATTTTGACGGATTCTTGAGAGAAAGGGTTCGAGGGCCAAAATAAAGAGAAAGGGGGACAAGGGACATCCCTGGCACACCCCTCTACCAAGGTCAAAAAAGGGAGATGATAAACCATTAGCACACACAGCAGCACTTGGATTTGAATATAATAAAGAGATTAAGGTGATGAAATTAGGACCAAACCCAAACCATTTAAGGGCATTAAATAAATAACGCCATTCTACTCTATCAAATGCCTTTTCAGCATCTAGTGCTATAGCTGCAAGTGCAAGTTGTAAATGCATAGCCTTGGATAAAATATTGAAAAAAATCTGGTGTTATCCTGTATGACACGACCTTTCACGAAACCAGACTATTCCGTGCCCAAAATCTTGGGGAGATAGGGGTCCAGGCGAAGGGCTAGTGATTTGGAAAACATTTTATAATCAATATTAACAAGTGAAATGGGTCTAAAATTTTTGCAAAAGTTCAGATCTTTTCCTTCCTTAGGAATCAAACAAATGTGGGCATCTGAGAAAGTATCGCCAGACTGTTCCAATGATTGAAAGGATTCAATTAAGAGGTATATTTTGGGCATTGAATTTTAAGACAGTCCTCATCAAAAATAGCATCAATATTCACTTTGTTCTGTTTCATTTTTAAATATTTCGCTAAAAGTTTTCCTGCCTTATTTCTATCCCCATAACATTTTGCGCTAGATTTTAATAAGTATAATGAGGCATCATCTGTAGATTCCTTATTAAACTGTAACTTTGCTTTAACAAGGATATTAAGAGCATCTCTAGAGTTGGAAGTGTAAAAAGAATGCTCCAGTCTCCTAATGTCTTGAAACAAAGAATGCGTACGATTGCGAGCAATAGCATGTTTCCTTGACACATAGTAATATAATAAAATCCCTAGTGGAGGCTTTAAAAGCATCTCAAATAGTTGAAAAAGGCATAGAATCAGTATGATTCGGGAGAAAATATTCATTAAAAAAAAGTTTATATGAAGAAGAAAATTCTGGGTCCAAAAGCAAGGTGTTATTAAAACGCCATCTTCTGGGAGAACTGGGTTTGGGTAAAATGTCCACAACGATCAAAAACGGAGCATGGTCAGATAATAGAATAGGGCCTATTTCCGCATGTGTAAGTGCTCATGAGAGGTTATGCGATACGAAAAAGTAATCAAGTCGTGATTGGGAGTGATGCGCCGGGGAATAAAAAGTGTATTCCCTAGTAGTAGGATTGCATAATCTTCAGGCATCCAAAAGTTTATGTTGTGTGACCGTGTGAATGAAGGATTTATGTGCTTTGTTAGGGATAAATGCAACCTTAGAGTTCCGATCTATAAAAGGATCAAAGACCGGATTACAGCCTCCCACCAAAATAAAGTTGTCTTCCATGGGAAGAGTAATCTGCTTGGCCACTGAGCTCCAAAAGGAGGCGTTGCCGCTTGTAGGGGCGTAGACAATGAAAAAAAAGACTGGAACATCCTTGAGTATTAATTTACCTTAAGCCAACGGCCATCGGTGTCAGAAGCTTGTGAAAAGAATTTAAAATTAAGAGATCTACGACACAACATCATAACTCCATTGCGGTTACCATCTACACCAGAATAAAATACCTCTCCCACCCATCCTTTTTTAATTTTAATGACTCCTCTTCTGTAAGGTGATTTTCTTGTAGGAATGTTATGTCAGAGTTCAACTTAGCCAGATGAGTTAGTACTCTCTGCCTTTTTATTGGAGAATTAAGTCCTCTAACATTCCATGAAACTAGATTTAATGACATGATAGTTCAAGAGAAGTACATGGTGTCAAAAACATTCCAAAATTTGAGAGAAAAATTGGACTATGAGATGAAGCATAAGAAAAATATTATGTTATGATCAATAAGAAAAAAGAAAAGTCACAATCAATTATGAATTGAAAAGAACCTAATAGAAAGAAATTATCAATGACAACTAAATAAAGGAAGAAAGAAGTGACAAGTAGGAGAAGAAGAAGAAGAAGAGATTTGGAAAAAAGTGAGTGAAAAATACTGGAGGATGACATACTTACATGAAGAAAGAACAAATAAACAAGGAGGGGGGTGGGACCACATGGGATATGCGATTCAAAAAGGGGGGTGGTGATGGACAGAGTATCTGAATTAAGCAGAACACTCCTACCCAGTCAAAAGATCAGGGCTTGATCCATCACCGTTTTTTAGCTCACTGCACCATCCCAGTTCAGAACCTGGCTACATGCAAATTAGTCTGTCCCTGGCCCAGTGCATCATGGGAACAGGGCAGACCAAACTACCAAGCCAATTCTTTACTGGAAAGGAAACAAGCTTCCGGGGACCGGTTTCTGTCATTACAGACGTCTTCGGCCTGGCTTGCTTGAATCCTTATGGTGCAGTGAGCAAGGGACTCACATCTGAGCATACCCTTCCACACTTGTGGTGGCCAAAACGATTCAAAAAGGGGGGTGGTGATGGACAGAGTATCTGAATTAAGCCGAACACTCCTACCCAGTCAAAAGATCAGGGCTTGATCCATCACCGTTTTTTAGCTCACTGCACCATCCCAGTTCAGAACCTGGCTACATGCAAATTAGTCTGTCCCTGGCCCAGTGCATCATGGGAACAGGGCAGACCAAACTACCAAGCCAATTCTTTACTGGAAAGGAAACAAGCTTCCGGGGACCGGTTTCTGGCATTACATCCGTCTTCGGCCCGGCTTGCTTGAATCCTGATGGTGCAGTGAGCAAGGGACTCACATCTGAGCATACCCTTCCACACTTGTGGTGGCCAAAACGACTCAAAAAGGGGGGTGGTGATGGACAGAGTATCTGAATTAAGCAGAACACTCCTACCCAGTCAAAAGATCAGGGCTTGATCCATCACCGTTTTTTAGCTCACTGCACCATCCCAGTTCAGAACCTGGCTACATGCAAATTAGTCTGTCCCTGGCCCAGTGCATCATGGGAACAGGGCAGACCAAACTACCAAGCCAATTCTTTACTGGAAAGGAAACAAGCTTCCGGGGACCGGTTTCTGGCATTACAGACGTCTTCGGCCCGGCTTGCTTGAATCCTGATGGTGCAGTGAGCAAGGGACTCACATCTGAGCATACCCTTCCACACTTGTGGTGGCCAAAACGATTCAAAAAGGGGGGTGGTGATGGACAGAGTATCTGAATTAAGCAGAACACTCCTACCCAGTCAAAAAATCAGGGATTGATCCATCACCGTTTTGGGATATGCAACACATCCAGGGACGGCTGACCGGGAGACCAAGGAGATATCAGGAAACAATGATAAGGAACCTGTGGAAGTGAAGGTGATGAAGATAAAGTCAGAATGATGCATTAAGGCAAACATAAGCAACAGTAACAGAAAACCATGATGACAACAACTATTAGATTCTAAGCGTAAACTGTGAACAGCACATCTTAAAAATACAACGCTAAGCAAGGTGAACTAAAAAAGAAAATCAGAAAACATTTTAGTAAAAGACTGCATTAAAGTTCAGCCAAAAGATGAAGAAGTCGGTCCAGAGGCATACATCGCAGACGGTTTACAAGAGTTTATGAAACTTCGTAGGTGCCGTGGGTCTTCGTATGTAGTTCTATTGTTGTACGTGATTTAAACAGACAGGGGTGAAAAAGACCATATCTGGCCCCCATCGAATGAAGCTCAGCTCTCATGTCAAGAAAGGCTTTACGACGATTGGCTGTGGCTTTAGCGTAATCCTGGGCAAAAAACAAAGAAGAACCTAAACATATGATCTTTGAGGAAAATGTAACCGCTGCCAGCACCTTTAGTAAATCTGTATATTCTAAAATATATAGAATGATTCCTCTTGGTTTTTGTGAAGAAGATGCAAGAGATGGTAAACAGCCAAGTCCGTGTGCTCGTTAAATCCATTTTAGACATTTCCTGTGCCAAGCTGTCCAAAAAATAGTTGTATTGTTAATTTTAACATATTTATTATGCATGATTGAGGACTGGAGAAATTGGTCTTTGAAATCAATAAGGAGGAAAAAAATAGTGTGTAAAGTTCACTTGTATTCTTTAGAATATGAAGAAACATAGAAAGAGGTTTCTGAGAAAAGGATAAGAACTCACAAAGTAAATGAAAAAGTGTTCAATTTTATGAAGAAAAACAAACACACAAAGGTAGTAATGTTTCCTGAAAGGGAAATGTCTGCACATTCAATAGAGAGAAAGCTTATTTTTTTAAACAGATATAAATATAGAGGCGTAGAAGTCAACAGATTGAGCTCAGAGTCATAAATCTGGGTGCTTAACGCTAAAAACCTTCTACCTAGAGGTGTAACTGAAACACCTGGATGTGCCGCAAATGCAATAAAAGAAAACTAGGGTTTTATTTCTCACAGCACACCATTAGTCATTATTTAGTCATTTGCAGGTATATCTCATGGGTATGAATAACCCCAATTCTTTTACTCAGAGACAATGTCAACAATACCAATCCAGAAATTGGAATCCAAAACAATTAGTCTTCTTGTTTCTCAGTAATCTTTATTTCCAAATTTCAATTGATTCATATGTATTATGACTGATTGAGGACTGGAGAAATTGGTCTTTGGAATCAACATGGAGGACAAAAATGGGGCGTTAATGTTCACTTATATTGTTTAGAATATGAAGAGAAAGAAGTTTCTGAGAATAGGATAAGAACTCACAAAGAGAAAAGGGATACATGAAAAAGTGTTCAATATCAACCCAGAGGTGGCAGGATAGAACTGTCCATGTTCAGTGAGAAAGCAGCTTGTTTAAGGAAGAAAACAGTATGATATGTACAAAAGTGTGGGAAATTTAAACCTCTCATATGTTTGAGGTATTTAAGTTTATGAAGGGAAAAAAGCCTTTCCTTTATTTCACAAGAAGTTAGATAATAATAAGTATTTTTCTTTAAATAAAACCAGGGAATATTTATATAAATATTTGACAAGTTAAAAACTATTGTGCATACTAAGATCAATTTTATGGTGTCTAATCTAACCTCACTAATATAAAAAAGAGGATTCCTTCTGAATATCAGAGAAGTTATAATGTAGACAATCTGTTTCATTTTAGTAGAGACTATTGCTATTAAAAAGACTGGCATAGAAAGGAGAATATCATCAGCATAAAAAGAGAATTTTAACTGTTTATCTCCATATTGGAAGCAATGATTATCTGGGCTCAAATTAAGTTTTATTAGAAAGGGCAGTATGGCGAAAAAACATAGGCATAGTATTTTGTCAGGAAGGTTACCCTTCCTTTCCAAAAAGAAGGCACAATCTTTAGTACGATAGCTCTAAGGTGTGTTCCTGCCATATGGCAGCTAAAATCACCGTCGGTACTAGGGAGAGAGAGCCATATCTCTGTAGATATGACACTCTCCTGCTGCCTCCTGTCATGCAATGCAGAGCAGCATTTTTGGCTGTTGCACTGCATGACTTCTTTGAAAATCTGACCCCCTGCTCTCTACTTGAGACCATTTATCACCCAACAGTGGAGGTTGTTTGTTGATATCTTACATGTATAGCTTAAGAACCCTATTGTCTTCACGAAGCAGCACCATTGATCTTGCATTCATATTTTTTATGGGGCAGGGAGGAACCTTTTTTATTTTTATAGTTGTAGAGATATTAGAAGGAAATTTAGAAGGCATTTTAGTAACAGAGGAATGTGAACCTCCAGATAAACTAGAGGAAGATGTGGAAATGTATGGTTGATGCCTACAGTCTCCTCCATATTCTTGAGCACACAGAACATAACGAGTTTGAAGTATTAACTCTGGTATTGAATGTGCCAGGGGGCGTAGTAAGGCCGTGGAATATGAGAATCCTGATCCTTCCCATAAGGGAGTTCACAGCATACACAACAATAACACACTTAACAGTAGCAAAAAGATATGAAAACCAGCAAACTATGTGTTCTATCAAATACTCATGATAGACCAACAAGTCTGTTTATATTAGAAAAAAATAAGATATTTAATATGTTATAATAGTTCTTCCTATACTTAAGTTGGAATTTGTATGAAACACGACGTCTAATTTGATCACTGTTGCGAATATTAGCATCAACACCGGATTTTGAAATCACCCATTCAGTAGAAAGCTCATTAAAAGAATGTCTACCCCTCATTGAAACCAAATGGAGAAACACTAGTGGTGGAATGAGGGATACTGCTATCAGACCAAAGTCTCTCACCAACAGCATCCTGAACCTTTAAGCCTGAAGAGATAGCTAATTGTATGGTATTTTTCAAAACATGGTTCACCCTCTCAACTAAGCCATTCCCTTGAGGACTATGGAGAGCAGTGGTAGGTGTTTAACCCCAAACTTGAACAGGAAAAACCTCATGCTATTGGAAACAAATTGAACTCTATTGTCAGAGATCACAAATGCAGGAACACCTTCTGAATGAAATAACTGCCTAAAGAAATCAATGACATTATCTGTGTTGGTTTCCCGCATAAATTTGAATGGAACTACAAGTAAAATGTAACTGAAACCACCATACAAACCCCAAATAGAACCAACAAAGTCTAAACCTAAGTTTTCCCAAGGTCTCTGAGGAAACGCCACCGGGCACACTGGAGAATTGAAGGTACGAAGGGATTTCTCTGCATGGTTATACTCTCCGCAATTATTTAACATGGTCTCAACCAAACTAATTAAGCCAACACTGAGTAGCAAAAAGGTCAAAGAAAGATCTTGCTAAGTATGAGTCAAGGAGGGGACAGAATAAATGTGACTACCAGTTTGTGCTAATACTGTCACATTTAGGGTATCCACTCAGTGTAGACAGATTCCCATCAGTCGCCACACCGAATCCGCCCTACATCATCTGGGATCTTCTTATACCCAAAGGGTAGAGTGGAATGCCCACAAATGGCTGACAGATCACAGAAAGTTGACCTATCCTGTGGGACCCAATTTTGCTATCGTGTGAGGTGTCTGACTGGTAAAGGAGTGCCCAAAAAGGTGTAAATAAAGTGAGTGAACAAGTGAGTTACAAAAAATGATAAAATTGGATAGTAAAGAGGAAACAGAAATTTTTAATATGTCCTCTATTACTCCCAAACTTAAAAAGAGTGCGAAGTGGTGCTAACAAATAACCACTACGGAGAATGAAAGGTCGACATGTTTCTGCAGATTGAATGGATCTACACTGTATCCTACTGCTTCTTCAGGACCATTAGCGCTACTGCTTATAAAGATTTAAAAAGGTAAAAGGGTTACCTGAATACTAATTATTCCATCTTCCTCCTAAGTGGTAGGAGAGAACAACTCCACCTCACCGGGCTACAGCGCAGGTAAATGGAGCACCGCTCTGTCCGGCGGTTCTCCGGACTTCCCTCTGGGCTGTTCGGGGAGGACCAATCAACCAAACTATCCATGCCAGGACAACAGTAATATAAACGTAGTCTCTACTTGGATCCAGTAATACCCAGATGCCCCTTATGAGACAATGCAATCAACTCACACCTCAAACCAGTGGGAGGAACTAAGAAAAAACGCCTCATGACAAAAATTCCTTCCACACTCAACTCATCCTTGATCTTGAAAAAGGATTTGAACTCTTCCCAAACTTGAGCTTCTCTAGGCCAACCGACACTGAAGAACTTCTTAAGGGTTACTTGACATTGGTCAAAAGCAGATACATGGTCCCAATCTTGATAAGAAATGACTTATTTGGTCAAAGTAAAACCATCAACCAATCCAACAGTAATCTCCTTATCGTCATGATTTGACTCATCAGTACTCAAATTAGAAGGACACCTAGAAAGAAAATGGGCTACATTTTTTTTCCACCAGGGATATGTTTCATATTAAAATTGTATTGATACAATTTAGAAAACAAGCAAATCAACCTAGGACTGGCATTCTTAAACCCTTGTCATTCCACATGAAAACTAAAGGTTTGTGGTTAGTAACCACCACAAACTATCTAAACAAAAATAAGTTGCAAATTGATGAACACCTCACACACAAGCTAATGTTTCCTTCTCAATTGTACCATCGTTTTGTTCAGCTGCTGAAAGTTTACGAGAAATGCAAAAACAAAAATTGATGGACAGAATGCAAAAGCTACAGTATTTTCAATTCCATCCACCATCTGACTAAGAATGGCACCAAGACCCAAATTGCTGGCATCAACAGTGACATAAGACATAACATTATCTGTGTACGGTTGAGGTACAGGTGCATTTACAGTAAAAAAAATTTACATTGTTAAAAGCTTCTATTTTTTCACGTACCAGTTGAATTTGACATGCTTCTAACAAGTTTCCTTAGCGGTTCACTAACTAGAGCAAAGTTATGCACACAATGAGAATAATATTAGCTTAAGCCAAGGAAAGATCTTAACCTATCCTTGTCTGAAGGATGGGCACAATTATTATTGGCTTTTAGAAGATCTTGCTTGGGTCTGTTACCAGTTGAAGAAACAACATGCCTCAAATATTCAACTTCCTTCATCAAAAATTCACATTTCTGTTTCTTCACTGCCATGGTCTTCCAAAATACCAAGAACACGGTCAAGTTTACATAAATGTTCTTTGACTGAGTTTGAACAAATTAAAATGCTGTCCTGATAGGTAAGTACATCTTTTTCATCTCCTAATAACTGGTACATATGTTTCTGGAATACAGACGCCTAGGATGCAAGGCCAAATGGCATTCTGAGGAATTGAAAAGCCCCAAAAGGAGTGTTGAAAGCCGTAAGGTCATGAGAGTCTTTGTTTATTTCTATCTAATGATTGGCAGCTCTCAGATCAATGGTGGAAAATATTTTTGTACCTGAAAGTTGAGCCAACATGTCATGAATCCTCGGTAAAGAGAAGCAGTCTACTTGTATATTTGTATTTAATGACCTCGAGTCAATGAATAATCTGAGTTTGTCAGAATGTTTTTTTAAAGCAACTACAATGGGAGAAACCCTTAAGGAAGAGTTCACAGGTTCAATGACACCATCAAAGCATAACTTTTGAAGATGCTCCTTTAATCTTTCTCTAAGGCTCAAAGGAACATGTCTTACCTTGAGAACAATAGGGATGCCATCAGTTTTAAGAATAATGTTATGCTCCTAACCCTTTACCATTCCTAAATTGTCCTGAAATACCTGTTGGTGTTTTTTAAAAACGTCATCTTAAGAAATAACATTCTCCTGCACAGTATCTACAAGTGAGATAGGATGTTCTGTTCCCGAACTCAAAATCATTACAAAATTTACCCTGGTCTCTCCAACTTAAAACATTGTAAACCTTATTTGCTACATAGACCTTGGTATGAAAAATTCTATCTTTAAATTGTACATTTTCTGGAAATTAGCCCATGATGTCAATTTCTTGACCTCCAAAAACAACAGTACTAATGTCAGGTGGAGGTAAATCCGTACCATTCCATTTTTTTATAAAAAAAATGATCCAAAATAATGGTGATAGGAGAACCAGAGTCAACAGTGAGCATTACCAATTTTGAAATTAACTAGGATCACCTCCATCAGGTACATGTTATGTGACTCAATTTACCATTTAGTAGACAGATTTTTCTTACTTTGAATGCTGTCATTTTGTGGACTTGATTCAATCTGGGATTCTTGTGGAGGTGTGGTTATCGTCATAATATTGTTAGGGTTTCTACATACCCTGGCAAAATGCCCCTTTTTTTTACAACTAGAGCATGTTTTGCCGACAGCTGAACAGGTGGGAGCATTGGCTTAATGGGAGTTTGAGCCACATCTAAAACATAGAATATTTCTATTCATTGTTTTTAAATCATGTTTTGTGTTGATGGGTTTATTACTTTGCGCAGAATTAAAAGTGGACTTTTGAATGATTTTGTTCACTGCTTTGGTGTTACAACCTTTAGCCTTTCCTAATTCTTTAGAAGCTGTAACTGAGTGCTCAATTCCTACAGCAATTTCTAGTGTTTCTATCAAAGAAGGGTTCCTGCAACATAAAATTCTTCCTTGAACTCTGGAATCATGACAAAACACTACTATCTGGATTGTTAAGTATTGCTCAATTGGCCCTACAAACTTAGAAGACTGAGCTAAATCCCTTAACTCAGCTAAAAAACAATCAATGTTTTCAAGTCAAGTCAAATTTGCTTTATTCGTGATACACACATAAAAGCATACATAAAAATCCATTAAAAGACTTGATTTGTGTTTCTTAAAAATAGAACTATAAACATTTAAAAGCACAACAATTGAATCCTAAGTTAAGAATGTGAAAATATAAAAAATTTAAAAATGCAGATGTTTTTATAGCACGTTATTTACAATAATCCGCTTATAAATTTTTGTCTAATGGACCATGACCACCCCAGATATTTAGCAGTGGCTATTAATATAGGCAATGATGAATTAGTGCGAATAATTCTTAACGCTACCGCACTACTTGTCGTTCCTAAATTTTTACACATAGGAGTTAGCCAAATACGTCTGGGTTCCACATATGATTTACATACAAATACAAAGTGCCCAATGGTTTCACTATGCACTCCACAAGATGGGCAAATTTTAATTGATAAGCCGCCCCACCTGCCAGTTAAAGATCTCAACGGAATGGCACCTGCTCTGATCTGGAAGAGCAACCTCCTGTCCCTTGGGTTGGTGATAAAATCCCAATATGGTTCAAAATTGGGGACGGACTTTGCTTCCAAGAATCTTCCCGCCATAGACTCTGGGTTGGTTTCATTCCAGATTCGTTCTGCCACTCTGTCCCAATAGATCTTTTTAAGGACTTGTTTTGACGGAAAAGAAACACTCTCGGGATTTTCCCATAATAGATGTAAACAAAGAGCCCCCAACATATTTCTGAGTTCTTTTAACCAACCTATTTTGTGAAAAACATCAGCTCTGATAACATCCTTAAACCCCCTCAGCATAATGTAAAGGTTCAGGCGTTGTCCAAAGTCTGCGCCAGTACAATACTGAACGCAACCTTGCAAGGTCAACAACCGACTTCCTGCCCAGATCAAACTTAAGTGGTAGCAAAGGAGACCATTTAGGAAGACCAGTAATGAGTCTAAAAAACCTATTTTTCTGCAGTCTGTAATGGTTGCAAGTTCTCATAACACCATAGCTCTGCACCATAAAGGGTTGATCCGAGTGCTTTTGCCTCGTACACCTGTAATGCTGGTTTAACCGGTTTTGTTAGGGATTTTCTATGTTCAGAGCCCAATGCACTGGCTATTTGATTAAGTTTCACGTTGTAATGTCAATGTGCTTAGTCCATCTTAGGTCATTAGATGCGTGGATTCCCAAATATGTGAAAGCATTTACCACCTCCAAATGTCTGCCATTCATAACAATTCGGGGGCTGTGGCTACGACAAGAATTAAAAACCATCAGTTTAGTTTTGGCCACATTTATCTCCAAGCCGTGGTCCTTGCAGAATTGTTCAAAAATAGATAAAGCGTGCTGTAAACCACTTGTGGTTTTAGGTAAAATCAAAGTGTCATCTGCAAACATTAAAATTGGTATTTTGGATCCAGCCAACGAAGGGGCATCCACATTTGCAGCCAGCATCCGGGCAACAACACCATTAATATATAGCGTGAACAATGTAGGAGCCATTGAGCAGCCCTGACGAACACCCCGCTCGACAGGGAATTCTGGGGTGACCATTCCATATCCTCCCCACTGGATCTTCGCAAAGTTTGACTCATGGAGCCTCATTATCAGTGCCAGAAGGTCGACAGGGAGGCCCAGGCTCTTCAGCACCTGCCACAGCTTGCCCTTGGGACCAAGTCAAAGGCAGCCCGCAAGTCAACAAAAGCTGCGTACAGGCTGCCCTTGCCCAGCACCACAGTTTTCCACTGGAGCAAAGTGAAGCGGAAGACCTGATCCATTGTACTGACCAGTTTTTGAAAACCGGCCTGGAATTGTGACATAGCGTTATTTTCTTCAACCCACTCCAAAAGTCTGTTTACAACCACCCTACCAATCACCTTTTGTATGGTGTCAATTAGGCTTATGGGCCTGTAGTTTCCTGAGAGAGATCTATAACCTTTTTTGAAGACAGGGATGATAACTGCCCCTTTCCATGACACCGGAATATTGGCACCTTGGGCGATTGCATTAAGGAGGAGAAGAATATATTTGCCCCAGCGTTCCTTATCACTAATGAAAAGGTCCGCTGGGACACCATCCAATCCCGGGGCTCTACCACTTGCCACTGTACTCAGGGCCATCATAACTTCTCTTTTAATAAATAAGTTGCCTTCACAGTAGGAAGGGCCAAGGTCATCCAAAGAAGTGTTAGGCAGGGGGGGGGGGGGGGGCGGCGTACTGGGGCCTGAAAAATTCTACCCAGTTCTCCTGGGATACATTGTTATTGGGTGACTCCGCTACACCCCCTTTACCCCACTTTATAATGTTCCAAAATGACCTAGAATCTTTTTTGTCACTTGCCTCCCTTAGCTCTTGCCAATGAAGCTCATCCCACAGCTTCTTAGCTTTGACTATACTTTTTTTGTAGTCTAAGCGGGCACGACGAATAGAGACCAAATCCCTCCCTTTGATCGCTGCTCCTAGAGCCAATCTTGAGACCCTACACTCAGAATTATACCACCTATCCTGTTTTAATGTGTTCTCATTACTTCTCTTTTGTGGTTTTTGAAAATGAACCTTAATGTTTGAAAAAAGAATTTCATGAATTGTAGTCGCTAAGTCACTGCCTGGGTCTATTGGGTTTAATTTCTCTAGAGATGTTACTGCTTCATCGACCTGGGCATTAATAATATCGATGGTCCATTTTAGTCGGCGCATGTCATTAGTTGGGACAACCAAGGGGACTTTATCTACTGTATCTGACATTGCAGCACCGGTTGAGGCCCACCACTTGTGCTCAACACACAGTGGATTGTGGTCACTTTCTATTCTGGATCTAACCTTCATGTCAACCATTGACCCTCAAAGATTTAAGCTACATAGGACGTAATCTTGTCTGCTCCTATGCCGTCCGTTGTTGAACATGTAAGCCCCTTCCTTGTCACTTACAGTCCTCCCATTCATTGCCCTCAAACTATTTTCATAACAAATGGCATTTAAAGCAATGATATCCTCCGTCCAGCGAGTAATTGGCTTCAGATTTAATTTTGGAACGCCCCATTGCCTGTCCTCATCATCTCCAGAAAAATCGTCTTGGATACCCAGCGGCTCGAAAGTCCTGTTTAAATCTCCCGCTATCACAACACTATTTTCCAGTGAATGGTTCTCAAGAAGGGAGCCCAAAGCAGCACAAACTTCTGACCTCCCTTTCTTGTTACCTCTGGCATAGACGTCATATATATCGAGCATACCCGCAGGACCCAGATTTATTCTGATAAGTTGGATATCTCTACTTCTAGAATCGACTACTTTGATGGTCAGCTTTCAACGCTGACGTACCCAAATAGTAAGGCCACCCATTGGTCGACCCTTGGGACCCTTAAGTGCTGGGATGTAGTAGTTCAGGTAACCCTCAGAAAAAGCGGGTTCACAAAGCCAAGTCTCCTGAAAGATACAAAGATCAAAGATATTTATAAAATCTTTCCAATCTTGGGATTCCTGCTTAGTTCATAGCCCAGCTAGGTTCCACGAGACTAATTTGCCTGTCTCTACCCCTGTGGCCTCAGGGAATCCACTTGTGATAGGTAAAGTGGATGTTTCAGACACCCCAGTATCGTCTTTGCACGTAGTTGTATTGTGCAACTCTGCAGGTAGAATCAGCCCGCCGTTTGTCCCAGATTTTAGTTTAATTTTTCGACGATGGCTAGCACCCATTGGTTGGACACCCACTGGCGAGGGTGGCCCCTTACTTCCCTCTTTATTCATAGTCTGCCCGTTAATTTCTGTCCCTGCAACCTTATTTATTGGACGTCAGTCATTATTGTCCAATCCGGAGCAGTTGCTTTCGCACGCTCGTCCCATGAACCTTGAAGTTTGCAGCTGAAGCTGGGGTCAAGATTTCCTTAGCTGGATCAAGAATGGTGCAGGGGCACTAGTTTCAAATTCTAGGGCAAAAAGATTTTCAGCCAGTGATGCATGTTTCAAGGTTAGTTCAATAGAGTCATATTTATGATATGAAGTGCTAATTCTTTTAGCCACTAAGATATCATCCCTTATTACTGAGCAATATCCTCTAACATACCGCAGCCAATGAATGGCTTTGTTTGTTAAGGAGTCCGGTAGCTCAGCTCTACTGTTGATCAATTTGGGGACGTTGGTCATATATATTTTATTACCAGAGTAGCCTTTATGAATTGCACTAGTCCTTATACCTTCCTGCCTACCAGCACCCACATTTTTATCCTGCTCTCTTGATCCCAAGGGTATGGGTCGCTCTACTGGTGTTGGATCAGGCCTTTGACGAATTGCCGGGGTCTTCCTTGCCACATCAACATGACCAGGGGTGGATCCTTCTTTCATATTTATCTTTCTAGTATGACAAGCCTTACTAGGGTCGACTGTAGATGGTACAACTGCATTGTTACGGTTATCCATGGCAGGAGCTCGCTGGACCTTAGTTTTTAGGGGATACGATCCTTGCTGGCTAATTGAAGCATTCGTTGTGTTTTTCTCTCTCCTAGGTGCTCAGCCCTAACTAGTGTAGTTAGGTTTTGTACTAGGGACTTTAATGAATCAATTTCGTCACGAAGAAGTATTGCAAGATTTATTAAATTGGTAACTTCTTCAGTGACCACTGCACCCCCAGTACTATTGTTATTTACCCTAGCGGGTAGCCTATCTATCTGCTCGCCAACAGGTCCTGTAACTAGTAGCGTCTGGGGGTCAGGAGGCCCACTATGAATGTCAGCCAGGACCGTAAACCTATTATGGCAGGGTATCTGGGGGACAGTAATAGTTGATGAGCCCTCGCCCATAGTGCTAACAGCTAGATCCTGATCTATGTCTTTTAGGGCCTCACTCTGAATAATTAGACAATCCCCATTGTCTGCCTGATTATTGGTTTTTAGTTTTCTCTTTGCACGAAACATAGCTGGTATAGTGGGTGAGTCATTAGTAGCATCTACTACCCTTATTGCGTCCCCACCCTTCTCACTTACTATCTCCCCGTAACCCTGACCGTGGTCAGTTTCTAGAATCGCTCTACAATCGTCGACAAGATCATTAATTCGGTCCATAACACTTGCTGCTGGGTGGCTAGAAGACTTTCTCGTTTTTTTCCCCTTCCGTTGTTTAGGGGGTTTACCATCTCCTCCCCCCACCTCCATGCATTTGCATTTCCCCATATTTCCAGTAGGCGCGCTACTACAGTACAGGTCTTTGAGATACAATCAATGTGTGCGAGTTTTGCTCTGGACTGCCCTCACCTTGCTTTGTCTTTATGTGCCTTCTGTACGCAAGAGCCTCAAATATCAGATGTTAATGATGTGGCCCTGCCCTGCCTCTTCCTGCCGATGACGGCCGTAGACAGCCTGCCCTTTGGCCGGGCTTAGCCTGGCGCACTCCCGTGCGCTCCCGCGCCGCGGGAAAGTAAGTTCCTTAAATTGCGCCTCAAGCTGGGGGCGTGCTGATGGTCCGGGCCAGGTGTGTGAGGTGAGAGGGAGTCTTGGGACTCGTAGTCCCCTGGAAACAGCAGCGAGGATGTAGATAGCGCCTTTATCACTCAGAGCACTGGGCAACGCAGGTAACTCTCCCGTTGGTGTTCAAAAGCTCATTTCCCTTACACACACCGCAGAACCAAAACGCTACCAATCAATGTTTTCATGTTCTTGCTGTTTACGAGTAAAACTCTCTCTACAATGAAACTGGGCTCATCTTTAAAATGTTTTTGTAATCTGGCTATTGGCTCTGCAAACTCATCTCAGTCATCAGAAGGAGGCCAATTATTGGTGGTTGGTGATCAAAAATCCTTTGACCCTCAGAGTCTAAACAATCATAAAGCATAGTATTCTTCTTGACTGCAGAACATTTTACACCATCTATCGCTAATATATAACTATTGATAGATTTGTACCATTAGCTCAATTCAATCTTAGGTGTCCATGGTTCTGAAAGAAATAGAGCTGGTAGAATGGCTGTTTTAAGAGCCATTTTATGATGTTTTTAATGTAATGAAAATGACTTTAAACATGGTGTGTGCATCAGGGCGCTTGAGCAAGGTCACTAAACAACTGCTGTCTATAACAAAGTAGTTCTGTAATAGTAGGAGGTGTGCGCAACAACGCGCTTAAATTAAAATGCCAAAGCATGTACAATGTTGAGAGAAACACTTAAATAGATAACGGTAAGGTGTGCGAGTCAACGCGCTTGAAAAATACTTGAGTAGACAATAGTAAAGGTGTGCGCGTCACCCGCTTGAAGTACTCACCACAGTGTAGATATTGAAGAAAATAAAATGTCATAACATGAAGAAAGTGGTTAGCACATTATTATACTTAAGCTGTTGAGTAACATTGGTGGGTAACATTGGTGGTATGTGTAATGTTGTGCGCGTGTATTGTCTCGTGTGTGTGTTAGCGCGTGTATGTGTGTGCGTGCGTGGAATGTATGGAATGTAGGAAATAGGGAATGTAGCGAGAGGAGAAGCGGGCTGGAGGAGAAGGGTGGAGGTTGATGTTGTGTTCGGTGTCGCTGTTATCCTGTACTTGTAAAATAAAGAAGAAGTGCGGAACCTGAGCCTGCCTACGAGTTTCACATGCAACATATGGCGACGAGCGGGATTTGAACTTTCCAGCGGCACTGAGCACGATTCCGGAAATATAAAAAAAAAAAAAGAAGTAAATATGAACGGAAAACCTACGTAACGGAAAACCTACGTATTGATGAGGATTACCGGACCACCCCTCTTAGCATTCAACCAACGGAAATCTTATTTGGTAAATTAATTTAGATTTTCCAGCAGCGCCCACCTTTTACAGGATGCCGCCGTTGGTGAGCATTTTTCAAGTAACTCGCACGAGTGGATGTGCGAGTAATCATCTCTGAGCATTCCATAGATGCGGCTTGCTGTGTGACGTTCAGCTTCCGTGGGCGTTCCATAGATGCGGCTTTGAGCTTCCGTAGCTGTCTATCGTCATCACGCCCGACGACACAACGTGGCAGCCATATTATTTGATGATCGTATCCTAGCAACGTGTCAGCATACACCGGGTGCTGGTTTCGACACTGCTGGTGTTTTCGTGTGCTTACGCTGCCTGTATTCTTCGTGTACTTACTTGATAAGGAACTTTAAGTAAGCATTCAGTTAGGATTTGATATTCGTGGCTACTTCCATATTTTAAATTTAATAACCAGCCAACTGAACATTGTCACTGAACTTTGGTGAACTTTTTGCCCAAGTTAATCCAATAACATCCACAGTACTGAGTGAACATTGGTGAACTCTTTGCGCAGGCATCATTCCTGTTTGGATTATTGTTTTTTTTCTTGATTATTGGTTTTCTTTACTGACCAACATGTCTTCAATTCTTCCGCCACCATTCTTCTTGGCGGAATCGGGTGAACCCCCCATAGCATGGGATTTATGGCTCGATATGTTTGAAGCATATGTTGAGGTTTTAGCTGAGGAAGAATCTTCTCAAGAAAGAATGGTATCTCTACTTAAACACAGACTTGGCGCAGTGGGGTTAAGAGAGTTTAAAAATTTGCCTAAAATTGATAATGCTGGGGACATGGGTGTTTATCAATGTGCTGTTAAACAGATGCAGGAAAGGTTTGGGAGGAAGATTAATGTGGTAATGGAAAGGTTTAAGTTTTATTCGAGGGCTCAGAAAGCGGATGAGTCAATTGATCAGTATGTTTCAGCGCTAAGGGGTTTGGCTGTTACGTGTGAATTTGAGAATATGACTTATGACCAAGTTTTACGTGACCAAATTCTTATGAAAACAAAGTCAAAAAAGATTCAAGAAAAGTTATGGTCATCAAGTAGTACTTCATTAAAAAACGCTATTGAGGTAGCTAGGGGAGTGGAGATTTCGGACCAGTGTATTCGTGAAGTTAGAAATGAGAAAAGTGATCTTGCATCTGGTTCAGTTAATGAGATAAATAAGGGCGATAAATCTAAATCCAAAAATGAGAATAAGTCATTTATGAACTATACTAATAAGAAAAGCAATGAGAAAAGTTATGAGAAAAGCAATGAGCAAAAGAAGTTTTTGTGTTATAGGTGTGGATCGTCCAACCATTTAGCAAACTACAAGTGGTGTCCTGCACTTGACAAAATTTGCACGAATTGTAAAAAGAAAGGTCATTTTACTAGAGTGTGCCACAATTTCAAGGCTAAAGTTAATTGTATTCAAGAAGATGATCAAGATGATATAAATTACATCCAAGATGATGATGCCTTTCATGTTGTAGGTGAAATCTGCAGTGTACACGATGAATTAGTTAAAGTGAAGGGTAGAGTCAAGGAGTTACCATCTACTATTGTTAACATTGATGGTTTAGAAGTTATGATAATGGTAGATTCTTGTGCGTGGTACACCATCATGGGCATGGATCAATTTAAATCACTTTGGCCGAATAGATCGTTATTGGTTCAGGATGTACACCCTGGGGGTTATACTGGACATAAGATACCCTTAGAAGGATTTATATTAGCCAAAATTAGTTTTGGACACAATTCATGTCATGGTAAAATATACATATCTAGCAAAGGTGCAACCATTTTAGGATGGCCGCACATGTTTGATTTGGGCATGAAAATTGATCCTCGTTTAGAGTGCCCTGTTTATTCCATCCAGGATGATTGTCGTGAAATGAATGATTATTCATTTTTAAAGGAAAAATTTCCTGATGTTTTTTCCAATAGTATTGGCAAAATGATTGGATTTAAACATAAAATTGTTTTAAGGGAGGGCACATGTCCTGTGAAGCAGAAACTGAGAAATGTACCTATCAGTTATAGAGAAAAATTGGGTGAAATACTTAAAAAATTGTGCAAGGATGAAATCATTGAACCGGTTGAGAGCTCAGATTGGGCTTCACCAGTCGTGATTTCCCTTAAATCCAATGGCGATTTGCGTCTATGTGTTGACTTAAGGTGTTTAAATGAAGCTATTTGGGTCGACACATTTCCTCTTCCAAATTTGCAAGAACTTACATCTTCTGTTGGTGGGTCTTCTTGGTTTTCCAAGATAGACTTAACAAGTGCTTATCATCAAATCGTTCTTGATGATGATTCAAAACATTGTACTGCTTTCATTACCACTGAAGGGATGTTTAGATATAAACGCATGCCATTCGGTCTTGCAAGCGCGTCTGCAGTATTTCAAAGAGAGATGTGCAGGGTCTTGCAAGGTATTAAAAATGCTAAGGTATTTCAGGATGACATTTTAATATATGGAGGTGACAAAGAATGTCATGATGAAAGTTTATATGCTGTTCTAGATGCTCTAAAGAACAGTGGACTGACCATCAAAAATGAGAAATGTGTGTTTGGGAAATCTGAAGTGGAGTATTTAGGACACATTATATCTAAAGATGGTATTCGACCCAAAATTAGTCATATTGATGCTATCTTAGCTGTTCCTGAACCTGCAAATAAGGAGCAATTGATGTCGTTCTTGGGGTTAACAGAATTTTATTCATGCTTTATTGAAAATTACGCTTCGAAAGTTGAACCATTGAGACTTTTGCTAAAGAGGAGTGCAGTGTTTACATGGGGCGAGCATCAAAAAATGTGTTTTGAAAAATTGAAGAAAGAGATAGTTACTACACCATGTTTAAAACAATTTTTGCCAAATGCTAAATGTATATTATCTGTGGATGCATCTGGTCATGGCATTGGCGCTGTTTTTTCTCAATGTGTTAAGTCAGAAAAATGGGTGGTAGCATATGCTTCTCGCACGTTAACGAAATCGGAACGAAATTATTCCGTAATAGAAAAGGAGTTATTGGCGGCTTCATGGGCTGCTGAGAGATTTAGGATGTATGTTTGGGGAAAGAAATTCAGGATTCTTACTGATCACAAACCATTGGTTAACATCTTGAGACCTGAAGGAGGAAAGAATTTGACCCCTAGGTTAGCTCGTTTGGCTTCAAAACTACAGATGTTTTGTTTTGACATTGAATACATTCCTGGTAAAGACAATGTAGTTGCTGATGGTCTTTCAAGATTACCAAATGTGGATTCAACGGGAAGTGAAGCAAATATGGATGGTGAAATAGCTTTCACCATCAAGGATGTATTTTTGATAAATGAAATGGTTGCTGATAATATTGTTTCTGAGGCATCTTGGATGTGCGAGATGGACAAGGACGTGGTTTTGAAGGAGATCAAACAGTTCATTTTGATGGGTGGCCAAGAGAATCCAGCTTACGTGGTGAGAGTGCTGCATTTTCAAATATTAGAGAGGAGTTGTGTATTGTTAATGATATTGTTCTAAGAGATGACAGAATTGTGCCTCCGGTTGGGTTAAGGGAAAGTATCGTTGTAAAGAGTCACATGGGGCATGGCGGTATGTCCAGTACTAAGAGAAGGGTTAAGGAGTGGTTTTGGTGGCCAGGGGTTGATCCTATGGTGGACAGATTAGTAAGGGATTGCAAGGTTTGTGGAGCTAGTGATAAGGTAGCGAAACCATTGAATGTACCTTTAACTATGGTGGAATTACCCGAGTATCCATGGCAAAAGGTGGCGATTGATTTCATGGGTCCATTTTCAGCTATATCTGCAAAGGACTGTTATGCTATTGTGTTGGTCGATTATTATTCGAAATGGCCTGAGGTGAGAATGGTAAGTGGAATGACAACGGAGGTGGTCATTGAGTTTTTAGAAGATGTGTTTTCAAGAGAAGGTGTGCCAGAAATTTTGGTTTCGGATAATGGTCCCCAATTTGTATCGCAGAAGATGGAAGAGTTCTTGGTCATAATGGGTATTAAGCATATAAAGTCATCTTTATATCATCCCGAAAGTAACGGTCAAGTTGAGCGCTTCAATAGGGTGGTTAAGGAAGTGATTGAATTGGCATTGAGCGCAGGCTTACCCTGGAGGAAGGCGCTACTAGAAAGATTAACTGCATATCGTGTGACTCCGCATTCTGCCACAGGAAAGGCGCCTTTTGAGATTTTGAGAGGTAGGAAACCATTTACTGGGTTGGTTCCTTGGTGGTTGAGGAAAAGAAATGAGAGAATGCGGTGCAGTAACAAGGACATTGATAAAGAAGTTAGATCTGAAGTCAAGAATTATCAGAATCGTAGCCAGAGGTATCATGGAGATAAATGTAATTGGCCTTTGGTGAGGATTGGTCAAATGGTTCGGGTGAAGAATCCTAGGATTGTGTTGAAGGGTGAAAGTGTATGGTCCAAACCCTTGAGAGTAGTGAAGGTGTTTAGTGGTGCGGTGGAATTAGAAGATGGTAAGAGGTGGAATTTTCGACAATTGAGTTTTTGTAATGAGAGGGGTGGTGCGGTAGGTGCATATTCTGGTTCTAATTCTAGTGGAGTTGATGAGGGGACGTGCAGTGGATATATGTTAGGTGATGATTTTGGACTAAAGAAGGATGTGACGTCAACTGGTATCATGATTGGTTGTGATGCTAGACGTGATACTGGAAGTGGTGTTAAAGACATTGTTAATGATGTTTCATCTCGTTCTGATATTGGTGTTGAAGGTGACAACTTACGCCGTGGCAATAGAACGAGGAAGTTGCCTGCCCGGTTTTCTGATTTCAAATTAGGGTAGTTTCTGTGGTGGTGTCTTTAGTTGTTGAGGAGGAGGGTGTGTGGTATTGGTGGTATGTGTAATGTTGTGCGCGTGTATTGTCTCGTGTGTGTGTTAGCGCGTGTATGTGTGTGCGTGCGTGGAATGTATGGAATGTAGGAAATAGGGAATGTAGCGAGAGGAGAAGCGGGCTGGAGGAGAAGGGTGGAGGTTGATGTTGTGTTCGGTGTCGCTGTTATCCTGTACTTGTAAAATAAAGAAGAAGTGCGGAACCTGAGCCTGCCTACGAGTTTCACATGCAACAGTGTGTGCATCAGGGCGCTTGGGCAAGGTCACTAAACAACTGCTGTCTATAACAAAGTAGTTCTGTAATAGTAGGAGGTGTGCGCAACAACGCGCTTAAATTAAAATGCCAAAGCATGTACAATGTTGAGAGAAACACTTAAATAGATAATGGTAAGGTGTGCGAGTCAACGCGCTTGAAAAATACTTGAGTAGACAATAGTAAAGGTGTGCGCGTCACCCGCTTGAAGTACTCACCACAGTGTAGATATTGAAGAAAATAAAACGTCATAACATGAAGAAAGTGGTTAGCACATTATTATACTTAAGCTGTTGAGTAACATCCACATGAAAGATGATCAAAGATGAGGGTTATTCAATTCAGGAACACAACAGCACAGCTCCCTGGACATGTCTACTTCCTCCTCCTGCTCAACTGCTCTGTCTGTTCCGTAAACTTCAGAACTTCAGCCACATCAGTTGAATTTACAAAAATACACAAGGGAGCTTGTGCAATACAACAAGACGTAAAGAGATATGAACATTAAAACTTATACTGTAAAACACAACATAAGCTCACCAACTGTAGATATGCTTCGTGAAAGTAAAGTTGTGAGCTTCACCGTGCTTTAAGTGCTCTTCAGCATATGAGTTTCAATCAGGTCAGGTCTTCTTGGTTCGTGACTGTTAGAAACAGGGTCTCTGTTTGGCTGAAGCTTGCATCAAAGCCATGCAGAGACCACCACTCTGGTCAGGGCAAGGAAGTAACAGGCCAAAGATAACCCCTGCTTACCCCCTTGGTAGCTTAGCACGAGCAGTCAAGCTTATCCCGGAGGCAATGTGTAAAGCGTTTGGGCAACACACACGCGCAGGAATAACATCCTAGGCACACCACAGAAGGAACTCCACACATCGTTATATCAAAAATAGCCTTTGTATTATCATAAAACATATTAGAATAGTAATCACACAATATACACTGTGCCAACTGGCACTCGGCAATATTTACAGGGGATTATATACACATGACAGGGCCACTTGGACCACTGTCAGAACCATCCCTTTGTAAAGGTAGGTAATGTTGAACATATAATAAACATAGAACACAACCAGTAATTACTGTCAAACACTGTACTCAGCATCATCCTGTAACATAAACCATAGTATTCACAGTATCACAGTTAGGCATGAAATACATTCTCCTCCAACCTCATAAGCCTAAACATATTAGACAATAACTTCCAAAGCATAACTCCTATTAGGGGCATAAATCACAGTAGAGAATAACTCAAACATAAACACAGTATGCAAAACCTCATAATGATAAAACCACCTTTAGAGGCACAAATCAGGGTGCGTAAATCACAATACAGGAATCACATTTCCTAGCACCACATAAATCACCAGGTTTATAGGGCCTGGTGCCCTATAAACCTAACAGTCCCCCTGGCCAACTGGCCTTCTCGAAGGGGCTCAAATGCCCATGTCCCAATGTCAGGGTGGCTGCCCCCAAAGAACTGTGGCCTAAACGTGGCAGCTGGTACTAATTGCTGCCCACCAGGGAATTAAAGAAAGGCCTGGGCACTCAATGTGCCCTCAGATCAAATATGCCCATCTCGCAGTAGCTGCCCGCGCTGGTGCAGTGCAGCTGGAAATCAGGAAAAGGCGCCCTGGCACATCTGTGCCCTCGGGGCCACACTGGGGCCCTTTAAATAAATGTGACCCAGTTTTGGAGCCGCCCGCAATGACGGGTCCACTCATGGCACCGACAATGTGCCTCAACATGTAGGGGGACACGTGCCCCTCTGGGCCCTCAACAACCATGTGCCCCCTGGTTGGAGCAGCCCGCTGCTAGATGGGGCCGCTCAAGATGCAGAGATAGCCCTGTACCTCGAACAGGCACCAATAACACTGAGGAAACCCTTACTCACCGGGATTTCTCTGTAGGCTGGGCTCTCTCCTCCGCTGCTCTTCACTTCCTTGCGCTGGACGTGGCGCAGCAACCCGCGGGGCTCGCTTGCTCATGAGAGCCTCGCCTGGACTTCTGTACGTGGGGCTTCCCTTCACTCATGGGATCCCCGCACTGTCATCTGCAGCCTCTGCCACCTTTCCTCTTCACCCGGGCCCCGCTCCTGCTACCAGGAGGGGGGCCCGGGTGCTTGTAGAGGCGGAGTAGGCTCCAGTCCTCCTTTCCGCCCGCAGCCGAGCGTCCCTTTGCCTCTGGACATCCGCTGCAGGCTCTGCCCATAGTCAGGTGGGCGTGCCTGACTTCCGGGCTGCTTGGGCTGCGGCAGTGAATTTTAAAAGTAGAACACAGAATGGGCTCCCGCTAAGGCAGACAACGCGGGGTGGGCACCCGCATGAAAAATAAACCTAAAGCGGCCACCATTTAAATATCAAAATAAGCGGGGTGGGCACCCACCACTCTAGGCACAATGGAGGAATCTCTAACACCGGGGTTACCATTAAAACTGCTGCAGCAGAGCTGCGAAGCCCACACTCTTTCCTTCTGGGGAAATAAAAATGAAGTGCTAACAAGGAGCTAGGTGCAGAAAAAGCTCTGAAGCTCCTGGACTCTAGCAGGAAAGCAGAAGGGTCCCAAAAGTCTTTAGAGATGAAGGGGCAATGCAGGGCCCAGGGAAGCAAGCCCTCCTGGCAGTCCCCCCTGGGCCCCAGCTCACAACACAGCTCCCGTCACTAGCTCACCGCAGCAACCGGCTTCCGCTGGAGCTTCCAGGAATCTAGCATTCTAGTATCCTAAGCAACTAATAATGGCTGATGATATAACATTCAACAATGCTACAAAACAGAGAATAACATGAGAGGAAAAGAGAACATAAGAATATAACAACATTCTCTGTTTGAATCAGTCTTCCACAATACCTTTTGTACCTGTGACATTCCCTCCAGCAATAAAATAGAGTACAATGTGGCTTACTTTCCAAACTTTTGCATTAATTTGCATAAAGCAAACATCTCTGAATTTAGCAAACTATGCAAACATAACGGAGATTTTGCACAGCCTTACACCATCCCTGAATCTACTTGACCAAAGTTCTTTCTGGACTTTTGAGCTGTATGTTTCCTTTCTTCTCACGATTAGGACCAAAACTGATGCCTGGCTGAGACCTGCCAACCAAACTGCTGCTCAACTCGTCCATTCATGGAGGCCACCCAGAGAACACAAAGAACCTACATACAATGACCGAAACACTCACAAACCATCTTTACCATTTAACTGAGGAAGAAGAGAACTACTATTAATATGAGCTTTCGCCTTGCGGTTGGTTTCAAATGTTGGTTTGTTATTTAGTTGTGTTTCCTACTTCACCCATGGCCAAGCATCAACCAGCTTCTGCCCAGCATGACATGAGCATGCACTTTCACCACAACCTTTTCAGCGAAGAGCAGGAAGAAGTGTTCCCGAGTCAGTCACCTTGGTTTCCTCCACAATTGTAGCTTGAGTGTTAGTGGTAATTATGGCTCGTTGAATTGTGCAGTGAGAGGACTTGTGTGACATTTGTTGCCTCTGGGTACACACCTCAACTTCATCAAAGAGTTAGAACAAAACCAGACCCTCTTTAACTGCTGGATTGCTCCCTACTGGGTCAAAAACATGTGATCCAGTGTTGGTAGCAACTTCTGGATCTGAAGCCCAAAAGTGGTGTTAACTATACACTTTGAGATAGGCCTGGCTTCTCTAAAGTCATGCAATGTTGGATCGGCTTGACTGTGGCGGCTAGTTTAAGAGAAATTGTAATTTTACTACATTGGACTCCAGTGACTGGTTAGTTGGTGAGCCCAACGTGCCCTTTAGCCGCCATAATTGGGATTTGCCCACTTTGATTAGCTAATAGTGACAGTGCCAAATGTTCTCTTACCATAAGGAGACTGATAAAACCTTTTACATAACCAAAAGTTATTGGGATAAAGAGGCATATTGCATTTTTAATGAGTGCAATCCAAACTTGATATGATTGGATTTTACTGTTTATGTATTGACATTTAAAAAAAAAGGTGTGATGGGACGATGATCCCTGAAAAAAAACAAAGCTATTGTCTATGCAGGACGCCTCAGGGGCAGCCACAATATGTCTATGTCAAACCGTTTCAATACTGTCGACACATCCAATGCTATTCATGTTTATGAAACTCCCTACAATTACCTTGGTCTTTTGTTTTTTGTAATTGTAATATTTTGTGAATCGTAGTTTGAGAATATTTGAGTGTATGCCACAATCCGGACCTGGGATGGGTGTTTTTCTCAGTTTTCATCACTCCATTCCTCTGGTGGTGCTGGATTGATAAACGAGGAGGAGAATTGTTCATATCCTCTACTGGAAATTGTTGCTTGGACTCATCTTATGGCCAACCTGACTATTTTTGGGGGGCTGAGGACACTGCGGGGAGTAAATATGTATTGAACACTGAGTCCACCTTCATTTAATTGTGTTCTTTCTACTACCCTACTCAGGAGCTTAGGGGGAATAATAATATTAGGACAGCCAGGTGACGCTGGTATTTGCTGATGATATTGCGGACCAAACTTTTGTCAGAGCTAATGAGAAATGGGGAATCGATCCGGTGGGAGGGCATGAGAAGGAGCATTTTACTACTGCGCAAGGCACCTTAAATCCTTGGGATGTAGGCCTGTGGAAGAACCCTGGAACATATTATCAAGGGGGTTTATCTCTGCTTTTTTGGCTTTAAAAGCCAAGAAAGCGGAGATAAAATTATCTCCCTATTACCTAGCTGTCGCTAACACCAGTTAGCGACAGCTAGTAGGAGATAGCGACCATCTTGGGCCCCACTTTGCATGACAGTGATATTTATCACTAATGACATGCAAAGTGGGCGTGCCAAGATGTTAGTGACTGGAAACAGTCGCTAACATCGCTATCTCCTATTACCAACTTGCCCTGAGCAGTTCTTAGCCATGTTATCCAATGGGAGGTGGATAACATGGCTAAGAGCATTAGCTCGGTAAGGCATGAATATCGCTGACTTTTCAGCGATATTCATGCATTGCGGCCGTTTTTTATCGCATTTGCGATAAACCTTGGTAATACCAAGGTTTATCTGCGATAAAAATCGTCGCAGCTCAGCGGTAAATTTTTGTCTCTAACCAAGAAATAGCGATAATTATCGCTATTGCTTGGTAATATGCCCCCCTGTTCCATAACGTCCTACAGGAGATAGTCTTTGAAATGCTTGGAGCAGTGCACACCTGAGCTGAACAGAAACTCCCCCAAAGTATGAACACGCCTGAAAACTCGTACTGGCTTTATTAACACTCATATTTGGTATACAGGTATTTGCATCTTTATATTTTCTTTACTAGAAAAACGTAATCATTGCCACAAACATTCATTTAATAACGCTGTTTTATTTCAGAGCTCTTTAATATAGGCTATATAGAGATTATACTTTTTTCCTCAAATTGATGTAAACCACTACGAATTGATGATGACATATCTGTATACAGACAACACGTGTGCTTCTTAAATATTGTCGAACTATGAATTAATATTTTTGGAATGTGCTTTTCATGTATTTTACAATAGCTATATAGTAATCCTTCCAATACTCATTGCTATTCTCTATGGTGCGAAAGCAGATCAGTTTTCTACTAATTGGGATTTTACATTTGGAATTGTCATGTTTCCCCTCTGGCAATGAAAAGGTGGTTTAGAATATTAGCATAGTTTTATCATTGAAGAAGGTAAACCATAGTGAACTGATCTAAAGCATAAATTATCCTATGGTTCTTTTAAGGCTAATCAAAGTCATTCAAATGGAATTGATAAAAGGTTTTTCAATTCACAATAGGTCGTTTCTGTGCAGAATTCGTATGTGATTTTTAAAATATTGACATCGACTCAAATTGGAGGTCATGTGTGAGCATCTTGCTTATCAATGCTAAGGCAACTTTTACTATTAAAAGGTTATGCTACGTTTGTAACACCGTGTAAATATAAGTTAACTACAAAACAAAAACATGTCCATACATTCACAATTGGCTTATCTTTAAAATATCAAGAATGGCTCGTAGCTATTTTCTCAAAAAAACTCAAAAGGGTATTACGTGTGTAATTAATTTCCTCCTATAGTTATCCGTTCAATCATAATAGAAATATGAGAAAAATGACATTTGTTAAGCTATGTGCATGAGGTAAACGAAAACACATTTTACATTCAATGCTGCCTGTTAGAATCAGCGGTTTCTAGTTGGCAGAGGCATACACTTCTGACAAATAGGGACCCACTTCCTCTAGTCAGGACATGGAGCTTACACACTCAGATAGCTCCCACTCAACCCCTTGGTAGCTTGGCAGAGTGGACCGGCTTATCTCAGAGGCAGTGTGTTAAGCATTTATGACCCCACTGCAGTAATCAAGTGAATATACTACAAACGGGCACAACACAGGAGTTATTATAAAAGTAAGTGTTTTTATCTAAGGCTTAGCACAAGACCAAATATCGACAGAAATATACCACAATCTTAATAAATACTCTTTGGAAGGAAAAATAATAGTTCAGGTACAGTTTCTTCTTAGTGAGTAGTTCTTTAGCACAAAAGTAAGTATCCTTAGTAAATAGTTCTTGGCAGCAATGTAACCCCTAGCAGTCACACGACGTCAAGTTTACGATATTCCCAAGGTTCGGCGTCGACCGCGAGGAGCACTATGTCGAGCCCGGAGTTGCAATAGACCCCAGAAACACAGTACCTTTGAAAATGAAGAAATATGATGATCCACGGCGTCAATAGGTTGGCGTCGATCGAGCCTCAGGGTCAGGGCGATCCGCAGCGGCGTCGAGAGGTGTCGGACCGGAGCAGCACTCCCGTTGGCGAAGCAGGATACGGCGTCGTTGTTGCCAGAGTGAGCAGCGCTCACAGCATTGAGAAAGGGGCTGCATTATCGATGCCACCAGCAGCGGGGTCGAGACATGGCCACTCAGAGCTGGAGCCAGACTCGCTACTCACTGGCGTCGCTACTAGCGTTGAGGGGGGCCCGGCGGCCGGTGTCGAATGCTTGGGACACTGGAGTCATTACTCACGGTGTCGAGCTGGATTCAGCGGCGACCGTCGACGTTGAGATTGCAGGTTTCTTCTGCGCACTGGAAACACCACGTTCCAGCACAAGCAAGCAGAAGAGGGTGAAGTCCTTTGGCCCTGTGACTACAACAGGAGGCTGGCACTGCTTCCAGCCCTTGGAGACTTTCTTACAAAGCTGAGAGTACACACCAAAAGTTCCTCTCTCCTTTCCCTTGGCGAAAATAAAGAAGCACTGCAGGTTCACCCCAGCCAACAGCACACTGGCAGAAGGGGTAGGCAAGTCCTTTGATCAGCAGGCTTCTTGTCCTCGGTAGAGGTTTCCTTGTCCAGAAGTGATCTGAGTTCTTTGGTTCAGGGGTCCTTCTTTTATAGCCCTTTTCCGCATTGTTCCCTTTGTCCAAGAAAGGGAATTCCCTCGTCCCAGGGTTGTGGTGGGTGTTGCCGGGCAGAGGCACCTGGCCTACTCATTGTGCAGGACAGGGTCATCAGATGCCCAGCAGAAGGCGGAGCCAGTATTGTCACTGGCAGGAGGTGGAGCCAGCATTGTGTCAGGCAGGGCAGGCTACCAGGAACTACTCTTCCCCCACTCTAAATGTAAATGCCGCATTCGCCCCACACTGACTTATTCAGACCTCTGGAGCCACCCAGACCCTGTCACTCACACCAAACCAGCAGAGACCTGTACATAGTTCGGGACACTAAACTCGAACCGCTACCATGCTCCCTAAGTGAGATAAGATTATAATGGGGATAATAATCAATCTGCCCATTCTGGCCTATGGAAGGCAGGTAGCCCTTCAATAGTGAAAAATGAAAATGGCTGTACTTCACTATTAGGTCATGCCACACACATCAGGGCATGACCTACCTTTTACCAACAATGCACCCAGCCCTAGGGCCTACCATAGGGGTGTCTGAAATGTTGCACAGGGAAGATTTAGAGACTGGCAAGTAGGTTTCCTTGCCAAGTCGACATGGCAGTCAGGGACTGCACACAGGCTCTGCAATGGCAGACCTGAGACACATTTTACAAGCTGCTCCTGGGGTGGCACAACCAGTGCTGCAAGCCCACTAGCAGCATTTGTCTTACCTGCCCTTGGCACACCCAGTGCACTAGACTAGGGTCTGACCAGTAAGACAAATATGCCAATCATGGAATTACTAATTAATGTATATTTTTAACATAGGGAGCACTTGCACTGTGGCACTGATCAGCAGTGGCACAGTGCCAAAAGCAATATTCCAGCAAAACATCGTAAACAGAGGAGGCCAACAGACAAAAATTGGAGGAGAGACGCATGCGAATGATGCCAGTTCTAACACTGCCGATTAAAAAATGAACAGTAGGCGGTCAATTAGACCTTGGTGGTCTGCCCACCAGCATGCCATATCAGCGGAGAGTATGGAATCCACTCCCTTGATGGAGAACTGCCTGTCTCATTTAGTGGCCCTTAGTAGGTAAGCAGCAAAAAAAATAGGAGTAAAAGAGATTAACACCTGTAATTTTCTATTTTAAGTCCCATAGGAATCATTACCCTGAGTTGCAAGAGAAACTGTTGTATTGTGGCTGGTGCAAGCCACAGATGCCCCTGACCAGAAAAACAATGAAGGGCCACATTTGGGGGCAGGGTGGGTACACCCTGGCCTGCAGGTCAAAAAGCAGAGAGACTCATAGATCACTCACAATTTAAAAGGGATTATATTACTTCGGTGCAGTAGGCCTTTGAATTTCTTCCAGAGTTGTGAACCCCAGGAGGCGCAGGCCATTCCATGTCTACATTTCAAAATCCACACACTGTATACAGTCTGTAAACTATGAAACTCATGGACACTTGTTGGGTCTCCTTTGATACGATACAGCCTTGATATAGTGTTCGTAAGCTATAAAACTGGAGAACACATGTTCTTATGAAATTGTTGTTTTAGGGGTAAGTAGAAGATTGTATTTTAAGTGGCATTCTTAGTTATTTAACATGCACTGGATCTGTGGATTCGTATTTGAGATCGCGCTCTCAAAATGGCAAGTAATGAGATGTGTTTCCTCTGAAGTATACAGATTTCCACTCGAGTCTGTTAAATTATTGAACATCTTAACTATTAAGGCTTGCTTCTGTCCTAGTGCTGAGCCTTTTTTGTTCATTAGGGCACTTTGCACATAAGCTCTCTTAAACTTTTTCTACAAAAGGGAGCCAGGCCAAATAAGTGTGTGTACTTTTCCCCACAAGTTGTGGATACAAGTTTAATGGAACAAAAATACCCAACATTTATTTTATTTCAGAAAAATGGGAGAATAGTGCTGAGCAAGAAACTGTTTTTCTAAAAATTACATTAACAGAAATGTTTGCTGTGATAAGATCATGCTCTTTCCATCTGTCAGGAACAGGCTGGTGGAACACGTATGTTCCAGCAGCCTGTTCCTACGTGTTCCACCAGTTTGTTTGCATTTTTCTAAGTGGAAGTCCGTTTTTCCTTTTTTTGTCGTTTCTACCTATCTGCAGTTTGTGATGGAAACATATGTGAAACAACCATGAATTAACCGTGTGTCTTCTTGTGTGCCAAGCTCCACCAGGGTATTGAGGGCCATTGTAGATGAGGTGGGTTGAGGGTTATGCCTGTGGCTCTGGAAAAATGTGGTGGTCGCCTGGCAGTTAAGAAAAATGGTGCATTGAATGGCGTATCTCAGAATTGCATCTCAGGGCGGCCACCCCCCTGTAAAAGCACATACACTGCTTCCCACGCGGATGAGACAAACTATGAAGAGGTGAGCCCTCCCTTCGCCCTCCCTATTACTATCTGTTAATTGCTTGCCTGACCCCAAGATGGCTCCCACTGGGTTCCCTTCCACGTCGTGCTACTCCTCTGAAAAAAAAACAGACTTCGACCAGACCTCAAACACTTCCCCTACCCTTCAGGACGGGGAACAACCTTTAGAACGCAACTTTTACAATGCACTACCATTACAACAAAATTTTTACAACGCAACATCCATTACAACGCATCTTTTTACAACGCAACCATTACAACGCATGACACTACAATGCACACCACTACAACGCATGTCATTACAACGCAGTCATTACAACGCATACCATTACAATGCATAGCATTACAACACATAGTACCCCTACACTATCCAACACTTACCCTACTGTTGCACCCCCTGGAGTTAGAATAGTAATTTTTACCCCTACACTATCCAACACTTACCCTACTGTTGCACTCCCCGGAGTTAGAATAGTAATTATTACCCTACACTATCCAATACTTACCTTACATGCAAAGTAATGTTATGCGTTGAATTGGTATGCGTTGTAAAGGTAGTATGTGATGTAATGGAATGCGTTGTAAAGGTAGTTTTTAAGAATTTGTTGTAAATTCATGCGTTGTAATCGAATGCGTTGTAATGGATGTTGCGTTGTAAAAAATGCGTTGTAAAGGTAGGCGTTGTAAAAGTATGCGTTGTAACGTCATACATCCCTTCAGGACACCAAATCTGTGAACCTACCTCTGACTGTTGAGACCAAGCTTTTTAGCTGATGCCCGGTGGAGCAACTTGATAGCTATAGAGGAGATTGGCTGTGGACTACTCCTTTGGCTGTCACCTACCCAGCTGGACATTGGGCAGACCTTACATCGTCTCTCTGTCGTTCTCTCCCTCCTACCCCGGTACTCCACCCACTTTCTCCTTTACGCTCTATTTATCCCTCCTCTTTGCTCTCTAATTGTATTCTCATTGAGACCTAGCCGCTTGAATGGTGCCCGATGGAGCTACCTAATACCTATGGAGGAGATGGACTGTGGACTTCCCCCTCGGCTGTCACCTACCCAGCCGGGCCTTGGGTAGACTCTCTGTCCCTCCATTCATCTTATCTCCATCCTTTCTCCCTCCTATACCTTTACCCCACCCTCTTACTCCACTAAGCTCCATTTATTCTATCTTCTGATGTTCTTGAAATATTTTATTGTAACTGATGTAACTTGTAACTGATGTAATTTTGTGGATTCTTATGTAAATTAAAGCGCTCTGATACCTCCGGGTCTAGCCAGCGCTATATACAACTCAAATAAATGAATAAATAAAATAAAAACCCTGATAGCTAAATATTTTTGAAAACTAGATAGAATTCAAATTTCAGAAAGACGTACTTTTTGTAGATCACACTCTAGAAATATGTGACTATGTTTTCACCTGGATTTCTTTGGGCACACTGTCAAATCTACAAAGATAATTATAGTTAAATCTGTAAGACCGTTCTGGAGGCAGGCAGTAGTGTCTGTTGATAATCTAAACATGCAAAACACAAAGCCAAAACTCTGGAGCTTTAAATAATTGTTCATTGGGTACAAACTGTTTCAATTCTTATGCTAAAATATAATGAATACAAAAAGTTATCAAAGAAACTGGTGCAGTTGCAAACGTTGCCTAAGGTACTGAGGTTAGTGGTTATTTGTCCAACTCCGAATTTGGGAATATCCATGCTGTCATGTTATTCAGAGTGGATTTTGCAAAAAGTGTTCTTTCTTCCACATTGTATTGCATTTGGAATCCAAAAGAAATTCAGTTGACAAAGGTTGTACTATTCGGTATTCCATGACTCCTCTGTATAAAAACTGTACCCCGCTTGTGTGGCCTTCTCTGTTTCCTGCAACAGAAAATGCCCCAAAATGGTGGAATGACTTGTGAAGATCCCACTACGGTTTCCTACCCAGACAACCCTGCACATAGAAAACTTTGGTTAAAATCACACATTTTTCTCACATTTCTATGACTGGAAGTATTGTTTCATTTGTGGATCCACAACAATTCTACCACTCAGCATTACCACGTCTTCTGAAAAACAGTATCCTACTTATGTGACTGGATCTATCACCTGCAGCTGGGAAGGACCCAAAATCAACATTAAGGGATCAAGCTTTTGCCATAGAAATTGACCTAATATATCAATGTTAGTAGGTGGGGTATTTGGGCCTGGACTTAGCTAGCACCCGGGGACACCTCAGAAACACAGTTATTTACGGAAAATAGACACCTTGGGAACTCCAAGATATTGTGAAATGTGTGGGGTCATAATGCTTTTTTCTCCTCAGAATGCCCTAATGTCAAGTTATGAAAGTCATGCTGAGTACCAGGTGAGAATCCTGTTACTCCTTCTCCTCCTCTGTCTTTTGAAGCAGAGGTTCTTTGACCATAAAGAGAGTCAGAGGGGAAAGATTTGGAAATGCAGTATTGGAGTGGGAAATAGAGATTCAGGTGATTCTCATCTGCAATGGATCTTTTGAAAGGCAAAATCACAAGTAGGTGGCATAGTAGGAACTGAATCAGAACAAAGAATGTGACTATCATAGAATGATTGGTACAGAAAGCTGCTTCTGTAATATATCATCGACAACAAAGATAGCTCGTTAATTAACATCCCAAAAATGTAGACATCAAAAAATTCAACTTTACACAGTATTAATTTAAACTACCAAAAACTTTTTTTTCAGGGGGTTCAAATTGATAACAACATTCCAAACTAAATGACAATAAGGAAAGTGTTGAACTTTGGAGGGTCACATTTACTAGTCTTACTAAAATGCATACAACAATATTGAACTTCGGATGGGTCAGATTTACTATTCCCACTACAGCCTGAACAAAGGTAGCGAAAATGTTGCACTTTGAAGGGGGTAGTTTTGCTATTTCCACTCCAACATAAGCAGCAAGAGAAGTGTTGAACTTTGTAAGGTCAGATTAACTATGCCCACTTCAATCTTGGCAGAAGTAGGGGACATGGCGGACCTTATAGTACTTATTTCTTCTATTTCAACTACAATCTGAGCAGAAATAGAGAAAGTGTTGGACTTTGATGTGGCCATATTTACTATTCTCATGCCTACTTGTGCAACAATGGGGAAAGTGTTGAATTTGGAAGAGTGGGATTTACTATTGGCACTCTAACTTCCGCATAAGCAACAGTGTGAAAAACGTCAGGACTTTGTAAGGGTGAATTTAATCCACTCCTAAAGTAAACCAAAACAAAAAACAAATAGAGATAAGAATAAAAGTATTTCAACAAATGAATGAGATATCCATGTTATTGTTAATATCATGTAACTGTAATAAGACACACAATTAAAAGTAAAATAAAAAATAAAATATTGTTAAACATACAAAGCTACCTCAATGTGGCAGCACTCAAAACAGCACGGGCACTCATGAATATTCTGCAGCTGTGAGTCTCAATGAAACGAGACTCGATAGCCCTTACATTCTTTCTGGTCAGTGTGGTCTATTTTTGCAAATTTGCTTTTCCTCCAATGGTGCAAAATCTGCTAGACCCCAGACATATTTATTTTTCTCTAAAGAAGCTCATCAGTGGAGCACAGCTGATATTGAGTGCCAAACCTATTTGCAGCTGCACATTCTAAGAATAGATCCTTCCTACTCAACAAGCAGCATGTCACTGCAAGGGTCATCCCCCTCTGGTATGAGACATTGGCCCAGGAACCTTTTTATGCAGAAACCTCCATGTCCCCACACTCAAAACAGGAGTGGCACTCCCCAGTTGTCAAACATATAGCCTGACTTCCTGTATGCCGCGCTGCAAACTGGAAGTCAGGCTGCTGTATCCCAGTTGCAGGCAGGGCATTCAGGATCGATGGAGCTGGAGCCTAGCTGGCTTCTTTGGCCACAGGAATGAAGTCACGCGGTTGTAGCCTGCTTGGGCTAGGGTCGGTAGCAAGAATGAATTGCAGCCTCGAGGGCTTCTGGTACAGTCCAGAGGAAGGTCCGCTCACCAACAAGAATAAGGAGACACCGGTGAGGAGCTCTGTTGCCTTTGTTCTACAAGAGCCTCGCAGGCACCATTCTGCAACTTCCTGCCTCCCCCGTCTGGTAGAGGGATTTGCTGGCTGCCTGTAGCGGACAGTCTCTCAGGTCAGTGGTAGTCTGGGAGGGCCTCTCACAAAGGGGGTTTGCCCGACATTGGGCCAGACTGCTCTGGGTCATTTTTAGTTGCCTCTGGGTGTGGGAGCGAGACGAGTGTCCACAGCTGCACCGTCGGATCATGGGCAGTGGCAGAAGGGACACACGCAGTTGGGAGAGCCCTAACTTTTGAAAGGGGCATTTCGGGGGACGCTCTATTCTAATCCCCCGAGGATTAGAATAGACTGCCTAATGTTCGCTCCTCTGTTTTGGTTGGACCTAATGCAATTAGGTGATGCGTGCACCTTATAAGTGATTACCATGCACTGATGATGTGGTTTACACCTAATGCTTCTTGCTAGGGTTCGCACATCTGCAAGTGTCTTGGAGTGCACTACGGATGGCTTTGATATTTACATAATATGATGTGTTATGGAGGAACTGATTCACTGCTGATGATAAGTTATGCCTAAAGGTGGCATGCTAAGTGCACCCTTACCAGTAGTTACTGGTTGTCCTCACTAAGGGCCAGATGTAGGAAGGCCTTTCCCGGTCGATAACGGCCGATTTCGGACGTTACCAACCGGTATTTGGGTTTTAATATGTAGGGGACAATTGATTTACAGAATCGGTATATTTACCGATTCGGTAAATTTACAGAGTCGGTAAAATACCGAATCGGTAAATATACCGATTCTGCAAATCAATATGTAGATGGCACTTCAAAGAGTGCCACAGGCCCTTTAGGAGTCGGTATTTACCACCCAATCCTATTGGGTGGTAAAATATCGAATTCCAGTGTCCATGCACATCTGTGCATGTACACCTATGCCATGTGACACACAGACATGCCCTTAGGGCATGTCTGTGTGTCACATGGCACACATGGCACACATGGCACACAAGCCCGAAACAGGGGTGCAACAGGGTGTCAAAGTGACACCCTTTCCCCCTTGTAAAATCGGTAATTTTACCGATTCGCTAATTACCAAATCGGTATCTGCCATTGAATCCTATGGGCTTCAAGGCCCATAGGAATCAATGACAAATACCGATTCTGTAATTACAGAATCGGTAAATACTGATTCCTACCGAATCGGTACAAATTACCGATTATTTAGCTACATCTCATTTACTGATTCATGAATACCGAATCGGTAAAATTCGGTATTTATGAATCGGTAAATGAGATTTACCTACATCTAGGCCTAACTGTGGTATATGTGATGTTATGACAGTGGCCCGATTGGCCCTGTGGTGTATTTAATCACTGCCAAGTGCCGGTTGGCACAGTGTATATATGTGATTACATTCTAATGTGTTCGATTGGTAATACAAAGGCTATTTTCACATAACCATTTGTGGAAGTTTCTTTTGTGGTGTGCATTTTGTGTTGCTGCTGTGTGAGTGTGTTGCGTAAACACTTTACACATTGCCACTGGGATAAGCCTGACTGCTCTGCCAAGCTACCAAGGGGGCGAGAAGGGATTATCTACAGCGTATAACTTCCTTGCCCTGATTAGAGTGGTCGTTTTTGCCTGGCTTAGGCGCCTGCCCTAGCCAACTAGAAATCCCATTTCTAAAAGCAGCTCAATCCCTGAGGTCTCAATTTGCAATTACCTATGAATGAGCAGATCTCATTCTGTTCTCTTTAATGAAAATGCAATTCCTGAACACTCCCCGATTGTCTGTCCTGAGAGAGAGAAGAAATCACATACATTACACCCAGGTCCTAGCTATTGTCTCTATTCTGTGAGCATTCTTCACACCCAATAAATTAGAGAGCACTGACAGGGATTGCAGCTGCAGTCAGGCTAATGCTAATTATCATGCTGGCACTTCAAGCAGGCAATGTCTAACTTTAAAAAAAGTTAAGTTTCCTAACTATTGATGAAAAATCGAAGTTCACAACTAAATTAAAGGTTTCGGAAATCCTAAAAACAGTGGTGGGATGGACTCGATACCTTATTCCTATTCAAAATAACATTTTAATTGTACTTTTTCTCACAGAAACAGTGAAAACAGCTTTTGGTGGCTAGTCACTGTACAAACATACCACCTAAATCCTAAATGGTCCATATTTAACCGCAAGGCCCCTACCTTGGGGGTGACAAGGCCTACTTAGGGATGACTTACATAACTTACATGACTTACATAGGGCCTCATTATGAGTCTGGCAGTCCACGTACCACCAGAATCATGGGTCGGTGGAGGCAGTCTCCCGACTACCCTGGGTTTGCCACAACCAACAGGGATTTGGAGATCCCTGGCAGTGGCACAGTGGTCCTGAGCTGTCTAAGTGTCTTGAGCGGCGGTTAATAAGCACAATATAATTTTCTTCACCACCGCACTTTTCACTATTGCTTTTGACCCTCCCATTGTGGTGTCTTTTTAAAATGAACTGCTGTGGGACCGCCAAAACACTGGCCCCAGAGACTTCAAAAGTCATACTCTAGTGAGATTTTTTATGGCTTTAGCAGTCTTTTTGTGGGGCGGCTGCCCTGCTCCGAGTTCACCATAGTCATATTAAGGGCCTTACCCCCAGATTCATCAATGTCCCGATTTGCGAGTCCTTAATAGCGATTATTAAGGAATCGCTATTAAGGACTCGCAAAACGGGATTCATGTAGAAATCGCACAATTAAATGCGATTTCTACTGCTTTCTATTCCTTATTTACGATTCGCAATTAGCGAATCGCAAATAAGGAAGCGATTTCAAGGGTGCCAGGGTGGACACCCTGTAGCCCCCCTGAAATGCAAATGTACACAGGTGTTGCGCACACACATGTCCAAAGGACATGTGTGTGTGTAACATGCAACTTAGAAAACTAAAGTGCATTTTTCTAAGTTTTCGCTATTTACCACAAAGTTACACTTCACGGTAAATAGCGGCCCCGTATTGCGAAATCGCAATTTTAAAAATGTTCATGAATAGCATTTAAGGAATCTCTAATTGAGATTCCTTAAATGCAATTCTTCGCAATTTTGCGATGTCTGTAATTGCGATTTTTGCATTTGGGATGATGAATCCCAAATGCAAAAATAGCGCTCGCAAAGGGCCGGAATCTGGCCCTTTGCGAGCCGATTTCACCTTGATGAATCTGGCATATAGTTTTCAAAAGTAAGGTTGCTTTCTGACAAAGAGGATTATTTTGAGACATCCATCTGCAGGTTTAGAAGTTCCAGCAGTCAACCTATGTAAGGAAGTTTGAAGAGACGTTTTTGTTGCCAGACCAGTGGATGGCACAATATGTGCTTCAATACACAGATGACATTCAATCCCATGCCAAAATTGCATATCCTGTACCAGATACTATAGCCTTACTTGAAAGTTAACTAAGCAAATTGTGGATTAGCCAATATTATCCTGCTTAGGGGACAAAGCACTGGAGAATGCTTTGCAGTGCATTAGTGTGTGGAGCTTATACAACAGTAATTCTAGTCAGAGACAATAACTCAGAAAAAGATAGATTTTCTCACACTATGAGTTCAAGGATTTGTTTTAGAATTTATAAAGAGAAGATCTGTTTTGATCTGATAGATGTTCTATTGGTACAGGGAAGTTTGGTTTGTGCCCTGGTTGACCCTACCTAAATCTCATATTGAATGGGCTGCCCTAGCAGTCCAGTTGAATTCAAGTTATTGTCAGAATTACTGTTTAGTTTCATGTCAATCAAGTTTGTGAACCCTTTTGCACATGCAAACACATATTGGGCCAAGTACATAGCCTATTTAGAGAATCACAATTCTTTTCATAATTTTTTTGACCTTTCTAATTTTTATAGAAAGACAATTCATTAGATTTCCAAAATGGTAAGGGTCTTTAATAATTAATGTAAAAAGGAGCAGCTTTGTTTGGCCAACTTAAGCAGATCAGTTATTTTGTTTTCTTTAGAGCTCCAGTTCTGTAATGCCCTAATGTAGTATGTGCTTTAATTTTGAGACATATGCTTTTAGTCATGTGATGGGAGGTGTTTTATCCCAGAGAGAGCCAAATGCTGTATAGGTTCACCCAGTAGCTTATTAAACCTTCATTGCCTAGATACTGCTGACCAATAATGTATATTTTAAATATTATGGGCCAGATGTAAGAAAAGTTTTTGCATGCTTAAACAGTTTTGTGAACCCGATTGCGTATGCAAAAACATATTAGGCCATATACATAGACTTAGCAAGTCGCAATTTTTTTTTGCTATTTGCTAAATAGTTTTTGCTACTCGCTATTTGAAAGGGGAGTTCGCTTCAAATAGCGAGTCTCAGAACAATGTACTAATATTTTGCAACCGCAGGAGACCCCTTCCCCTTTCCAAATGCATGCAAAGTAATTTTTAAAACATGTAACAAAACGTTTAATATTATTTGTTTTTAAATGCATACCATTTTCCTTTAAGGAAAAAAGGCTGCATTTAATAAAAAAGCTGCTTTAATATAAACCAGTCCCAGACATGTTGGTCTGCTGAGCCCAGTTGACCACCATCCCTGAGAGGCTGGCATTCACAATGGGCTCACAAATTTCGAGAATCACATTATTAATAATGAGCTTCGCAATTTGCGACCCCCTTTGTAAATTGCAAAACAGTGAAAATACACTGTTGTTCATTTCATTTAGCGCCTCCCAATTTCGGGACTTGCAATGTGTCTTAAATTGCGAGGCGCTAAATGAAAGGGTTCTACATCTGGCCCTCAGACATTATTTGTGGGCACAAAATATAACATAGACGTATATACAAACCACAGAAATCTTCAGTATTTCAACTCCTCGCTCTCCTGTGCAAGTGAGATGAAGTTTGATTTTTCAGACGTATATTATCTTTTATAGACAACATAATAAGACTAGATATGCCTATTAAGACAAGATCACATAGAGAATGAAAACAAAGTAAGTACAAATCGCTTATGAATTTGACCCTCAAAGGGGTTGAGTGATAATTCTGTTGCATTGAAAATAATGTAATACTGTAGATTACCTTTTGGATAAAATATAAATAGGATGTCTACCTGTAAAAAAATGGGTAGGTAAAAGCATAGGAAAACATACATGTAAGCTAACGGGCGGATTTAGATTTTGGTGGAGAGGGTACTCCATCTCAACAAATAGGAGGTGGGCGAGCCATTAGTATGTCAATGATGGAGTATACTATGGCTCCATCACCAACATGCTACTGTGACTGAGAACAGGCCATAGACTATCCTCCCTATTAACCACATGATGAAAACCTGGTGTTGTGGAAGGGTACTGTAAAAATTCAAATAATAATGGTCCCTTACAACCAAAGCAGAGAACTTCAATGGTGTGGGGGGCAATATTTAACATTTTCAATAGCAAACACCTTCTTTGGGAGTTTGCATGTAATACATTAAAACTAACTTGACAGAGGGCTGTCTTGTTTGGTGGAGCATCTTTACAATGTTAAGAGTTGTCCTGAGGGACGTCAGACAACTCTAAATTTGGCAGGAAGAGGACCCTTGTAATAGCGGGGGCAGTGCCCTATGTCATCCCGATGAAGTCCCTTCCTTCCAGCAAACTCAGTCCTATGTTTTTACTATCAAATTAGTCAATACAACAGGTTATAAATGTACTTCCTAATTTTAAAGTAGCTGGAAATCCTGGAATCGCTAAAACAAAGGGCCTGATTTAGATCTTGGCAGACCTGGTCCTGCTCCTCCTTTTTTGAAGCTTCCAGCCTGCCTAGGGTGGGCGATCCCCCTCTCTATTTAGATGCTGGTAGTTCAACCGATGAAAGACCGTTAGAGTACCACAGACTCCGCAAGGTATGTTCATCCGTATCGATGGTGAAAAAGGCAAAAGCGGCTGTCAGAGGGAAGGCTGCTCGTGTGTCCTCCGGGTCAAACATGATGTACATTTCCGTCGACATGACCATGGCGGTAAAACCTGAACTCCTGAGTTGGAGGATTCCAAGGAATATAAGGCAAAAAGCTCACCTTTTCTCACAATCAAACTTTCTTTTCCACCATGGACATGATCTTTCATGATTTGCTGCTGATGTTTGATGACAAACAAAATCAACACTGTTGTGAATGGAAATCTTTGTTAAGTGCGACTTTTCCCTGTTACCTTTTGACTTGTCTATGTATATTTGCACTGGATGTCTGCATTTTTAAATCTCTGTACAAGCAATAGCATATCAATGTGCAATGCATATGTCTGTGATGTTGACATTGAAGACATTTAAAGAAACACACCTGTATGACAGCATTGTTTTTATACAGGTGGTACAAGCTGCCTTTAACAATGGACACTGAAAAGGATATCAAATCAAAAATCAAAAAGTCACCATAAAGGTGTGTTTAAATACATTTCTAAAATTGTTACATCAAAAGCATATGCAACACACATCATTAGAATAAGTGCTATGTAACATGATGTTGAAATTGCACTAGACAAGTTGTAACCTTCACCTTAGAAACTGCCTTTAAAATCAATGTCAGTCCCAAATTCGAAGTATTCAGCCCAACATACATTCATGTAACATCTTCCCTTGTCTAGTGCAAGTCCTGTACCTGTCTCTTATCCATTTTATGTCTCTCCAGGAACTGTTTGAATGGCTGGGTGTTATTATTTACAAAAGTGAACTTATGTCTCAAAAAAGGATATAAACCAATTATACCTTTGCACAGTGTGCTCACAAGGTCCACAAATTTGCATTATTTTCACTCTCAAAAAGTAAAAATGAGTCAATGAGTTTGGGCATTTCACAATTGTTTTACTTCAAGTAACTAAAGTATTATCAAATGTAAAAAATATTAAATGGATTCTGTACTGAAGAAGCCTATCAATGTATGACTCACAATGTAGATACCTATGCTGTGAAGACATTAAGAAAAATATATTTGGGTGGATTAACATATGACTTCTACAGTACATTCCCTCATTGTCTCCAACTTTTGGCTGCGTAGTCCCCCATAGTTAAAGCAAATGCCACTATATCCATCTACAACAATAGGACTATACTAAATCAGGCCACCGATCGCAGCCTTGACATCTTTGATGACAGGTTTGTCCTCCTCAAGAGATCTTTGGTCACTAGTGACCCCCCTATTCAATCTAAGGACGGTACTCCCCCTTCCCCATCTCTGGATGTCCCTGATCCCTCGCTAACTGGCCATAACCGGAGGACAGCCTCACTTATCCCAATCAACACACACAGGACCACAGCGCCTCCAACCACTGGCTCCCCTGACTCACCCACCGTGCTACAACCTAACCAGACTATAGCCAGTAAACCTGAAGCATTTGTCATCTCTCGCTCAGACCACCTTTCTGACAGCCCCCCACTCCCATTCCCACTAGCCCTTGCCTACATAATTCACCCACTCGCTCAGACCACCTCTCTGACACTTCCCCACTCCCTCTCCCACAAGCCCTTGCCCACATATATCACCAACTCGCTCTGCCCTCCCCTCCGACACTTCCCCTACTCCCTCTCCCGCTAGACTGTGCCTACATAACACTCTTACGCAACAGCCGGCTTGCCGACCTTCCAACAGGAACTCATCCATCCTTCCTTCCTCTAACCTCCCCTCCACTGTCCACTCCCCTAGCACCTGTACATCAGAGAGAAAACTCGACACAAGTGGATTTCCCCCTTCCCTTCTGTCTTCCTGACTCGGTCTCCCCTCCGCCCTCCCCACTGACCAACCCTCCTGCTCCCCTCCACATGACCCATAGTCCACACTCAGATCCTGCCACCAAGCTCAACAAAATAACCCAGGAACTTCTAACTCTCAAAACTGTCATCAATAATATCTTTAAGTCCACTGAAGAGCTTGCCCTTGATCTCCCCTTCAACAGGACATCATATGAGATCACACATATCATCCAGCTGAAATCACCTGCCCTGAATTGGATTACCACTCCCTACCCTAACCACCCATCTAGAACTGCCAGATCCAAAAAATACATTTTCAGAACCTGATATTCTCTCCCTCCTCCTGGAGTTCACCTCTCCTCATTCGACCATCTCAGTTCCTGCTAGACCATTGCAAACAACCCCATTAAAATGTCCCTAGTTGGACATTACCTTATCATGGTAATGCGGACCCCATCCAAAGCATCACACCCAATCCTCATAGAGCGCCCAGACTCAATGCCAATGCCATAAATATCAATATCTTCAAGCACATCCCCACTACACAGCCCACGCTCACAGACAGCCTGCACAAACCACCCCTGAAATGCATGTTACTTAACTGTAGATAAGCAGTGAAACATGCCACCGACCTTGCTGATCTCATCCTTGCCCAAGAACTTGACCTCCTAATACTCACAGAAACTTGGCTCAACGACTCCTCTGGACCTATCTTTGACTTTTTAGTCCCTCCCAGTCACAACATTATCACACTTGACAGTGTTAAGAACAGGGGAGGGGCAGAGCCTGTATCTTTCGCAACTCTCTAACAGCAAAACAGACCCCCTCAGCTAATCTCTCATCCTGTGAATACTTATGCATAAATATCTCTAGCACACACAGACCCTTATGCAGCCTTCACATCTTCTACCATCCCCCGGGTGATAACCTCCCTCTAATTGAACAAACCATGGAAACCATCTCCTCCAATCTGGGCCACACTGCCCCAGATCTTCCTTGGTGACTTTAACCTTCACTGGACTGACCTTCAGGATTAGGCTGTTACCACCCTTAAAAACTTCCTAACCGACCTCTCCCTGACTCAATTCTGTGAAAGCCTCACACAGAACTTAGGCTCAACACTGGATCTAATCATCTCCAACCCCAACTCTATTAATTGTCAAATCCCTTCTCTCCTGTGACTGGTCTCACCCTCACTTTATCAGCGTCCATATAATTGCAAGTTAGAACCACAAAAGTGCACAACCATTAAAACTAAAATAGTGGAAAAGATCACTCCATATCACCTCATAGAGCACTGCAATTTCTCCCTTCCACCGCCTGCAAACATGAATGACGTTCAAGTCCTCACTGAGCACAACAACAACGTCAGGCTATCTGCCTTGAATGCCACGGCCCCTTTTCAACTAAAAAGAATACCCATCAAAGACTCCAAACCTTGGTTCAATGGCAGCCTAAATGCGGACAGACGCAACCTAAGACTTGCTGAACGCACTTGGAAATCCACTCCCTCCATGGCTCTTCTAAAAACTCTTAGATTCAAAAGAAGTAGATACAACAAACTCATTAGACTGGCAAAAGCTACCTTCTTCAAAGACCAACTTGACAAAGCTAAAAATCACCCGATATGTCTCTTTGAGCTGATTAAATCACAATCCAACAACACCTCTACCCAATCTCAGCACCTACCTCGTCTGCAACCAAACTGCGATGCGGTTGCTGACTTCTTCCTTGAAAAAGTGAGTAAATTCAAATCTGATTGATTTACTGCACTCAATATCTCGCCCTCTCCTGACTCCTGTGTTGTCATACCTCTGCCCTCGCCTCATGGCCTCTCCCTCAAAAACAATGATTCATGGAGTCAATTCACTCCCCTTAATGACATTACCATCCTTAATTTTCTCTCAACCCTTAAACCTTCAAATCACTTTATTGACCTCCTACCCCCAACTTCTTTAAAGAAATGATAGGATCATGAGCAACGCTCTGATCCTAGATCTTCAAGGTGAGATCCCTGACTGACTGAAGGCTGGTCTAGTGCTCCCTATTCTCAAAAAATCCTCGGCTACCCCTGCTGACCTGAACAACTACCAATCACAAACATACCCACCCTGGCAAAGCTACTGGAGAAATGTGTTCATGAGTAACTATGCAAACACATTGAGCAATTGCAGCTCCTTGACCTATTCAAATCAGGTTTCCGCACTGGCCACAGCACTGAAACAGCCATCACTCACATAGCGGTTGATGCACTGACTTTGCTTTACCAAAATGAAGCCTGCATTTTAATTCTTCTCGATCTCTCATCTGCTTTTGACATTGTCATACACGACAATTTACTCTACCTCTTGGAACACCGTTTTGGCCTCTCAGGCACGGTCTCTTAAATGGTTTTCCTCTTTCCTCAGCAACAGAACACAAAGAGTCAAATCCAACCAGACTCTATCCAACCTTTAGACCCTGCACACTGGGAGTCCCCCAACGATCCTCACTCCCCCCCACACTCTTCAACCTTTTTCTTGAACCACTGACTGTAATTCTTAAAGCCTCCAACATCCAATATCACATTTATGCGGATGACACACAACTCTACATGAAAATATCCTCCCCCGAAGACATCAAATCTCTCAATGGTAACCTTCTCAAACCTTAAACTGGGACTGGGGGTGTGGCCAAGATGGCGACCTAGGAGGCAGCATATCCCACAGGCTCCTCGTTTCAAAACCTCCCCACGGGCCAAATCCAGCATAACAATCCCCAACAGAGCATCGATGCTGGCGGGGGAGTTGACGGAGGACATGGAGACTACAATGTGAGGAAACCTGGGGCTCAAGCGACGCCGAGGGAGCAAACTGCATCTGTCGTCCTCCACCGTGAAATGGTGTCCTGACGGTGGGAGCAATGCAGTGATCGCGCCGGAGCTCCAAGGGTCTCGCAAATTTGACAGCTACATATCACCTACCCCTGTGACCTGATTAGGGGATTTAGTGGTAACCCCACAGAGAGGCAGGCGGCTAGCCGCAGCACAGCTGCCAGCGAGCTGCGGGAAGGCCTGAGGGGTGCGCGAAGTTGCGAAAATCAAGGCCGGTGATGTGATGCCTTGCTTGGCATGGACGGGCTCTGCTTCCCCCGGCAGACTGACAAGGGCACCTTGCACTTTCCCCTGGAGGCTCCCCACTGGAGCCTAGCATCAATGGCACTGGAAGGACAGGGGATCCCGCAGGGACGGTGAGGAGGCAGGGGGCTGCTGAGCTGGGAGGCCAAGCCCCGGATCCTGGCGCCAGTCAGATTGATTGGTGCCATTTTGTAAAGTCGGCGGCATGTGTGGCAGGTTGAGCTGCGGCTAGTTGGTGCAGCGGTGATCTTCAAGAGGGCGCCCATGACAAGGAGTGTGAACCCCATTGGCGGCAGAGGCGGCGGGGATATATCTCGCAGGACTACTTGCCACCATCATAGGGATTAATAGCGAGACCCACCCCGAGCGCTGGAAGTGTGGTTAGCAGGCCCCCCGAGTGCCCCACTAGCTTGGCTTGGCTAGTTGAGCTTCTTTAAGGACTGCTGGGTGACATCAGCGAAGTCCCCTAGACCCATCACCTGGGAATTGACTGGGCCTACACTCCTCCTCTGCACACGAAGCCTATAGCAGCAGACCTTGGGCCAGTGCGCGGTTGGCGGTGGCAGAGTCCCGTGGAGAACAGCAAACCCTTGCGATTCGGCAGCCAACATTGGGGTACTGGCACAAGAGTGGGCTGCCTAGTTGGAACCATACACGGGAGGCATTGTGGCAGCGACGTGATGGACCAGCGAGGGAAGACAGGGGGCTAGTGGCGGCCGCTTTCTCTCCTTTTCCAGACTGCTAAACAGATCCCCTGCTAAGAGTGGAAACAACCACCAGCCACACATAGCTCCCTCGCGGCTACGATGTGGGGCGCAGACTCGGACACTTTGGACAGTCTAGGGGGAATCAGCAAAGACGAAAGGCGATTGAACATGGCCAACACGACGAAAAGGGTGACCGAACACTCACCAATATGCTACTTAAGGAGCCACCTAAATGGGATAGAGGGAACCCCTCCCCGGCGGCGTCGAAGCAACACACGGAACCTGGGGACGGAGAGGTACCCATCACCAGGTCCGTCCTGGAACCCCTGTATAACTCCCTGAGGGAAGATTTCCTTACGTTAAAACAAGAGGTGGCTGGGGAGGTCCGGGAGAGATGCCGCAAGATGGACAGCTTGGGCGAGTGAGCGGCGGACATCGAAGACTCAGACCAGACCAGAAATGAGGAAGTCAAACAACTTCAGCGAGAACTTCTCCGCCTCCGGGACCAACAATTAGACCTACAAGCACACACAGAGGATCTAGAAAACAGATCTTGACGCAACAACATTCGGATCCGAGGTGTCCCGTCTAAAGAAGAAGGAGCGAACATCACTGAGTTCCTGCAGGGCCTATTTCGAGAGATTCTGGGGGAACCTACGGACTTCAACGTTTGTATTACCAGAGCTCACAGAGTAGGGTTGGCGCGGTGCGCACCCGCTCCCCCCCCCGAATACCCTAGCCTTGCTGCCAGACTTTCCCCATAACGACGGAATTCTTGGTGAAGCACACCAGAAGCAGCCTCTTCAGTACCAGGGTCAAAAGAGAAAAGCATTCAAAGTCGCCACGACATTCTTGTGCGACAAGGGGATCCCGTATTCATGGGCCACCCCTTCTGGCTGGTGTTCAAATGGAATGGAACCCTGCAACTATTGAGATCCCTCCAGGACACATGTGTTCTGATAGGAATTGAACACAACGAGAGGCCTGCCGCACCAGGACCATCCCAGCAATCCTCATGGGGAGGGTAGCAAAGAGTCGGCCGCAGACGGCTGCCCAAAGCGGAACTGAAACCAGACCCAGCCACAATAGCACAAGAATGGGCCCTGGCCATCCAGGAGGTGTCCAGAGACACGTCATCAACAGACTGATTTATTTGTGTAATGGCTCTGAAGGGGAGGAGCGAGATGGGCCGATATTTCTTTTTTTTAATCAAATTTATTTTTATTTGCAGTTAAACAAAACATTGCAGTTGTCAGACAAACATCATACAAAATGCAATCGCTTTCCCCGGTGTCTATTCTGGCATCATGAGGCTGCTCTCGGGGGAGTATTGCCATGAGTCCATGCATGATGGCGTGGGTAACACCTTGCAAAACATTGCATAGAAGAGCTCTGGTATCGCGTCCCCTATCTGAATTCTCCCTAACCCCAACTGTTCCTACCCGTACCACGCCCCCCTCCCCTCCACCCACCCCTGCCGGTGTGTTCCTCTGTGTAATCTTGAGGCTTGCGAATGGACCCCCCTCACACCTTCGGGGTCTCATCTCGTGGTGGTGTGTGAAACTCCTCTACCAGTCTAAGGACTCTGAGATGTTTTGGGCATGTAAGTTCATGATATTCGTGAGACAGTAGGGAGACCAAAGGCGACCATGTTTCCCTAAAGGTGTCTGAGGTTTGTGTAAGTGAGGCTTGTATGCGCTCCATCCCCATTATATACCACAACCTGTGGAGGCAACCTACATGCGTGGGCCTCCGTGAAGTGCCCCACAATGAAAGGATGTGATGCGTGGCAGCCCCTAGCCCATTTGCCTCCCCCGGATGGACTTAAGTGGGAAGGTAAGTTTGTTAGGTAGACCCAGGATTGCATACGCTCCCAGTACCCCTGCACTTCTGGCCACTCCCATAACAGGTGGAGCATGGTCCCTGTGTGTCCACATCCCCTCCAACACCTGGAGTCCCTACTAGGGTTGCTTAGGTGGAGCGGCTCGGGGGTCAGATGCCAGTAATAAGCCACTTTGACTGCTGATTCTCGACTGGCCATGTTGCGAGCCGTGTGGTGCGCCTGGTAGAAAATGTCCTGCCATTCCTTGTCCGAGAGCGCGCGCCCCAGCTCCCTCTCCCACCTTTTCTGCCCTGCTGATCTAATCGCCGGCGGTGGAGGGGTCAGCAACTTATACAGGTCCGTGATCGCCCGTTTGTCCGTGGATTTGGACAGGAGCCATTTCTCGTATGGCATAAGAGGACGGCCCACGTGTGGGATGGTGTCCTTATGGGTAAGCCAATGTCGCAATTGAAAGTATTGGAAATTCTGCGGCTTATCGATGGAGTACCCTTCACTGATAGCCTGCATGGTCATAAAGCCCTGCAAATCAAACAGGTGTCCGGCCGATCTGCACTCCGTCCGCCTCCATTGCGGGAAGGAGCCAGGAACAAGTCCCGGTGGGGACGCCGGGTTGTCAAAAAGCGGTGACATTGGCGAGGGGAAGGACATGAGGTCTCTGGCCACCGCAACTGCGTCCCAGACCTGAAGGAGGGTCCATAGTGGCAACCCCGCCATGGCCCTGTCCTGGAACAGCTTTCGCTTCTCCGAGGTTGGCCAGGACCATTCCAGGAGGTAACGCATCTGGTTTGCCTGGAAGTACCGCTGTAGGTCAGGTACAGCTAGCCCTCCCTCCGCCGGGACTCGCGTGATCTCGTAACTCGCGTTTACCTGCCCAGACATATTGCTGTACCGCATCTTGCAGCTTTTTTGAGCATGCCTATAGGCGGGGTAACCGGTATGGTCTGAAAGAGGTATAGCACTTTTGGTAGCAGGGACATTTTGACAGCAGCCACCCGGCCAAGTCAGGAAAGCGGCTGCTGTTTCCACCTCCGGATATCCTCCTGGATGCGTGTAAGTAGCTTGGCATAGTTCACTTCGACTGTCTGAGCCGTGGCAGGCGTTAGTTCGATCCCCAGGTATGGGAGCGCCATTTGTGTGGACAAGCCACCCAATTACAGTGAGCTTCTGTTGGTTGGACGAGTGTTGCACCCCAGGGGGAGAACCACTGATTTTCCTACGTTCATTTTGAAGCCCGACACCCTCCCAAATCGCTCCATTTCCTCCAGAAATGCCGGTATCGAGACTCTAGGGTTGGCCACCGCGACCAAAATGTCGTCCGCATACAGGCTGATAGAGTGTTCCTAGCCCCCCAATGTAACGCCTGTGATGGCCCGGTTGTCCTGTACGTGCTGTGAGAAAGGTTCCATGTATAGGGCGAACGGCAGCGGCGAGGGCGGGCAACCCTGCCTCGTGCCTCGGTGGATGGTAAATGGCTTGGAGCTCGTTCCGTTCACCTTGATTGTCGCTTGAGGTGATACGTAACCCAGGCCCTAAACTTGTCGCCCAAATCTCGCCAGTGTCCTATCTAGATGGGTCCAGTCCACCCGGTTGAACGCATTTTCGGCGTCGACCGGCAGAAGGGCCGCATCCGTTGCATTGTAGTGTGCCTTATCGATTACGTGCATCAGGCGCTTGGCTTTGACGGGAGGGAATAAAGCCCGCCTGGTCCGGTTCAATTACGCCAGGGAGACACGGGCCCAGTCTCGAAGCCAGAATCCCCGTGAAGAGTTTTAAGTCGAGGTTGAGGAGAGAGATCGGCCGATATGCCGCACATTGGGTCTCGTGTTTGCCTGGTTTTGGCAGAACAATAATGGCAGCCTCTAACATCTCTCGTGGGATCGAACCAGGGCCCCGAAAAGAATTAAACAGTCTCGTCAGTATAGGGGCCAAGAGGGGGCAAAAGGATGTATAAAAGCCCACCGAAAATCTGTCTGGGCCTGTCGCTTTAAGCGGTTTGAGACAGGCAATGGCGGAGACCACTTCCTCCAAACGTATGGGAGGGTCCAGTGCCATGACATTTACCTTGTTGAGGGTCGTTACCTCTGCTTCATCTAGATAGGCTATACCCGCCTCAGCATCTGAGGCTGGCTCCGCCTTGTAGAGTGTGGCATAAAATGTCCTGAATGCCTCCGCAATGCGGTCGTCCTCCCGGAACTTCACCCCGCCCTCCTTGCGAATTACTGGGATCTTAGACCGGATGGTTTTCGCCTTTAGTTTATTGACAAGTAAGCGGCCCGTCTTATCCCGTCTTATCCCCTCCTACGTAGTACGTGTGTTTAAGGCGCAGTGCCGCGTATTCTGCCCGATCCAAGTCGAGGCTTGCAAGCTGTGCTCTGGCCGCCTTCAGCTTGCACCAGATCCTCGGGCCCCAGTCCGACTATGCACCCGCTCCAACTCCAGCACCTGCGCTGTCAGCTCCTGTCGGCGTTCCCTTCGTTCCTTATTGTCCGCTGCCAAGATCGCTATATGCTCCCCTCTAATGACCACCTTAAGTGCCCCCCATACCGCTGCCATGGCCACCTCCCCCGTGTCGTTCTGACCCAGGTAGTCCGAGATGCTTTGGGAAAGTTGCTGCGTTACCCCATTATGGGAAAGTAGATTCTCCCTAAGGCGCCAGGTACCCTTATGTGGTTGCATGCGCGGGACTCGTAGGTGCACCACCACAGCATCGTGGTCTGACAAAGCCGCTGGGGCAACTTCTAAATCCTGTACCATGGGGACCAAGTCCGTGGAGCTTAAAAAGTGGTCTATTCTAGCATATGTTCGGTGCACATGTGAGTAGAAGGTGTACCCTGGGGCTGTGTGGTGGATCTCCCTCCATGCATCTATGAACCCCCTACTGGCGAGCCAATGCTTCCCCTCAGTAGAGAGAGCTCCAGAGTCGCCGAACCTCCGATCTGATCTGTCCCTCTCATTGTCCATAACCAGATTAATGTCCCCACCTATCAATGTTTGCCTCGAGCTGTTGGTCATGACCTCTGATAGTGCCCCTGTAAAAAATGCCTCCTGTTTGGTGTTGGGAGCGTAAATGGACCCTATAGTGAGTGACAGGTTCCCTATATAAACAGTGTGGGCTAATAGCCTGCCCTTGATTTACGCCACCTTGTGTCCTACCCGGCCCTTGAAGTATCTAGCGAAGAGCAGAGCCACTCCCGCTTTTTTCTCCGTGGTGGAGGAGTAGAGCTTGGTCGGGAACTCCCCGGACCTCATGCGATGTCATCCTTGGCCAGCAAGTGCGTCTCCTGAGTTCTCTAAGTAGGAGAGCACTGCCCATCTCTTGATGGGGTTATTGAGCCCTTTAACATTGAGAGTAAGAACCTGAATAGATTCATCAGCCATAGGGAGGAAAACATCGCAACTCTCTTTTCCGCAGCAGTGCTCCTAAGCCGCCCCGCCCCCCTGTTCTCATTGCCTGGGAGCTGGGAACACACCGGTAGTAACCCTTTGACCCCTAACCCCACCTCCCTCCCCCCCTCCCAACGCCCCCCAACTCCAAACGTGAAACCCCAACTGGTGAACATTGTCCCAGGCCTATACGACAGCAGTCCAGGCCTGTGGTAGAGTGTCAAGTGTGTGGGACGCGTGACCGTGGCGGCCCAAGGGCCCCCACCCTGCCCCCCAACCATGGTGCTGCAACATTGCTAGATTACCCCGCCGTGCCAAACCATTCAGGATGCAGCGTTAGTGTCTTTGGAGACCTCCTGTATCGCCGCAGCTTGTTCTTGTGCCACCATTTCCGGGTTGGGTTTAAGGCCCTTCCTAAAGGAACGTCCCCGTCGCACTTGTTGCCAGCCGTCACCAGTCGATCATGGGGATCTGGACGGGGCTTGGGAGGACCGCCCCTTGTCGCCATCCACATCTGACAGGTCCCCCTCACGTGGAATACCTAGCAGGGCGCAAGTGTCCCGCAATGACCGTAGCTGGTGCCGGGCCCCATTCCATTTGAAGACGAGCCTAAAGGGGTGCCCCCACGAGTACGGGACCCCCTTGTCGCGGAGGAAGGTAGTGGCCACTTTGAACGCACGTCGCTTCTGCAAGGTGATTGCCGCCAAGTCTTGGAATAGCTCCACTGTGTGACCCTGGAAGCTCAGAGGCTGTTTTAGGCGTGCCGCCTTTAGGATGCGTTCCTTGAGGGGGTAATCGGGCAGGAAGGGCAGTATGTCAGGAGGGGGGGCCGTAGCTCGGCGGGCTATACCCACCCTATGGGCCCTATCGATGCGTATCACAAAGTCCTCTTTCTCGTCCAGTACCATGCGGAACAGGCTTTGTAGGTACCCCACCACGTCGTCCCCCTCTGCTTTAGAAGGCACATTTCGGACCCAAATGTTGTTGCGCCTTGATCGGTTTTCAAGGTCCTCTGTGTGGGTTTGGAGGTCCATTTGTTGTTCATTGAGTCTGATGATCTCTTGTTGCAAGAGTTCCACCTCCGCACTCCTGGCCTGTTCAGCTAGCTCGGTTGAGGCCACCCGTTCTCCAAGGTCGTCAATGTCGCGGTGCAGTTCCTTATAGTCCCCTGCCATTTCTTGACGGAGAGTTTGGATGTCCTCCTTGAGAGAAGTAAATAGGGATTCCATGAAAGCCTTAGTGGCCGGGGCTTCCCCTCCATCCCAGTTCTGACCTTTAGGGGGAATCGGCTGAGCCGGTTTGTCCGGGCTTTTGTCAGTCTTAGAAGTTCCTTTGGTCAACATGTCAGGGATAGTACGATCCCCTTTGCGGTTGGAAGAGGACATAGTCGATAACCTCCTGAGTTCTGCTTTCCTCCGGAGCGTGTCGCGTGTCCCCGTGCGACCACCCGCAGCGGCGGGCCCACAAGAGGGGGAGAAGGAGTTGTGCGCGCTGGTTGCGTTGTGTGCGGTATACCCGAGTGCCCACCGGCCCAGGCCCCGGTCTGCGCTACTCCGCGTGCTCCTAGGCCCGGCCTCTCCTTATATGCACCAGTGATCTCGTGGAGCCCTTGTGGCAGTCGTCGCTGTGCACCCCAGGTTGCCACCAGTCACCGGAGGCCCGTGCTGTGCCCCCCGAGTCCACTACCCGGCGTCGGGGTCATCCACGAGCACCCCGTGAATCCTCACTGCTGCCCCTAGGCGCTAGATCGCTAGGGCCTTCTAGTTCCATCGGTCCTAAGGCGACAAGGGAGATCGCCCGAAAGGCGGAGAGTCCCAGCTAGTGTGGCGATGTCGCTGTGCCAGGGCCTATGGCGTTAATGCTCGGGAGGGCCCCAGTGCCCGGGCTCAGGGCTTTAGTCCGCTCAGAGACCCCCACCGGGGGCCCGTGCAGCGCCCCCGGATCTCTCCCCCTTGGCTCGTGAGCCTGCTTCTCTGTTTGCTCTTTCAGGTGAGGCCCCCGCACCTCAGAGCGGGCCGGATTGTCCCGGGCCTCGCGGTGTCACTAGTAAGGGCGCGGCCTCCTGTCAGCAGGCTCCGGCAGCCCTCCCTGGTCCGGCCAGCACCGGGGGCTCGATCACCTGCCCCCCGAGTTGCTGCCCCCTGGGTCCGCCTTGTTAAGCTCTTCACCTCCGCCAGCAGTCGCGTCTCTCTCGGCGTCCGCCGCCTCACCGCCGTGTAGGCCCAAGCCGGGGCCTCGATTAGCTCTCCACGCCGCCCGGACCAGCACTGCACATCGCTGCTCCCTCCGCTGCGGCCCGCCTCTGGATCGGCGCCCTGCTCCGCTCTGTCCTCTCTCCGCAGGTACGGGAGACCAGTCGCCTTGTTCGTGCGGCCCCACAGTTGCTGGGGTTGGCCCCTCAGTTGCCGATGCTCCGTTGGCCGGGCCGCCCCCGGCGCGCCTCCAGCCAGCGATGGACACCGCGGCCGCCGCGTGGGTGGTGCTCCTTCCCTCGGTCCCCGGTGCGACCTCAGGGTCCCCAGGCGGAGTCCCTCACCCCTGAGGCAGACAGTAAGGGGTTCAGATGGCGAGGTATTGCGCTTTAGAGCACGGCCAGGGGACACAGGACGAGGAGCCTCGGTTACCCACGTCCTCTCAGGCCGCCATCTTGGCCACGCCCCGGGCCGATATTTCTTGAGGTCGGTGTGGTCAGCTGTGGGTTTCTTGAGCAGAGGTCTGACTTCTGCAGGCTTTTAGTCATCTGGGAAGGTGCCTGTTTGAAAGGTATTGTTGATGGTGGTTGGTAGTTAATGTGAGATGGAGTCTGCGGCTCTGTGGTAGATGTGAGGGGGCAGGGGTCAGTGGGGGCCCGAGTTGATACTTTTCATGGTTGAGGCGGTGTCTTCCTCTGTGATTGGTGTCCAGTTGGAGATGGTGGGCTGGCTGATGTTTCTGGGGGGCATGGTCGATGAAGTTGTTGTAAAGGTTTTTGATATTGAGGTCGAAATAGGTTCCAAGCTTGTCCCAGAGGTCTTGGGATGAGGTGATGGCTGTTTCTTTCAACTCATTTTCAATTTTTTCAATTTTCAACTGTTACTTTCCATAAAAGAACCTTGAAGGATAAACACAAATGACCCCTTGCTGAAATCAGAATATTGTTTTCTTTTTTAAAATGTATAGCTTTTCAGGATCCATTTATGCTTCCATACCCATTTGTACCATTTACTGGAAGGAGGTTGAAAGCACAAAAAATAGCAAAAATACGATATGTCCCAGTAAAATGCTAAAACTGTGTAGAAAGTTGTGGTTTTATGACAAAAGTCAGTCTGCCCCTGAAAGCTGGGAAGATGGTGATTTCAGCACCACAAACCCTTTTTTGATACCATTTGCAAGGAAAAAACCCAGACACTTTCATCTTCAGCACTTTTTTCCAAAATGTGGCTGTATTTTGGCTAATTTCTGGGTCTTCTCCAGCCGAATCCATAAACCCTGGGTATCTTCAAAATCATCCCCATGATGTTGGAAAAAAAGGATGAAAATTTGGCGTGGATACCTTATGCGGTCAAAAAGTTACAAAAGTCTAAGCGCAAAAACTACCCCAAATAGCCCAAATAAAGGATTAGCACATGGGGGAAAAGGCCTAGCAGCGAAGGGGTTAAAGTGCACTTTAAGTGGGTGACAAAAGCAGTGCTTCAGTCCCACTAGTTGAATTTAATTTACAGTACCTGGTACAGGTAGTGCCACTTTACTATGGATTAACATGTAAGTTAAGAATGTCTGACAAAATATCAATGGACAGAAAATCGACCTACACAAATATCGACACAGAAATATAGAAGGCAAAAATATCCAAGTCCAATCTACATAAAGGTAAGTACAAAAATATCAACAAAAAAATATTGTCAAGAATTTCGATGTAAAAAATATTGTTTTTTTAATGTTTTAATAAAACTGTAAAATTAAGTAAATAATAAATATGATTAAAAGAAATATAGTTAGCAATATTAAAACACTTAAAAATAATACATATAATGTTAAAATAAATCAAACATATACATATAAATTAACATACTCCACATAGTCCAACATTAGGGAAAGTGTTAGATAGCATAGGGGTAAAACATTTTAATCCCATGCCAGAGAGTGCAACAGTAGGTGACGCACTGGATAGCGTTGGGGGTATAAAATACTATTCGCACTCCAGAGAGGACAACAGTGGGGAAAGAGCTGGATAGCGTAGGGGTAAAAATTACTATTCCCACTCCAGTGAGTGCAACAGTAGGGAAAGCACTGGATAGCATAGGGGTAAAAATTACTATTCCCACTCCAGAGAGTGCAACACTAGGGAAAGCCCTGGATAGCGTAGGGGTAAAAATTACTCTTCCTGCAACAGTGGGGAAAGGGTTGGATAGCATAGGGGTAAACAATACTATTCCCACTCCAGAGAGTGCAACAGTAGGGAAAGCGCTGGATAGCGTAGGGGTAAAAATTACTATTCCCACTCCAGTGAGTGCAACAGTAGGGAAAGCGTTGGATAGCGTATCGATAAAAATTACTATTCCCACTCCAAAGAGTGCAACAGAAGGGAAAGTCCTATTAATATAAATGAAATAAGTAATTGTAATTAAATAATTATTTATTAATACATTTAGAAAAAATACTATAAAAATAATAATTATTTTAATAATATTTAATACTTCTCACTCTATTTCCCAATAAACGCACAACACACTCCACATAAAATTTCACACAGTAAAGTTTATTTCCAATTAATTAATTATTACCAATTAGTTTGCAATTAATAATTACATTAAAATAAATTAATTATCAATAAAAATAAACATTATGTAATACAAATTATTAACCAATTAATAATTAATTAATACAAAAAATATCAGTCAACATAATTAATATTTAATAAACATGAATAACCAAGTAATAACTAATTAACAACAATTGATTACCAATAAATAATATTTAATACAAATTAAAAACAATGAATAATTAATTAACAAAAAAAGTATTATCAATACTCAATTTTTCTTAATTAATTACTTTATTACAAATAATTTACTTCCCACCCTGTTCCCCTATAAACTCACAACCCACTATAATGATACATTGATACAAATAAAATAATTATCAATTAATAATAATTAATTACCAATGATTAATTATTAATAAGAATAATAGAAAATTAATAACTATTCAATTAAAATTAAATTAATTCCCACCCTATTTCCCTATAAACGCACAGCTTGCCACAGAAATAAAACACACAATTTAATTTAAAAAAAATAATAATTCCTAAAAATTATTATTTCATTTTCTATAATTAAATTGGGTATAAACCAATCTAACAAGTTTAAAGGAGAGAGCACAAGCACTTTAGCGGTGGTTAGTGGTGGTAAAGAGCAAAGAATGCAGCAAAAATGGAGAAGTGAAGGTAAAAAGTCTGAGAATGACCTTGTAGAAACGGCCAAGTCCAACAATGAGGATACAATTGTTAAGGCTACAGGACAGTGCATCTGTGAAGCGTTTTGGTAGCAATGCTTAGGAAAATCATGCAGGTTGAAAAACTCACTAGAAAGCTATTTTGTTAGACACACTCTCAATATGTAATATTCATACATATAGCCATTGTATGTAGGTAGCTGTGCATACTTGCTTTTCCTGTTTGAAGATTAAATAATTGTTTTGTTTTAAGGGTAAACATTTTGTATTTGGCTTATTCCCTACCTCATCCGATTGTGTTAAAAATGTGTGGAATTTTTAATATATGTTTATTCTCCTATTTGTTTTAACATATAGCACTTTAATGTATAAACATGCAAGCGATTAGCAACAGGCAGGGTGCACTGAAGTCAATGTTTAATGAAAAAATAAGTAATTCAACGCATCAGTTAGCATATCAATTCTCTAGTGATTTTATTTTTCATTTAGGATTAGGTCATTTAAAAGGTCGGCATAGTGAATGTGAAATACAGATCACTGTTATATTACTTCAGTTGCGTTACTGAGAATACGGTCCTGATAAGGAGCACATGATGCTAGAAGAGCATTTTTATTAGGTAACAGCATTTGAAACTTCTTTCACAAGTAATTACTTTGTTTGTTATTTGCTTCATGCTGAGATGGGATCACTCCAGACAACCATACACCACATATTCTAAATTAACTTTAAGAAACTTTAATTAAACTCTAGCCTCCTTAGACATACAAGCTTGCATTTTTTTTAATTAAAAAGCGCTTGATTAGCGGGTGGGTTTTCCAAGTTTCCATAGCTCTACTAATAAACAGTTATGCCCTGTGATGAATATTTCAGTCTGTTAATAGGGAACCCTTACGTTTTCTCATTAAGCGAGCCATCATTCACAATTCCTCCCATGTCAAAAGAAGACATACTTCATAAATCAAGTGTCCCAATTGAATTTGGGATCACAAAGTGGCACGATTATTACTACTAGATTTATTTAATTGCTCATCTGCCTCCGGCTGCAACAAGTAAAGTTCTGAGAGATTGGATTAGATGTATGAAGCCTTTGATAAACACCTTATGCCAACATAAGAGAACGGGGCAGAGTAATACTATATATCAGAACATGTTTTGTTCTTAATAACTTACTTGTTATATGTGGCATTGTGCAAATATTCTACTTGTTTCTTTTTAGATATAGCTAGATTTAAGCTTACTGTCGTGCAAAACATGTACCATATATAAAGTGAGAGGGACAGTAGATGAGCCCCCTGAGTTTTTTGTTGTTGTGTCATTCATAAGTTGTTCAATCCACACTCAATAAGTCTTCCGCAATTAGTTGAATACGACTGTCAGTGATGACATAGGTATGTTTATCTTCTTTACCACGCATATGTGGATTTCCTTGGTAGAATAGCTGCATGAGTTCTTACACAGCAAGAGCACTCTATCTCATAAGACAGTAAACGCCCCACTGCCACAGGCTACTAATGAATATAGTTAGTTATGAGGGGCAGACTGCGGGCCCAAATACACCTTATAATCTGTGGTATCCTTCATTGCTTAGTGCATATACTCATATCACAAGGGTTTGCTAGGTGAGCTGTCACATCTGACATTCCGCTAATTTGTGGAGACCATCACTAGCCTGCAGGAGGCTGGTGCGCTGGGACCACTGTGCCCTACCCTGCTATACCTGGCAGACTTACCACAATCACACCATCATCAGCTTCAAACACAGGAAAAGAGTAGCCAAACCTTGTGGGAAACATTGCAGATAATCAATCAATCAATCAAGAAATTTATATAGCGCGCTACTCACCAGGAGGGTGTCAAGGCGCATGGGGGGGGGGTCTGCTACTGCTCGAACAGCCAGGTCTTGAGTTGCTTCCTGAAGGAGAGGTGGTCTTGGGTCTGTCGGAGGTGGATGGGGAGGGTGTTCCATGTCTTGGCTGCCAGGTAGGAGAAGGATCTTCCTCCCATGGTGGCTCTTCGGGAGCGTGGAACGGCGGCGAGGGCGTGGCTGGTTGATCGAAGCTGGCAGGTGGGAGTGTAGAAGGTCAGGCGGTTGTTGAGGTACCTGGGGCCCAGGTCGTGGAGAGCCTTGTGTGCGTGGGTGAGAAGTTGGAATGTGATTCTCTTGTTGACAAGGAGCCAGTGCAGGTCTTTCAGGTGCCCGGAGATGTGGCTGTGCCGGGGGATTTCCAGGATGAGTCGTGCGGAGGCGTTCTGGATGCGTTGGAGTCTCTTCTGTAGTTTGGCTGTGGTTCCAGTGTAGAGGGTGTTTCCATAGTCCAGACGGCTGGTGACGAGAGCCTGGGTGACCGTCTTCCTGGTTTCAGTGGGGATCCATCGGAAGATCTTATGGAGCATGCGTAGGATGTTGAAGCATGACGAGGAGACGGCGTTGACTTGTCTGGTCATCGAGAGGGAGGAGTCCAGGATGAAGCACAGGTTGCGTGCGTGGTCCGTTGGTTTGGGTGCGCTGCCCAGGGCAGGGGGCCACCAGGAGTCGTCCCAGGCGGAGGAAAATGGTCCCAGGATGAATGAATGAATTACGCACTTGTATAGCGCATGGCTACCCGAGGGCATCCCAGCGCTTCAAAACTCATTCACACTCCAAGATTTAAGCAAACAGGAAGGTCTTGAACAATTTTCTAAATTTTAGATGATTTGCTTCCATTCTGATTGATTCGGGGAGGTTGTTCCAAAGATTTGTGGCTTGTAAGGAAAAGCGTCTCCCTCCGGTACGCACTCTCCTTGTCTTGGGGACCGCTAACAAATTTTTGTTATTGGATCTCAGGGTCCGCTTGGGAGCATATGGGCAGAACATGGTTTGGATAAGGACAGGTCCCGTTTTATTAACTGCTTTATGTACCATAGTCAGAGCTTTGAATTCCACTCTCTGATGCACTGGTAGCCAGTGAAGCTGGCGCAGTCCAGGCTTAGCGGATGACCTTCGCGGGACATTCAACAGCATTCGTGCTGCACAGTTCTGTACTGTCTGTAAAATTCTGACTGTCCCTAGGGGGGTACCAAGGTATAGTGCGTTAGCATAATCCAGACGTGTTAGGATCAGCGCTTGCACCATGATCTTCCTAGCTTCAAAAGGAAGACGCCTAACAATTTTTCTCAGTAGCCTGATATAAGCAAAACAGGTACCTGCAACCTTCCGGGCCTGTACCGCAAAATTAAGGGCAGGGTCTAGCCAGACCCCCAAGCTTTTAATTTTCTCCTTTGGTAGAGGTGGCTGGCCAAGACTGGTAGGCCACCAACTTTCCACAGTGGCGGGTGGGTTGTATCCCAGCATCATCACCTCCGTTTTTGCGCGATTTAACTTTAAAAAGGATTTATCCATCCAGTCAAGGATCTTATCAAGACAGGTGGAAAGATTTGCATACGGGGCGGCTTGGGTGGTCAGGGAGATGATGAGCTGGGTATCGTCTGCATACGTCACCAGTTGTACCCCCCAGGGCAACACCACCTCAGCCAATGGCCTCATGTATATATTAAATAAGGTAGGGCTGAGGGAGGAGCCCTGGGGAACACCGCACTGTAGACGCATTTGGGGGGAGGATACATTATCCTCGACCACCGCAAACGATCTATCGGACAGGAAGGAGCACAGCCAATTGAGCGCCTGGCCCGTGACACCTACTTCTCTTAACCTCTGAATCAGAATGGAATGATTCACGGTGTCAAAGGCCGCGCTCAGGTCTAAAAGTAGTATGGCCGCACAACTTCCACTGTCCATGATCTTCCTTGTTTCCTCCACCACTGTGATCAAGGCTATTTCTGTACCCAGATTGCTTCTAAAGCCTGTCTGTGTAGGGTGCAGGGAGTTACTATTCTCCAAAAAGGAAGAGAGCACGGAATTTACATGCTTCTCAGCAAGTTTGCTAACAGTTGGCAAAAGAGATATTGGACGGTAGTTTGCCCAGTCATCCGGATCAAGATTAGGCTTTTTTAGCAAGGCCCTCACTCTTGCCTGTTTCCAGGAAGGGGGCACTACGCCTGCTATAAGGGAGGAGTTGATCACCTCCCGGATCACTGGGGTTACAGTATCGGACACCAGATTCAATATAGTTGGAGGTGCGGGGTCTAGAGGAGAACCAGATTTAAGATTCTTTAAAAGCATCTTGGTGGTCGAGCAATCTAATAGATCAAAATGCTTGAGTTCAGTTACACCCGCATAGGGAGGTACGATGGATTCAGTGGGAGGATGTTGAAAAGAAGAAAATATATTAGCCACCTTTGTGGAAAAGAAGTTAGCAAGTTCATTACAGCGTGTGATTGCTTGGCTGGGGTCAGCTGTAGGAACAGGGGGAGCAACAAGAGAATTAAAAATTTTGAAAATTTCTCTGGGCGCATTAGCTGCAGAACTGATTTTTATATGGAAGTAGTTAGATTGTGTATTTTTTATTTCCTGTTTGTACTTCCTTAGAGCTAGTCTGTAGCTCTCCTTACTGGCTGCAGTATAGTCTTTCCTCCAACTTCTTTCTTGTTGTTTGCACAGCAACTTGAGAGCTTTCAGCTCAGGGGTGTACCAAGGTTTTTTATTTCCACCACTTCTGTGGGATAGATTGCTCTTAGGAAGGGTAAGATCCAGAGATGCCTCCACCCATTGCTTAAACCGTGCATCGGCCTCCAACGGATCATTCGTTATAGCGGGTAATGTTTCTTTCAAATTCTTATTCCAACTGTCGATTGGAAGTTTAGACCAGACTCGAGTTGTCCGTTTGGAAACACTAGCCGGTTCCTGCTGTTTCTCCGAGGTCAGGGAGAAAAGTAATAATGAGTGATCGGACCAGGGAATCCTAATGGAATTATCAAAACTAAGGGTGTCCATATTGGTATGGCAATGATCTAAAGTGTGTCCTGCTTTATGCGTTGGGCCTGTAACTATTTGCTTCAATTGGAGCACTTCCAAATTGGAGGTCAAGTTGCGACAAGCTGGAGAGTCAGGCTCATCGAAATAGATGTTAAAATCGCCTAAAATGGTGAAATTGGGAGCAGAGCTTGCACAGTTTATTGCATTAATGGACAGGTCCTCACAGAATCGGCCGTAGGGGCCTGGAGGTCTATAAAGCAAGAATCCAGAAAAGGTGCAGGTAGGGGAAAATGAGATCGCAAACTTTAGGCATTCCGCCCCTGAAATTGTGATTTCTTCTATTCTACAGATCAGCATTTTCCTATAGATAATGGCGATGCCTCCACCCCAGCCCTGTGAGCGGTCTTGCCTCAATATAGCGAAGTTGGAAGGAAGAGCCCGTATAATATCCGGCTCTGAGCTGTCATCCATCCATGTCTCCGACAGGAAGAGTACATCAAGGTCTCGTTCCTCCAGGAGCATGTGGAGCTCGATCGCATGTTTCGGCAAAGACCTACAATTCAATAGTGCAAGGCGGAACAAATGGGAGGTATCCTCTCTCTCACAAGGTTTGGCTAAGTTATAGTTACATCCTGTACATGGTTTCAAAGTCCTTAGGTATGTATCAAACTTAGTACAGAGAGAGCTTTCCCTCCCTTTTAGTGCCAATAACTCATCACGACTATACCTTATAACGGGGACTGTAAGATTTGATCGAGCAGAGTACCTGATCCCTGGGCCCGTCCTGGCCCGGACGGGCCCAGACGGGCAGGACTCTGGCATGACTCCGGCGTGCATCCGGAGTGTCCGCAAAACGCGTCCGCTACGCGGAGTAAGCCCGTCCCTTTTTGTAGAGAGCTAGAGCGCGTCAGGGCGCCACCACCCTCAATATGGCCGCTGTGACGCCTTCACCTCCCCGGGACCAACTCTCTGCGTCGATAATCAGCTGAGAGTGGCCCAGGCGGTAGAGGGATGAAGGGAGAGTCGGGTCCGGTGAAAACCGCTTTCTAAATGAAGCGAAGGTAAGTTGCACACACAGTTATTAAAAAGCCCTAAAAATGCTTTTCCTATCAAGCATAAATCTATTAGCAAAGTTAAAAGGGACAGCGCTTAAAGAACCTCCGGCTTCCGCCTCAGAGGGTGAAAAGAGTTATGCTGCGCGCCACAACAAAGCCCCTTTTGTAGAGAGCTAGAGCGCGTCAGGGCGCCACCACCCTCAATATGGCCGCTGTGACGCCTTCACCTCCCCGGGACCAACTCTCTGCGTCGATAATCAGCTGAGAGTGGCCCAGGCGGTAGAGGGATGAAGGGAGGGTCGGGTCCGGTGAAAACCGCTTTCTAAATGAAGCGGAGGTAAGTTGCACACACAGTTGTTAAAAAGCCCTAAAAATGCTTTTCCTATCAAGCATAAATCTATTAGCAAAGTTAAAAGGGACAGCGCTTAAAAAACCTCCGGCTTCCGCCTCAGAGGGTGAAAAGAGTTATGAGGACTTCCGTCTTGTCTGAGTTGAGTTTCAGGTGGCTGTTCGGCTACGTCTTTCATCCCTTTGTGTAGGTTGGTTCTGGCGGTGGCGGGGTCGTTGGTGAGGGAGAGGATCAGCTGGGTGTCGTCGGCGTAGGAGATGATATTGAGGTTGTGTTGGCGTGCGATGGCCGCGAGGGGGCTCATGTAGATGTTGAAGAGGGTGGGGCTGAGTGAAGATCCTTGTGGTACGCCGCAGATGACTTCGGTGGCTTCGGATCTGAACGGGGGGAGGCGGACTCTCTGGGTTCTTCCAGTGAGGAACGAGATGATCCACTCCAGAGCCTTCTCTTGGATTCCGGCGTTGCTGAGGCGTAGTATTAGGGTGCGGTGGCAGACCGTGTCGAACGCTGCAGATAGATCCAGGAGGATGAGGGCGGCTGTTTCCCCGTTGTCGAGCAGGGCTCTGATGTCATCGGTGGCTGTGATGAGGGCGGTCTCGGTGCTGTGGTTGGCTCGGAAGCCGGACTGCGAGGGGTCGAGGGATCTGTTCGACTCGAGGAAGGCGGCAAGCTGTCGGTCGGCGGTCTTCTCGATGACTTTGGCAGGAAAAGGGAGGAGCGAGATGGGGCGGTAGTTCTTGAGGTCGGTGGGGGTCTGCTGATGGTTTCTTCACGAGGGCGCTGAGTTCGGCATGCTTCCAGCTCTCCGGGAAGGTGGCGGTGTTGAAGGAGGCGTTGATGATGTCCCGGAGTTGGGGTGCGATGATGGAGGCGGCCTTGTTGAAGACGTGGTGGGGGCATGGGTCTGTTGGTGATCCGGCGTGGATGGTGTTCATTGTGTGGATGGTGTCTTCGGTGCTGACCAGTGTCCAGGCGCGGAGGGTGGTGGTGGGGTGCGTCGGTTCGGTGGTTGGGTGCGTGGGCTGTGTGCCGAAGCTGTTGTGTATGTCGGCGATCTTGCTGTGGAAGAACGAGGCGAGTGAGTCGCAGAGTTCTTGCGAGGGGGTGATGGCGTTGGTTTCGGCGCTGGGGTTGGAGAGCTCTTTGACGATGCTGAAGAGTTACTTGCTGTTGTGTGCGTTGTTGTCAAGTCGTTCCTTGAATGCTGTCTTCTTGGTGGTGTGGATCAGCTGGTGGTGTGTGCGGGTGGTGTGCTTGAGGGCAGTCATGTTGTCTGTGGTTGGGTCTTTGCGCCAGGCTTTCTCGAGGGTGCAGCAGTTCTTTTTGGAGTTCTTGAGATCGTCGTTAAACCAGGAGGCCTTCTTGCTGCCGGGCCTGCTGGGATGGTTTTTCAGGGGTGCGGGGTCGTCAGCGCAGATGGTGATCCACTGTGTGAGGTTGTTGGCTGCTTGATTGGGGTCCGATGAGCTGGCGGGAGGATTCTGGTTGAGGGATGTGGAGAGCTGGTCGGAGATGATCTTGTTCCAGCTCCTGCGGGGAACCAGCTGCGGGTGATGGTGGGTCGTGGTCCTTTTGAAGCTGAAGTGGACGCAGCTGTGGTCTGTCCAGTGGAGTCCGGTGGAGTGGCTGAAGGTGATGTCCTTGCTGGAGGAGAAGACGGGGTCAAGCGTGTGTCCGGCGTAGTGGGTGGGGGTGTTCACCAGCTGCTTGAGTCCAAGGTTGGCGAGGTTGTCCAGCAGGGTGGTGGTGTTGCTGTCATTGTTGTTCTCCAGGTGGAAGTTGAGGTCCCCTAGGAGGATGTAGTCAGGGGAGGAGAGGGCGTGCGGGCTGATGAAGCCTGCGATGTCTTCGCTGAATTGTGTGCGAGGTCCTGGGGGTCTGTAGATGAGGGTGCCTCTGAGGGTCGTCTTGGGGTCGGTGTGTATCTGGAAGTGAAGATGTTCGGCGGCTATGAGGGTGTCGTCTTGGGGTCGGTGTGTATCTGGAAGTGAAGATGTTCGGCGGCTATGAGGGTGTCGTCGGAATTGGTCATGATGCGGATGGTGTTCTTGTGGACGATGGCGATGCCTCCTCCTGTCTGGTTGACGCGGTCCCTCCGGGTGATCTTGTAACCAACCGGGATGGCGATGGCGATGTCGGGCGCTGAGGAGGCGTTCATCCATGTTTCCGCGAGGAAGGCGACGTCTGGAGATGTGGTATCGAGCAGGTTCCAGAGTTCCACTGCGTGCCTGTGGACGGAGCGGGTGTTGAGCAGGAAGCACTTCAGGTGGTTGCTGCTGGTGCTCGGCTTGACGGGTGCGGTGCAGGTCCGGATGCAGGAGAAGTTGCAGGATTGGCAGCTGAAGGGTCCGTGGGAGCGTCGTGAGGTCGGGTGGGGTGGCCTCTGCGGGGGCCAGGGGTTCTGGCGCTGGGCGCGGTCCAGGCGCGGACGGGCGCAGACGGGCTTGCCTTTGGCGCGCCTTCGGCGCACAATCGGCGCGCCCGCTGCGCGTGAATGCTGCGCGTGTGTGGGGGCGACATAAGCTGGGAGGGAGGGTCAGCTGGGTGGCGTGAGCGGGGCGGCCAATGTGCTGGCGGGGGGCGGGGCCGCATGGAGGCAGCGGCGAGAAAGACGGGTGCGGGCGGGCGGCTCAGCGGCGGCTGGGTCGCCCTAGGCAAAGCACAGGAACAATCAAGCAGGCAGCAGGAGGAGCGTGGGGGCGACCAGGCCTGGGCAAGGCTCAGCGGTCGCTCCCGAGGTGGAGTAAAGGTCTCCTTAAGAAGGTAGCCGGGAGGGAGGGTCAGCTGGGTGGCGGGAGCGGGGCGGCCAATGGGCTGGGGGGGGCGGGGCCGCAGGGAGGCAGTGGCGGGAAAGACGGGTGCGCGCGGGCGGCTCAGCGGCGGCTGGGTCGCCCTAGGCGGAGCACAGGAACAATCAAGCAGGCAGCAGGAGGAGCGTGGGGGCGACCAGGCCTGGGCAAGGCTCAGCGGTCACTCCCGAGATGGAGTAAAGGTCTCCTTAAGAAGGTAGCCGGGAGGGAGGGTCAGCTGGGTGGCGGGAGCGGGGCGGCCAATGGGCTGGCGGGGGCGGGCGCAGGGAGGCAGCGGCGGGAAAGACGGGTGCGGGCGGGCGGCTCAGCGGCGGCTGGGTCGCCCTAGGCGAAGCACAGGAACAATCGAGCAGGCAGCAGGAGGAGTGTGGGTGCGACCAGGCCTGGGCAAGGCTCAGATATGGTGCTGAGATCAGCATTTGAGCAGTAGGTATTAATTGCTTCTGAGAGCCCTTGATATCATCTACTTTGAAGTGCAGATGCACACACCAGAAACATGCATGGGTGTGTCTGACTCCATGCTGCATTGGTTCTCCTACTACGTTGATGACCACCATGAATTGACCAAGGAGGGAACCTTAAGATCCCAGAAACTATCCTTTTCTCATAGTAAGTTAGGCGTTGTTGGCCTCGCATCTTATTTTCTGTTTTTCATTTTTATCTTTTCCATTGCATTAGGTTCATGGTAGTAACTACCAAAGCATACGTTCACTACAAATGGATTTTAGGAAAGTACATGTGTTCAGCCTTCAGGAAAACTATTTTCTAGTCATGCAATCTCAGAAGCACAGTTCATTCCAGTATTTTCCTACAATAAGTCTTGACCCAATAAACATAACATTTCTTAATGCTGAGTCTAGTCTCAAAAATGGAAAAAACCTGGAAAGAAAAACAGGAAATAACATGGCTGCTGGGTACGATTTCCCACGAGTTCCCTAGTCCAGAACAACACGTTTACCTGCATGACTGACATCCTCAAAAATCTTTGCCTCTTTTTACTATATAAGGCAGGAGCTAACTTTCCTTCCTTGCTTATACTCACAATGCTGTCTCCCCACACACCAGTATGTGGACCACGTTTGCAGTGGCGTAACAAAACTTGAGGGGGCCTCCCTGCAAAGGACATGGAGAGGGCCACCCCCCGGCAGCCCTGCCTACCACCTACTACTTTGCCCAACCACCCAGAAATCTAGTATATTTTGATTTGAAACATCAAACATTTAAATGAAATGCCTCTATATTTTCTTTCTCTAAGTTCTAAATAGAAAAAGGGAAATACTCTTAACATAGAAGCAATGCCATTTGTAACAATACTGTGAAAAGCAGATTATTTAACTGAGGCAGCAATCAGAAGAATGCCAAGGGGAGCAATCATATTGTCTCAGGAACTGGCTATGGCTGAAGAAAAAAGAACAACTATGAAGGGTTTGAAATAGAATTGACATTAATGGACAATAACTTGAAACTTTGGAAGACAAACCAAACCTGCAGTTCCATAAAAACCCCGACTGACAATATACATGAGAAGTACACAAGATATAACTCGGTATCCTGCGAAAGTCAAAAGAAATAGACTGGTGAATTATCTGCATGTCACACACTAGCGACTGTCAAGGGTTGTGCATGATAATAACTTGAACTGAGGAAGCAATTTCAATTTGTACCATCATGTCTTTATTAGTAAGCATTGCAAAACTGACACTCATGGTTTGGAAAATCTCAGGAGACATGTTCAAATTGAAGGAATTTCAGCAGGAGCTGACAACTTTATACAACAAGCTTGGCTCCTTCCACCTGTAAATTATATTCTTCGGCACAAAAGCGATGGGTGGGTAGGTGCCTTCAACGGGAGATGGATCCTGCGGGATTAGATTTGAAAGACATCCTTAATTTCCTCTCAGAATGTGCTGAATCTGGTCTTTGTTACAGGTCAGTAAAAAGTTTTGATCTGCAGTATCAACTGGGCACAATCCTATGGAAGGTAAACCGGTGGGTGTTCACCCTGTTGTATGCAAGCTTTTGAAAGGAAAAAGGGTGGTTCGACCATTAAAACCCAGATACACTCAGTTATGGGATTTTAATATTGTGCTTTCCCTGTTGGAATATTGTCCTGAAAATAAAGATTTATCATTGAAACAATGGTCAGCTAAATTAATCATGCTGTTATGTTTGATTTCTTGCTGACGGGTGTCGGATGGATGTGCGCTAGATCCAGCAGATATGTTGGTTTCTCCGTATGGAGTCTCTTTTAGATACCCAAAGATAGTAAGACAATGTCACGCTTCTTTGAGTACCCTGCTTTTCCTCACAATGATAAGCGTTGTGTAGTAACATGTAGAAAGGTTTATGAGGAACATACCATGACACATAAGAATGATCCCTTAGGGACCATACTTCTGGCACTCCAGAAACAGTTCTGCCCTGTGTCTGCTGCTACTTTTCCACATTGGGTTCAATGGATCGTGGCTGAAGCAGGGATTGACATATCAGTATATGGTGCTCATTGTACTAGAGGCTCTATGGCGTCCAAAGCCTTTGTGAGTGGTTCTAGATTAGAAGATATTCTCATAGCTGCAGGTTGTCTGATTCTATGTTTAAGATATTCTATTACAAAGCTATTGTGCATGTTTCATTTATGGTTGTTGGTGAGCTTTGAACCTGCATAATTGGAGTCTTCGGTCCGGCAATAGAATAGAACATTTTCTAGCATTTGCAACAAGAATTTTGAAATCTATTAAGGACACAGATACAAGGATTATCCCACTGATTGTAACAGGTAAGATTTAAATCTAGGACTGTCATGATCTCCTATGGTTTATGTTTTGACATCGGTTTTTCCCTCCCTTCTTCTGTTCATGATTAAGATTTGTTGGTATTCAAACTTATTTTGATTCATGAGCGGATTCAAAGCAAACTTAAATCTTATGGATTGATATCTGCAGTAATGCGTTTTTACGCCAGATCAATGGAAGTTGGACTGGTTGTAGACTGCTTGTTCGCAAAGAAAGAGGCAGCAAGATGGTGCTTCTCTATTTGTATATCCTGAATACTGTTGATTAGTGGATTATGGAGTTGTGGTTCAAAGCGTCATGGAATATGAAGTGTTTTCAATGTTTTACAGTTTTTTGATTGGTTGCTGTATTTTGAGTAGTAAAGATTGAGAAGCATAATGCTCCCCTTCATGTCCCTAATAGAATCTAAAATTATTGTCGCAAATGTTAGAAAGTTTTCTATTCAACCTTTGACACAAAATGTTTACGAGTTTCCCGTTAGGACGCTACGACGCCACAAGTATCGAGTGAGAGGGCATCCTAGGAATTTTGAAGGACCCAGCTACAGATATCCGTGAATAAACGAACATTTTGGATACCCTGGAATATCAAAAGGATTGCCTGAATATTGTAAACCTCCTGTCTAAAACTTCCATCAATGAAATACAGAGCATCTATATCTAGGTCCAAACTATGGAACAAATAATAACCGCGTCCTTGACATCACATGAAAAGTACCAATACTGATGCACCGAATAATGAAGAAATAATAGGTGTCCACCGAGAAATCGTATAGGTTTTCATTGGGAAACATATCCAGAAGTTTGTTCCACATTAGTTAAGGAAATATTGAGTTATTAAATTATCTGTGCCTCAACATATGTTGTACCTATTAAAATATTTACAGTTTACAATATCTCACATATGTAGTTATGCAAATAGGTGGTGTCCTGATGAAGGCAGCACTTCCGAAATGCGCGTAGTCTTTATTCTGCCGCTTGCCATCATCGATTAATCGTTTGTTTTTTCTATTTATGTAGAAAGTGTTTCATGGATTTGATCCAAATTTTATACACATACAATGAATTTGAATATGTCCAAAATGTAAATATTATGCACTTTTTTATACAGATATAATTGAAAAGAAAACTAATGACAAAAATGATAATCATAAAATAAAACATATTTTTGTATTTGGTCTGTGATCCGTTTTTACGCCAGATCAATGGAAGTTGTCTTATCTGAGATCCTGTTTCATTTGGATGAACTGTTTCCTGTTATAGTTTGGACTGGTTATAGGCTGCTTGTTCGCAAAGAAAGAGGCAGCAAGATGGTGCTTCTCTATTTTGTATATCCTGAATACTGTTGATTGGTGGATTATGGAGTTGTGGTTCAAAGCTTCATGCAATATGTAGGGTTGCTGTATTTTGAGTAGTAAAGATTAAGAAGCATATTGCTCCCCTTCATGTCCTTAATAGAATCTAAAATTATTGTCGCAAATGCTAGAACATTTTCTATTCAACCTTTGACACAAAATTTACCTGCAAAGTACACATTGTAAAAAACAAACTAAGGCAATTTAGTACCAGCTGCCCTTCTTGAAGAAAATGAACCTAACATCTGTGAAACACACATCACAGCAACAGTTCAAACATTAGCAGACTTACCGATTACATGTTCAGTGGTTTCTCTGAAAGTATATTGGCCTCATGCTGCAGCACGTCACCTCATGGCCTACATTGGTACTACACTTACATCGTATCCGAGCCTGCTTCCTCTTCCAGACCAGCTGCATAACACACGACTACCAGAAACTATACCACTGCACACCTGGCAGACAAAATACACATGGGGCACAGTGTTGTGCTAGAAGGCAGGACATTGTCATATTAGAACCAAATTGTAAACACACTAAAAACAAAAAGTAGGCTTTTCCTGTCCAAGCTACCAGGAATTGGAATATCAACATCAGAAAGGCCCTATTCTGAAAGGACCTGAAGATTCGCCTTTTCAAGAACGCTACACTGCTTAACAATAGAAATCACCATTGCAAGATTCTGATTTTTGTAGATGATAATAAATCATATCCCTGGACTCCTGACAGTGTAATTATTATTAATTGGCTTATACATCGCACTAAAAGCTAAAGCTTATCCTGGTGCTGAGATAAACAGCAGATTCCAATTACAAATAGATAAGAATACTAGTGCAGGCATGTTGTTTATGAAGCCAGCTTTACTAACAGCTGTGGATCTTCTGCAAAGTTGGGCAACGTGTTCCAATGTTGAACAGCTTTAACTAAGAAGTTGCCTCTCAAATAAATTGCAGAACGTACGGTTCTGGTTGGAATAAAAAATGTCAACTTCTTTTGTATGTAACATGGGCCCTTACCATGTAGAGCCCAATGGGCCAAACACAAATATTTGAAACTGACCCGCTTGACAATCAATAACCAAGTAAGAGAATTCCATCCTAGGGGATACAAAGGCATCCTCAGCCATTTTAAGGCTAGTTTCGCAGCCACATTCTGAATAAGCTATAAGCCCTTAAATATGCCTACTTCATATCCTAAGAATAAGAAATTGCCATTATCCATATGGTTCACAATTAATACCTAGACAACCGCAGGCCAAGCTTGAGAAGGAAAGAATGGTTCAGCATTCAAATGCTCCCTAGCTAAGTCTGTGCTATGTGAATATACATGCTATGTGAATATACATGCACACAAACCTGGCCATACCTAAGCAGTCAAAAGTACCCCACTTGGTTGTTTGAGACATGTCCATAGATTTACCAAAGTATCACCTGAAAATTATGCCCAGAACAGACACTGGTCAGTTTTTCAGCTCATTACCACTAACTGGGTCACAGATTCGGGCGCCTGTAACAAAGAAAGTGAACTGCTTGCCTCCCTCTGCCAATCCCAAACTATTACAAATGCCTGTGATTCTACAACCTGTGCATCCCTGAATAGTTAAGTATCCTGTGAGCATACAATGTCATCCTCCATTACATAGGGGCCTGTGAGCTCCATACAAGGATAATAAATAACACTAATAAAGTCTTCAAATTGTTCAACTGCCCTTTTCTTACCAGATTCAGCGATATGCAGAATTTCATCTTGCAGTCCAGAGATTTGTGACCTTTCAACTTGGCTATTCTGGAGAGAATTGAACCACCATTTAGCAACTCTGTACCAGTATCGAGACTTTCAGGTCTCCCAACTGGCTACCCCTTACCATCTGGCAAACAAAGTGTTTCCAACTGGCTATGAGAGATGATGTGAAATTGCAACTTTTCCACATGGACATCCCTAACCTCTTCAGAGACTAGCACGTCGCCTACTTCACTGTCCCTAACCAAGGTTAGAGATTCGCGCACATGCCATGCACTACTCAGGTTCACTGCTCCCACAACGTGTTGGGTATTGATTAGGAAGCTGTAACTCACCTGCCCATTTGTCTAGCTCATTTGTGGGCAGTCATTTAAGTAGGGCCTAAAGACGTGCTAGATTCCTAGAAATGGATCTTTGGCTGACAAAGGCTCAACGCCACCTTGGCTTATCCACCTGTAAGATCAATGCAGTCCCTTGTCTTAAATGTATGTAAGAGGTCAAGTGTAACACCAACATTCAAGGCTCTGATTATTAGCAAAAAGCTGTTGTATTCAGGGGCTTCTACTTACGGATTGAAAACTCTTAGAACTCAAAGTGCTACTGTTTGCTAAAAACCCAGCAACAGCAGTCAAACATGACATAAGGTAACTTAGCAGTTCCTTCACCACATCATGCTACGATAAAGGGGATACCATTATGAAATTAGAGGACATTCAGAAGTAATATTAAAAAACATATATTTTCAATTAACAGTTATGAACAAATAAAAAGATCAACCTCCCAGCAGAGGGGTGTTGAAAGGACCTTGATATAGGAATTAAAAGGATTGGGACAGTTCCGGGTGAACACCAATACTCAGTAAGCAAAGATATAGCTAAATACCTTCTGAGAACAAGAGCAGTCTTGTGACTTCTGTTAGTATAGTGATAACAGCTAGACAGTGATTACCAAGTCTGCAAACCGGTATGTGTTCATTGGCAGTGCTAAAAAATACTTCCAGGAGGTTTTCTCCATGAATGACTGGTGTCAGACCATCTCTTTGCAATTAGAAATATTTTCGTTGTGATTTGGATTTACAAACATCAGTGTTCTTTTTCACAATTGCATGCCAGGTTATCAGTGCTGTAAAGTGCCCTTGTATCCGTTACATATTTAATAACATATGGTTGCCTAATAACCCGGTCAAGAAATACTGGGAGCACCCATGTAAATGATACACTGGTGACTATGTAATCTTTTCTAATGGCTGTACAGGCAAGAGAAGCTAACCAGTGTCATATTCATTACTGCAGTGCTTATTAGTACTGTCAATGAACTAAAATGTATGTAGTTCAAAGGAGAATTGTGCAGCACAACCATTGCACTTTTCATATGCCAATCGGCTGCCTGCGTGGAAACTAAAGGATTGGAGGCCGACTTTACCATGCCCTGGCCTCCTCCAAGGAACCCTGCTCAAAATGTTGTGACAATAATCAAACAATCAGGTGTTCCTAGAGTCACTTGAGCCCTCAGCCCTGGCTTAGACCAGGTATCATATTTAACTAAAAAGCGCCCTTTTGAAGACAGCATTACCTTCGCCTCCAGTGAGCAAAAATACCCTGTGCCCTGTAACTTCACAAGTAAGCCGACACACAAACTTATAAATTAATGTTATCAAGTCAATAAAAAGTGAACAAAATTAGTGTGGTATCAAAGAGCAATTGTGGACGGCAAGGTATGGCAAGGTATGGGACATCCTCTGTACAAGATAATGGAGTAAAACAATGTCTATCAAATGCCATTTTGTGTATATGGTATTGTAGGCTGATATGATTAATTAACATTTATAACAAACAATACACTCTTATTGTTTTTGGCGGCTGCTGTAGTTGCATAACACACTCACTTACTGCGATTGGTACTTGTGACGGGCAAGATGCAAAATGCATGTCTACAACAAACACGGTAACCCAATGTAAAAAATTGCCAGAACACAAACCAGATGCCTGCAGGTTGGTTACACGCAGGGATCCGAAACAGGTGCATTAATTTTTTCCAGTTTTTATGTAGCTTCAAACCTCTGACTCTTAGTAGTTTGGAACCACCGGGTCTATGGGGTAGCTGCACAAATTTCCGAAGCCATCTTATTTAGTATTGAACCTTGAGGTGCTTGATACATAGAGACCTATGTAACAAGCTCCTTAAGCTTATACACAGTGGGTCTATCTGTAACTAATAAAGTAAAAGAGAAAATCAGTTGGTAAGTGTGAATTTTTGTGGCAATATGTTGAGTGAATCCGTTTTTCAGTTATGTTCTTTTGAAACTCCTACGCCGCATTGCTGAATGGCAAAGACTCATTATTACATGAAGCAGGCCACAGTGCTGCCGCTGATGTAAATGCTGAGAGCAGCCAAACGACAACCTCTGAGACCCTCTTGCCCTGAAGAAATTTCACTCACCGTTCCCTTCTTCGCACCTTAGTACCATCTTCGGTTCTGTTCAGTGGCGTTTCAATGTTTGTTTGGCCTTTTATGAGCAATGGCGGTTTACAGTTTGTACAACTAAGTTGCTGAGTGGGTGGTGTTTTGCTGCCTGCATAAAAGTGGTAAGTTATGCCTCGTTTCCACGTGGAGGAAGTGGGGAGCGTTACTGCCCAGGTGAATTGTGAGCACAGACTTCGTAGCCGGGCAGGCAGCAGTTAAGGCACTGGCAGGTCAAGGAGGCTACACCATGTAATATAAAGAGCCAGTGGCGGCTGGTGAAATGCGTAATTGGTAGGGTGTAAAGTCCTCTCTGAAATTGCAAGGAGCAGGCAAGCAAGGCAAGCGAGCCCAAGTGATGGTGAGTAGACACATGTATAAAATATTGATGGTTCTTCTGAAAGGCACTATGACTGCAATAGGAAAATGCCTTGATCTTCCCATCCTCCTGAATTGGGACCCTTCATAGGGGAAGGGTCTTCATAGTGGCTTATTCACTCGTTATGTTTACTTTGTATTATATATGTATGCCCTTCTTTTCTCTATACATTTCTTCCTTCAGCATATCTCACATCTTGTCCCTTTACTCTTCACACCTTTTTTTATTCTCTGCATTTTCGTTTAATTTTGTTTCGGTAACTTTTTGACAACTGTATTTTCTTCACACATATTTGCACAATTTCAACTGGAATACATGACTATTGCTCTGTGCGCTCTGTAGAGCTATTGGATGACCATGTACTATGCACTGTAAGAAGCTTGTGCAGCTTCAACCACCAATTACAGCGATCTCAGTCATGGCCAGTTACAAACACCTGAAAAGGACTCACTTCAAAGTAAGCACTGAACAAGTGTAGTAGGACTCATGAAAAAAAATATAGAAACTCAGCATCCTGCAAATAGTGAACACTTTTAGGGAATGCAATATTAAGTAAAACATGTGAACTATAAATAGAAATTAAATAGCTGACATAGATTACCTAAAACGTTTTTGCATTCATTATTTATAAACCGATCAGTGTTTTTGTCATTATAACTAATAACATCGATAAAGGACCCCAGGGGACCCGTTTCAATGTCTGTTTTAAAGTATTACCGGCCCTCTTAAAGCCCTGACCTCACCTTAAAGTATTGTTATAATCCAGAGCACATGATATGTGACACAAGAGTGGCTAGCAGCTGCACTGAGCCATATGGCAAACGTTTTTTTCACATTTTAAGGCACTGTAGCTCTGTCCTGCCGAAGAATATAAGTGACAAAGTGAGCCCGAGATGTTTGAGCAAATCAGAATTAAGGCATGATACTTGATAAAGAATATCACTGACTGCAAACCTTGGAAAGTTGAACAAGAACATGTCCTTTATAGGCTGGCACTGTATAGACAAACTTTTGTGAAGGTGGAGGGATCCGCATTTGAAACTTGCTAAACATAGAGTGTTTTTCGTGGCCCAAATGCATTTTGCTATTTGGAGTCTTGTCAAGATTTCAAAATTATTTCAAATCATGCACGATTCTATAATTATTAACAATCGTCCAATACACACTTCCCTCTGTTCCACAGCAGCACTTTAAAGACGGTTTACATTGTGAGGCCTACAAATCACCTTCATGCTTCAAACCTTACCTCACTAAAGCATGAAGTTACTGCAGAAGCGCTAATATCCAGTAATCCTGAAGGGGGGAAGGCAGTGAGTTCCTGGAGTAAGGCGATCACTGCTGCTGAGGCTAACTGCTGATGACGCAATGCAAATATCTGGAGCCTCTTTTGAACCCTGGCCCTTTCACATTTCGTCACAGGGAGAGGTGGGATCTGTAAGTCTCGCTGATCACACCCTGCCCTGTAACGAGATGGAAACAGGCAGTGTGCATCTTCGCTGGTTGACAGACAGCTTCGGGAAGTACAGGACTTAAGCTTAACACGCCCGGGCTTTGTTTAATTAGCAGTAACCGACTGATTCAATATCTTTGCTATACCAACTAGATGCTTGGGTGACATGTTTTCTGCAATGTTCTGAAGAGGCCATAAGTCATAAGGCTTAAACAATTCTGCCTGTGTCTACCCAGTACCAATTCTAAACAAGAATAAATAACACAGAATGTAAATGTTGTTGTAAACCAATATAACAGTTATACCTGCATGCAATTTGTTTGTGCACCATATGAGCCTATAACATGTTGGACAAGGACTAGTGACGGCATACTTTTTAGTGATATAATTGTAATATTGTCTTTAAATGCAGTTGTTTGTACCAGATAAGTCAAAGTTAACATTAACTCAGTGCTGTTTCTCTCATACGTCACTCTTGGTCAAACCTGGAAACCAAAAATTCCATTCATGTTTTAAACTCATATGTGACAAACTCTTGTTCTGTACTATGCTCAACTTCCTTCTCTAATATCTCACTGTAAATGCACTGTTTCCCTGTAGATATTAGGCATTATCTGGGAAGAGTGTCTCATACTAGGACATCAGTCCTTTGAAGCTCAACATTTTGCTAACCAATTTAGAGAGGTGGGACATCAGTGATTTTGTGTGAGTGAAGTCTGTCCTGTCTCTGTGGTTGTGCCCCATCCCCCCACAGGGTTGCAAGCTTTGCAGTGTCAATAGGTCAGCTCGATATAAGCCTGGTATTCAAGCACCGATTTTACCAACCTGAGTCAAATGAAAATTGCCCCAAGTGCCCTTTACTTGCATCATGGCAATTGTTTTTTTGTTTCTCAGAAACAGGCACAAGCTTCAAGATTTGTTGTTGCTGAAAGATCCCCATTGCAAAGATAGACATTTCTAAGGATGGTGAGAGACTTGCCCGTAAGAAATTGGGTTATTGATTGAGGAAGGTGAAACCCTATTCAAGCCGCAATAAAAATTAATTCTAGGATGAAGCCATAAGCAAACCACAAATTATTCTCTGCTCAACCCTCTGTTAGTTTGACACAAAGTAATCAGGCTTAACCTAGAGGCAACGAGTAAAGTAGTCATGAAACACAAATCACTAACTGTGGATATCTGGTCATGCTGGACCAGAACAAAGTCACAAGCTCAGGCTGATTGCGATGGAGCATGGGCCGGCTGCAAGGATCCAGTTGGGCCCACTGTAAAAAAGTACCTTAAATCCTGGTGCCAGTTCTTTGATGTGGCGAGTCTGAGGTGCATGGTTCTGCATCATTGAGTATCCTGCTGATGAGGGCTTGTGATGTGAAATCTGATGAAGAGAAAGCATTGTGTTGTTGAGGTCATGTGTCAGAAGTTCAGAATAGTGGAAATCCTTTCAGCAGCACAGCAATCCTTCTTCCAGGCAGAACATCCACAGGTCCAGAAGTGTACTGAAAAGCCTGTATCTGAGGCCCAATATTTATACCCAGTTCTGTCTTTGAAGTGGGATACGCTTCTCGAGTTTCCCTTTTGTAATGCACAGGTGTCCAGCCTTTCTTGCCCTGGCTCCAGACTAACTACAGGGGGTATGCAGCCCTTTGTGGAGACAGGACATTGCATATTCAAGTATAAGTAGGGCAGGCACACATAAGCTCTTTATTGAATGTGGCTGTCTAGGAGGAATACACAAAGCTGCTTTGTCAACTACACCCAGTCATGTGACCCAGAGACAGACTGCAAGCACCAAATGGATAAGGCAGAGAAATGCCAAAAGTCAAGGAATCAACAACCCTCGGTGGATAAGGTTGAAGCCATCGCTTGGAGAAATGCCGAGGGTTGCATCAATTAACTGGTGGCCTTACGCTGGAATTCTAAAAGATCCACGGATATTAATACTTGGAACTGAATTACAAGGACTGTGGAGTACATAAAAGACACTTAGGATAGACGAGGAATAGAACAGTCTAACTCTTTTTGGAGCAAGATTGTGTTGGTCCTGAAGAGAACCCTGCTAACCGATAGGGTTTGAAACGCGTCGACCTTACGCATTGTGTAGCCAAACTGACCTATTTACAATTTAGTTGTTCAAAATGTATTTTGTGCTGATATAATTGTGTTGATTTCTTTCTGGAGATTGTTTTTGCTTATCTGATGATATATTGTTCAGCTTTTTTGGCTACATGCGTACTGCTCTCCTGTGGGTTGTGCCATTGTTGAACAATGACGATTGAATAAGGCGTGGCCCACTGGTGAATCTTTTGAGTGTGTGGAGCTGGTTATGTGTCAGGAATGAATGATGATTGAATGCAAGAGAAGTAGGTATGTTTGTGGTGTCTTTTATGAGAAGTTGTGTTATGTATGAAGAATTTAATTTTGCTTGTTTGACATCTTTGTTATGTATTTTCTATTTGCATTTGTACATATGTATTGAAAAATAAGTAAAAGCTTGAAAATAATAAAATTCTTGTGAAATTAAAGTTTCATGGCACCTTTGACAGATTAGCAATGGTACCGACAACTGCATAATTCACAAATAAGCTTCAGTACGGCATCTGTTTTGGTTTATTCTAACTTTCTAAAAGTGGCATTTTCAAAATTGTAATGAATAATCTGACTTTACCATAAGAGAGGTTTTTTATTACAATTCAAGACACCAAACATGAACTGAATATCTCTTCCCATTTGGAGATTACAGTTTACTAAATATAAAGGGTAATTGCAATGTATCCTATGGGAAAGATGGGTCTTGCAGTAGCGATAAATTAATTCAAGAATGTTTCACTACCAGTACATATAAAACTTAAAAGTATGGGTCCTACTTTTTAAATAGACTGTTCAGACTTGTATATATTAAAAAGGAAGTTTTGGGCTTGGCAAAACGTTATTTGACAGGTGGAAATGATAGTTTAAAACTGCACACAGGCTGCAGTTGCAAGCCTGAGGCATGACTGAAAGGGTTACCGAACTGGGTGGCACAGTCAGTGCTGCAGGCCCATTGGTAGCATTTAATTTGCTGGACTAGGGTACTTGTAGTGCCACTTTACTAGGGGCTTATACCTACTTTAAATATGCCAATTGGTTATGAGCCAATGTTACCATATTTTTAAAAGTTAACACATGAACTTTAGCACTGATTACCTGTTGTAAAGTGTGCACTGTCCTAAGCATGCAAAGACGAGATCAGCTAAAATGGAGGAGGAAGGCAAAATGTTTAAGGAAGACAACTTTAAGGGTGACAGGTCTAACAACCATGCTCAGCCTGGAATATGGAGGGGGGCAATGCAACACAGGGTACCAATATGTCCACCTGCCATACTTTAAATGAACCTCTTAGTTATTTAAGATCAAACAACATTGTACTTGCCACACTTATCAGTGTCATTGCATTCATTGCGGATTCTTCAGTCTTTGTAAAAAAGCACATTTTAATTATTATAATATATTTTTTTAAATGTTTTTTTTTACATTTTCGATATTAGAACTCAGTCAACCATCGTGAATTGTTTTTAAAAATGCATATACCCACTTGGCAGCTGCTTCTGTTAGTCTTTGAAGAGCTGATTTCTATACATGACACTGTTAAGGCGTGGAACGCACGGAGAGGTGCCAATACGGACATTTTGCTTTAAAATGATGGCATGGGGCGATAACAAGATATCTCGTCGGGGCTATTGCTTTGAACATTGCACATATTATAAAGCTGTATTGCATTCTTAGTGAAATTACGGACGAATGTTTGTTATTATGATTGATTAACTTAATATCTGCCCGACTGTAAAGCATTAACTGCCACGTGGCACTTTTAATCTATGCAAAGAGCTGGGAGGTGGCTCTGCTGGGCTTCAAAGTGCTGACTGCAAAATATCCAATCAGGGTTTGGGTTCAGCACAGTGCACTTTTATTCTATATGAAGTGGGAGTGCTCGCTCAGTGAAACTTCACTTGAATCCTTAGTAACACGGTCGGTTCACTTATATTTGTTATAAGGAAATTTATTACGACTGGCATTCTTTATTTATATGTGCTTTAATGAATTGTACTGGATAGTCTTTTTCAGCATTGAACATTTTTCTTATGTATTGTAACGACATTGTGAAGATTTAATTAATCATACAAATACACTTATCAGAAATCATTGAGGCTATGACTTAAACAAAATGAGCTATCATCAGAGCCCTATTGCATGGCTGATATGACCCTGAGAAAAAACAGAAGTTTACGACATTTTCCCATACAAAGGTGAGAAGGTATAAGAGGGTCTGACATACTCTAAACTTATCACAGTGTTTCCAGTAAATGTATAATTAAAGTTAAATATCCATTGAAGATGTTAGGCACCTGCATTCCTCTTATCATCATACATTTGAAAGTCTACATAAATAATAACTGTCTTCTGTGCACTGCCGCCATTAAATATCTTTTTATGCAGACGGAATTTCCATGCTCTTTAATCATCTTAAGTTTTCTGTACTGTACTTTACTGGATACACCATCAGATTCGTTACCATGTCCTCTGCGGGGAAATGAAGTGACATTGGTTTTCACCAGTGGAAAAAAATGAATTAAGCTAGAACTATCAATGTCTCAGGGCAGTTTGCCAAGATTTATCACATCATTCTCAAATGACTACAATTCGTTTGATGACAGATTAAATCAACTCCTTACTGAATTAAATACAATTTAACACATGGTAAACTATGTGGGAAATATTGTTTGTGGGACACACACCATTTGAAGGGGCTTTGCAAAACCAGTATACCCTGATACTTTAACAAAAAGAACTATTGATGGACAGAATGCAGAACTGTGGGTCCCTTGCTCACTGTGCCACTGGTTTCAAGCTAGCCTGGCGGAAGAAGGGTGACATACCCTGAAACCGGTCCCAGGATGCTTGTTTCCGGTCCAGTGAGGGCCTGGTCTGGCAGTTCAGTCTGGACTGTTCCCATGAGGCACAGGGTCAAGACTGATTTGCATACGGCTGGGTCCAAACTGGTGTGGCGTAGTTGGCAAAAGAACGATTGATTTAACCCAGATCTTTTGACTGGGGAGAATGTTTGAATTGCCAGCATTCCGTCCATCATTTGTTTGCTGTGTCACTTTTCGCCCTAAGTGGGATGGGTATGCCCAGACGTGGGTCCCTTGCTCACTGTGCCACCACTGGATTCAAGCTAGCCTGGCTGAAGAAGGGTGACATACCCTGAAACCGGGCCCAGGAGGCATGTTTCCGGTCCAGGTAGGACCTGGCCGGGCAGTTTACTCTGGACTGTTCCCATGAGGCACCGGGTCAAGACTGATTTGCATATGGCTTGGTATCAAACTGGGGTGGGGTAATGGGCAAAGGAACGATGAATTTAACCCAGATCTTTTGACTGGGGGAGAATGTTTGCATTGTCAGCATTGCGCCCATCATTTGTTTTCTGTGACACTTTTTGCTCTAAGTGGGATAGGTATGCCCAGACGTGGTCCCTTACTCACTGTGCCACTGGATTCAAGCTAGCCTGGCTGAAGAAGGGGGATATACCATAAAACCGGTCCCAGGATGCGCTTGTTTCTGGTCCAGGGAGGACCTGGCCTGGTAGTTCGGTCTGGACTGTTCACATGAGGCACAGTCTCAAGACTGATTTGCATATGGCTGGGTCCAAACTGGGGTGGCGTATTGGCCAAAAGAACGATGGATTTAACCCAGGTCTTTTGACTGGAGGAGAATGTTTGCATAGTCAGCATTCCGTCCATCATTTGTTTGCTGTGTACCCTGATACTTTATACATGGCAGGAATTCTTCTCAGATTGGCAAAACCATGCGTGCCTTTTTTTATTATTTATTTTAGAGTTTTAGATATCGCAAACCAAGCACGAGAAATCGGTTATCAAAGTGCTTTACATGAGCACGGGTTTTGTTACAGATGGACACATTGATTTTTTTGTTAGGCACGGGGCGATTAAGTGATTTGCCCAGAATCACAGGATGTTGAGTATCCTTGGTTCCCCAGATTCGAGGTCGACCACTATAGCCATAAGGCTACATTCTCTACCCATCCTCTGCCTTGGTCTTTATGTAATAATGAGACAGTGGTTGGATGGGTGTGTGACTGATTACATGGACAGGTATAAAGTGTCCATGAAGAGATGGATGAATGACTAAATAAGTAAGTGTATCGATGGACAGAGAAATCAATGTGTGCCTGAGTTGATTAATGAGTGAATTTATGGAGGAATGGGGTCAGGTTGCATTGGTCTTACAGGCTGAGGTCTCATACAGCACTAGTACAAGTGTTATGAAAATGCGATGAGTTGCAATTAGTATTAGAGTACCCAAGGTCAGGGCACCATTCCCCTAAGAACGGCAACAATATCTATGAGGAATTACCAATACCAGACCAGCTCAGTGAGGGGTAGGATCAAGGCCGTCCCGTGTCTCATGGAACTGACACTACACTCTAGTGTCTACACCTGCCGGTACTGATGACGTGCGTCGGTGACCCTAATTGTTTTTTTTTTAGATCTACAGGTACCACTTTTTAGGGTGCTGTAAGGGTGGTCATTACCACTTCACCAAGCTGTTGACCACTACCAAAAAGTGTGGGTAGATCCTATCTGGTCCTGAAGAATTGCCATCTAATTGATAAAAGGGCAAGAAACATGTTGACCCATGTCACAAGCGTATAACCTCACATCATTAGAGTGAAGATACGCGTCTATTTTATTTTTAATTAGGATGGTGGCCATGTTTCATAAAAATTATTTTGAGTGGACCTCCATTCCCTATTTTAATCCACATCCCTACACATCACTATCACCTCCACTGATCTAGGGCCCTCACACGCACTTCATCCTCCAGCATAAGGAATAAAGATCTCCCCCAAGAAGGCCCCATCTTGGATGCCGATTGGGTATTGCAGAGCAGACCTGATGATGAGGCAAGCCACCTAGCTGCCTGGGGTGTGAGGGTCTTTTTCCGAAAGGAGGAACTTCTTCTCCTGATCTCCTAACTCCACACCACTATATAGAGTCCCTGATCATACACATCTACCTGCTTGACACATTAGGAACTGCATACCATTTTTGTAGAGATTACCAATATTGTCCCAGAAATCACCAAGGTTTAGGTGTGCATTAGTGAGTGATCTAGAGTACCTGCGAAATGACTCTATATGCTACCATTGTCCCAGCCGAAGTATTAAGCATTCCTGTGCACCATTATGTAAGGAATACCCACTATACGCCCGGAATTACATTCACATTTAAAAATAACTCTCATTGGACTGATATTTGAAGTGTAACCAACAGTCTGTGAGGCCTTTTCCTTGTTTTTCATAAGTTGAAGCTTCTTGTCACAAGAGTTCTAATCATTCATTTTTCCAAGCAGCCCCGAGTGTGTACTGTTCAAAAAGCAGCCACATGTGAACTCATGATGGGCGGATCAGACAGTCCAGATATTTCCTACACTCACAAATAAAGTATTTCAAATATAAAAATAGACAGAGGAAAAACCATGAGCTATTTCATTTCTCAATGGTGCTCATTGCTTGAACTGTTTTGAGAATAGATCACAATGTTTAATTATATCTGTGCTTCATTTCTAGACGATGTTCTTTTTCAAATCACCACTGCAAGACACATAACTCAGCACAATACACATGTGGACTAATGCTACATGTGAAAGACAGTTCAAAAAGGCGAAGGCCAAAGGGATTACACCTTTTCTTATGTATTGATGACAAGGAGTCTACAGACAACAGCTGTTTGTAACCAGACTTCAACAAATGCCAGTTCAACTGTTCAGTTGTGTTTTACACAGTATGACGTAAGGCAAAAATATAGTGCAGCAATAATATAAACTTACAATTAAAATGACGTGCTCCTGAAATCTATTAAATAGGGCTCATTAATATTAGTGCACAGATCTGACACCCAAAGTCACATACTTTTCAATTTTTTTTAATTCTGCATTTATAAATAAAAAGAAATCAGACAATATGTCCTTCAATAATAGAAAAAACGCAAATAACAACCCGGTTCTCCCCAACTTATGCTCCCGTTCCCGCAGCAGACCATTCGCATGGTAAACAACAATTACACATCAGTAATTAATCCACCCATGAGAGGATGCAATTTTTCCAGGCCAACAGTGAGGTCTTAGCCTCATGCAGGAGAAGTTAAATGTGTATTGCCACAGGTAGAGATGCTTGTTGTAAAGAGAATGTCCAAGTATTTAATAGAGTTCTTGATCCAATGAAAATGCCTTGTCCTGGATAAGGTGTCCCATAAGCGGTTTCCTCCCACCAAAATTAATATTTCAGATTTAGTCATATTTATCTGGCAGCCAACGAATGCTTGAAATTCATCAAGGAGGGGAAGTCTTGACGTGAGTGCGGGGGCTGGATATTGTCTACATAAATCTGACACCTTATAGGTATCTGAACAGAACAAAATGCAGTGAATCTGCATGTCATTTCTAATTTTCTGCAGGTGGGGCTCCAAGAAAGGTTCAAACAAGACTAAAGATAAGGGGCAGGCCTATTCTGTGAAAAAAGACGGGGACTGATGATTGATAATGACTTAAAACTTTGCTCTGAGACGGCAATATAATGCACAGATCCATCCTAGGATCCTATCACCCAGGACAAATTTCTTGAGGACATCAACCAACATAACCAAATCTATCCTGTCAAATGCTTTTCAGCATCAAGTGACAAGAGGACTGGCTATAATATTAAGGTAAACGGCAAGCTTAGTCTTGAAAACAGGAACGGGTGGGAGCACACTGCTTCACCTCCAGGCACAGTTCGCCCCTTAGCATTATGGTACATGCAGTTCTTAATACATGCTTACTTGAGATTTTACTGGAGTGTTCAACCAAAGTTGGTGCAGGTTAGTGTTGTACATCTATAGACACGTGTTTCTGGATTTCATCCGTCATCAGTAGAGATAAAAACACATTTTATATGAGGTTGCTGAGCAGGCTGCCACAATCCTTACAGGTCTTAGTACCTCGCACAGGTGCATCTCCACAAGCTCGTCAGCTCAATGGCTCAAGGGAGCCTTTTCAAAACAGGAAGGGGTGGGAGCACATTGCTTCACCTCCCAGCACAATTCGCCCCTTAGCATTATGGTATATGCAGTTCTTAATACCAGCTTATTTGAGATTTTACTGGAGTGTTCCACCAAAGTTGGTACAGCTTAGTGCTGTATATCTCTAGACACGTGTTTCTGGATTTTATCCATCATCAGTAGAGATAAAAACACATTTTATATGGGGTTGCTGAGGAGGCTGCCACAATCCTTACAGGTCTTAGTACCTCTCACCCGCGCAAAGGTGCATCTCCACAAACTCATCAGTTCAATAGCTCAAGAGTGCCTTTTCAAAACAGGAAGGGACTGGTGGCCCCATTAAGTTTAAAGCCTCCTTGGTAAGTATTTATTAGATCTGGCATCAGTTTGTTCAAATGGGTAGCTAGGGCTTTAGAGAACATTTTAATATCAAGGATGAGTAATGAAATTCACTGATAGGATGGGCAATGGTCCAGATCTTTGCCTGGCTTGGGGTCCAATGCAATAAACCCTTCGATCATGCATTCTATTGCTCCCTTCTCTGCCGTGAAGGCTATGGAGAGAGTATCTTGGCTAGGAAGGAGCAAAGGGACAAAGCTCTTGAAGGAGGGTCGGGTAAACCAATGGGGCCTGGAGCTTTAAAAGGTTTGAGCTAATTGATGGCTGCCAAAACCTCAGCAGCCGAGATGGATTTATTTATCCCTGCAGTGATCTGCCGAGAGTCGAAGTAGGGTAACAGGGCTCAGGAACCCATTGCGGGGTTATGAGACAGTTTTAAATTACCCTAAAAAAGGACACTTTGACAGTGCATATCTGCTTGCTCTCTGGTTGAGATTGGACCTTAGTTAATTAATGGTTACATAGCTGTGGATGGGGAAGACTATTCAGAGGAATGTGACTAACCCAATCAAAATATTTTTGCAATACAAATATTATTATGATGTGAAATGACACATGAATACATAGGGTCCTACAAAGAGTGTACTATGCAACACCATAACTATAAAACAGTTGCACAAATTACTGTACAAAATATGCATTCCTCAATATGCATTTTGAACTAAATAAAGCAACACAACTGTACACCGAAAGTATACTATCAAAAAATTCACTTCCATAGAAAGGTATTCAGGGAGTGTCATAGACATTTAATACTACTCTGTGTGGTGGTCATCATTTCTGATGTTTCAAATGAATATGTATTCGTTTTAAGACAGTTGGAATTTGATTTATGCACACGATTAAAGTCTATAATAATGCCACAAAACCCTTTTGTTTCCATGCAGTTAATCTGGTATGTCTGTTCACTTTTGCAAGGCGGAAAGGGTGAGCATTTGAACTTTACTTTTTAAAATGGCATCTAGATGAAAATGGAGCTGTAAGAAATCGTTGTTATTGAGTGAGGAGGTGGAAGCTCCACTCAGGCAACAACCACAATCCTTGTCACGGTGAACCACAAAAGTCACCAGATTAACCTCTGCTTAACCCTCTGGTAGTTTGGCACAAAAGCAGTCAGGCATACCTTTGAGGCAATGTGTAAAGAATTTATGCAGCGTACAAACAGGTATAAAGTGCAAACACAATAAAATAATTTTTTTTAAAAAAAGAGTACATTTTCATAAATAAAATGAAACCAAAACAGAAAAAAAATTAAATTAGTATAACCGGAGATATTTTTATTTATTTATTTATTTTAAAGTTTTTATATAGCGCTGGCTAGACCCAGAGGTATCAGAGCGTTTTACATGAGCATCAGATCGTAGTTACAGGTTACATCGTTACAAAGGTTACACAGTTATTAGAGCATGGCAACATAGTTACTTGTAAGGCCAAGATAAACAATAAGCACCAATACGAAAGGGGACAAGCAAGCAAGGGGAAAGATTCAGGGGAGGGGGGAAGGAGCTGGGGAAGTAGATAGGTAATTAAGGCGAAAAAGAGGAGGGGAGGGTGAAGGACATCGCAAGGAAAGAGGAGGGGAAGGGAGACGGGGACACAAACCGGTAGACGAGTCAAAGCAACGCCCAAAGTCCAGTAAGCTGTGATCCCAGGTGAAGTGGTATCACTTCCCTATCTCTGTTGCAGGAGGCTCCCTTTATGCAGTGGACTCTCTCAGAGGGGTCTCTGAGACTCCAGGCCTACATACTGGATCCTTCCCTAAAAAGGGGAGAGGGAGTGCTTTGGCAAGGGGTGCCATACCATACCTCGGGTGTGAGTGGCTCCCCTGGAGCAGTGGACTCTCTCAGCGGGTACGCTGAGACTCCAGAGTATAAATATTGGATGTTTCCCCAACAAGGGGAGAAGGAGTGCTTAGTCAAATGACACAAAGGACAGGGGACTAGGCAGACTAGCAGGTGAGGTGAGAGATTCAGGGGAGAGAGGATAGGAGATAGGAGCTAGGGAGGTAGACAGAAGGAAAAAGAGTACTAAATGGGAACACGTTTAATTAATGAGTTATTATATAGCGCTGGCTAGACCCGATGGAATCAGAGTGCTTTACATGAGGGACAGTAATGTTGCAAATTACATCAGTTAAAAGTATCATTTTGCAACGCAACTGAAATGGTTGCCACAACCGGCTCGCACCAACGTCCCAGCCACAACGAGCTTTCGCTGGCCCGTACTGACTCGGTCGCCTGGAACTGTTAAACTCTGTTGTTTTCAACATCGAGGTAGCCGAGACGGAGCTACTCTTACGAACTGTGTTTGAAGTATTTTTACAAATTTAAAGATATCTTGCAAAGTATATATTTTTAAAGTACTGTATGTTGGATATTTATTGTTTCGGTCTTGTTTTGAATATATAAAAATATTGGATGTTTTTCTAAAAACTGGTGTTGTGTCCTTTCTTAGTGTTTTCACTGTATTACAGTTGGTTATCTGCAAATGCTTTACACTGCTACTAGGATAGGCCTGACTGCTCGTGCCAAGCTACCAAAGGGGTGAGCAGAGATTATTTTAGGAGTGTAACTCCCATACATGATAAGGACGAAGGGTCTGTACTTGGACAAAGGTGCAAACACTTACCAACCTCAGATGCCCATTTCTAACAATGGGAGGGATAGGTCATACAGTGCAAAAATGACTTTAGGAGTTTTTCCATATCAGGACATGTAAATCTTAAACCCACATTTCCTGCTTCCTAAATACAAGGCATCTTGCCTTGTGAGCCCTTAGGGCCTACTTTAGAGGTGAATCATATGTATTAAAAAGTAAGCTTAAAAATGTACAACAGGCTACAGTGGCAGACCGGCAATACATTTAAAAAAACTACTTTAGTGGATGGCACAATGAGTGCTACTAGCCCACTAGTCCCATTTAATTTACAGGCCCTGTGCAGCATGTAGTACCATATATTAAGGACCTACATGTACGTTATATTTGCCAAGTTTACCTTTTTTTAGCGAGCGAGCGGAAGCACTTTATCATTGGTTAGCTAGGGTAAAGTGCAGAGAGTATGTTTGATGCCAATAAAAACGAATTCAGAAAACAGTGACTGGTGAAGGGGAAATGTTTGGGGGTCACCCTGCAGAGAGGTCATGCCCAGCAGGTTTAACCTAAATATAAAGCTGGAAGTCAAACTACTGGTTAATCAGTCGCTTTGTGAGGCCTGTGTCCCGCCTTTATGGAAGCAGGCTCTTATACTGCCTCTTCTTAAGAAGCCGACCCTGGACCCGTTGCTTCCTGCCAATTACTGGCCGATCTCGCTCTTGCCTAGTTTGGCTAAAGTGTGCGAGAAGGCAGTTACATCCCAGCTTACCAATTATGTTGAAACAGCAGGCCTGCTGCACCCTGCGCAATAAGGGTTTCGTGCTTCTTTCAGTACGGAGTCAGCATTGCTGGAGGTGGTGGAGGCTATACGTGACTGCCTGGATGCGGTGGGGAGAGCAGCCTTGGTTATGCTGGATCTCTCGGCGGCATTCGATACGGTGCCCCACTCCCTCCTTCTAGCTCGCCTAACAGAAATCGGCATTGTGGGTTCAGCATGGAGCTGGGTTAGATCCTTCTTGGAGGATAGATCACAGCAAGTATGGCTGCACCCCTGTGCCTCGGCGCCGGCGCCTCTGTCCACTGGTGTTCCGCAGGGGTCCTCACTTAGCCCCCTATTGTTTAACATCTATGTGAGTCCGCTGGTTTATCTGGCGGAGTCCTTGGGGGCTAAGGTGATGGCCTATGCGGATGATACGCAGCTTTTGTTCTCCTGGAAACGGGGTGATGTCTCGGGCAGTGCGGCGCAGCACTGTCTTTCTTCTGTGTTTTGTTGGTTGGCAAGTGCACAGTTGAAGTGTAATGAAGAAAAATCGGAGGTACTCCTGTTCGGCTCGTTTCCAGTGGATTTTAGAACCAGGTTGTGGCTGCCTGACTATCCGCGCCTTATGTCAGAGAAGGGCCTTGCCAAGAATCTGGGGGTTTGGTTCGAGGAAAATTTAAATTTTGCAACCCAGGTGAAGAAGTTAACAGGGACATGTTTTGGCACCCTGAAAATTCTGAGGAAGTTTCTTCCCCTCTTGCCTGCTGGTGCCAAAGAGACGGTTGTCCGGGCTCTGATCTTGTCCCGCCTGGACTATAATAACGCCCTCCTGGTGAGATGTCCGGGTTACTTGACAAAGAAACTGCAGGTAGTCCAGAATGCGGCAGCCAGATTACTTCTGGGATTATCTTCAAGACAGAGTGTCCGCATCCACCTACGTCCCCTGCACTGGCTCCCAGTTGAGTCCCGGCTCAAATTTAAAATGCTGTCCATCGGGCCCTGCATGGGTTGGGCCCGATCTACCTGCAGAATCGCTTTGTCTTCTACAAACCGGCTAGACAATTGCGATCCTCTGATCAGTTTTTTTGATGAGAGTGTGGTAGGCTTTCTGGAACTAGCGCCGGGATACTTTGAGTAGCTGTGCGCTCTACAAATTCAATATAACATAACATAACATAACATAACAAAATCTATGTGATATTTAGGGTTCTGCACTGGTTCCTTATGGAGCCATTGTATGCATGCGGTCATTAACTCCTGTTGAAACTGTTGAAATATCACAACTGTGGAAAAACATCTTCTTCTCCAATAACCTTATTACAGAGCTTGGAAGCAGGTGTTCCATTGAGTTCTTCTGCCTCACCATGGCATTGTGGTACCTGAGGTCAGAGGTTAAATACTGTCACTAACATAGGTGTACAAAGATTTGAACGTTTTGCTGGATATAAATCCCCGTCCAGTCCCATTTCTCCATAGATCCCCGAGATGTAAGGAAATATAATGGGACACTGTAGCCCCTCCATTGGCACTTTCTCTCGTTTATTCGATTGTTAAACAATGTGAGTCATTGCCGGTTCTGCTCCTGTGAAGGAATGGACATCCCTATCATCAGTATTCGATAGTTCATGAGTAAAAAATATCAGAAGAAAGGTTGGTGTGTTGTTAGAGCGAGCCTGGTCTCTTAATGTGTCTATCCAAAGTTTCCTTATTGATCTCTTAGGCAGATCTCGCAGTAATGTCTCTGCTTAACTAAAAATGTATGTGAAAAAGACCATAGAGCCTAATAGGATTATATACTACCCTCTTGCATCACTTTTTATGTGATAAAAAGTGGTGCACCGGCGGCTTCAGGGGCTTGTATGTAAGCCCCTAAATCGGTGAGCGAGGGGTTAACTAATCTTTTTTTGTACCTCCTTCCACAATTAAAAAAAAGGAAGCACATGAAAGTCATATTCTAAGAGTTTTGAAAAAGTTCTTACACATTTTCACCTCAAATACCACATACATTTAGCAAGGCTTGTATGTGATTTCTCTAAAGAAATTGTAAACAACTTAGTAAATTTGCTTGTACAACTTTCATTTACTCACACACATTCATTGCTGGCAATATCAGTACTTGTCAGAAAACAAGCTTTTGGAATTTAACGTTCAAATGAGAAACTGTGATAAATCCTGAGCTTTAGTAAGTGCAAAGGATTGTCAGTTTTTCTGTCAAAGATGAGTCTAATTTTAAAACAATATGGGGCATATTCTCAAGGACTTATCGCTGAGTTAGCAGCACTTTATCACAGCCAAAGTGGCGATAGATTTATCACCCTATTCACAAGCTGGTGCTAACAGCCGACATCACTAGTTTTCCTGCGATAGCAGGGGCAAAAACCATTGCCACTGGCAACTAACGCTAATGAGATGTAGAGTAGGCGTTCCCTTGCAAAAAGCCACGAAAACGCCACTTTATAACATTCTTAACGACCAGCCAGATCAGCGATAAGATCACAGAACATGCGATAAGGCGCGTTAGCAGCAGGGAATTAACACCTGCTCATTCCTGGTATTAAGTCGGACAATAACCTGCACGAAAAACGGGAGCACAGCCCACAGCCACACCAGAAAAACAACAGATGCCATGGAGCTACTGATCATGCAGCTTGGAGCCCTACAAGGGCCACAACACCCAACCCGGACCCAACCCCGGGCACCCCCTACCCCCGGAGAAAGATATTTTACATCAACTGTACAAAATCATGAACAAAACAATTGCCTGATGTCACACAATTACAACAATTAACCAACATGTGTGGTCAGAAAAAGGAGAAGCATTCACCTTTGAATTTCCAAACAAATTATTTTATTCAAATTAAACGCAAAACAACTATTTGAAAACGTCATGGCGGGCCTTTTCTGGACAATCTGTAAGTCACAGCCTGCAAGACAAAATTGAAGATAAGAAGTGTGTCATGCGCTCATCAAAGGACAGAGAGGGTGGGAGAGAGGAAGAGAGAGGGAGAGAGAGAGAGGGAGAGAGAGAGAGAGAAAGAGAGAGAGGGAGAGAGGAAGAGAGAGGGAGAGAGAGAGAGGGAGAGAGAGAAAGAGAGAAAGAGAGAGAGGGAGAGAGAGACAGTGAAAGGAAAAGTGCGAGAGGGAAAGAGAATGCAGACACTGTGGACCCAGGCCTCACTGCTCACCTGCTGCCACTGGTGTGTCTCAAACCATGTTCCTGTATACACTGCAGTCCACCAGGTCCCTTATCTGAAACAGAGTCCAGATTTATGAATGGCAGAGTTTATATAATTGCACAAGCCATCAGCGCTTGTCTGCCCCTGCACACACAGGCTGCTGCAACCCAGCCCCTCCTGCCACCCAGTGGGGGTTGCCCGGCCCTAGGCACCCTGGACTCACTGCTCACCTTCCACCACCGGCGTGTCTCCAAGAGGGCCCACCACATGCCAGTGCACGCTCCAAGCCCGGGGCCGACAACCTTGTCAGCCTCCACATCATGCAGCCCCGCACCGCATGCCACCAGGTCACACATGTGATTCTGGGTCTTGATTTCACAATGGCAGAGATCATAACAGAGCACACGGCATCATCGCCACTGCCAGTGCCACTGACTCTGTGAACCGCTAGGCAACGCCATGTGGTGGTAGGCCCAAGCTGCCCACTGGCTCAGGCCTACACTGCGGTCCAGCAGGGCTCACAATAATCCATACTAGTCCTGACTGCCAAGACAGAGCATCATCGCAGGCTGCACACCTGCTCAGCACTTAAGGTGCCCCTACCTCAGTGCACCGAAAGTCACTGTCCCATGGCAGTATGCCCGTGCCGGCTGCAGTGTATGCGGTGCCACCAACTCTGTGCAATGTGTCCTTTATGATTGACTCTCATGATATGCCAGATGGATGCAGCCGCGTCACCTCCAGCTGAGGAGAACCGGCAGTGGGGAAGAACATAGCGTCATCGTCCCCCCTTTATACGTAAGCTGAGTGGGCTGGGCCAGCATACACCATGCCAGCATAGGGGTGTGAATAATTATCACTAGGCTCTGGGCATGGTTCATTTCTGGGCTGGACAGGAAACCAACTGATGTGTTTGTCTGTGTCGCAGTGTCGGCGCCACATGGCCAGCAATCCACAATGTTGCAATGTTGCATGCAGTCAGAGGGCGGACGCGCGCAAAGGGATTGTACAAGGAGCGCAAGACCACTTGGGCTCTTGGCTCATACATGCCAACTGTTGTGTGTGTATCGCTATTGGTGCATCATAAGTCTAAGGCCTAGCCTCAATTGCAGCATGAAATCCACATCACATTTCCAGAATGAAAGTAATAGTCAGACTAACATTAAAGATGAAAGCTCTTTTGTCTCAATACATACGGCGGAAGGACATCTGCACCTCCAACCTTGGCCTTGCATGCAGCAGGCACCCCTTGAGACAGATACCATAGCAAATGATGACAACTCCCAGAGTACGCACAGCTCTAATGAAAGACCAACGTATCCAAACCCCACACACAGAAGTCCTTGCTCGAGGTACTCTTGCATGGAATGCCCTTGACACTTACATACACAACAACCCATACGTCCAAACGTTGCACCGAAATACAACTCATTGCTCCGAGCTGTGGCATATCATGTCTCGGTCACACATATGCATTGCTTTCATTTCCCAGGGTGTGCCTTTTGGTGCAATCAATCTCCTTACATTCATCCATACTTTCATACTTGATCGATTATGGACATGACACATCTGTGTGAATTTGAATGATTTATTCACATTCGGTGGAGTGTCGGAGCTGGAGCAGTACAAGGCCAGCTTGTACATCCCAGTCATCAGAATGTATGTCCTGTATTACAACATCTGCCAAGGAGACGGGAAACACCTATGGTATTTTGATGACCTCCGTCGGACCATGAATTTCGAATGCCACTTTATTCAAAACGATGCCATCTCCAACAGGTAAAGCCAAAATGTTTATGAGTGCTTGACCACGTTTCATGATATGGGACAGTGTGTGAGGAGCCAGAACACCATCGACCAATTTTACAGCAGAGCGTTCTGGTAAATAATGACCATTGATGAGCAAGAACAACATCACAAATCCAATTGACATAAAAAGGAAAATCAGGAGAAGCGCCTACCAGATGCAGGTCTAGGGTGGAATCAGATAGGTTTCTTTGAACCAAGAGAAAAAATACTCGTCTTTGATGGTAGAGATGTCACTGAAGAAGACGAAGAATATTCTTATGAGTAACTCGTACAGGCCTCAAAATAACCGCTTGTACCCACTTTCAACAACTTGGTCATTGCAGCATGTTGTAAATGACTGTCCGGTACCTCAATATTGAATTTATCAGCAGGATAAGTATACTCAATATCTGGGTTGTAAGGTACCGTGGATAAAGGCACAGCAGGCAAATGACAAGCTAGACTTTCCATCTCACCATCAATGACACATGGATTAGGAAAATATACAGACTTCACCAGATTCAAAGGAAGAGTGTTGCAGGAAACACTTGGTGTCACACTATTCAGAATCGGACAGATGATATAGCTTGACATTGTCAATTGTAATGTATTGATTGTCTTTGTGCTTTGTGACCAGGTAAAAGGTGGCAGTATCACTGTGCGAGTACCCTTCAATCGAAGAACTGGGACCAGTGCACAATAAGTGGGACCAGATTCTTTTTTGTTCTCCTGCTTTTCTCTTACCAGATCGCCAATCTTAGGAAGCCAGTGGCAACAGGGGTCAGAATTGCCCCTTGGCAGTGGAAGAGGGCATATGTTCAGTAGCATAGATGTCACAGGTCTATTGAAGGTCCTGTAACATAGTAGAATGGTTATCAATTTCAAATGTGGCAGCCACCGCCACCACATGTTGACCATCAACGTCAGGCACATACATTTTGATGCCAAAGAGCATTTCGTATGGGGTCTGCCCACCCCGAGATCTTCGTGGAATATTATTAGGTGCACGTTGAACCCTGTACAAATGGGCAAGCCTGTTCCTGCCAGCACCTAAGATTCTAGCTGTCAAAGATTGCTTCATGTCATGGTTCATTTGCTCCATTATAGATTTGCCCTCAGGCCTTTATGGAGATAAAAACTGCGCCACCACCCCCCAAATACTTCATTGCATCTTTGTATGCCTTAGAGACCTTGATCAGAATGGAAGGTGCCACAGACAAAAGTCCAGACAAAGACATGCACATCTCTAATGACAATTCAAGCATCAGCACTGTGTTGTGGCCATAACCAGAGGAACCTAATGCACGAATCAACTGCAAAAGAAATATATTTATATGAAGTATCTGAAGTCAAAGGACTGAAGTGATTAAGATATATACAGCCGAATGGCTGAATAAATATTTATATAGCTGTGTTTGCGGTGGACGTGAAACTGTAGACGGTTTAATTTGTTGACAAATATAACAAGAAAACATATAATTATGAGTTTTCTTATACAAACCACACTACCAAAAATGTTGTTGTAAAATAGACACTGTTTCAAACACTCCAGCATATGCAGAAGCCATGCCTTCATGTGCTGCGGAGATCGATGGAAGTCTCCAGTCCATGTTGGGAGTCAGCTGATCCCCAACTGATGGAATTGAAGCATAATGAACTTGTTTGGGAGATAAATGATTTGAATATTTAGAAGGGAAGCCCTGTGGAGAAACAGTTCCATACTTCATAGCAGCTATAGCTGCCAGGATCTCGTTTTCTATCTTCGTCATGGACCTTGTAACTGCTGCAACGGAACACAAGGCTACTGCAGATTTGGCTACTACATCAGCCAAACTATTACAAACTGAATGTGCTCCCTCACGCTGATGGCCAAGAGTATTAATAACTTGTGTGAGTGCCGAAGGTTTTTTTAAGCTCCCCCACTCGAACTCAGAGCATTTTATGCTTCATGTTGCGGCCCTTAAAATCTTGATAATCATTTTGAGACCAAAGGAATACGTTGTCATTGAAAGACTGGCCACAGTAGTAAGAATTGCACACAATAAGAATATTCACATTAGGATCTGCAAATTCAAGAGCTAGAATAGAGCACAAAGCGCCACCACTTGCGCCGTACAGTCCTCAAGTGCCTGTGTATGCACTATAGAAGACTTACATTCACCATTTACAATTGAACCAGCAACAATAGCACAACCTGCGAAATAAGCATGTTTGGACCCGATGGCTGGTTGAGCTGAGCCGTCGCTTTAAATGATACATTTGTACTCATCCAAAGGAAGCAAGGGCAACAGAGGAGGATACATATGTTCATACTGTAAAAACTCCTGTGTCTCAAGAGCAGGATCAAAGATAAACGTGACATCAGCCGATGCCAAAGAAGTTGCCCATTGGATTCAATGTGGATGTAAAATTTTAGAGTTTTGGTAAACTTGCCTTACTCACTGCTTCTAAATCAGGGATAGGCAAAACCATCAGAATGTGAATTTCCGCTGCTGTGTACACATGTGATTTGTATGCAATAGGTACTGTGTCCCCTTCATTGAACGTTAGGCATGTGAAACCCACCGTCCCTGGCACAATATGTATAACCTGGTTTGTAGAATTGTCACATGTCAAGAAGAAGTTAGTCTATGGCACATCAGACTGCAAATATTGTAGAATACTTGTATGTTCCGGTAACCAGCAGGCAGAAGTAAATGTAGGTTGTATCAATGCATAAAGCGGTTTGATATGCTGGGCGTAATCGGGAATGTATGTCCTCCCGAAATTTAAAAATCCCAGCAAAGACTGAATCTTTATCAGTGTAGAAGGATGTTGCAATTGTGCACAATTCTCTAGGAAGTGGGGGGCCAATGCCCTACCTTCATTTTTGAGCTTGTCGCACAAAAAGAGCACCGCCAAGCAAGCGATATGCGATTTTGCAAAATTAAATTTGTATCCATAGTCGGCGAAGGATAATATAATTCTGTCAACTCGTACCAGATTTGGCATCACCTTGTCATCTGTCAGATAAATATCATCAATGTACGAGAACGCATCAGGGTCTATACTGGGTAATAAAGACACAACACATGCAGCAAAAGTCCCAGCTGTTCTTATACCCCATAGGCAAGCATGTACATTTTTTCTGATGGAGGTAAATGCTGTCAAGTCACAGCTCTCAGGAGCCAAGCTTTGACTATAGAAACCGTTGGATATATCCAGTGTTGTCGTATGTTTTTTACGTACCATGCTGTTCACTAGCGCAGAGCTGTGGATGTTCTGTACCGTAAATGTATGACAATGACTATTCAAATTTCGATGATCTAATACAAAGCAATATGAACCGCCAGGTTTCCATACTGGAAAAAGAGGATTATTCATTGGAGTTATAAAGGATTCAATTACCCCTTGATAGTCCAATTGAGTCAGAATGTCACAAACAGGAGCCTTAGCTCTCTGTCTGATTGGATATTGCAGTTGTGACTGCGGCATAGACCTTAATGGAATATTGTGTGCCGGTGAATCTTTATCCCAGCCCACTTGAGCACGGTATACTGCCGGGGAAAGGGCCAAAGCCCACTCTGCTGCGAAAGCCTTTGCATGCTCCTCTGGGACATACGGTGAAAAACTCAGAAGTATCACGTCCTCCCCTCTAGAAGCAGCTAAAACAAATGGTGGAGGCCAATCCACCTCCATCAACAAAATGTCATAAGAGTAATTCAAATTTTCCCCAAAAACCGCTGTAATTGTAAACTGTATATCACCCTCAATTTGGAGGACTATTTCATATAGTCTATCAGGGGGAGCGACCGAGTATCTCCTGTTTCTATTGTAATAAATGCATCAGTTGCTCTCGCCTCCAGACAGGGACACACAGCCTCCCGCACTATGGTAACCTCAGCTGAGCTGTTGAGCAGAGTCGCTGCCCATTGGTAGTCTAGGATTAGCATCCTCACGGTCTGAGGCATATTTCACTGTTATAGCAGCCACTTTCTTCTTTTGATACGGGGTCCAAACAGAGGCAGACCCTCTTGTTTGGCTTTCACATCAAACTGATGTGGTAGTCCCGTTCCTGTTGAGTGGTCGCACCTTTGCCATGATCTTGACACTCCCCTCCATCGACTTGAGAGTCCGATGAGTCCTGTAAAGAATGAGGAGAGCGATGATCAGGGACATGAAATCTATCAGGAGACTTCATTTTCATGTGATCATGCAAATCATAAGTACTCTCAGATGATGCGGGTGTCGTTGAGCTAGCACGCACACCCTGCTTCTGTTGTTGCTGCCCCTGTTTCTAGTTTTTACATTTCCTTTTAGAATAGAAAGGGCACCCTTCCTTATCAGGTTGGGCTTTCAGTTGAGTTTCAGTTTGAGGTTGAGTAAAAGGCTTAATTCCAAGACAGTTGTGCACTAAGGTTTTATAAGATTTAGCAACAATCTTTGGCAATTTGAGCTGCAACCTTACTGCGTCACCCTTAACATTAGCAAGGATCATATCGAAAACAATATCGAACACTCCCACTAGTCTCATTCCCAAATCCAGGGCCGCCTCAGCCCCATGTTCATCCTGAACATGTTTAAGCACGGAAGGAAGAACGGTCATTGAGGGGGTGCCGAAACACATCGAATAAACCGCCGTAAACACTTTACCCCAAGTGTTAAAATAAGCTAACTCTGGAACAATGCCTTTTGGTAAACTCATTGTCAGGGGTCTGTGTTTCTCCACAGGTGTGGTATTTTAAAAAACCAATTTGAGTTGTCCACATTTTTCAGCAAGTGAAGAAGGAAGTTTGTCCTTATTTTGCAGTTGCTTGCCCATTAACGAATTATTCATGACAGGACTGATGATTACGCCACCAGGTCCCGGAGGTTGTGCAGCAACGCCAGGTGGTCCCACCTGGAAGTTGCGCAACACAAACTGAACAACAACTCTATGTATACTTATCAACGAAGTGGGTAATACGCGTAGCTCTGCATCTGGAACAGTGAAGTAATCTGGATGTGGGGTATACCGGCCAAAATGGGCCCTGTGGCCCCATCAACTGACAAGGGGCTTAAAAGGACCACAGTCACTGGGTGAGGAAGGGCGCCATTAAACAATATAGTATGTTGCCAAGCCGGTAGCAGAACTTTGATAATTCCGTGGAAGGGCAGTGGCAGTATACCCGTGTTCCATCGACTGCTGGAAAAGTGACCCAAGAATAAAATACCTCAAAGTGGTGTGCCGCATCCTCCTCAACAACAAAAATAAGCGCAACACCGGCATCAGGGACACCATATTGAGTCAAACACGCCATGAGGTGTGTGCAGAGTAGGTGAAGTTATGGCAACTGCCATATTCAACAGTATAATTACAACTCATCAGTGTCAGCGCAATAATGGGTAAAAAGGAAGAGAAAGACCTTTTAAAATTCAAGCTTAAAAACCTATAAAATATCACAATACAGAAGGCTACACTGTCACAATCGTCACCGGAAACAGTAGTGAGGGGTTTGTGGACCAGCACAAGCACTACTTAGGAGTCTCGCAGATAAGTATCAGACCAACCATTTGTGGTACCACACAGAACTATGCACAGGAAAACAGGACCTCGGTGTGTAGGAGCTAAACTTTCCTACCATCTCAGTACCCACAATACCAGAACCAACTAGCTATAGTGTCTTATTCACTCTCCTAGATAATCACTCAAGAATCGCGGTAACAAGACGAACCCTTTCGCTCACTCACTTGCACTTGTCCACAATAAGAATTTACAGAGTCACTGTTATTTTTCAAAATGTTTATTTTAACTATTGTGCCCTATAATGCAATATACAAGTCACTATTAGCAGCAAAACATAAACCTAAGACTGTTTGCATTGTAGCAAGTCCATAGACTATGCAAGGGGAAATCATCATATACAGACAGTGGATTAAAAGACTATAAGACTTAACCACCATCCCCTTGGAAAGAAGTTTTATTATATAAAGGAATATATCTGGGCTTTGTCAGCAGACCCCTTTCCTCAGTGCCTAGACTGTTGTTTTTACATCATAGGAGCTGCAGAGCGCTTCTCCCTGGAAAGGTCCCTCTCCAACATGGCATCCCATAATATCAAAGCACGGGTTTCCAGCAACTACAGCTGTGTAGCATGTTTTGCCTAAGTGTGATTTTGACCACAACAGAGTAACAAGGGGCATTTTTTTATCAATCAATCAATCAAGGATTTATATAGCACGCTACTCACCCGTGAGGGTCTGAAGGCGCTGGGAGGGCAGCAGCTCCGGATCAGTTGAACAGCCAGGTGTTTGGGGTCTTCCTGAACGTGTGCAGGGTCAGGGAGTGTATGCTGTTCACAGGGAGCTTGTTCCTGGTTTTGGCTGTGGTGCTCTCCCACCTGTTCTGTTACTGCAGATGCAGGGGACCTCTGCCAGGGTGAGGTTGGCAGATCGGAGGTTCCTCTTGGGTTCGTGGAAGGATAATCTTTCGTTGAGGTATTTGGGTCTGATGTTGTTGATTGATTTGGAGGCATGGGTGAGGAGTTTGAAGGTGATCCTCTTCTCGACAGAGAGCCAGTGGCTGTCTTGTTGGTGTTGGGTCATATGTTCATGACGTGGTGTCCCGAGGATGAGTCTAGCTAATGCGTTCTGGATGGTTTGGAATTTGTGTAGAAGGGTTCTGTTGATACTGCCATATAGGGTGTTGCTGTAGTCCAGTATACTGGTTACGAGTACGTGGCTGACGGTTCTCCTGCAGTCGGGGGGGATGCATTTGAAAATCTTGCAGAGGACGTGACGGCAGTTGAAACTGGTGGAGGCGACGGTGTTGATCTCGGGGTTCATGGAGAGGGAGGAGTCGTGGATGATGCAGAGGTTTTTTACATGGTCTGTGGGTGTGAGCGGACACCCGAGGGTGGTGGTCCACCAGGTGTTGTTCCAGGCAGAGATGCAGGGTCCGAGGATGAGGACCTCACTCTTCTCAGAGTTGAGCTTCAAACAGCTGTCCTTCATCCAGGCTGCCACATTCTTCATTCCTTCCTGGAAACAGAGTCTGGTGTCTTTGGGCTTCTTCATGAGTGGGAGAATGAGCTGGGTATCATCAGCTTAGGATACAATTCTGAGCCCATGCTGGCTGACAATGGTGGCAAGGGGGGCCATGTAGATGGTGAAGAGCATGGGGCTGAGTGATGATCCCTGGGGAACTCCGCAGTTGGTATTGGTGGGGTCCTAGAGGAAGGGAGCGATCCTCTGGGTTCGGCCGGAGAAGAAGGATTGTATCCAGTCGAGGGCGGTTCCTTCTATCCCTGCATCATGAAGTCTAGCTGCGAGTGTGCGGTGTGAAACTGTGTCGAAGGCTGCGGAGAGGTCCAGGAGGATGAGAGGCGCAGTGTGTCCCTGGTTGAGTAGCATGCGGATGTCGTCGGTGGCGGCAAGAAGGGCGGTCTTGGTGCTGTGGTTGCTGCAGAATCTACACAGGGAGGCATCCAGGATGGAGTTCTCTTTGATGAAGGTGGTCAGTTGGGTGTTTATGATTCTCCCGGTGACTTTGGCAGCGAAAGGGAGTAAAGAGATGGGCCGAAGTTTTTCAGGTCGGCCAATGGTTTCTTGAGGAGCGTCCTGCTTTCAGTCGTGTGGGTAGATGTCAGACCTGAAGGAAGCATTGATGGTCCATCCTAGTTCAGGTGCGATGGCAGTGACAGCCCTGTGGAATATGTGCAGTGGGCAGGGGTCCAATGGGGCTCCTGAGTGGGTTTTCTTCATGGCCTGCTACTTCTGCCACCACCATAGCACTTTTGGAAACCATGCAGCCCTCACTTCATTTGTTCAGGATAGAGAACTATGGGGTGTTGTTCAACTATTTGTAGGCAATATAAGCAATGGCAACCCCACCTTAGTGGTTAATCTAATGGTGGTGGCATTCCAGGTCGTGATGAGTCTTATCGGCGGCGAGGGGGGTATGGTATCCGGTGTCTGTTCATTGCAGTTGTCAAAGAGAACCTTGAAGATAGAAGTAGGTGCTGAGATTGTCACAGAGTTCTTGAGAGGGTGTGATGTCCGCGGCTTCATTGGGTGGTTTAGTGAACTGCAGAATTACGTTGAACAGTTCCTTGGCGTTGGTAGCGTTGGCCTGGACTTTGTCTCTTATGAAGGTACGTATGCGCTGGTGGTATTCCTTCATTGGGCTCCTGTGATTGTTCCATGTTTCCGTGGTTTTCTTGTTTTGCCAGGTTTTCTCTAGGCTTCTGCAGGAGCGTCTGGCTTCTTGGAGTTCTGTGGTGAAGCAGGCGGCCTTCAGCGGGTGTTGTCTGGCTGGGTGGCAGAGGAGTGCGAGCTTGTCGGTGCAGCAGTAGATCCAGCGTTGAAATTCCTTGACTGTGGAGTTGGTGTTGGTCGTGGCGCTTGGGGGGTTTTGGAGGAGGGTGCTGTTGAGGTGCTCCAGTTCCTTTGTGGCTGGTGCAGGGCTGGCTTCGGTGTGGTGGTGGTGTTGAAGGTGAAATGGACGCAGTGCTGGTCCATCCAGAGGGGCTGGGTGGTGTGGCTGAAGCGGATGTTGGTCCAACCTGCAAAGATTGGATCTAGGGTGTGTCCAGCTTGTGCGTGGGCATGTTGACCAGCTGCTTCAGTCTGAGGTTGACGAGGTTGTCGAGGAGAGTGGTTGAGTATGGGTCGTTGCGGCTGTTGAGGTGGAAATTCAGGTCCCCGAGAAGAGTGTAGTCTGTGGAGGTGATGGTGTGGGTGCGGCGAGTTCGGCGATGGTAGTTGCGGACTTGATATGTGGTCCCTGTGGTCTGTAGCTAAGGGTGCCACGTAGTGTGGACCTGGGGCTGGTCTGGATCTGGAAGTGGACCTTGCACAGTGTCTTCAGACTAAACTCCAGAAACAGGCAGAGAATGCAGAAAGCAGACAGTTCTCATGTGACAGGCACAAACAGAGTCTTGCAAAATAAAGTCATGTAGTAACGTGCTCAAAAGCAGCATCATTGAAATGAGCTCATGCTAACTTAGGAATATCAACAATGACCCTAACGGCCATACCACAATATTGAATGGTGAGGTGTGTCACTGGTTCAGTAGTTAAATTACCCCATTTAATTGTGAGTGACATTATAAGAGAGTAGTGGAGTAGAAACTGACCGGGGGTAATTCCTCTTCCTCCACCAGTGTCGTATATGGGATCACTGCACCCTCACGGTAAAGGTCTCCTATGTCTTGGACCCCTGCTTCTCGCCAATTCTGTGTTGATGGTTGTGCCTTTGGTTGTTCCTTCCAGTGGCAAGGCCGGTGCATATGGGATGGTTGCACAGATGATGTGTAACTCTCTACGGTAGTATCTGTATGCTATGTTGAGTAGCCGAATCTTGAGTCAGGGTTACCACAAGTTGTGTGTCGTCCGCATATGACGCCACACTTACTCCAAACTTGTCCACCATCTTAGCCAGAGGGGCGATGTACAGATTAAAGAGAGTAGGGCTAAGAATTGAGCCTTGATGGACCCCCTGATCAAGATTTACACTTTCCGAAAGAAAAGGTTTTTGTGACACCTGAAAGCATCGGTTGTTTAAAAAGGATCGCAACCATTCCATAGCCTTCCCGCCCACATCACCCTCGTACAAACGCCGCAAAAGAGTGTGATGGGCAACGGTGTCAAACGCGACACTTAGATCAAGAAGCACTAGTGCCGCCGTCTGTCCCGCATCGACTAAACTACGGATAAGCTCCGTCAAATAAGTGGTGCGAAAACCAGACTGGGTCAGATGGAGTAGGTTGTGGTTATTAACATGCTCACCCAATTGCATGTTAACAGCTTTTTCAGCTATCTTTGCAAAGTAAGGCAGAAGGGAGATCGGGCGGAGATTCTCCATCTGATTAGCACTGATATTCGGTTTCTTTTTCAGTGGGATGACAATGGCCTCCTTCCATTTTTTTGGGACTTCCCAAAAGAGAAGGAGAGCTCCAGAAGATGTCTCATATAGGGTTCCAGTATAGTGAGACTCCCCTTCAAAATCCTAGGGAGGGCCGGATCTCTGGGTGAGCCAGACTTAATACTAGTTGCCACTGCAAAGAGTCTATCTCCACTAGGTACCAGAAACTCATGTAGCCATCTGCCTCTGGGATTGCAGGGTTCCCTTCGCTACTGGCATTACCCTGCTGCGCTGAGGCAGGGAAGGTGGCATAAATCCTCCCCACTTTTTCAGCAAAAAAGTTAGCTATTTTGTTGCACGACTCGACTCAGCTGAGCTGAGCAGTGACGCGCTAAAGATGAAATCTCTTTTAGATAGAGAATAGCTCTTTAGAGGAGTTCTCGGCAGTTGCGAACCTGTTAATATAGAAGTTAGCCCGGGCCTGCCTAATCATCGCATGGTATTTCCTAAGACTAGATTTATACTCAAGCTTAGCAGAATCATCAAACTTTCTCCTCCAAATTCTCTCCAAGCGCTTACAGACCGATTTGGCCATTCTCAGTTCATGACTAAACCGCGCGGACTTTCCCTGCCTGCCTAATACTTTAGAGGACCAGGGAGCTGTGGTGTCCAGTGCCTCTAGTATGCGATTTTCAAGTGCATCGCAAGCCGACACAATGTCACTGCCCCCGGGGGCCCCCCCTTCGAGAGGGCCATGTTGAAGCTGGACGTGGAGAAATTCGCCCATTTCCTATTCCGATTGGTCGTACTCATTTTATGTGGACCCTCAGACTGTGGCCGCCTGATCTCAAAGGAAACAATAAAGTGATCGGACCAAGGGATCAGAATGGGGAGCTTAATAATTAAATCATCCCAGTTTGTGAAAATCGGTTCAAGTAAGTGGCCACCTTGATGGGTAGGGGCGTCAGATTTAAGCATTAAATAGAGATCCGCTAGCGCCTGAAGGACCTCCTGAGCGCCGTTGTCTTGCGAGTCCTCCAGATTCAAATTTAGATCTCCAACCACCATCAGTTTAGAATATCGCAAGGCCGGTTGTATAATGTGATCGATCAAACTGTGGGCAAATCCGGTATGGAGACCAGGGGGCGGTAGATGAGGAAGCCCTTTAAGCAGCAATCTGAGGGGGCTAGTATGGAGAAGAACCCAGCTTTGCAGTCCTCAATCTTGATGGGCTTTAAGCTACACTGGATAGACATTTTGTATATCATAGCTATTACTCCGCCGCTTTTCCTCATTCGATCAATCCTAACAATGCCGTAGTTGTGAGGGAGGGCTTCCAGGATGTCAGGGGCAGCCTCCTCATTCAGCCAGGTCTCAGTTAGAAAAAGTACGTCCAGCTGGGTGCCTACTATAAAATCGTGGACCTCCAATTTATGTTTCTTCAGGGACCTACAGTTGATTGAGGCGCATTGTAAGGGTATGCCGCCCGAACTGATGTTGAGTTGATGAGCTAACGTGAAAGGGCAGTGGCTACACTTATAGCCCTGATTCCCAGGCAGGATATTATGTTTGCATTACTCTGTAATCGGGGGGCATAAGGCAGTGAGTTCTTCTGAGGAATAACTATAAACTCCCCCTAACCAGCCAGGGGTTCTGGCCCCGGGCCCCAGCCGTGCGCGGACGGGCGCAGACGGGCTTGCTGCACGTACGTTCAGGCATGCATCTTTTATGGCCCTGCCTCCCACCGACTAGAACGCTGACCTTCCCCGCCCTGTAGCGGAAGTGTGTCTCAAGCCTTCCCCGTCCTCCGCGCAACGGCACTACCAGCCGCGTCGGACCGGGACGGGAAGGCAGGAAAGACAGAGCACCACACCGATAGGTAAGTGTTAGCCTCAAGCCCCCTCCAGAAAAGTTAAAAGCAGTTTAAAAATTTCAGAAAATAATTCACAGAAAGGTAATTACGTGGGAGAGCGGGAAAGTGACCTCTCTCACAGGCCACCCTTGCCTGCTCCGACCTGCGCCCTTTATGGCCCTGCCTCCCGCCGACTAGACCGCTGATCTTCCCCGCCCTGAAGCGGAAGTGTGTCTCAAGCCTTCCCCGTCCTCCGCGCAACGGCACTACCTGTCACGTCGGACCGGGACGGGACGGCAGAAAAGACAGAGCACCACACCAATAGGTAAGAATTAGCCTCAAGCCCAATCCAGAAAAGTTCAAAGCAGTTTAAAAGTGTCAGAAAATAATTCCCAGAAAGGTAATTACGTGGGAGAGCGGGAAAGTGACCTCTCTCACAGGCCACCATTGCAGGCCACAATGGAATTGTTTTGATTAAGGTCACATGACCTTCACTGTACCACTTTCCTAACCCTGCACTACTTCCTATCACTGACACCCGCCTTCCCTTATCCTGTGGGGCACTACTACTTTTATGATGACAACGTGCATTTTTGTGTACAATACACTGTGTTATGGCGCATTGTGATTAAATAACAATGTTCCTTACAGTTGATGGTATTTATTTTCTATTCCTATACTAAGTTGCCCTGGCTCTAGGCAGGTTTTTTTTTGCACCATTGCAAGGGTGAGTGCAGTAAGGCGCTGTATTGTTGTAAATAAGGTGCATTACTGTGCTTAGAAAATTATGAAGCTCGGTGCAGCAAAATGTTTGCTGTGCTGCGCTGCATTATTATTTTCTTGTAAATATGCCCCAAATATTCTTCTTATGGGAGGATGGCGACCTGCTGAGGCCAAATGCCCAAGGAAAACAAAGCAGATCACAACCCCATTAAGACTCTGTTGCACCTTGCCTCTCGAGCAAGCAGAGGTAGGCTCCAAGGTTAGGTGTATGCACAACTAGTTTCCTAATACTGTGTGCAATTTGCAACCAGTATTTTGCAACAATTGTGGTAAATTGTGAAGCAACATATGTACTAATAGGGTTGTTTTGCAAATTGCCAATTCTTAGTGGGTTGGAAATCAACTTACTTCATAAATATGAATTAGGTAAGCCGCAATTTGTGCCTCACTGGGTTCAGCAGGCAGGCATATCTATTATTGATTAGGCAATCATTTTTTTAAATGTAGCCCAATTTTCTTAGAGGAAAATGGGATGCTGTTAGACCTGTGAGCCTTAGGGTGTCTTCCCCCAAATGTTTTTCCGGCTTGTATCATATTGTTGCTGAATCTTTTTGTTTGCCACAGGACCCTGAGCACGTTACCACAGCCAGGAAGTGCTAAAGTACATGTGCACTCCCCTTAAACATATTTTCATTGACACAATTGGCCCATTTAATCTACCTACAAGTGTGCACTATATTTCCAGGGACTGTAAATTAAATGCTACTAATGGGCCTGCTGCATTGATTGTGACTTGCACACAAGTAGCATTTTAAACATGTCTCAGGACTGCTACTGCAGAGGCTGTGTGCGCATTTACACTGTCATTTTGACTTGGCATTTAAAACCCCCTGAAAGCCTTAAACCCTTCTTTTGTTACAAATACATCACCCCTAAGGTGAACCCTAGGTAGCTCATAGAGCAGGTTGCTTTGTAAACAAAAGGTAGAACATGGGCTTTTAAGTTACACATGTTCTGGTAGTTAAAAACACCAGCATTAGTCTTTTACTACTGCAAATCCCACCCCTCTCGTAAGTTAACACTGGGAATTCCTTATTACACTTTATACGCTTTAACTCCTGATTGAGAAGGAGTAGATCTGTCATGTTTTAAATTACTGGAATAGAAATGAAAAGCCCTCTTTACTGGTAAATTTAAATTATTATTACCTTTTTAAAAATGCCACCTATGGAAAGATGCAAGAAGAACAATTGATGGATGAAATGCTGAACAATGTGAAACAATAACTTCAAATACAGGGATCTGGGTCTAAACCTATTGTTTTTTGCTTGCCACGCCAACCCAGTTTGAACCCAGCCATATGCATATCAGTTTTAACCCTGATCCTTGTGGAAACAGTCCAGCCCAAGGTGCTAAGCCAGGTCATCCCTGGACCAGAAACTAGAATCCTGGGACTGGTTCTGGGGTATCACCTCTTATCAGCCATGATAGCCTGATTCCAAGGGCATGGCAGACACGGGACTCACATCTGGGAATTCTCATTCTACTTGGGTTGACAAATGCAAAAAGAACAGTTGATGAACAGAATGCTAAATGATGAGAAATACTCACCCCAGTACAGAGATTCAGGCCTAGATCCATCATTTTTGCTCACCATGCCACCCAAGTTAGGACCCAGCCATATGGAAATCAGTCTTGACCCTGCTCCCCATGGGAACAGTCCTGCCTGAAGTGCCAAGCTAGGTCCTTCCTGGACAAGAAACAGGCATCCAAGGACCAGTTTTGGTATCACCACTCATCAGCCAGGTTTGCTTGAATCCCATGGCATGTCAGGCAAAGGTTCCACATCTGGGGATACCCGTCCCACTCTGGTGACAAATTAAAAAAAAAACTGATGGACAGAATGTTAAAAAATATCAAACATTTATCTTCATATCAGAGATCTGGTCCTAAATCCATTGTTTTTTCGCTCACCATACCACCTCATTTTGGACCCAGCCATTTACAAATCAGTCTTCATTCTCCTCTGCATGGAATAGTCTAGCCCGAACTGCCAGGCCAGGTCCTCCCTGGACCAGAAACATGCACAATGGATTTAACCCAAGAGTCTTGATTGGGGGTTAATGTTTGATTTGCTCACCATACCATTGATCATTTATTTTCAGAGCATGTTACGCCCTAAGTGGGATAGATATGCCCAGACGTTTGTCCTTTGCTCACTGTCCCACTGGATTCAAGCTAGCCTGGCTGATGAGGGGTTATATCCTGAAACCAGTCCGAGGATGCTTGTTTCTGGTCCAGAGCAGACCTCACATGGCTGTTCGGGCTGGACTGATCCCATGAGGAGGTGACTTATTTGCCTATGACTTCGTCTAAACTGGGATGGCATGGTGAGCAAAAGAACAATGGATTTAAAACAAATCTCTTGACTGGGGCTGAACGTGTGATTTGTTCAGCATTCTATCTATCACTTGTTTGCACAGCACTTTTAGAAAGGTGTCATTTTTCTGCTCTTAGCCTGTATGCCTGCAGGCTGTCTCCAATACACATCTGGGGTAGGTGACAGCTAGACTTTGTGCATCCCAAAGGGCAAAGGTCATGCACAGCTATATTGCTTTGCCCTTCAGTCTGAAAAATAAAAAAAGGTTTAATCAAGTTGGGTGGTATTTTCAACCACAGGTTGAATTTTAAACTATGTGATTGCCGATTAAGAAAGGTTAATCATTTTTGGAAGTCAATCGGATCGTGATTAACAATATATTAACTGTTACACCCAAGATGGTGGCCTCTAAATGGTATTGTAGCAGAACGGAACAGACTTTTTCTAATGCCCCAATTAATCCACCAATAGAAACATCTTAGGAGGCCTTAAAAATCATGGTTTCCCAATTTTTTTTTATGTATCAGCGATTGGAAAGGCACACATGCCAAAATGCATCTTGCTGAATAAACCATTGAATTAAAGTCAGAGCGTTACCGTAAGTGAATTTGTGAATTCTTTATCTGTGTGGTTACTTAAATCCATTACAAAAATACGATTTATATAATGACAGTATAAAATCTAAAAAAAAATGAAAAAACAAGGGTATATATCACACAATATTAAGATTCTCTTTTGCTTTTATAGGTGAAAACAATCAAGTGATGATCAGTCTTTTGTTTTAAATCAGTCTGTTTTGAAAAAGGTGCCCAATGGCAGTCTCAGTAGTTCGTGCCTAGCGGCCTAGGGTGAAGTGCCCATCAGTTTTAGGCGAGTGAGGTGGACAAATTTGCCAAAGTTGGCATGTGCTTTACTGTGTCCAGAGTGTAAAGGCGAAGGACTGCCTCCTGTGCCCTGCGAGTGCCCAGTTGGAGAAGGATTGGTCTAAGGTAGAGTCTGCGGGCTAGTCGCAGGGCCGGGCAGTAGAATAAAATATGGCCCATAGACTCACGTTTGTAGTTGCAAAGGCGGCACTCCGTAATGGCTGACCTTACTTTCCCTGTTGGATATAGATCTTTAAGAGGGAGGGGATGTAGTTTTTGAAGCTCGAATTCTGTTTAAGGCTTGTCTCCCCACAGCCTGCGTAAGATGAAGTTTGACGCTGGGCAGTGTGTGGGGGAGACTTTGGGTCTAGTGAAAACCTCTTGCTGCTAAGGATTCCATATCCAAAGTGCGAGACCGTAATCAAACTTGCATTTTTATTGTTTTTTTAATAATGGAATATTTGATTATGCTTGGGTCATAATTCTCTGTTGCAAGTTGCAGAAGATCGTTAGCAGAGGCGAGACAAGCAGACCAAGGATTGCCAGGTTGTTGAAAAATGCACTTTATGAGGGCTTTCATTGAGTTCTCCGGAGCCGCCAATGTTTGATAGAAATATTTACTCAGAATCACCATCTCTTCCAGTTTTTGTTGTTTGAGGTTAAACTCTATACAAATTAAGTTGTTCCTGGTGCAAGCTGGTAGGCAAAATAGCTTTTTATAGGCAGTACAGTGTATTTTCTCTAGGTCATTCCCAAATGTCCCTGTAAAGGCCTGTTGGGCATAATTGATGGATGGCAGTAGTTTTGCCCTCAGTACTCTTTGGGTAGCTGTTGTTGTTGGTAAGCATGGGCGGATTTTACGAATTGGCAATCCGCGAACTTGCGTATTTACAGATTTGCAATCCGCAAAATCCGCGAACTCTCGCGAATTTGCGGATTTTTTTTTTTTTATGTTCGCAAGGATTTCTGCCAGTTCGCGAGGGTTCTGTACCAGTTCGCTATTGCGAACTTACTTGTCGGCTCGCAACAGCCGTGACTATGTTGTTTCTACATCTGGTTCATCATCACAGGTTCACAGCACCCTCTGTTTCACCACTGCCACCCTCTGGTACACCCATGCCACCCTCTGGTACATCACTGCCACCCTCTGGTTGGTTTATCACTGTAGATTATGGGGGTGAAAAAAAGCAAGCACACCTGCCCTGCTTCAACTGACATGAATTAATTTGGGGTTGATTAATGTGTCACTGAATTTAAACTTCCAGTCTGGCTGGCACCTGCTTCCTTATCTGTAATTTGCTGAACTCTGAAGGGGCCCCTCAGGAAGCACTACAGGGAATGGTTACTAATGATAAGATTGAACTTTTGCACCTGCTGAGTGCTTTCAGTTTTGTCTGTAATTGCTTTCTGTTGCAGTGTAATTTTTTTAACAGGACCTTTGTTGTATACTTGTAGCTATTCTCTGAGCCTGCTGTGAGGGTCAGAGCAGGGTCATAGAATAGTTGCAAGTAGGCAAATGAACTCTGAAGCGGCCCCTCAGGAAGCACTACAGGGAATGGTTACTAATGATAAGATTGAACTTTTGCACCTGCTGAGTGCTTTCAGTATTGCAAAAATCCAAATATCCAGCAGCATCCACAAAAGTAATCCTTCCAGGTCAAGATCCAAATCAAAGTGACCAGCACATGAAGAAAGCACTGGGAGGTGCCTGGTGGACAGGAACAGGAAGTTGGAGACTGTGGGGCACTTCCTTCCTCCCACCCCCACCCCCCAAAATGGACTCCTTGCAAAGAAAAAGTGCAGGCAAATGTCAACCTGAGGAGTTATTTTGATAAAATCATAATTTTCAAGGTTTATGCTGCCTGCTGGTGGATTTCTTGTGCGAAATTGCAAATTTTGCAATCTCGCAATTGCGAGATTGTCGCTGCCCGCCGCATCTACATGTTCGCAAGTATTTACTCCCGCGAAATTGTATAGTATTCTAGTTGGCAAGCAAAAAATCCGCTTCGCACGGATTTTACGAATTTTCGGCAAGTTCGCTAGAGTTCGCGGATTGCGAATTTACCGAAAATACGCAAAATCCGCGAGCGGAACGGATTTTACGCCCATGCTTAGTTGTTGGGCTATCTAGGGTGGCATATCATTTTCAGAGAGCGTAGGTGACCCTTTTCCCTTTCTCCTGCAGTTTGTTAAGGTGAACCCGTGGGCGGCCCGTTTCGCTAAGCCATGCCCCTAGATTGTTATAATTTTGTACGCAGTCCAAAGTCAGTAGACCCAGCCTCCACTTGGCTCCTTTTTTGGGGGATAGTGGCCAATAATCACTGTTTTTGATTTGGATGGGTTGGCAAACAACTTATTTTTGGCATTGTAGACTGCGAGGGCCATGAGTGCTTTTTGTAGTCCAATTTTGGTATGATCCAGAAGAACCATGTCATCAGCGTATTGCAACAGTTGGATCTTTGTGTGCCCGATCCTGGGGTTAGCTAAAGTGGCTCCATGCAGAGCTTGACCCATGTCAGCTGTGTATAAATTGAAAAGCATCGGGGCCAGCACGCAGCCCACGATCTGTGGCGATTTTCTCTGTGACATACTCGATCAAGAGTTTGACTTTAACCCAGGTTTGTGAATACAGTGATCTAATTATTTGCAGTAAAGACGGACTGATGTTCCAACGTGCCAATTACTGCCAGAGGATGATACGATCTACCCCATCGAAGGCTGCTGAATAGTCGATAAAGCAAGCAAAAAGTGGCAGGGAATGATGGGCCACTGCTTGTTGGGCTAGATATGACAGTGCAATGATGTTATCCACAGTGGAACCCCCAGATCTGAACCCGGCCTGAAAGAAGGGCAAAAGGCCTTCATTGCCACCCCAGTCTGCTAGTTCCACCAGGAGGGGGCTGGCATAAGCCTTGCCCTCAATGTCCAACAGGGCAATCATGGGATAGTTCTTGGGATCGGTGTTGGGCCCTTTTTTAAATATTGGATGCAGCAGTGATCCCCTCCAGGAATCTGGAACATCCTGCATTCGGTGTATAGCTGTATGAAGTTGTCCGTCCAGAAGATTATGTCTGAAGAGAGAGCCAGTCAGCCCATTGGGGCCAGGTGCTCCATTGTGTCGAATCTTCTTTAGTATAGTACGGACTAATCCTAAGCTTGGGAAGGTTGAACCATTGAGCAGTAAGGTAGGTTCAGAAGTATAATTGCCAGTTCCCTCCCCTGATGTTGTTAGGCTGGTTGGAGGAGTTATGTTGGAATCATCCGAGTACAAGGTTTTCACATGGGCTAGCCAAGTGCCCGCATCAATTAGATTCTCTCTATTAGTGGCCCCATGGGTGAGTTTGTTTAAGTATTGCCAAAATTCTTGGGATTTACTCGGTGCCAACAGCTCAAAAATCTTCAGCCATTTTGCCTCCGTACATTCACGTCTTGATTTCCAGACCAGTTTTGAGTGGATTTTTTGCAGCTGATTTAAATTGCATTTTGGCAAACTCTGATCCGGATTTTTGTAAGTGCCCATTTTCCTTTTCCTCTCCCCAGGGAAACTGTTGTTTGTGGCAATAATAATATGTGAGAACATCCTCATGCAAAGAGCACCCACCCATCAAGAGTTTGGCATTGGTATGATGGACTTGAGAAACAAATTGAAAGGAGATGACTGCCATAACCACTGCAACCTGAGGAGTTATGTATAGGAATCATCGAGTTGTATTGCGCACAAACAGGTGAGTTTGGTGGACTGTCAGAACCACCACATCCCGAGGATAGACTAATGAAATCCAGACATTTACAAATTAGTTGGCTGCTGTTAGATTTGGGGGTCTCTAGTTGTCAATGGTATACACCTTTAACCTAATAGGGACCCTTGCTTCTAAGTCAGGGAAAGGGGATTACACTACCGGATAACCCCTGCTCACCCCCTTGGTATCTTGGCACGAGCAGACAGGCTTATCTCAGAGGCAGTGTGTTAAGAATTTGTGAACACATACAGTGAAAACACTACAGATAGAGACAATACAGGTTTTATAAAAATAAGTATTCTTTATATAGACTTAACACAAAACAACAAACAACAAAAATCCACAATACTGTAATCGATAATAATTCTTCAAGATGGTAGAAATAGTTACAAAAATAGGTTATTCACTTTAAAACAGTCTTTAGCAACAGATAACCCCAACTGGAGCTATCAGGATATCAAGGTCAAAAAAATCTCAACGTACGGCGCCGACCGCAAAATTTATACTAGCAAATCCTTTGTCCTCTGAAGGCAGAGGGTCCTGTACCTAGTCCAAACCAGTTCTGAGCAGTCATGGAGCACTTTGTTTACATGACTCCATTGGCTTGGTGGGCCAGGGTCATCACACACACCACAGGAGGTGGAGCCAGCACTGTGGAAGGCAGGCGCAGCCCTATCCAGACCCAGGTGCTACTCATCCCACCCATCTGCATGCATATGGGACTATTCAGCCTTGTGCTGACTCACCCTGTCTCCTGGAATCCCCCCCAGTCCCTGTCACTCACAAATCAGACATGCAATACACAAGCTAGCAGAGACAGGCTGGATGGATAGGTAAGAAAGTACCTACTTTCTAAAAGAGTTCAGACCTACTAAATTCTAATTTCTACCATGTTCCCTGGGTCCGTTAGGATTATAAGATGCTATAATCAAACTGCCCATTCTGGCCTATGGGGAACAGGTAGCCTTGCAATAGTGAAAAACAAAAATGGTTATAATTGACTATTAGGATATGCCACACACAACAGGGCATGTCCTACCTTATACTTACAATGCCCCCTGCCCTTGGGCCTACCTTAGGGGTGTCTGATATTAAGAAAAGGGAAGGTTTAGGGACTGGCAAATGGGTGCACTTACCAATTCGACATGGCAGTACTAGATTGCCCATGGGCTCGGTTAATGCAAGCCAGAGACACACTTTACAAGATTCGTCTGTGGGTAGCACAACCAGTGCTGCAGAGCCCAACAGTGGCATTTGATGTACACGCCCTGGGCACACATGGTGCACTGTACTAGAGTCTGACAAGTAAATCAAGTAACCCAATCATGGAGTCGCTAATCAATACATCAATTAAACATAGGAAGCACTTGCACTGTGGCACTGAGTAGCAGTGGCACAGTGCCCAAAACATCTAACCAGCAAAACCGATCAAAAACAGAGGATGCAATAAATAAAAAATGGAAGAGAGACTCACACCAATGATACCATGTATAACAGCGGCTGAGGTGAGGGGTGCTCTGTCTAGTCTAGGATAATACGGGTGAGTGGGATTATGCACTTTTACCCAAATTACAGCTGAGAAATGACCTGTTTCTTGCGAAGGAAGTGTCACATATAGAGCTTGATTGGTGAAAAAGACTGATGGATTAAGCCAGTTGGGTTGTACCAGGACAGCACAGACCTTTTCTAATGCCCCAGTTAATCCACCAATAGAAATATCTTTTTCAAAATTTAAATGTGTTTCGTTCTATATCATTTTTTTTTTTCAGTTTAATAAGGTTTTTATTTTGTTTAAGAAAAATAGTACAGCAAAATATAACAGCATGACATAGAACAGAACCAATATGAGAAAATCATGAAAGAAAAGTGGAGATGAAAAAAGGTTCAGATAAAATATGAAATGGAAGAAAATAGTAGAGAGAAAGAGAGATAAGAAAAGAAAAGAGAAAAAGAGGAAGAGAGAGAAAAAGGAGGGAAAGGTTAGGGAGGGGGATAAGAGGATAAGAAGGTAGAGAAAGGAAGCCAGGTAAGATCAGATTTAATTTTTAAGGCGACAGAAGAAGAAGAAGCAATTGCAATTCTGTGCTCATCACATACAAAATTCCACCATGTATGCACAGACAATTTAGAGTTATCCTTCCAGCAAGACAAAATTACTTTGAAAGCAGTTGCAATGAGAAGATCAAACAATTTAGCGTTATACGAATGTAAGTCCAGAGCATCTGATAGGGAACCTAAAAAAATATGCAACGATGAAAATGGTTCAGAGAAATGAAAAATACGCATGCAATATTTCCAAACTGCGTTCCAAAAAGTAAGAACTGATGGGCAATCAAATAAGAGGTGTTTGAGAGTGCCTGAGTGAGAGGAACATGACCAACAAAGGGGTGAGGAGGAAGGGGAGAATTTTGTTATGCTTACGGGGGTAATAAGAGCTCTATGGTAAAGAAAAAAAAGTGACTGAGTAATACGAGCAGAAATCGAAGTCTTAAACAGTTTAGACCATAAGCGATCCCAAACATCAACAGGTAACGAGAAAGATAAATCAGTTTCCCAAACAATTTCAGTAACAGTTTTAGGCCTAATGCCAACATTCTCTAATAACAGTTTATAAATTAGAGCAGCTTTGGGTATTTGTTGAGTAAACATAGGATATAAAGGAGTGGAAGGAGTAAGGGAAGGAAGGATATCAAAAGTAGGAAGGGTAGATAGGTGAGAGAGAATGGCAGAAGTAATAACGTCAAATTCTTTGCGAAAATGTGCAGGTAAATCAAACATAGTTTGCAGGACATCAAATGGAATAATGGATGATTCAGAAAAAAATTGGTACACAAATATAATATCCTTTTCTTTCCAATACTTGAAATAGAAAGATTTACCCTTGTACTTAAGATATTTGTTATACCATACGCTAGAGGAAAGAAAAGTTTGTAGGGGGGACGAGTCTTTCGAGAATATATTGTGCATTAGAGTATGTGAGTATTTCAGAACAGGGTGTATAGTCAAAAATGAACAATTTGACATGAAAAGGGATTGTTGGAAAGAAAAATCCTTTAACAAGGACCTTTCGACAGCAATCCATCTGGGTAGAGGGGTATCATTGAAATCGAACGCCAATGTAAAGGCTTGTTTTATTAAAAAGGCAGAATGGTACGATTGGAAATCAGGAAAGCGGACCCCACCTTCAGATTTTGGGCGTGTAAGTTTATGTAAGGCAATACGAGGTGTTTTATTATTCCACAGAAATTTGGAGCAGATGGAGTTCAGCCGATTGAAAAACAACTTAGGGATTTTCACAGGGAGCATGGATACAGTGTATAAAATATGTGGGGAAATCATCATTTTGATGGTGTCTAAACGACCCCACCAGGAAAGGAAAAGAGGAGACCACAATTGAAGGAGCGATTGAATTTTTTGAGTAAGGGAGGTAAAGGTCAGTTTGAGTGTGTCACGCAAGGTAGAGGAGAACCAAATACCCAGGTATTTGATCTTGGATGGACACCATGCAAACTCAGTCGATGCAAACATGTATTGGTAACAGGATGAGTTGAGGGGTAGGACCTCCGTTTTAGAGAGATTAAGCTTATAACCAGAAACAGAGGAGTATAAGCGGACTTCTTCTAAAAATGGAGGAAGGGAAGAAACAGGATTAGCCATGTAGACCAGGACATCATCGGCATAAGCCGAAATTTTTGTCTCAATCGAGGACTGTTTGAACCCCTGAATTAGGGGGTTGGAGCGGATTTTCATGAGAAAGGGTTCAAGACAAAGAATAAAGAGTAAAGGGGAAAGAGGACAGCCTTGTCTTGTCCCTCTGGATAAGGGGAAAAATTTCGAGAATTGATTATTAACAAAAACACTAGCACGGGGAGCAGAATATAGTAGTTTAACTAAGGAAATGAAGTGGGGACCAAACCCAAACCATTGTAATGCTTTAAACATGAATTTCCAATTAATTCGGTCAAATGCTTTCTCAGCGTCTAGAGATAGGGCAGCTAGAGGGGCGTTGAATCGTTTACTGTGGGAAATAATATTGGCAAAAACACGGGCATTGTCAGCTGCAAGTCTACCTTTAACAAAGCCAACTTGATCGGTTGAGATTAGTAGAGGAATAAGGGAGTCGAGGCGGGCCGCTAAAATTTTAGCAAAAATTTTACAATCATAATTAATAAGGGAGATGGGACGGTAGTTTTTACACAGGGAGTGGTCTTTGTCAGGTTTGGGGATTATGATTATTAGGGCGTACAAAAATGAGCCAGATGCTTTAGCATTTGCAATAAAGGAGTTAAAAAGTTGTAAAAGATGGGGTACAAAAATAGAATGCATGTTGGCGTAAAATTCAATTGGTAGACCATCTGGACCAGGGGCTTTCGCTTTCTTGAGGGAGGTAATTGCCTTGAGAATTTCCTGAGGGGTAATGTCAGACTCTAGGTGATGGAATTCGGTAGGGAGAGATGGGGGAGGAGGAAGGTCTTGGAAGAAACGGGAGAGGTCATCATCATCAGGGTGCGTATCATCAGTATACAGGAGTTTATAGTAGTTATGAAAGACTTGTGCAATATCCTCATCAGAGGAAACCGTTGTATTGGTTACTTCATTGAGAATAGAGCCAATTGATTTTCGTTCAGATTTAATTTTGAGATAGTTTGCTAGCATTTTCCCCGCTTTATTCTGACCCCCATGAAATTTAGATTTAACCTTCAAGAGGGTGTTGCAAGCTTCAACTGTGGCAATTTGATTGAGTTCAGATTTAGCTTTGATAAGTTGGAGGAGTACGTCAGGATTCTTGGACGAGAAGTAAGAATGTTCTAGGGTTTTAATGTTGGAAAGTTGGGTGGTGTATTTGTCACGATTGAGTTTCTTTTTCCTGGATACATAAGAGATTGTGAAACCTCGTAAAGTCGCTTTAAAAGCATCCCAATTATTTGAAACTGACGTGTCTTGGGGTAAATTGAGGGAGAAGTATTCAGAAATGAAATCTTTAACTTTAGACTTGTGTGTCTTATCAGGTTGGAATTTGGAGGAGGATAGTCTATCTGAAAAGGGGTCTAACCATTGGTTAAGGTCGCCCGCCAAGACAATGTTAGGGCAGTCAATGGAGGAAATGAGGATTTTGACATCAGTCCAAAATTTAGGGTCTGGTCGGACAGGACCATAAATATTAAGGAGCACCATAGTTCTGTTTTGTATAGTCACTTTTGACATAACCCAACGACCTTCAACATCCGATTGAGAAGATAGAATTTGGACATCCAAACCTTTACGAAACAATATAGCAACACCACCTTTTTTATCAATAGCAGGAGAAAAAACAACTTGACCCACCCATGCCCTCTTAAGTTTCAACGATTCGACATCTGTACAATGCGTTTCTTGGAGAAAAGCAACCTGAGCATTTAACTTGGATAAATGGGACAATACCTTTTGACGTTTAACAGGGTTGCCGAGACCACGAACATTCCACGTTACAAAGTTACACATGACGGAAGGCAAGGGAGGAGGGTAACAACTGGGTCCAAAACACTGCAGGTAAGGAGCTATAAGGAGAGACAATGGAGACAAACATGTTAAAAATGACAGTCAAATACGAAATAGAAACAAAGGCAATACTAATCGGGTAAATATAGAGAAACAATAGACAAGGAAGCATCACGGTCATTGGGAAGAGCGAGGAGGAACAATGAGGAATACTGGATTTATCAATAAGAAAGGAAATAAGTAACACAAAGAAGAGAACGGAACATAAATGAGCGAGGGATAAACATGAATGGCCTGTGAAAAGAAGAAGAAAAAGAAAGGAAAGAAAAAGAAGGAAAAGGATAAGAAACAGATCAAGGCAAAGACGCCAGATCTGAGAAAAAAGAGAATGTTTAGAAAGTAGGAGCATGGAGACGCCAACGCGGGCGCCCACCCCACAGAGCGAGGACAACGCGGGAATATAGATAGGATACAATCAAGAAGAAGAGAAGTCATAGTAAAAAATGACACGAAAGAGATCTAGACAAGGCCACAACAGTCGTCATGACAGATGAAATGTGAGGGCAGAATGTAGAAAAGAGTTATTTTCAGTCATTAGTGTCCATCGTGGAAGTAGAGACGGTTTGTAGATACTCTCGAAGCTTCTGCGGATCCTCAAAGGTACGGGAACGACCATTGTGCGTTATTCTGCAGAGACAAGGATGAAGAATTCCATATTGAATGCTTAATTCCCTCATACGTGGACGCAGATTAAGGAACTCCTTGCGGCGTGCATTCGTGGCATTCGATAAATCCTGGGCTATGAAGATGTTGTGGCCCGACCAAATAAGGCGACGTTTCGCTCTTGCAGCTTTAAGAACAGTCATCAATTCAGTGAATTCCAGGAAAAGTAGGATAATGCCTCTGGGTGTGGCCGGGTTAGATGTTGGACGTCCCAAACGATGAGCACGCTGTATATTTAGGGGAGTAGATTCAGGTTGGAGTTCCAAAAGTTCGTAGAGGAATTTGCGGATGAAGGACACCATATCACCCTCCCCAAGGGACTCCGGAACACCATAAATACGGAGGTTATTCCGCCTGTTACGATTTTCAAGGTCCTCTGTGTGAAGTTTCAACAGCTGTATCTCCTTTTCAAGAATAGGAATTTTTGTAGAGAGATCCTGGACGTCACTAATGCGTTGTTCTAGTTGCAGGACTGTATTCTCCATGACGACCCATCTGTCTTCTATCTGCTTGAGCTTCTCATTAGTTGCCACCATGAAAGGTTGGAGGCCACGTACCTCTTCTAAAATGGAATCCAGCACAGGGTTCTGAGAGGAGCGGATTGGAGATGGAGGGTCATTTTTATGGCGTTTCGGTGTGGTACCGGTGACAGACGCTCTCGCGTGGACTGCGTTCTGCGACATGATGCCAACAGAGGGGCAAACTGGGAGGCCCACAGGAAGGAAAGTCACACCGCAACAATCGCTTTGTTGAGACCCTATGCGCCGAGGTATACGAAGTACTGGAAAGAAGAGGTCACGTATAAGGTACCATGTGGCAGTGGAGAAGCAATACTGCAAAACTATACAATATGCGTCGAGATGCAGCAAAAATCAGGTTCATGCGAAGCCAAAGACACCATTCAGGAATACAGTAGCAAGGAGACAGCAAAGCGTTCATGAAATACGGGACCCAAGGTAAGTATTAACTGTACCATGAAGGGTTAACATCATAGGAAAGGAAGGTATGAGGTAATGCGCAAGGAGCACCTCAAAATGGCCGCCAAGATGTATTATGAATAGGAGTAGAGGTCTTGAGGAGAGCTTTGGCGGTAAAAGTCAGAAAAACGTGATGGTAGCAGGAGGTGCATACCTTGGCACACACCTTGTCCCAGGATGAGCAGTCATTGCAGCAGACGGGCCATTGGGGCGGCGAAAATGTCAGAAAACGGGACGCGAGCGCGGCGGCTCAAAATGGCGGCCGCCCGCGTCCCGTGACAAGTGGAGAAGAGACGGCAGCCAAAGATAGCAAAGCGGCAATTACGAGCGCCGCTGATGCTCGTAAGACACGGGGACCATGTTCCGCCGTGTATTGAAGCCGTTTGCCAGACTTCGTGTGCGGGGAAAACAGCAGAAGAACAGTGAAGAGTCCCGCGTATGTCCGGAGCTCACGGGAGAAGCGCCATCACCCGCCGGCGCGTAAGCCACGCCCCCCGTTCTATATCATTTTTAAATAAAATATAATCTGATGGATCAGTTGCCACACTGCAGCAAAGCGGTAGTCAATTACATGTGAGTTTTTCACCATCCACTCCTGTCCAAATAAACTGCCGGTAAAACCTATCAATAGCTCTCTATTCATGAAGACCCTCACCATGAGTATGTCAAAGAAATATTTCTTTGACACTACAGGTATATTGACACATTTAAAGGCATAGCACTACAAACACTGTTGTAAAACCAAAAGAATAGAAATATGAGTTAGTCCCAAAAGTTTCACTTCACCTTGCCGTCGCTCCACACATCTCGGGTGCCTCCAAGCACGGTGGTGTGCCGCGTAAATTATGTAAACACAGTCCGCTGAAATTACGTCAGCTAACAGACAGGAGCACACTGCAAATCCATATAAAATGTGTTTATTCCATAAATGAGAATACCCCTCCAAGCATTTGACAGACGCGTTTCACCGCTCTGGCTTTGTCAATGTCAATGACTTTGATAAAGTTTCATCAATTTAAAGTGCACGTGAAAGTTAAAATCGTATATGAACATGACCAGGCCACATAAAAGTTTTAAAAGTAACATAATGCTGAATGGCGCTAATTTAGAGAGAGTCAACACATTTGTATACCTGGGGGTTACTATAGACTCTACCTTTTCATGGCACCCACACATAAAAAAATCCAGGACTATCCTATCGCAATATGCAGCACCCATTCTGAGAAAAACTTCATGCCACTGGAATAAAGGCTATTACACCTGTATTAGAGGTTTATAAATCCAGAGCGGAAACCGCTGCCTTGTATGGCTCTGAATTGTGGGGAGGGGAGCAACTCTCTATATTAACTGTGGGAGAAAACAGGGCTTTAAGAGCAATGGTCCCCCTTCCCCAAAATACCCCACTGATTCCTTACACCTATGATTTGGGGCTAAAACGCATTGAACATAGGGCGGTTTGGATGACACTATCTTACTGGTTAAAGATATGGGTTACTGAGGAACTTTTCATTTATAGGCAGGCATTGGGAGAATTACTTGCATTGGATACCCATGTCAGTTTCCCTTGGTTGGCTAATGTCCGTAAATGGCTCTTGGATTTGGGCCTAAGGAAATTTTGGACTGATCCTGGTGAGCTGACCGTTGAATCTAAAAGGGAATTAAAAAATGTTTATTGGAACTCTATTTCACGTAAAGTCACCTTGAATTGTGGACATGGTTCATTTTACAACTGAATTTCCAATGTTTAAGCCAACTCCCTGCTTCAAACCATTTTCAGATCAGATTGAACCGCCACTCATGAATATACTCTACCTGAAATTCAGGTACGGTATCCTCCGAGTTGGAACATTTACATCCAAATGGGAAAGGCCTCAGAAGAGCGAAGAAGATAGCATGTGTAAAATGCGCCACTTAGGTGATTTGGAGGACGTAGCACATGTCCTTTTCTTCTGCCTAACCTATTTCAATGCTAGAAGAAAATGGATAAAACCGTTGGGAGGAAATTGGGCATTAGGAAGTATAAAGATATGCTACGTATCCTAAAGACTGATAATACACAACTTATTGTATTTGGTATTATGATTCCTGTTGGCCATCAATTTAATGAGAATGAAGAAAGGACTTAAGTGTTAACTATCTACTTGCACTAGAGCACTTTAGAATACAATCCTGTACTGTTTGAATAATCTGTTGGATACTTTTTTGCACTTGCACATTGCATTTTATACTGAAGTACTCGATGAAAAGTAGATTTTATTTATTTATTCAACTGATTTCAATACTCAGGTTAAAGGGTTAAGCTCTACATTCCGAAATTGTAGTCAGCCATTAGTATTTTATTTATATATTGTAGTTTTATTTTTCAAATATGCCTTTTGTATTTTGCACTGTAGTAAAGATCCTTAAACTCGTGTGAATATAATTGTAAACATTTGTAAAACCCATTTAGGTTGTTTCAAATGATAGAATTCTTGAGGACTATTGCATTAGACTGATATAATGTATTTTTAACATTGCTTCTTCTTTTATGATTCTATGAATCGAATAAAGATGTTTTTGATTGATTGAGTAATACTTGTTAGGTATGTATTAGGAAGTGTTTGACAATGTTTTTTTTACTTTTTTGACCGTTTTGCATATCCTTAGATGGTGAGATATGTGAGATATGTTTTTTGTGTTTGCAGATAGTTATATGTACAATGAGACTCTTGAGTTTACTTAAAGATGCAGAGAATTATATATCTCTTTAAATTGTTTAGGTTTTCTTGTTGAGCTAGTTATTTTCTTATAATATTTCTTTGAATTTCACTTATTCCTTCTCCTTTCTGAGCTTATTTTAAAAATTCCTTTTTATTAGCATGTTTTTATACATTTTCCATTTTTCCACATATTAATTTCAGAAACGTCTTTGTACTGTTACCAACAGCTCTTTTCTCTGCAGTATGTCCATTTTCACTGTGAGTTGTAAGCAGATAGTACTGTTTCCTCTGTTTTGTTTTGTTTTTGGCTTTTTCTGCATTAGTAAATATAAGTAATTATTTGAAAAGCAAATTAAGTAATACATTTACTTTTACATTACATACTATTAAATTGCATATTATAAACAATTACATAGTTACAGAAGTAGTTATATAAGCACTGTAATTCTGTCAGGTTGCATGTATAAATGAGTTTATGAGTTAGTGTGTGGATGAGCGACTTGGTTGTGTCTGTACGTGAGTACATATCTGAAAGAGTGTATCAGAGCCTCTGTGGGTGTGTCACTGGATAACAGGGGTCTCCAAATGGGTATGTAAATGCCTGCATGGATTGCTTAATGACTGTCATAGTAAGTGTTGGGGTATGTAACTGTGTATGCAAGTGGTTCTTTTTGTGTTGAATATATAAGTGCTGTGCAGATGTGTGACTGGATAAGTAATTGTGTATGTCACCCCCTCACTAGATGTGTGATTGGCTCTATGGTTTTATAAATAGGCATACCAATGCCTGTATTGGTGGGAGACTAGGTGTTTAACTCAGTAAATGACAGTGTACATTATGTTTTCTGAATAGAGTTTTAATTAAATGTTACGAGGAATGAATGAGTTTGTATGAATGTTCATGATTGAAAGTTGAAAAGTCATACCTGGTGTTGTGGGATCACACTGCTAACTATGACTCCATTTTATGAATTGTAAATTTGTACGATTTAATGTCTACACCTGTTGATGAGAAACTAAGTATGTGTACAACAACCAAAGAAAAAAAAGAAAAAAAAAACAAAATGTATTAATAAAAGAAATTAAACACAATATCCTTGTTTGTTATGGTCTAACTGGGCACTGCACATTGGTCCTTGAGGTGTAAAGTTATCAAAGAGCCTGATCTAGGACTATTTAAATAGTGGCAGGGGTTCTTTCTCTTTCTGATATTGTATTTCTCAGTCTGTCACTTACATCTGTTTTGGGTTCATAAGTGCTTTTTTTAAGACTGTAAATGAGTGTATCAGTTTCTGCCTGTCTCTATGACAGGGTACACAATATATACTAATAAAGTATTTACTACAATCAATCACCTACAACTTCTTCTAAATACATTCTTTAAAAATATCTTCATAAAATACATCTATTTTCTCTTGAAACATTTTCCTGCCTCCTTTGCCTCTAATTATGCTTTTCCTTAAAATCAGCACTTACCTTTCGTTTTATTTTTATTTTTATTGTTGTGTACAACCAAGTCATTTTCTTCCACCTTACTATATATATATACTTTTTACATTAACACCCTTACTGATATACCTAGGAAATTCCTTTGCTGCTCTCCAATTTATTTCTCAGTGTCAATATCTTTTCAGTAAAAATCTCAATCCACCAGTACAATAATGGTATACTACTCTCAGTATAGAAGAATCAATAATGGCAACGCTCTCCACTCTCTTCTCAGTCATTACTGAAACTTTATTATTTTTGATATAGCACATATGAGTGGTCAATCTTGTCAGGAGTTTATTAGACTCCTGTCAAAAAGCTTAATTTGGTAGAGCCTTTGGTCAGAATTGCGGATCTGCAGCGGCGCTAGGCACAGCCCCTTGAAAGTTCACAGCAGATCCGTGGATCCAATTAAACATCCTTTTGAAATAAGAACACGAACATAGAGATCTGCTGCTTTCTGCTACTTATTGTCACTTTTGTCTTAATTTTCACACTGTTTGGTGGTTGCGAGAGCTTAGTTGTTTACAGTTTATGGTAATCTTTTGATTGTCTTGAACGGTTTTAGGGTCATTCCGTTCGCTCTGAACGCACCACGCGTCTGAACTCATCTCCTTACAGGTTGTAACGTATACTATAGGTAGAGCGCCGTCATCTGAAACTTCTCTCAACCCTATTAGCTGATTTTCTGTTACCTTAGTAACCTTGTTTGGAACACTCTGCTAGCAGCAGTTTAAATGTTCAGAACAGTTTCTATGGCTATCATACTAGCTTTGAATTCAAATGAAACGTATTGTCGAGGAATTGAAATTGCAAGCATTTCCCAATCACTATACAATTTTTCGGATGTTTCAAAATCCAATTACAGACTTACGGTTTTTCACTGCCTAATTTACTTCATTGCACATCTACACCATTCAATCAAATATGTTCTTTTACTTTTTTACATGCTGTCCACCATTTTAAATGCCTTTGCTTGAAAGCATTGTGGATTGCTATCATCTAGACCTCAAGGTTGTGCACAGTTGTGGCAAATGACCTAGCACACTTACTGGGGTAGGACTGGAAATCCTAATAAAGGATACCTTTGGTAATAAACAGCACCTTTCCCACACTCTGCGTTGGTGTTCTCAAACATTAGCCAAAGGCAGATGTGGAAGTGGTCAAGCAAATTCTATCCACAGATAGCCAAACCCAGGAATCATGTCAATAAAACTGTTTCTACAGTCCTCAAAGACCACAGCATGGGCTCTATATACTGCAACAAATTATGCTTTGATATGGATGGTACATATAGAAATGAGGAAGTTCATTTCACATAGAAAGGCAACAGGGCATTCCTCAACAGATTCAAACACTGCATCCTGTTTTATATGGAGTTATCATCTACACACCATAAACACAAGGGATCTTTTTATAGCCACCCATTTTGCGAAACACTGGTTAATTTTCTTTTTAAATCCTTTCTTTTTAAATGTTTACTCAAATCCATGGCTCTGTCGCAGATCCGCAAATCAAAAGCACGTATTGAATAAAAAGCTGAATATTTAGGATTCACTTGTATAAGTTCGGGAATTGACGTATGACTGTGTTTGTGGACCTCTGGTTGAGTGCATGAGTGCCTGTGTGGATCTGTGAGTAGGTATGTGAGTATCTTTGTGGATCTGTGAGTGGGTGTGTGGGTCTGTCAGTTGGTCTGTGAGTGCCTGTGTAGGTCTGTAAGTGGGTGCATGACTACCTATATGAGTTTGTCAGTGAGTCTGTGAATACCTGCATGGGTCTGTGAGTGTTAGTGCGTGTACCTGTGAAAGTGTATAAGTGGGTATGGAAGTTGATGCTTGGGTCTGTGAGTGAGTATATGAGTGCCTGCGTAGGAGAACCTGCATGGATTTGTAATTGGGTCTCTAAGAACCTTTCTGGATCTGTGAGTGTATCCATCAGAGCCTCCATGGATATCTGAGTGGATGCATGAGTGCCTGTGTGTGGCTCTGTCAAAGGGTCTGTGAGTGATTTGGAGAGTATTTGTGAGAGTGCCTGTTTGTGTCTATGAGTGGGTGTGTGAGTGAGTCTCTAAGTAAGTGTGTGAGTTATTGGGTGCCAGAGTGTCTGAGTGAGTCTGTTGGTGGGTATATAAGTGAGTCTCTGATTGGGTGTGTGAGTTTTTGAGTGGGTCTGTGAGTGGGAATATGAGTGTCTGTCTGGTTCTTGAATGGGTGCGTGAGTGTCTGTGTGGATCTGTGAGGGGGTGTGTGAGTTCCACTGTGACTCTGTGAGTGGGTCTGTTAGTGCCTGCATAGCTCTGTGAGTAGGAGTATGAGTGACATGGTGGGTCTGTAAGTGGGTGTGAAAGTGAATACATGGGTCTGTGAGTTGGTATGTGAGTACTTGCTTGGGTCCATGAGTGTCTCTATGAGTGTCAGCATAAGCCTGTAAGTGGGTGTGTGAGTGAATGAGTGGGTCTGTGAGTGCCTGTCTTGTTCTATGAGTGGGTGTGTGAGTATAGCCATGTGTCTGTGAGTGGGTGTATGAGTGCCTGTATGTGACACTGAGTGGTAAGTTCCTGCATAGGAGTACCTGCATGGATCTGTAAGTGGGTCTCTAAGAACCTGTCCCGATCTGTGAGTGTCCATCAGTGCCTCCATGGGTATCGGAGTGGATGCATGAGTGCCTTTGTGTGGCTGTGTCAATGGGCCTGTGAGTGATTTAGTGAGTGTTTGTGAGAGTGCCACTGTGTATCTATGAGGGAGTGTGTGTGAGTCTCTGAGTAGGTGTGTGAGTGAGTGGGTGCCACAGTGTCTGAGTGAGTCTGTCAGTAGGTATATAAGTGAGTCTCTGATTGGGTGTGGGAGTTTTTGAGTGGGTTTGTGAGTGAGCATGTGAGTGTCTGTCTGGTTCTTGAAAGGGTGTGTAAGTGTTTGTGTGGATCTGTGAGGGGGTTTGTGAGTTCCTGCGTGACTCTGTGAGTGGGTCTGTTAGTGCCTGCATAGTTCTGTGAGTAGGAGTCTGAGTGACTTTGTGGGTCTGTAAGTGGGTGTGAAAGTGAATACACGGGTCTATGAGTTGGTAGGTGAGTACTTGCATGGGTCCATAAGTATCTCTATGAGTGCCAGCATAGGCCTGCAAGTGGGTGTGTGAGTGAATGAGTGGGTCTGGTAGTGCTGGCCTTGTTCTATGAGTGGGTGTGTGAGTATGGCCATGTGTCTGTGAGTGGGTGTATGAGTGCCTGTATGGGACACTGAGTGGTGTGAAAGTGCCAGCGAATAACTGAATGGGTGTGTGCATGCCTGTGTGTTTGTGCAAGTGAGTGTGAGATTCCCCCTGTGGGTCTAATAGTGAATGTATAGTTGGATGCATGGATCTGTGAGTGGGGGTGTAAGTATCTCCAGAGTACTGTGAGTGGGTCTGTGAGTACCTGTGCAAGTGTGTGAGTAGTTCTGCCAGTGACTGTATGGATTTCTGAGTGGGTGTGCATGTGTCTCTGTGGCTCTGTAAGTGGGCCAGTGAGTGCTTGTGTGGTTTTGTCAGTGGGTATGAGAGTACATGCAGTAGGTCTGCGAACAGGTGTGTCAGCACCTGCATGGGTCTTTGACTGGTGCTATGAGTGTCCCTGTATGTTTGTGAATTGGTCTGTCAGTGAGTCTGTGAGTACCTGTGTAGGTATGAGAGTAGGTCTGTCAGTGCCTTCATGGATTTCTGAGTGGGTGTGTGAGTACCTGCATGGCTCTGTGAGTGTCTGTGTGGTTCTGTCAGTAAGTGTGAAAGGTGGTATCTGAGTGCCTGTATGGGGCTGCTAATGGTGTGTGAGTACTTGCATAGGTCTGTGACTGTGTCTGTGAGTACCTGCTTAGGTCTGTCAGTTCCTGCATGGCTATGTGAGTACCTGTGTGAACATGTGAGTGCATTTGTCAGTGGTTAAGTGGGTCTGTGAGTGGGTGTGTAAGTGGCTGTATGAGTCTGTGAATGGTGGGAGACAGCTTGTGTAGGTCTGTGAGTGGGTGTGCGAGTTGCTCTTTGGGTCTGTGGGTGGGTGTAAGAGAGCCTGTGTGGGTCTGTGAATGGGTGTTGGAGTGTCTGCATGGGTTTGTGAGTGAGTCTGAGTAGTTGCTAAGCTCTGTTTTTGTATGTAAGTAGGTGTGTGAGTGTCTGCATGGATGTGTGAGTGAGTCTGTGAGTGCTTTGTAGTTCTGTAAGTGGATGTGATGTGTCAGTGCCTAAATGCATCTGTGAGTGGGTCTATGAGTGCCTGCATGGGTTTGTGACTGTGTATGAAATCCTGCCTAGGTCTGTGAGTAGATATGACTTCCTGTGTGGGTATGTAAATGAGTATGAGAGTGACTGTGTGGGTGTCTGAGTGGGTCTGAAGTGATTTTGAAGCACACCTGATTTCATAAATCCATTGCTAATTTTGCTCATGGGGATATGCTGAGCCTCATGACAGATCATTGGATTCCTGAAGTAGAAACAAATCTTTTCAACACAATTTCGCACCCAATATAGATCCTACTAGCACTCCCCTAACATACCCATGGGGTCAGGGTACATCTAGCCTGGCCCCTTGAATTATTTTCAGAAATATTTTAAGGGCCCAGCATTGATGGTGGCCTGTGAATATTCGGATCCATGGTGGTAGATTTACAAAGGGTCAGCATTTCTAGATAAACAAATCTGTTTTTCATTTAATAACTTTACAACTTCTGAATGGATTTATATCAAATAACTAAAAGGGCTCTTTATGGACAAAGAGCTACCTTTCTGCCAAATTTGGTGTAATTCTGTCCAGCAGTTTGAACTGTAGTCATGTTTATAATACCTTTGAGAAAATACATAGGAAATGCAAAGTGTTTTACCCTCCCTCTTTTTCTCAGCCCCCGCTTGATGGATCACCCTGAAACTTTCCATGCAGAACAAGACAAAGTGGATTACTTTTTCGGAACATTTTATGAAGATTTGTCAACTGGCGCCAGTAGGTAGTTATAGTTAGGACCATGTTGCCATAGGAAATTTGACTTGCCTATATCTTTGGTGCCGGCTGAAGTGACAGGAAGGGCATGAAGCAAGCTTCTACCTTTCGCCGACAAACAAGAATCCTGAACTCGTGTGAAAGCTAATCGAGGTGGAATTGGGAAAGAGGGGATGGGAAAAAAACAATGTCCACGGAGCCAGAGCAGGATGGTGTGTGGGGCCCAGATAGTCTCTTTACGCCTGCTGAATATAAGTAAGAGAATAGGAAAATCAGTGCATCTATCAATCTTTGCAAGTAGCATTCAGCAGTGTACACTCAAGCATTATATGCATAACTGTACCAGAATATATCCCCTCTTCCGTATATAGTTGATTGCATACACAAAAGTAGTATACAATCTATGAAACTTAACGGAAGTGCATACATTTAGGGAAAGACAAGATAGCTAAAGTAAAAGAGCTATAATGTGTGTGACATATGCATACCTAATGTCAGTCAGTCAGTCAGTCAATCAACTTTATTCGGATACAATAGTAACCTAATGTATTTGTAACTGGATAACAATGAAAGACCCAATATCAGACTAGAATTGCAGCAAAAATAGAATAGCCAGAGAGTAGGTCCAGATATATATATATATATATATGTATTACCAAAAGTTCCCCAGAGACGGGACCGCACTCCACAGTGAGCTGGCAACAATCCTTTATTCTTAAAGACATGCGGCAATCCTTCCCCATATCTCATCCCCGGCCTAACGCATTTCGAAGCGTTCTTAGCTTCTCATCAGAGGCCCGTGCAGCAGGATTAATTTACAGCATTGCCACACCCCCTCCACAGTGCTCATTACTTAATGGGCTTCTGGTGTGCCCCTTCACAATGGATGACTTCTATTGATGCACGCTGGGGGATGTAAACCATTTTTGCCCAATTCATACCCTCCAGTGGGTTACCCTGCCGCACTCAATGTAGGACAAACAGTGTTCACAGCCCTCCAGTGGGCTTCAGGAATTCCACATGTCTTCTTTAGGAAGAAAACATCAGGCAACAGCATACTACATTCCGACAGCTGCCATCCTAGAAACTTGGTGAACAGCATCCCTTATGGGGAGTTGTTACGTGCGAAACGTAATTGCAGCACAGACATAAGTTTCTTGGAGGAAATGAAGATTATGTATATGCGCTTCAGGAATAGAGGTTATCCAGAAAAGATTATTAAACAGGCATGTGATAAAATTCAACTCGTAGATAGAAAAGATCTGTTGGTTGATAAAAATGATGACAATTACACCAACGTTCCATTACGTTTTATTACAACGTTCAGTAACCAGGCCTGGGAAGTACGACGTTGTTTAAAAAAGTTTTGGAATGTCCTGAAAACCGACAGTACCCTTAAAAAGTGTGTGGGTGAGAACCCAAAAATAACGTACAGGAAATGCACATCTTTAGGAGACATGTTGTGCAGTAGTGAGTTGCGGGACAAGACTGAAAAATTACAAGTAAGAGGATTCTGTACTTGTAGGGCATGTAAAGCCTGCAAACATAGTAACAACATGAAGCAAATAGATTTGTCCATACACCAGAAACCATATATCATTGATAAACATCTAACATGTAAGTCCGATTTCTGTGTATACGCCTTGATGTGCCCCTGCCCAAGAATTTACATAGGAAGCACCATACATCAGGTGAAAAAGCGTGTCTTGAGCATAGACAAGCTATCGTGAATGAGGATAAGCAGTATCCGATAGCTCGGCATTTCAAAGAAAAGCACAACAAAAATGTAGATCTCTTGAAATTCTGTGCACTTGATAGAATTCCGAAAGGGGAAAGAGGAGAGAATCGTATAAAAGAACTTAGGTGCCGTGAATCCAAAATGATTATAAAATACGAGACAAAGTATCCCTTAGGGCTAAATAAGGATGAAGAGCTTGAAGTCCATTTGGGATAATCATTTGCACTGTTCCATGATCTAAAGTAGCCTGTAATTATTTTGCTCTGTATATGAATTTTTTAAGATGAATACTGATTACATGTATATATGTATTTTATTATAGGAGACGGAGACACCATTATCTGTTTAAAAAATTGGGAAATTGATAAAGAAGCCAGTGTTGCCTGACAAAACCACCCACTTGGGCAGAATTGGAAAGAATGAATATAAATTTATACTGCAATAATTCTGAATAATAATACTTGTATGTCTATTGTTAATCTACAATTAGTAAGCTCACCTGGGCGGAATTGACATAAAACAACTGCAAAAAAATGTAAATAGCGAAACAAAGCATAAAAAAATGCCAAATAATACCTATACCATGTGTAATAATGAATTTTGATTTACACGTTTAAAAGATCATTTGTAAATTATAGACATATTGAATGAATTGATATGACATTCAAAATCAGAATGAAAATTGTTGCATTAATTGAACAAAATAAGATATCCAGTGTGCAAACAGTATCTCTAGGGAATGTAAAACACATTACAAAATGGCGACTATGTTTACTTACCCATTGATGTGGTGCAGGAGTCCTATGTCAATGGTAATGTTTTTGGTACTGTCTTCACTTATGTTTTCTTTATATACTTTATTGAGACAAATGTTTGTTGACCCGTGACAAAGGAGCTGGGCTCCGAAACGTGTCGGGCAAGGATTTGCCGATGTTAATTAATTAAAAATATTCACACGCATACGGAGTTTGGGCTCGGTTCTTTCGTTCAAAAGAATTCACGAAGGAGTTGCTGCAATATATATATATATAAATATATAAATATACATCGTCCTCTTGTATATGTTCTTGTAAAATGAAAAAATCTAGAAAAATAGCACAATAATTGTGTACTGCCTTATGGTATTTCTTAATGATTATTTCATAAAAATTTCAGAAATAAGAACTCCTTATATCTCTTGTTAAATTTTATCTTTCAGGAAAAGTCACTACATGACCACAGCAGCACGTTCTGGCAGACAACGGAATATTTCAGATAAGAATAGTACATTTGGTTGTAGATATCTCATAGGCACAGCGCGCATTATCACCACATGTACTGAAGACGTAGATTCTTTAAAGGTTCTTCTTGTCATAATTTTTGCAGGTAGCGGACCAGGAGCAGGTTGCAGGAACATCAGGAAGCCTTGGAACCAGAGAGAGAGCCGACAAACTGCAGCACCATCAAAAACATCAGAACGGGTCGTGGAGGAGACCCAGAACTGGAAGGTAAGTGACCCTACCGCAGAAGATTGCAGATGCGAAAGGCTATAATACTAAGCAGTCTTCCACCGTGGGAGGGCGGTTTTTAAGCCTGCAAAGTTCCGCACCTGCAGAATCCAAGACCAGAAGTGCCACAGGCACGACAGTTGACAAATCTTCATGAACTTTTCCATCCAAAAAGTGCGCCGGTTATTCTAGTTGTGCATGTGAGATTTCAAGGTGATCCAATAAACGGGAGTTGAGAACCAGAGGGAGTAAAAAAATGTGCATTTCCCATGTTAATTCCCATAGAAATTTCAGACACAACTACAGCCCGAACTGATGGATGAAATGACACAAACATTTGGCAGAAATGCAGCTCTAGATTCAAAGAGCGACCTTTTATATTTGGTGTAAATTTGTTTAGTAGTTTTAGAGCTAATAAAGAAATCCAAATTTGTATATCTAAGGAGATGAATCCTCCTGATTTAGTGTAGAGATTGGATAGGCTGCCAACACTTCAACGAGGAAGTATTTTCAGCCGAGTCCCAAAGACAAACCTTAAAAAAGAGAAGTGGGCAAGGTAGGAATACCCTGACCCTCTAGCAATGGTGTACCATGTCCCAGGGGCATGCACATACATTTAAAAGATAAATAAAAGGTCCCCTCTTCTCAGGATCTAAATAGCCCGGGGGACCACCACCTCCCCTGGGCTTAATTGATTTCAAGGAAAGGGGCTATTTGGACCACCTCTCCTGAGGCTTTCCTCTGGGCCCCAGAGAGCACCACCTTCCCAGGCACGGCCAAATACATATGAAGGACAGAGATGGAGGTTGTGCAACTCCCCTCCCGGGACATATACTGCATCCAGCACCACCACCTCCTCGTGGCAGGCCCATGACAGTTTAAGGTGCGGCCCCCATTCTAGAGTCACTAATGGCTCAAGGGACCACCATCACAGAGGGCCACCTCCTGCTATATCCTGAGGTGCCCACCCTTGGGGGATAGCTGTTTGCTTTAGCTTGGCGGTAGCTGAAGCTAGAGCAAACAAAATTCAGCTTCCAGCAAGTTAGAGCTTTCAAACTGCTCCCGCTTGCTGGAAGCAACATTTTCATCTGTTTTCCTGCCTGCTGGCATGTGGGCAGGGAAACATATGAACATAGTGGTAGTTTCTGTCTGGCTTTGGCGCAAGCCTTAGCCAACCAGAAATCCCATTTCTAACATTTCACATAATTATGCTACAGTAGCTTATACGAGTTATGCTCACCCAGGCGCGGCTGGCAGAGGTAAGACAGGGCACTGACTCAGCAATGTAGCGAGCTCAAGGTAAGTGTTCTTACTTTTTTTTTAAATTTTGTTTTACCTATCTCATTGTCTGTTGACTTCTCCCCACCCTGCCCCACCGTCTCACCACTGTTACCTGTGCCAGCCGCGCCTGTGCCCACCCCTTGTTAAACTGTATCTCCTAAAATAGAAATCCTTTCTGCACATTCAGATTTGCTCTATCAGTCAAAAATCCAGAGTACATGTTTAGGTTTATGTCATGTCTGTATTCAAGATATGTATAACAACACAACGAACCGGGGGTCTAAAAAGCCTCATCTAGCTGAAGAGACCAAACATATCTCCAAATGGTAGAGTGTAACTAAATGTGCTGAGTGCTAAATTAAAAGGAAACTCACATCCGGAACCAACAACTTGTTAGTGAAAGCGTGGTTGGGATCAGTTATGTGCTCAAAATCTGGATAACCATCAACTATTCTAAATGATCAGTTTTATAATTTGGTCGACCAGTTTAAAGGCATGATGAACTACTTGATCATAGAGGACACCACGCCTATCTGCACAAAGGTTAAGACCCAACCAAGAAATCACTAAGAAAAAAACAAAAGGCAATTGATTTTATTTGCCCATTGGAACAAATTAGAAAGAAACACGCAGTGCATAGAAAAAGTAAGTTAAAATAAGATGATGTATCCTAATAAAGACTAATTTTATTTGAAACGAGGACACAACCCTTCATTAAAAACAGAACAGCGCAAACTGCAGCTTAAACAAATAACTGCCATAAAGGGGCCAACATGTTTCAGCCAAACGGGCTCTACTTCCATTAGGCTTTCTTCAGGGTCTCTGTTCTTATAATTGCTACTTCATTAGTTTGTGTAAAAAAATGTGAGAAATAGAAATTAAACTAAACAGTGAGGATACTTGCTGTAGTACAGTCTGTTCCTCCACAAAAATGGATGCAAATTGCCTCTGTTGAAAAATCAAAACAACACACCACTTGTGAAGTCATCTCTATATGGACATTGATCCCTAGTTCCTATGTGAATTCCTTACAATATTATGCAAAATGAATAAAAACATGTATTTGCTCACCCTAATTGATTGGGACTGGACCTCACCTCACCTGGACCATGCTCAGGATATTGAGGCCCGCTCTATAAATAATGAGGTAAGAGTAGAGAGCTAGAATCATGGAATTTGAAAAATAATCAATATCAACATGAAATACTAGAATACAATCTCTATTCACAAGTTCTAACTGCAGAGCAGCTCATTCATCTGGACAGACTCATCGTAATCCGAAAACACCTCGGACCCAAACCACGCTTTCAACACATGTAAAAACAGTTGTGTGAATGTTTAATTTATATATATGCATACTGCTTATGCCTCGATGTTAAAAGGCAAGTATGTTGAGGGGCAGGGTTCTTACAGAACTTCTTGTTGTTGTGCTACCAAAATGCTAGATTTTAATGCAAAGCCTCTCGATCTCTGCCTCATTGAGCTAGAATATCATGTGCTGCCGGCAACGGTAGAGATCATGCCATTTTGACACACTTGTGCACAATCTCAAACTCATACAAAGTCCACTCTGGAAAGGAAAACGTACACCCTCCCATCTGGGCGATATGTCCGTAGAGTTGACCCAGTGTACCAAACACATGTTCTCCATACTGCAGTCAACCACAAAGTCACAGGTAATGAGTGCTTACCTAATCCGTCGGTACCTCGAGACTTCCTCTGAGTCTAGGGGGAGGTACAGACATCAAGGCGAGACACCTATAAATAAACACGAATAGATACTCGTTTTCACGTCAATACCTGTCTGATGTTCATCAAAAGGTCTGATAAGAACCCTCCAGACTGCGGCAGGTATTACAATGCCCTCCTCTCACTCGGAACATAATAATGAACAATCGGATAAAGTTTCCGATCTCCAAAGTACTCAAGTCCCGCCTCTGACTACAGAATGACATCACAGAGGCGGCGTTTGTAGTTTATAGTTCTCGACAGGGAGGAGGCCCTGTAATTGGGCATACAATCGAGTGTCTTCGTGATATTAATCAGAAAAAAAGTAAAAATGGCATAACCACGATCTAAAATGCCCCCGTGTTTACCAGGCAAACAATTGAATTTTCAATAGAAACTACTGAAGCCGAATTAGCGTGGACTACAGAATGACGTCATAATAATGGCGTCTGTAGTTCTTAGCTTACTAACTGATAAAAAGTTAGATAACCAAACCCGATTTAGTTCTAATTATGAAGATTCGGCATTCATGCCTAATTCGTGTTAAATAGTACACACAGTACCTCCAATAAGAAGTGTATATTGGTATGAATCACAGTTTATGAAACCGAGTTAGGACTACAGAGTGAGGTTACAGTAATGGCGTCTGTAGTTCTAAGGTGACTGACAGGTGAAGGGCTAACTCCGATTTCGTTCAAATGATGGCATCTGGGCAGTTGTGCCTAATCAATCTTAAAAGATACGTCTCCTTTGTCATAAACCCCTTTGAATAGGTGTGCTCGCACATATTAAATGGAGGGAGGCGTTTCTGAGATTTAACACATAGATAGCCATATTCTACTCAGACCACCAAGAAGTACTAGATCTTATGCCCAAGGGATAAAAGAAGTTATTTATTGGACCAACGTTCATCCTGGTAGACCAGTCCATGGTATCTCATCATTCAGACCCACCGTATCTGCTCTAAGCTTAAAAATCCATCTCTGCTCCTTGATAAATAAATATCTAGACACCTCGCTGATATGAGCAGGGATAACTGGTTTTTCCAAAACTGTCCAATGGAAATCATCTGCACCATGATTGCTCTTAACAAAATGTTCGGTCAGTTTGGTAATAGTTTTCTTGCAACGGATGGAGCTCTTATGCTCAAGCATCCGAACCCGCACTTTGCGAGTTGTCATCCCAACATATTGAATGGAGCATGGACAAGTCAGAAGATAGATGAGATGAGAATTATTACAATTTGAAAAGTACTTTTGGACCCATGGCCGATCTGTACCAATATCTACCATGGTAGAGTGTCTCGTTTGTGGGCAAATGGAACAGTTCCCACAGGGATGATGACCTACTGCAGGCGGCAGGTCCCATAGGGTACCAATCATTCTCTTAGGAACTTCCTTAGGGCGTGTATAGACCAGGCGGTCTCGTATGCTGGTAGATCTTTTAAATGCAAACAAAGGTTGAACAATTTTATCCCTACTCTGGTTTAGTAGACGCCAATGTCTGCGTACTATCTTTTGAATCTGATTAGCCTTGGTGGAAAATGTGCTCACAAAAGTCAGCCTGTCCATAGGTGGCTTAGGCACAGGCGGTTCCAACAGTGATCCTCGATGATTATTAATGGCTCTCTTCATCGATCTTTTGATCAAAGGTATCGGATAGTGTCTCTTTTCCAACTGTTTGGATAAGTCCCTGGCGTGATGCCTATAGGTATTTTCCGTTGAGCAATTCCTTTGGACCCGAAGGAACTGGCCGTAAGGGAGATTATCCCTAAGCGCCTTGGGATGCTGACTCTCATAAAGCAGAAATGAATTTCTTGCCATGGGTTTGCAAAAAAGTTCACTTTGCAACCCTGAGGATGTCACATATATTGACAGATCCAGAAAAGCCAACCTCTCCTTGCTTATCTCTACAGTGAATTTGAGATATTGGTTTTGAGCATTCAACCACTGATGGAAGGTCATGATGGAATCTCGGCTCCCTCGCCAGATCACCAGGATATCATCAATGTATCGCTTCCACCAGCGGATGTATGTGAAATATGGGTTTCTGTTGTAAGGACATGTTCTTGCTCAAACCAATCAACGTAGACATTCGCCAGGCTCGGCGCAAAAACGCTGCCCATGCTCGTCCCTGAGACTTGCAAGTATATGGTGTCCTCAAACCGAAACAAATTATCTTTCATAGCTAGTCTAGCTAACAACATGATAAAGGGCACAGGCATTATACTGTCAAGGTCAGTATCCCCCAGGATGGATGTTATGACTTCCAAAGTCTCAACCTGAGGGATTGAAGTGGAGAGTGACTTGACGTCGAAAGAGACTAAAAAATCTCTTTTGGGATCAAAAGCGATGTCTGGAATAACCATCAGCACATCCTTTGTGTCCTGTAGATAGGTAGGCTGCGTTTCACTATGGGTCTCAGAAAGTGATCCACGAATGTGGATAAGGGTTCAAGAACCGAACTTAGACCAGATATTATTGGTCTGCTTGGCGGAGGTCTTTGGGGTTTATGCACTTTCGGTAATAGGTAGAAATACGGCATCACATGATGTTGTTGTTGTAAATATAGGGCCTCCTGTGCCTTAATCCACCCTTCCGCCATAGCCTCCTCCACTAGGATACTGATGCGTTTCACAAAGTCTTCAGTAGGGTCCTGAGTCAGGGGTTTATAAGCACGTGTATCCCCTAACTATCTGAGGCATTCTGCTCTGTAATCACTAGTGTTGAGGATCACGATCGCCCCCCCCTTATCTGCTGGCTTAATAGTGATCGATTGATCTGCCGATAGTGCCTGCAATGCATGATGTTCACCCTTTGAAAGGTTCCTATAGCTATATGGCGTAGAACCCCAAAGTTTGGCAACGTCATCTTCTACTGCTTGATCAAAAACCAAGAATTGGGGTGGTGTCCCCTGTGATGGTGGACAAAAAGTAGATTTCAGCTTCAGGCCTGTGTTAGTGTTAGGCATATCCAGTGTATCATTATCGCTTCCCTTGAAAAAATAATGTAAACGTAGTGTACGGAAAAATTGAGCCAGTTGGCACTGAACCTGAAAAGGATCCCCACAATGTATCATGACGAAGCCTAATCCTTTATTAAGCACCTGTTGTTCCAATGGGCTAAGCACTTTGATGGAAAAGTTCACTACGAGGCTTGATTCCCTGACATCCCTGGTTGTGGTGAAATCCTCTTTGTGTGGCTCCTCGTCCCTGTGAAGGGGCCTGACAGGTCTTCCCAGTGCACTTGTGGTTGGGGGTTCCGTCTCCTCCCTCTGGACCTCCTTGGGCAAGACCCTAAAAAAGACAGATTAGGGTAGTCATTCTGGAAACCTTGATGAGGACCCATAGGTGGTTGAAAAGGATGTGGGGGATGCATAGGGTGAGGGGGAAAGCCTCAAGGATTGGGTGGCCACCATTGTTGGTATTATGAATTGGGGTGTTCTCTATAGTTGTTAAACCTATTGGGTCTCCCACGTCCCCTAGGTTGGTAAGACGGAGTGCCAGAACTTTCTGAGTCACTACTCCCATCGGTAGTGGAACCAGAGTAATTAGGGCCGTACCTTTTGCCACTGTTTCTAAACTCAGGGGGGGAATAGGTGTCACTCGTATACGGGTACACTGTGTCGTGTTTGAATTTTGCCAAATCTTTATTGAATTTGTCAATTTTGATTTGTAGAATGGAGTCCCTGAACTCTTTGTTACTTTTGTCAGATACATCTTGTTGTTTTTTAAAGATTGTCGATGAGATGGTAGTCTGGATTTGAGATTCCAGAACTCTAATCTCAATCAAGATGGCATCAGAAAGTCGTTTGGCCGTGCTGATGATTAAGGGTTGCAAAGCGAACTTTTTCGCAAACCCATGGCAAGAAATTCATTGCTGCTTTATGAGAGTCAGCATCCCATAGCGCTTAGGGATAATCTCCCTTATGGCCAGTTCCTTCGGGTCCGAAGGAATTGCTCAATGGAAAATACCTATAGGCATCACGCAAGGGACTTATCCAAACAGTTGGAAAAGAGACACTATCCGATACCTTTGATCAAAAGATCAATGAAGAGAGCCAGTAATAATCATCGAGGATCACTGTTTGGATAAGTGCCTGTGCCTAAGCCACCTATGGACAGGCTGACATTTGTGAGTAAATTTTCCACCAAGGCTAATCAGATTCAAAAGATAGTACGCAGACATTGGCGTCTACTAAACCAGAGAAGGGATAAAATTGTTCAACCTTTGTTTGCATTTAAAAGATCTACCAGCATACGAGACCGCCTGGTCCATACACGACCTAAGGAAGTTCCTAAGAGAATGATTGGTACCCTATGGGACCTGCCGCCTGAAGTAGGTCATCATCCCTGTGGGAACTATTCCATTTGCCCACAAACGAGACACTCTACCACGGTAGATATTGGTACAGATCGGCCATGGGTCCAGAAGTACTTTTCGAATTGTAATAGTTCTCATCTCATCTATCTTCTGACTTGTCCATGCTCCATTCAATATGTTGGGATGACAACTCGCGAAGTGCGGTTTTGGATGCTTGAGCATAAGAGCTCCTTCCGTTGCAAGAAAACTATTACCAAACTGACCAAACATTTTGTTGAGAGCAATCATGGTGCAGATGATTTCCATTGGACCGTTTTGGAAAAACCAGTTATCCCCGCTCATATCAGCGATGTGCCTAGATATTTATTTATCAAGGAGCAGAGATGGAATTTTAAGCTTAGAGCAGATACGTTGGGTCTGAATGACGAGATACCATGGACTAGTCTACCAGGACGAACGTTGGTCCAATAAATAACTTAATTTATCCCTTGGGCATAAGATCGAGTCCTTCTTGGCGGTCTGAGTAGAATATGGCTATCTATGTTTTAAATCTCAGAAACGCCTCCCTCCTTTTAAAATGTGCGAGTACACCTATTCATAGGGGTTTATGACAAAGGAGACGTATCTTTTAAGATTGATTAGGCACAACTGCCCAGATGCCATCATTTGAACGAAATCGGGGTTAGCCCTTCACCTGTCAGTCACTATAGAACTACAGACGCCATTACTGTGACGTCACTCTGTAGTCCTAACGCGGTTTCATAAACTGTGATTCCTACCAATATACACTTCTGATTGGAGGTACTGTGTGTACTATTTAACATGAGTTAGGCACGAATGCCAAGTTGTCATAAGTAGAACTAAATCGGGTTTGGTTATCTAACTCTTTATCAGTTAGTAAGCTAAGAACTACAGACGCCATTATTATGACATCATTCTGTAGTCCAAGCTAATTCGGCTTCAGTAGTTTCTATTGAAAATTCAATTGTTTGCCTGGTAAACACGGGGGCATTTTAGATCGTGGTTATGCTATTTTAACTTTTTTTCTGATTAATAACACGAAGACACTCGATTGTATGCCCAATTACAGGGCCTCCTCCCTGTCGAGAACTATAAACTACAAACGCCGCCTCTGTGACGTCATGCTGTAGTCAGAGGCGGGACTTGAGTACTTTGGAGATCGGAAACTTTATCTGATTGTTCATTATTATATTCCAAGTGAGAGGAGGGCATTGTAATACCTGCCGCAGTCTGGAGGGTTCTTATCAGACCTTTGGATGAACATCAGACAGGTATTGGCGCGAAAACAAGTATCTATTTGTGTTTATTTATAGGCGTCTCGCCTTGATGTCGGTTCCTCCCCCTAGACTCAGAGGAAGTCTCGAGGTACCGACGGATTAGGTAAGCACTCATTACCTGTGACTTTGTGGTTGACTGCAGTATCGAGAAGATGTGTTTGGTACGCTGGGTCAACTCTACGGACATATCGCCCAGATGGGAGGGTGTACGTTTTCCTTTTCAGAGTGGACTTTGTGTGAGTTTGAGATTGTGCACAAGTGTGTCAAAACGGCATGATCTCTATCGTTGCCGGCAGCACATGATATTCTAGCTCAATGAGGCAGAGATCAAGGGGCTTTGCATTAAAATCTAGCATTTTGGTAGCACAACAACAAGAAGTTCTGTAAGAACCCTGCCCCTCAACATACTTGCCTTTGAACATAGAGGCATAAGCAGTATGCATATATTAAATTAAACATACACACAACTGTTTTTACATGTGTTGAAAGCGTGGTTTGGGTCCGAGGTGTTTTCGGATCACGATGAGTCTGTCCAGATGATTGAGCTGCTCTGCAGTTAGAACTTGTGAATAGAGATTTTATTCTAGTATTTCATGTTGATATTGATTATTTTTCAAATTCCATTATTCTATCTCTCTACTCTTACCTCACTGTTTATATAGCGGGGCCTCAATATCCTGAGCATGGTCCAGGTGAGGTGAGGTCCAGTCCCCCATCAATTAGGGTGAGCAAATACATGTTTTTATTCATTTTGCATAATATTATGAGGAATTCACATAGGAACTAGGGATCAATGTCCATATAGAGATGACTTCACAAGTGGTGTTGTTTTAATTTTTCAACAGAGGCAATTTGCGTCCATTGGTGTGGAGGAACAGACTGTGTATTCTTTCACTGTACTACAGCAAGTATACTCACTGTTTAGTTTAATTTCTATTTTTCAAAATGTGTTACACAAACTAATGCAGTAGCAATTATAAGAACAGAGGCCCTGAAGAAAGCCTAAGGGAAGTAGAGCCCGTTTGGCTGAAACATGTTGGCCCCTTTATGGCAGTTATTTGTTTAAGCTGCAGTTTGCGCTGTTCTGTTTTTAATGAAGGGTTGTGTCCTCTTTTCAAATAAAATTAGTCTTTATTAGGATACATCATCTTATTTTAACATACTTTTTCTATGCACTGCGTGTTTCTTTCTAATTTGTTCCAATGGGCAAATAAAATCAATTGCCTTTTTTTTTTCTTAGTGATTTTTTGGTTGGGTATTAACCTTTGTGCAGATAGGCGTGGTGTCCTCTATGATCAAGTGGTTCATCATGCCTTTAAACTGGTTGACCAAATGATAAAACTGATCACTTAAAATAGTTGATGGTTATCCAGATTTTGAGCACATAACTGATCCCAACGACGCTTTCACTAACAAGTTGATGGTTCTGGATGTGAGTTTCCTTTTAATTTAGCACTAAGCACATTTAGTTACACTCTACCATTTGGAGATGTGTTTGGTCTCTTCAGCTAGATGAGGCTTTTTAGACCCCCGGTTCGTTGTGTTGTTATACAAGTGACTATTTGGGGATGTGAACTTGGGCTGGTCTTAAAATTTCCCTAGGACCCTATCTCTCTTAGTGTTTTTGTGTATTCAACATATGACATTGGTCTGCATTCTGTCCTTCAATTGTTCTTTTTTGCATTTGTCACCCCGAATGGGGAGGGTACGCCCAGACGTGGGTCCTGTGCTCTCTATGCCAGGACTATCCTGGCTGATGAGTGGTGAAACCCGGAAACCAGTCCTAGAATGCATGTTTCTAGTCCAGGGAGGACCTGGCCTGGCAGTTCGGGATCGACTGCTCACATTGGCGCAGGGTCAAGACTAATGTGCATATGGCTGGGTTCATTCTGAAATGGCATGCTGAGCAAAAAGACGAATCCACCAGGTTTAATATTTTCATTCAGGGGAAGTAAAAATGTGTGATGCACTCAAAACAAAGTAGGCGTATAATGTCAGCATCAGAAACTACATTTTTAATTAGGCCAGTGAACTACTATTATAGTTTGCAAATATTGATTTCCATTCATATAATTGAGAGTAACTTTCCACATTGACCTCAGAGCCCTTGCCAGGCAGTCATGATGTTTTCTTGGTTCACTGTGAATGCCGTGGACATTTTTCTGCCCTTTAAATGTAAGGAAGGTGGGAGAGAGAGAGAGAGGGAGAGAGAGAGAGAGGGAGAGAGAGAGAGAGTGTGTAAGAGATAAAGAACACAAGAAGTAATTCAAAATATTAGGTTAAGTAGCTTCCAGAGAATGTCTTGCTTGATTATTGTTGGACCTGGCCCTTTTTTGCAGGGTCATCCCAGAATGTGTTTCCTTGCTCCTGTATTCTTTCTGACTTGTTTTTGCTGGTTTCATAACTCTCTGCACTGTACCACAGCTGATCAGTGTTAAAGTGCTTGCGCTCTCTTGTAATCTTGCTAAGGTTGGTCTACACCTGTTTGTCATGTGTAATTTACTTGTACGTCCCTTGTACAGTGACTTCTCATATACCCAAGGTCTGTAATCTGAGTACTACAATTAGTCCAGCAGCGCTGCTTGTGTGACTCACTGACCTAGCCTTTCAGTTTACTGCTTCAGTCATATAGCACTTAAAGTGTTTACTACATCTAAAACTTCCCTTTCGTCACATATAGGTCATCCCTAAGGTAGGCCCTATGTAGCCCTCTGGGCAGGGTGCTGTGCAGGTAAAATAAAGGACATGTGCCTTTCTTGTGTGGCTTGTCCTGGTTTTGACAGACAGCCTATTTGGTTTCTCACTGCTGTTAGGTTGCTTCGCTCATAGGTTTGCATTGGGGATTCCCTGACATAGGTTTTAGTGGTACTTTCTGATATGAAATGGGTAGTGTGGCTATGTTTGGTATTTTTGGAATAGTAGTAATAGATCCTGCTTATTTGTGAAAGCAAATTTGTTATTAGTATTTTAGAAATGCCACTTTTAGAAGTGAGCATTTCTGTGTGTTTATGACCCTTTGTGCCATGCATGGTTGGGTATTGACTGTCTGGTTTTGGAGTGACAATTGATGGGGATGTGCCTTCACTGTAGACAGTCACAAGGGGGTGGAGGCGTGCCCTGCCTTTGCTAGGTGACTCATAGTGGCCTGAGTAGGCCTGGTCTGCATTTGGAGTAGTGGGAGGAGTTGTCACCTGCACCTGAATTAGACTGGGCCTACCTTTCACAGTGCTGTCTCCGCCTCCCTTTCGTGTTTCTGGAGCCAGGGCTGGGGATTGAATGGGGGTGATGTGCACTTCTAAAGTTTGCTTGATGTTCCCCCAGAACAAAGACTTTAGGAGTATAAGCACATGGTCTGTGACCCTATGATATAGACACTGCTTGAGACTTGTAACCAGGCGCTGCTGGCTCTACAGACTACAACAGGAGACTATTGGGGCTGTCAGGGGAACCGCCACTTGGACTCAGCTTTGTTGTGCTGACCTGCTAAAGAAGGACCGCCTCTTTATCTTCCAAGGACCCTGTTTATTGGCCTGTCTGCACCCCAGCCTGTTTGCCACAGTAATCTCCCATGCGCACCTATCTGTAAAAAAACAAACTTACAACGCAATTTTCCCTTTTTTGTTTGCTGCAAAATGCAGCACACAAAGAGAGTAAAAACAATGGAGAAATAAATATATTTGGGCTTATTTATGAGTAGTTTGTACCACTGGACCGTCACTTTTTTTTACGCTCCTGCAGCGCAAGGCTCACAGCCATATCTATGAGGCCATGTATAGCCACTTTGCTTTGCGTTGCATGGCCTCATAGTTATGGAGCAAGACAAAGCAGCACAAGTGGCTACCTTTCCTTATCCTGCACCACGGAGGCGCTCCATGGGCATTGCATGGGGTTTTCCCACACAACACTAATGGAATTTGACACTTCCCCAGGTTTACTTAATCACATAAAACAGGAGCAGTGCCAAAACCTTATGCTTTCCCAGAGAAGTGTAACAAGGAGAAACAACTTCACTCTTTCCATGTGTGCTGCAGTATTTTCCATGTGTTCTGCATCACACATAGTGAGAGGAAAATGCCTCTCTGGATTGTTTTTGTGCAGGGGTGTCTGCTTTGGCACTATTCAGCAAACTGTGTAGCAGTGCTGGGGGAAAGGACAGAAATGCACTGTTTTTAATAAATGTGGTGCATTCCTTCCCTTTTACTTTGGTGTAGGGCAGCGCAGCAAGAAGACTTGTCGTGCTGCCTTACATCAATTCTCCCTAAATTTGGCCCTTCTCCTCATTACGCTTCACATCAGGAGGCGTGTGGATTTGATGCTTCCCCAGGTTTACATCACTTTATAAATCTGTTTCAACATCAAATTATGTGGGTGTTTCATGGTATAACCCACTGCAAAGGCCAGGGAATGTCTTCCAGGTGTCCCAGGAGCAAGGTGATGCAGTGATTTGCGCTGATTCGCTTTACTCATGATATATAAGGGCACTCAAATCCACGCATGATGGCTTTGTGTGGCCTCATAAATCTTTATGAGAGCCCTGCATCTCACATTCGGGGCTTATTTATGGGGTTGTGATGCAGGGCAGCACAGCAAGGCACCTTGCAGGAGTAATAAACATATTTCTCCTTGTTGTTCCTCATCTCGGGGGCCATAAGGTTTTGGTGCTTCCCCCAGGTTTAAATCACTTAGGAAATCCTGGGTGGGATCACTTCTGTGTGTTGCTTTGCAAAAACCACTGTAATGGCCATGCAATGCCTCCCGGGCTGAGTAAGGCAATGCAGTGATTTGTGCTGCGTTGCCTTATTTGTGATTTATGAGGCCACTCAAGGCCACGCAGGGTGGCTTTGCATGACTTTATAAATCGAAACGAGAGCCCTGTGTCATGCATGTACCACTTTATGTGGTACAAAAGTGACAAAGGGCTCTTATAAATAAACCTCTACATGGGGCAAAAGTAACACTGGTCCCTCATAAATAAGTCCGCTAGTTTTAACACCCACGAGCCCCATGTTTGCTTTAACCACTTCCATTGTCCATTTTGTCTTTCCTTATCTTTCATTAACGTTATAAAATAATAGTAACCATCAGAGCAAGTGTTTGCTCTGTGGACTCCTCCGATAAACCAGTACAATCTATAGTTAGCCTCTGCCCCGGTGATGCTCAGCGTGCTTTCCTTCGTACTACTCCTCGACATCTATGATTTCGATGTATTGTATATTTATAACTATTCTGTTGCTTTTGTTTGCAGCACGCGTTTTTCACACGTCTTTTCAGAGAAACGCGTTGGAATTGGCCCAGCCCAGTCTAGCATTTATCTTGAAGCGCTGTTCACACAGTACAGATGGCTCCTCGCTTTCCAAATCAAAATTGCGATTTGATCATTAAGCCCAATTTAGATAACAGGCTGAAGTGAGGGATATCAATGTATAAATATCAAACACACGACAGAGTAGAAAGTCTGCCAACCATCCCTGGCATCATCTGTTTACGCCTGTTGCATCTCACATTTCACTGTGCATTTTCATCTCGACATCCCTCTTGTAGCAACAGATAGATGCTGTTTGTACGAACACATATTTTACAGCGTGCAATTGTTAGAACAAGCTTCAATGGGAAATGTATATTGTACTTATCTTTTACATTTTAAAATATGAAATTAACCCTGAAGAAAGCCTTACATCGTTTAGTGACACATTGAGTGTGATGGGCAACCGGTGGTCCCATCGTGGCTTAAGAGGAAATGAAGAATTGTATTCCAGGGGCCTAAATATAAAAATTAAAAACAAAGAGACTGAAAAGAGAGTCATGGCACTAACCTTGGCTTCATGATGAAAAGGAGGGATGGAAATGAGTTTGAGAAATGCCGCTTGTCGGACATTGCGAGATCATTTTAGAGTGGACAGTTTCTCGGAATATGCAAACACTGTCCCAAAAAACGGAAAGGAAAGAAAGGAAAGGGAAGGGAAAGAGGAGACGTCAAATTGTTCTGGATCCTTAGCGCATATTTAGACAACTGATTTAAAAAAGTAAAAGGACTGTCTGGTTAGTCACCCCAGGGGCTTGTGGAACTTGGACCCCACAATAATTTATACTAATTATCCAAGGGTTGATTGGGAGCTTTCAAATTATTTAGTAGCTGAAACTCAGCAAGCTTCATGTGTTTAGCAGCGCCTGCTTTCAGAGGGATAAGAGGCCTTATTTACAAGAGGCCTGTACCAAGGTAGCTTCAGTTTTTTTGATGCTCACGTGACTCTGGCCTCTCAATCATATCTATGGAGCGACTCAAAGCCACCCTAATCTGTGTCAAGGTGGCATTCCATTGGTGTTGCTGTAGGTTTTCCCATGCAACACCCATGGGTTATGATACATCCCCTGGTCTACACAGATCTTTAAACCTGGGTATGCAGCATCCAAATTTGTCTATAAGGAGCAGGTAATTAACTTTATTTCTCCTCGTCCTTTCCTGCGCAAAAAACAGTCATACCAACAATGCAGACATGCCTGTGTTGGTTCTAGTCACCAATTTGTGTGCAGGGAGGGAGGACTGGTATGCACCGTATTTTATTAATTCAGCACATGTTAGCCTTTTTGATGCAGTTTAGTGCAGAAAGGAAGTTTGCAGTGCTGCACTATGCCAAACAATAGTAAATGAGGTTCATGACGTGAAAGATTGTTAAGTATTTCTAAGGGAGGCTGAGGTGGGGTGTCTGAATCATATAAGGCTACAATACAAAGTAATCTCTTATTTCACAGTCAGTTTGCACCCAAACCTTAAAGGCACTGCGTTTAATTCAAGGGTTGAAAAACTTCACTTTTTAAATGCACCATGGAAGCAGAGCCCCTTGTTTTAAAATTTTGTTTTGATTCATTCTTAGTGTCATCTCCTCAATACGTGAAGGTACACATGTTACTTAGAATTGGTATCAACCTAACAACCAACAACCTGGCCTAAACTTGCTAAAAGAAAAGAATAGGATCAGACTGTTCCAACATAGAAGGCATACCTCATGGGGGAAAATTACAAGCCCCATGTGCCACCGGTGCATCACGTTGCGTGACGTAGCTGTGGTCAGGGCCGGACTGGCTACCGGGCAGTTGTGTGTGCTGCCGAGCAGGGGGATGCTTTCGTTGATGGGGACCTGTGTGTGCAAAACGAAATTCGTTTTGCTTTTTTTTTTTCAAAGCGCACGCAGGTCCCCATCAACGAAATACGCCCATAGCACGGAGAAATCGTCCCCCTGCTCGGCAGCACACACAACTGCCCGGTAGCCAGTCCGGCCCTGGCAGTGGTACAACCTGCTGAGTGATATTTGCAAGCACACTTAAAGTAACCCTGCGTGACTTAACCTGTGCTTGTAATATTGCCCCTGTTCACGCAACAATTTGCATGTTAGGGGCGTAATATGGGTGTTGCTGTGGGTGTTCCCAAGCAAAACACCCATGTCCACTGATGCATTTCCAGATTTACGAGAAATTGCAAATCTGGAAATGTGTCAGAATGCTACCAGACCCTAGGGGAGGCTTATGGAGGTGCAACTAGGAGAAATGTTTTCATTTCTCCTCCTTTCTTTCCTCTTTCAATGGGCGCTGCATTCTGCGGCACACATTGGAAGAGGAAATCACCTCAATTGATTATTTTTGTGCAGGCAGGTGCCCCTTCCTGCACAAAAACAATCTCCCCATGACGCATGCATTCTTGCACCATGGTGCAAGGCTGCCTGCACCGGCACATGGCAGCAGTTTGGGCGCAAGCACAGGGGAAGCACAGAGATAAGACATATTGCTGTAAATATGTTGCATCCCTTTGCATCAAAACCAGCGCGGCGCCGCAAAATTACTTGCTGCACCGCGCTGCACTAGTTTCTTGTAGATCTGCCTCCTTATTAGCAGTGTGATCACCCCCACCTCGTACTTCATTATAGTCACTTTTCTAAGAACACAAATGCTACTCCCATATAAAATTGCTTGACATACAGCAGTAGGATCACCAGCATGAAATGATGCACGTACTGCAAAGAACACTTCTCATCTGTCACTCGAAAGAGATCTCCTCCAAGGGACTGCCCTCCTACTATGTAACACCTCACTCAAAACACATACTCACATTCAACACTTACAATATTACTTTTATTCCTCAGAGATAAAGCTCTGTTTCAGTTAACATATGAAGGAAAAAGGGTGGAGTGCTTATTTGTACTGCCAGGTGCTCTGTAAGTGATAGTTACCCTACGATAATTGCACATGTAACTTTTATAAAAATGTGCCATATTTTTTGGTTTTTCATTTCATAATTTATGCGCAATATTCTTTCTTTCTCAATCAAATTATTACATGCAAGAGTACTCAAAGAATAATGCTAAATGTGATTCAAATATATATTACGTGTTGTTGATGGTATAAACATTGGTATAGTAATGGTACACAAAGAATAATGTGATTACACAAACATTGGTTTGCTAATAATGAGATTGATGTTTTGTAACTAATAAAATACATTTTGTGCGCACATGACTGCATTTTGGCAGTTTTACCACTCTGCACAAACTTGAAGATACACCTATCTCCGTCTCAAGACGACAAGAAGAGGCAGCAGCTGAAGGAGCTATTGCAGCCTGAGTTTTACAGGAGGATGCGGAATCGGACCAACAACCAGGGACCCTAGCGCTTCACAGAGGATAGGCTGAGGTGAGTGTGCGCCTGGTGGACAGGTGATCGTCTCCGTGTACACCATTAGCTAGATTCATGAACGAAAAATCAGCTCGCAAAGGGCCAGATTCTCAGAATCTGGCCCTTTGCGAGCGCAATTTTTGCATTTGGGATTCATCATCCCAAATGCAAAAATCGCTATTTGCTAAATCGCATATTTGCGAGGAATTGCATTTAAGGAATCTCTATTTGAGATTCCTTAAATGCAATTCATTAACCAATTTTAAATTGTGAATTCGCAATTTTTGGCCGCTATTTACCACGAAGTCTGACTTCGTGGTAAATAGCGAAAAAATAGTAAAAAAACACTTTGGTGCATTTTTCTCAGTTGCATGTTACACACACACATGTCCTTTGGACATGTGTGTGTGCAACACCTGTGTAAATTTGCTTTTCAGGGGTGCTACAGGGTGTCCTTTGGACACCCCTGGCACCCTTGAAATCGCATCCTTATTTGCGATTAGCAAATTGCTAATCGCAAATAAGGAATAACTACCCATTCATTCCTATGGGCCTGTAGGCCCATAGGAATGAATGGGAAGTTATTCCTTATTTGCGATTAGCAATTTGCTAATCGCAAATAAGGAAGATGTAGGAATTGCAATATTTTTTGCAATTCCTACATGAATCCCGTTTTGCAAGTCCTTAATAGCGATTCCTTATGAATCGCTATTAAGGACTCGCAAAACTGGATAATGATGAATCTAGCTGCATGTCTCTGGTCCTGGACGTCCATTTTTAGCAAGTGCATTCTGGGAGTTGTACTTAGTTTTCTTCAGCCAAACCTGTTGAGGTAAGGAACTTTATAACTCTGCTTTGTAAAATGAAAGACAACGACTGGAAAAAAGGTATTGTGTCGTGCTAACATGGCTCGATCTTGCGACCCGAGCCATTTCGTGAACCACAAAGTAGCCGCATGGTAGATGTGAGTAGGGTGTCCACGTCTGTTTTTTGTTTCCCCCTTACGCATCCGCAATTCTTCTAATATAATAATGAGAAAAGCAGCCAAGTAAAGCCAGGGATTGAAGGAAGGTGGTCAGGTGGTCCCATGTCACATGGTCGCCACCTTTCCAGGTCTGACTCAAGTTTTAATTTAGCAAATTGTGTTTTGGGTACATCAGTCCTGTTGTTAAGTTTTAAGAGTTGTAAGCTCCTGTTGTTATATGAAAACCCAGAGCTGGAAATGTTGAGTGCCAGTTAGCCAAAGCCATTGCAAGCGAATCATGAATAGAAAATGATCCCTAGATTAGGTTTTCAAGCCGATAGAAGACAGAGTGATATATTTGTGTTTGCACTGCTCTCTTTGTGGTACCTAAGGCTGAGGGGGCGCTTGTGACTGTGTTCTTGGAGCTGGCGATGAGTGCACGGTTGCGATTAGGATATTCATGTCAAGAAACTCCGACCGCGGCGGACGGATCACATCAAACACCGTCCGCGGTGGACGGAACACACCTAACACCGTCCGCGGCAGACAGACCCAAATGAACACCCACCGCCGCGGACGGACATGACCGCGGACACAGCCACATTTACCGCCATACCTGTGAAAACTCCGTGTCCGCAATTAGGGTAATGCCGCCTGTACCACGGTACGCACAGCCATCCACGTCCGCAGCAGAAAGAATGCAACGAGAAACAGTGCATCACTGCGGAAGGCCAACATGAACAACATCCCTATCGTCAAACCAATGTCAAAAAGTGTGCCGCCAGTAAATAGCAAAAAACAACAAGTGATGGACTGAATGTGGATCAATGTCACACACTCCCCCAGTCAAAAGATCTGGGCCCAAATCCATCGTTTTTTTGCACTCCACACCACCCTGGGTCAGATAATGGCTTTATGCAAATCAGCTCTGACCCTGTTGCCCCATGGGAACAGTCCAGTCCGAACTACAACAGCCATATCTTTCCCAGACCGGAATCAAGCATCCGAGGACCGGACCGGTTTCGAGGTAACACCTCTCTTCAGCCCGGCTAGCTTGACTCCAAGTGGTGTGGAGTGCCTGGGACCCACGTCTGGGCATCCCCAGCGCACTTAGGGCGGCAATTGCAAAAAACAACAAGTGATGGACTGAATGTGGATCAATGTCACACACTCCCCCAGTCAAAAGATCTGGGCCCAAATCCATCGTTTTTTTGCACTCCACACCACCCTGGGTCAGATAATGGCTTTATGCAAATCAGCTCTGACCCTGTTGCCCCATGGGAACAGTCCAGTCCGAACTACAACAGCCATATCTTTCCCAGACCGGAATCAAGCATCCGAGGACCGGACCGGTTTCGAGGTAACACCTCTCTTCAGCCCGGCTAGCTTGACTCCAAGTGGTGTGGAGTGCCTGGGACCCACGTCTGGGCATCCCCAGCGCACTTAGGGCGGCAATTGCAAAAAACAACAAGTGATGGACTGAATGTGGATCAATGTCACACACTCCCCCAGTCAAAAGATCTGGGCCCAAATCCATCGTTTTTTTGCACTCCACACCACCCTGGGTCAGATAATGGCTTTATGCAAATCAGCTCTGACCCTGTTGCCCCATGGGAACAGTCCAGTCCGAACTACAACAGCCATATCTTTCCCAGACCGGAATCAAGCATCCGAGGACCGGACCGGTTTCGAGGTAACACCTCTCTTCAGCCCGGCTAGCTTGACTCCAAGTGGTGTGGAGTGCCTGGGACCCACGTCTGGGCATCCCCAGCGCACTTAGGGCGGCAATTGCAAAAAACAACAAGTGATGGACTGAATGTGGATCAATGTCACACACTCCCCCAGTCAAAAGATCTGGGCCCAAATCCATCGTTTTTTTGCACTCCACACCACCCTGGGTCAGATAATGGCTTTATGCAAATCAGCTCTGACCCTGTTGCCCCATGGGAACAGTCCAGTCCGAACTACAACAGCCATATCTTTCCCAGACCGGAATCAAGCATCCGAGGACCGGACCGGTTTCGAGGTAACACCTCTCTTCAGCCCGGCTAGCTTGACTCCAAGTGGTGTGGAGTGCCTGGGACCCACGTCTGGGCATCCCCAGCGCACTTAGGGCGGCAATTGCAAAAAACAACAAGTGATGGACTGAATGTGGATCAATGTCACACACTCCCCCAGTCAAAAGATCTGGGCCCAAATCCATCGTTTTTTTGCACTCCACACCACCCTGGGTCAGATAATGGCTTTATGCAAATCAGCTCTGACCCTGTTGCCCCATGGGAACAGTCCAGTCCGAACTACAACAGCCATATCTTTCCCAGACCGGAATCAAGCATCCGAGGACCGGACCGGTTTCGAGGTAACACCTCTCTTCAGCCCGGCTAGCTTGACTCCAAGTGGTGTGGAGTGCCTGGGACCCACGTCTGGGCATCCCCAGCGCACTTAGGGCGGCAATTGCAAAAAACAACAAGTGATGGACTGAATGTGGATCAATGTCACACACTCCCCCAGTCAAAAGATCTGGGCCCAAATCCATCGTTTTTTTGCACTCCACACCACCCTGGGTCAGATAATGGCTTTATGCAAATCAGCTCTGACCCTGTTGCCCCATGGGAACAGTCCAGTCCGAACTACAACAGCCATATCTTTCCCAGACCGGAATCAAGCATCCGAGGACCGGACCGGTTTCGAGGTAACACCTCTCTTCAGCCCGGCTAGCTTGACTCCAAGTGGTGTGGAGTGCCTGGGACCCACGTCTGGGCATCCCCAGCGCACTTAGGGCGGCAATTGCAAAAAACAACAAGTGATGGACTGAATGTGGATCAATGTCACACACTCCCCCAGTCAAAAGATCTGGGCCCAAATCCATCGTTTTTTTGCACTCCACACCACCCTGGGTCAGATAATGGCTTTATGCAAATCAGCTCTGACCCTGTTGCCCCATGGGAACAGTCCAGTCCGAACTACAACAGCCATATCTTTCCCAGACCGGAATCAAGCATCCGAGGACCGGACCGGTTTCGAGGTAACACCTCTCTTCAGCCCGGCTAGCTTGACTCCAAGTGGTGTGGAGTGCCTGGGACCCACGTCTGGGCATCCCCAGCGCACTTAGGGCGGCAATTGCAAAAAACAACAAGTGATGGACTGAATGTGGATCAATGTCACACACTCCCCCAGTCAAAAGATCTGGGCCCAAATCCATCGTTTTTTTTGCACTCCACACCACCCTGGGTCAGATAATGGCTTTATGCAAATCAGCTCTGACCCTGTTGCCCCATGGGAACAGTCCAGTCCGAACTACAACAGCCATATCTTTCCCAGACCGGAATCAAGCATCCGAGGACCGGACCGGTTTCGAGGTAACACCTCTCTTCAGCCCGACTAGCTTGACTCCAAGTGGTGTGGAGTGCCTGGGACCCACGTCTGGGCATCCCCAGCGCACTTAGGGCGGCAATTGCAAAAAACAACAAGTGATGGACTGAATGTGGATCAATGTCACACACTCCCCCAGTCAAAAGATCTGGGCCCAAATCCATCGTTTTTTGCACTCCACACCACCCTGGGTCAGATAATGGCTTTATGCAAATCAGCTCTGACCCTGTTGCCCCACGGGAACAGTCCAGTCCGAACTACAACAGCCATATCTTTCCCAGACCGGAATCAAGCATCCGAGGACCGGACCGGTTTCGAGGTAACACCTCTCTTCAGCCCGGCTAGCTTGACTCCAAGTGGTGTGGAGTGCCTGGGACCCACGTCTGGGCATCCCCAGCGCACTTAGGGCGGCAATTGCAAAAAACAACAAGTGATGGACTGAATGTGGATCAATGTCACACACTCCCCCAGTCAAAAGATCTGGGCCCAAATCCATCGTTTTTTTGCACTCCACACCACCCTGGGTCAGATAATGGCTTTATGCAAATCAGCTCTGACCCTGTTGCCCCATGGGAACAGTCCAGTCCGAACTACAACAGCCATATCTTTCCCAGACCGGAATCAAGCATCCGAGGACCGGACCGGTTTCGAGGTAACACCTCTCTTCAGCCCGGCTAGCTTGACTCCAAGTGGTGTGGAGTGCCTGGGACCCACGTCTGGGCATCCCCAGCGCACTTAGGGCGGCAATTGCAAAAAACAACAAGTGATGGACTGAATGTGGATCAATGTCACACACTCCCCCAGTCAAAAGATCTGGGCCCAAATCCATCGTTTTTTTGCACTCCACACCACCCTGGGTCAGATAATGGCTTTATGCAAATCAGCTCTGACCCTGTTGCCCCATGGGAACAGTCCAGTCCGAACTACAACAGCCATATCTTTCCCAGACCGGAATCAAGCATCCGAGGACCGGACCGGTTTCGAGGTAACACCTCTCTTCAGCCCGGCTAGCTTGACTCCAAGTGGTGTGGAGTGCCTGGGACCCACGTCTGGGCATCCCCAGCGCACTTAGGGCGGCAATTGCAAAAAACAACAAGTGATGGACTGAATGTGGATCAATGTCACACACTCCCCCAGTCAAAAGATCTGGGCCCAAATCCATCGTTTTTTTGCACTCCACACCACCCTGGGTCAGATAATGGCTTTATGCAAATCAGCTCTGACCCTGTTGCCCCATGGGAACAGTCCAGTCCGAACTACAACAGCCATATCTTTCCCAGACCGGAATCAAGCATCCGAGGACCGGACCGGTTTCGAGGTAACATCTCTCTTCAGCCCGGCTAGCTTGACTCCAAGTGGTGTGGAGTGCCTGGGACCCACGTCTGGGCATCCCCAGCGCACTTAGGGCGGCAATTGCAAAAAACAACAAGTGATGGACTGAATGTGGATCAATGTCACACACTCCCCCAGTCAAAAGATCTGGGCCCACGGATCACATCAAACACCGTCCGCGGTGGACGGAACACACCTAACACCGTCCGCGGCAGACAGACCCAAATGAACACCCACCGCCGCGGACGGACATGACCGCGGACACAGCCACATTTACCGCCATACCTGTGAAAACTCCGTGTCCGCAATTAGGGTAATGCCGCCTGTACCACGGTACGCACAGCCATCCACGTCCGCAGCAGAAAGAATGCAACGAGAAACAGTGCATCACTGCGGAAGGCCAACACGAACAACATCCCTATCGTCAAACCAATGTCAAAAAGTGTGCCGCCAGTAAATAGCAAACACACGAAAAAGGACAACCCCCCACCTGAAACACCAACACCAATCACAAGCCACTATGACACCCCCCCAAGTACCCAATAATGCACACTAGTCAACACACCCACCTACCACCTGACTGCCAACAAGCATTGAGACACAACTATAAAATGACATCCACCCACTACCACAATCCTTTGCATCACAGCATTGCTGCTAGCAAGAGGCCCTATACGATCTACAGCATACTCAAATTTAAGGCACACAACCACCACCCTACCACACCCACCACACAAACACCCACCACACCATTCCTACACACCACACACCACACACCTGCACCCCCCAACTCACTCAACCCACACACTGAGCACCACACACCATGGCACCCAAAAAAAAACCTAAATTCACGGAGACCGAGTTGAAGGTAATGGTCTATGAAATTCTCCGTGTTGAGCCCCACATATTCGGGGCACAAGTCCAGCAGACCACCGTGGCGCAAAAGAATCACATGTGGGACAGAATCGTCAGTCGGGTGAATGCGTCAGGGACCGTGCCAAGGACAAAGCACGAAATACAGAGGCGTTGGCATGACCTGAAAACCAGGGTGAAAGGCATCCGCGCCAAAAACCATGCGAGAGCCAATCACACTGGCAGCGGAACACCCCCGGAGCCCATACCCTACACCGATTGGGAGGAGAAGGTGCTGGTTATACTTCACCCAGAGAGCCTAGACGGACTTGAGGAAGGAGAAGAGGCTGGTAAGTACAAACCAAGCACTACGATCAGTACGACATGGTCAGCCTCACACAACTGAGAAGACACATCTCCCAGGCCCCAACCCATTCACGTCGGACACATACTCACCAAAATGTAAATGGCTACCAACATGCCCCCATGTCCACAGGGAGGGTGGTGGAGGGTAGGGTGTGTGGGGTGTGTGAGAGGTCACAACTACAACTCCCAACAGGCCCCCATGTCCACAGGGAGGGTGGTGGAGGGTGGTGGAGGGTGGTGGAGGTTAGGGTGTGTGGGGTGTGTGAGAGGTCACAACTACAACTCCCAACATGCCCCCATGTCCACAGGGAGGGTGGTGGAGGGTAGGGTGTGTGGGGTGTGTGAGAGGTCACAACTACAACTCCCAACAGGCCCCCATGTCCACAGGGAGGGTGGTGGAGGGTGGTGGAGGGTAGGGTGTGTGGGGTGTGTGAGAGGTCACAACTACAACTCCCAACATGCCCCCATGTCCACAGGGAGGATGGTGGAGGGTGGTGGAGGGTGGTGGAGGGTAGGGTGTGTGGGGTGTGTGAGAGGTCACAACTACAACTCCCAACAGGCCCCCATGTCCACAGGGAGGGTGGTGGTGGGTGGGGTGTGTGAGAGGTCACAACTACAACTCCCAACAGGCCCCCATGTCCACAGGGAGGATGGTGGAGGGTGGTGGAGGGTGGTGGAGGGTAGGGTGTGTGGGGTGTGTAAGAGGTCACAACTACAACTCCCAACATGCCCCCATGTCCACAGGGAGGATGGTGGAGGGTGGTGGAGGGTGGTGGAGGGTAGGGTGTGTGGGGTGTGTGAGAGGTCACAACTACAACTCCCAACAGGCCCCCATGTCCACAGGGAGGGTGGTGGTGGGTGGGGTGTGTGAGAGGTCACAACTACAACTCCCAACAGGCCCCCATGTCCACAGGGAGGGTGGTGGTGTGTGGGGTGTGTGAGAGGTCACAACTACAACTCCCAACAGGCCCCCATGTCCACAGGGAGGGTGGTGGTGGGTGGGGTGTGTGAGAGGTCACAACTACAACTCCCAACAGGCCCCCATGTCCACAGGGAGGGCGGTGGTGGTGGGTGGGGTGTGTGAGAGGTCACAACTACAACTCCCAACAGGCCCCCATGTCCACAGGGAGGGCGGTGGTGGTGGGTGGGGTGTGTGAGAGGTCACAACTACAACTCCCAACTGGCCCCCATGTCCACAGGGAGGGTGGTGGAGGGCGGTGGAGGGAAGGGTGGGTGGGGTATTTGCGACAGGACACTGAAATGTATACAAATTGATATGAACATGTAATGTCCACATTACTGACCTGCACAATCTTGTCCCTCAGGTGATCGTAATCTGACTGGGGAAACCAGCACCCGGCCGCCAGACTCGCCTCACATCCATACCGGACTCTCTGGGGATGATGACACAGGCAGCTCCGGTGCGGAGGATGGTGCGGGCCCAAGCAGACAGCCAGGGCCATCTGGCTCACAGGGAATCCCGGCCCCGACAACCGTCGCATGTGTAACCCCAGTGACACCGGCCTCAGTGATCAGCAGAGTCACCACCACCACCACCACCACCAGTACCACCACTCCTGCCTGTGCCACCCTGCCTAACCCACCGCTCAACGCAGGTCCATCGGCCTTCCACCCAAGCAGGGTGAGTGGGCCACAAAGGAGAGAGGTGAGGCCACAGCAGGCAATCAGGAGACCCACACTCCGCCACACAGAGGAAGGACACCCACCCCATCCTGTGGCAGAGTCCCTTGAAGCCCTAGCCAGGTGCCAGGCTTCATACGACCTTGGCCAGGAACAGGCAGATCGTGCCCACCAGGACTCGGTGGACAACACGAACATGTTGCGTGAAATTTCGGTCTACCTTGGCCAGATAGTGGACATCATGGGCCAGCAGACAACAATGTGGAGGCAATGGATAGCCCGTAACAACCCCACCCCCCTCAACCAATTGTCCTTGCACCACGGCCAGCAACACCACCGCCACCGCCACCACCACCACCACCTGTGCCCCTGGCGACGGATGTGGCCCCTGAACAACCTGCCCCCCAGCTGACTCTGTTCCACCTCAAAGACGGAGGGGCCGTCCGAGGCTGGAAGTGGGTGAGAGCAGTGTGGGTGCGCCATCCACACGCTCCAAGAGGGGCCGCCAATGACTCTGACACTGCCTGAGCCAGCCATTCACCCTGCCAACTATCCTGTCCCACATAGCCAATCATTGCCACAGGTCTGCTGGACTAGCCTGACACCACCCAATGTGGTGTCAGCACGGACATTTCATCGGCCATTACCTTCAACTCCCACTCCCCCACCCCACACTTACTTGTAAATATTCACCTGCACAAATGCACAACCTGTAAATAAATGCCACTTACACACTCAATGATGTGTTGCCTCCATGTTTATTCACATGTATGCCTCAGAAACAGACGTAACCAGGTGCAGGGATCCAAGTCGTACATAATCATGCCGCTGCGGGAGTGACCTAGGGAAATTTAGAGACAGCAAACACACATCAGGAAACAGATTCACACACATCACAACACACTGCACAGCAACATTACACAAACTACACTCATCCCAAAAGCATTGGATGAGAGGACACACATCATGGAGACTTGCATGTCCAAATAAATGAACACACACATATGCAACCATCACATACCAGAACACACAGCTGATGCACCCCACATCCACACAACACCAGCAAACATACATAAGGCATTGTCAACCAGCACAAGAGGTAGTTACTCACATTCAAGGGAAGTAGCGATCAATTAGCTGGCGCCTCTGGTCCACACCTTCCTCCTCACCACTATCCTCATCAGTCGACATGGGTGGGATGGGAGGCCGAGGAACTTATTCGTCTTCAGGGTCCAAGAGCAGTTCAATGTCATTGCGCACGGCCAGGTTGTGGAGCATGCAGCAGGCAATCACGATCCTGCATACTTTGCCTGGTGAGTAAGGCAGGGCCCCTCCGGTCTTATCCAGGCACCGAAACCTAGACTTTAGCAGTCCAAAGGTACGTTCAACCACTCTACGTGTCCTTCCATGTGCATCATTGTAGCACATTTCACCCGCAGTTGTAGGATTACATATGGGACTCAGGAGCCAGGGCCGGTTTGGGTACGCAGAGTCGCCTATGTAGGGGGATGACAGACACAAATATCACAACCAGATTTGCTGGGTACCCCATGCCACACAGAGATCACAAAAGTCCCCACGCCAGACTCACCAACAAGCCACGCTTGACCGGGACGCAGATTTGCCATCAGTTGGGGGACAATGCTGCTCCGCATGATGGGGGCGTTATGTGCGGAGCCTGGAAATCTTGCGCACACATGGGAGTTGTTGGCCAGGCACACCACCTGCACGTTCAATGAATGGAAGTGCTTCCGATTCCTAAAAACCTGCTCACGTGCCCGTGGTGGAATGATAGCGATATGTGTGCCATCAATGGAACCCACTACATGTGATATCTGGCCCAGTGCATAGAAGTCTGCTTTGACTGCTGGCAACTCTTCCGGCCGTGGGAAATGGATATAGTCATCCTTGTACAGCATCATAGCTTTTAAAACATCCCGAAGTACCATGCTGAACATGGACTGTGACATCCCCCCGGCATGTCCAACTGTGTACTGAAAGGTCCAGTAGCAAAAAAGTGTAGGGCGCCATCACCTTTGCTGTGGGTGTAATGGAACCAGGATGAGTCCTTCGTGGCTGCAGATGAGGAGACAATTGGGCAACAAGCTCCATCAACCGACGTCGATCAAGCCGGAATTTCCTAATCACCTCCTCGTCAACCATATCCTCCAGCACAGTGTATGGCCGATGCACATTTGGAGCCCTCCTGTGTGGGAGAGAGATGTAACTTGAGTCAACTTGCAAACGACACATACGTGTGCAACTACATCACATGTAAGCCAACATTAGCAAGAAGAAAAATGTTTCGGAGAATGGTCATATGTGTGACATCTCTGATAGTTACTACAATACGGAGTGGCCCTTTAACAATGTGCAGCCACTTGCAACAGGAAGTGTGTCAACACGTACAACGCTACTTAGTCACATGTCAACATTACTGACAATACGTGTGTCATGGCCCTAATGTGTAGAAGCCACATCACAGACACACATGCAAGTGCATGCACACAAACGATAATGATACACACACACCATGTCATCATGCACCAATGCCAACACCAACAATGGTGAGCATACAGTCTTACATGCATGGTGACACAACAGCCAACACACATACACTGAATGCATGTGTACCCCCACCATTGTAGTCACCTCGCCTGAACCACACACTGACAACAGATTCAGAATGTGGCCATACAGCCGTGATGTCATGTGATGTGAAGATGTAATAACATATGTAGGGTTACACCCGACGTCAACACATCGACATGCACATCTGTTGCACATTGTGTGCCCACCGACGTGCATAGTATGGATACACATGGAATAGTGCATGACATATGAAGTTTCCCTATCACGCTCACAACCCTCATGACGCAACTACAGACAACACATCACGGTGCAGCGTCTGACAATATAAATTCCTTGGCGCCGCCATGGCGGTGCACTGCTTCCGCTATCTTCTAATGGCCATACGCGGCCAGCTTTCCCTCTTCCCATTGGCTGCATGTGCACGGACCGTCACGGTCACACATCGGCAACCGCACGTGCAAGCTTCCGGCACGGATGCTTCTGTTGCAACAATGTTCTATCACTGGCGCCACCATGGCGGTGCACGTACTCTGCGGGGGAGGTGCAGGCCTACACACCCTTTAGATGTAGTCAATGGACATGGCAGTTCATGTCCCCTCTTACAGTCACATTGCATCATCCACCGTCCTTCGGCCGGACCAGCCCGGCCTAGGACCGGCGTGCCGGCCATGTCCACAACCGCCGTGCCGGCCATGTCCACAACCGCCGTGCCGGCCATGTCAGTCACCGCCGTGCCAGGCCTGGCCTAGGACCGGCGTGCCGGCCATGTCCACAACCGGCGTGCCGGCCATGTCAGCCACCGCCGTGCCAGGCCTGGCCTAGGACCGCCGTGCCGGCCATGTCAGCCACCGCCGTGCCAGCCTGGCACAGCGGTGGCTGACATGGCCGGCACGCCGGTTGTGGACATGGCCGGCACGCCGGTCCTAGGCCAGGCCTGGCACGGGGGTGGCTGACATGGCCGGCACGCCGGTTGTGGACATGGCCGGCACGCCGGTCCTAGGCCAGGCCTGGCACGGGGGTGGCTGACATGGCCGGCACGCCGGTTGTGGACATGGCCGGCACGCCGGTCCTAGGCCGGGCTGGTCCGGCCGGTGGACGTGGATGATGCAATGTAACTGTAAGAGGGGACATGAACTGCCATGTCCATTGACTACATCTAAAGGGTGTGTAGGCCTGCACCTCCCCCGCAGAGTACGTGCACCGCATGGTGGCGCCAGTGATAGAACATTGTTGCAACAGAAGCATCCGTGCCGGAAGCTTGCACGTGCAGTTGCCGATGTGTGACCGTGACGGTCCGTGCACATGCAGCCAATGGGAAGAGGGAACGCTGGCCGCGTATGGCCAATCGAAAGTATCGGAAGCAGTGCACCGCAACACCAGGGCCAGTCATTGGCCCTTTTACGAACACGCTTCCAGGGCTGACCAATTGCTGGCGACGTATGCCACTGACAAGTGCTGAGGGCCCTATATATGTGTGATGTCCAAAAGCACACATCCTACCATGGGAACCAGTGCTGCCTGTTCACCTCGACCTGCTGCTGCTGAGCTGACCACCGACTGCTGCCTGTGACCATCACCTCGACCTGCTGCTGCTGAGCTGACCACCGACTGCTGCCTGTGACCATCACCTCGACCTGCTGCTGCTGAGCTGACCACCGACTGCTGCCTGTGACCATCACCTCGACCTGCTGCTGCTGAGCTGACCACCGACTGCTGCCTGTGACCATCACCTCGACCTGCTGCTGCTGAGCTGACCACCGACTGCTGCCTGTGACCATCACCTCGACCTGCTGCTGCTGAGCTGACCACTGACTGCTGCCTGTGACCATCACCTCAACCTGCTGCTGCTGAGCTGACCACCGACTGCTGCTCCAGTGCCATACTCCGTGATCTTGCCATGTCGAGAGAAAAAGAGATCCGGTCTCGTCCCTTCACCGCCGCGGAACTTGATGTCCTTGTGGACGGTGTGCTCCGCAACTTTGGACGGCTCTACGGCGCACCCGGACAGGTGGTAAGTGAAGTGTGGGACATGTTGGTGTGCATGAGGTGGCCAATGACTCCTGGCTTCTGCAATCTTTCCTATGTACTGTGGCCTCGACATATTTTTCGGATTGTGCATGGCGGATGACACATACGTGTTGCCCCTATCTGTGTGACAGGCCAACTGTCCACTGACTTGCACCCTTTTGTCTCCCATCATGGTAGGTCAAGCTGCACCTTCGCAAGGACGTGTGGAGGAGCATTGCACGTGATGTACGGGCATTGGGGGTGTGCAACAGACGACATACACACTGCCACAAACGCTGGGACGACATTTCCAGGCTGAGCAAGAATGTAGCGGAAGTGACACTGGGGATGATTCCAAGGACGCCACGTCTGGCCCGACGCTCCATGACCCCTCTTATGCACCGTATCATTGCTGTGACGCATCCTGACCTGTCCGAACGGCTGAGTGTGGATCAACAGCAAACTAGCGGTGAGCATTCTGTCTGTGTAGGATACTTGGAAGTGAAATGCATGTATTGGTGCCCAGACACAGTATTGAGTTCCGTGGTGCGTATGTATCTCTGCGATGCCATGTTGGTGCCATTGGGTGTGTGTAATTTGACATCCAGGTCCGGCTTGTTGACACGCCACTTGCTTAGTAGTTGAGTGTTTAAGCACATGCCGTAGTGGTCCGTGGACCCATGGCAACACATGTGTGCAGATGTACGTGCTCCTGCCCTGTCCGCATGCTGTACATGTGTCACGGCCACCAACGCTTATGTAATGTGAGGATGACTGGTAGAGGTGGGCCGTGTGCAGGATGGGGGCTAGAAGAACTTTGTCAGCTATGGAATTAGGGATTCCTTGGCCTTCTGTACGTGAGTGTGCCCATGACTTACACCTCTTTTCTGTGCATTTCAGCTTTGACAGAGGGCACTCAGCCACAGACGGCGGAGATGAGTGGAGGCAATGCATCCAGATCAGACTTTGCGCACACGCAGACTGACACAGAGGTGGGCAGCGCCGGAGAGGGGGACAGGACCGTCCCTGAGGACTCGCATGTGGAGACACCATCGTCCTCATCTTTGGAAAATCTTGGTGAGCCAGCACTGTTGTCACAGACTGGGAGTGGGCAATCAACACCTTCTGTTGGGACACAGCCCACAGGGCCCACACTTCCGCCAACTGCACCATGTACTGTTCGTGCACGCAGGAGTAGGGGGAGCAGAGTGGCGTTCGGTGCAGGCACCGCTGCCCCTGCCACGGTGAGCCAAAATGCACTGTGTGCTGAGGCTGTTGATCTGCTGCGACAGCTGTGTGTGGGGCAGACCAATATGACAAATGCTTTCCAAGACCATGATAGGAAGTTGGGGCAGGTGGTGGCATTCATGGAAGGGATGCATGGCGATCTTGCTGGTCTACACAGGACAGTTCAGTCATTGGCAAGCAGTGTGTCGTCTGCCATAGTGCAGTCGCATGGACAGGGTGCTACTTCTGTTTCCCCATCTACACCACTGGATGTCTCAGGGGGTAGTGAATATTCTGACCAGGACTCTAATACAGGTTATTGCACTAGAAGCAGCGTCAGACAGCACGTCAGGGCATGGAGGGCACAGACACCATCCCCTAGGTCATCAAAATCTGTTCACAAAGACAACGTCAGATACACTGGAGTACACACACAGGATCCACAAGTGGTGTTGGGGGACATGCCTACACATGCTACACAGGCATTCAACACAAAAGGTACTCCCAAGGCAAGGGATACTCCCAGGTCCATGGACAGTCCCTTGGACAAGGACAGTCAAAAGACAAAGGCACCTCAAAAGAGCAGGGAGAGTCCCAAGGGCAGGCCCACAACAGAGGAAAGGGCCACTCCCAAGGACAGGGACATGGACAGTCAAAAGACAAAGGCACCTCAAAAGAGCAGGGAGAGTCCCAAGGGCAGGCCCACAACAGAAGAAAGGCCACTCCCAAGGACAGGGACATGGACAGTCAAAAGACAAAGGCACCTCAAAAGAGCAGGGAGAGTCCCAAGGGCAGGCCCACAACAGAGGAAAGGGCCACTCCCAAGGACAGGGACATGGACAGTCAAAAGACAAAGGCACCTCAAAAGAGCAGGGAGAGTCCCAAGGGCAGGCCCACAACAGAGGAAAGGGCCACTCCCAAGGACAGGGACAGTCAAAAGACAATGGCAGCTCCTAAGAGCAGGGAGAGTCCCAAGGGCAGGCCCACAACAGAGGAAGGGGCCATTCCCAAGGACAGGGACAGTCAAAAGACAAAGGCACCTCCTAAGAGCAGGGAGAGTCCCAAGGGCAGGCCCACAACAGAGGAAAGGGCCACTCCCAAGGACATGGATAGTCAAAAGACAAAGGCAGCTCCTAAGAGCAGGGAGAGTCCCAAGGGCAGGCCCACAGCAGAGGAAGGGGCCACTCCCAAGGACAGGGACAGGGACAGTCAAAAACAAAGGCACCTCAAAAGAGCAGGTAGAGTCCCAAGGGCAGGCCCACAACAGAGGAAGGGGCCACTCCCAAGGACAAGGACAGTCAAAAGTCAAAGGCACCTCCTAAGAGCAGGAAGTGTCCCAAGGGCAGGCACACAACAGAGCAAGGGCCATCTCCCAAGGGCAGGGACACACACAGTGAGCAGGTGTCTTCTGGAGACAGGTACACCACAGACGACAAGTCTGCTGGCAAGAACAGGGCACCGTCCAGGGCACAGGCAAAGTCCAGAGACAACACTCCACCTACGGATAAGGCACATCCTAGGGACAATGATTCTCCCATGGACAATGGTGCAGTCAAGGACAGGCATACGTCACCCCTGGCTGCACTGCGGCTGATGTTTTCGAATGAACGGCAAACAGATGTCTCCGCGGCGGAGTCCCCCCATACCTCCACTCCCATCCAGGCCAGTCAGAAGCAGAGGAGGGAGTCCCCTGTTGTTGCATCCCCCATTACACATGATTCTGAGTCCAGGCGGCAGGCACACAGCAAGCGACAAGCAGGCTCCAGCACTTCCCCAGAAAGCCGATCCCCGGCAGCAGATGCTCCACCTATGGTGGGTGATATTTGTTTTGAGTCACCCCCACTTGCCAGTCCTGTCCTGTCCAGGGTGCACTCACATATCCCTAAGAAACGCAGACACACACCAGTGACACCTGCCCACCCCGATGTCACTCAAGTCCCCAGCTGCCAGTGCCACCCTGCCTCCTGGCCCATACAGCCCTGTGGCTCATCATTTAAGTGGTCCCAGCGCGCAGGTGCAGTTGACTCTCATGTATCAGATAGTGGCACTGTGTCTGTTGTTTGCTGTCATGCATCATGTAGTGGCACAGTCTCAGTTGTGCCCTCTCCTGTTTCAGGTGCTGGCAGTGTATCTGGGTCTATGGCTCATGTGTCAGTGAGTAGATCTATGGCTGTGTCTCACACTCCTGTTTCTGGTGCTGGCAGTGTATCTGGGTCTATGGCTCATGTGTCAGTGAGTAGATCTGTGGCTGTGTCTCACACTCCTGTTTCTGGTGCTGGCAGAGTGTCTGGGTCTGTGGCCCATGTGTGTGTCACTCGGGCTGTGGCTGTGTCTCACACTCCTGTTTCTGGTGCTGGCAGTGTGTCTGGGTCTGTGGCCCATGTGTGTGTCACTCGGGCTTTGGCTGTGTCTCACACTCCTGTTTCTGGTGCTGGCAGTGTGTCTGGGTCTGTGGCCCATGTGTGTGTCACTCGGGCTGTGGCTGTGTCTCACATTCCTGTTTCTGGTGCTGGCAGTGTGTCTGGGTCTGTGGCCCATGTGTGTGTCACTCGGGCTGTGGCTGTGTCTCACACTCCTGTTTCTGGTGCTGGCAGTGTGTCCGAGGCAGGTAGTTCACGCAGTCCACCTGATTCTGTGATGTGAGGTGCTGTTCACTTCACTCACATGTTATTTCACATGGTGTGTGCATTGTCCATTGAGAACAGCCTTGCACTGTTGTGGTCCCTGGGACGGGTTGGTTGGAACACGTACTTGTGCTGCCTCTGATGTACCTGCTCTGTTGTCCACATTGCCCTGTTGATGCTCTGATACTGCATTCTGCCCTCTGATGTGCTGCCTCTGATGTACCTGCTCTGTTGTCCACAATGCCCTGTTGATGCTGTGATACTGCATTCTGCCCTCTCACGTGCTGCCTCTGATGTACCTGCTCTGTTGGGCACAATGCCCTGTTGATGCTGTGATACTGCATTCTGCCCTCTCACGTGCTGCCTCTGATGTACCTGCTCTGTTGTCCACATTGCCCTGTTGATGCTCTGATACTGCATTCTGCCCTCTGATGTGCTGCCTCTGATGTACCTGCTCTGTTGGGCACAATGCCCTGTTGATGCTGTGATACTGCATTCTGCTCTCTGATGTGCTGCCTCTAATGTACCTGCTCTGTTGGGCACAATGCCCTGTTGATGCTGTGATACTGCATTCTGCCCTCTCACGTGCTGCCTCTGATGTACCTGCTCTGTTGTCCACATTGCCCTGTTGATGCTCTGATACTGCATTCTGCCCTCTGATGTGCTGCCTCTGATGTACCTGCTCTGTTGGGCACAATGCCCTGTTGATGCTGTGATACTGCATTCTGCCCTCTGATGTGCTGCCTCTGATGTACCTGCTCTGTTGGGCACAATGCTCTGTTGATGCTGTGATACTGCATTCTGCCCTCTCACGTGCTGCCTCTGATGTACCTGCTCTGTTGTCCACATTGCCCTGTTGATGCTCTGATACTGCATTCTGCCCTCTGATGTGCTGCCTCTGATGGACATGTTCAGTGCTATGGACTGTTGATGCACTTAGCCCCTCTCATGTGCTGCCTCTGATGGACATGTTCAGTGCTATGGACTGTTGATGCACTTAGCCCCTCTCACGTGCTGCCTCTGATGGACATGTTCAGTGCTATGGACTGTTGATGCACATAGCCCCTCTCACGTGCTGCCTCTGATGGACATGTTCAGTGCTATGGACTGTTGATGCACTTAGCCCCTCTCACGTGCTGCCTCTGATGGACATGTTCAGTACTATGGACTGTTGATGCACTTAGCCCCTCTCACGTGCTGCCTCTGATGGACATGTTCAGTGCTATGGACTGTTGATGCACTTAGCCCCTCTCACGTGCTGCCTCTGATGGACATGTTCAGTGCTATGGACTGTTGATGCACTTAGCCCCTCTCACGTGCTGCCTCTGATGGACATGTTCAGTGCTATGGACTGTTGATGCACTTAGCCCCTCTCACGTGCTGCCTCTGATGGACATGTTCAGTGCTATGGACTGTTGATGCACTTAGCCCCTCTCACGTGCTGCCTCTGATGTACCTGCTCTGTTGTCCACATTGCCCTGTTGATTCTCTGATACTGCATTCTGCCCTCTGATGTGCTGCCTCTGATGTACCTGCTCTGTTGTCCACAATGGCCTGTAGATGCTCTGATACTGCATTCTGCCCTCTCACGTGCTGCCTCTGATGTACCTGCTCTGTTGGGCACAATGCCCTGTTGATGCTGTGATACTGCATTCTGCCCTCTAATGTGCTGCCTCTGATGTACCTGCTCTGTTGGGCACAATGCCCTGTTGATGCTGTGATACTGCATTCTGCCCTCTGATTTGCTGCCTCTGATGTACCTGCTCTGTTGGGCACAATGCCCTGTTGATGCTGTGATACTGCATTCTGCCCTCTCACGTGCTGCCTCTGATGTACCTGCTCTGTTGGGCACGATGCCCTGTTGATGCTGTGATACTGAATTCTGCCCTCTGATGTGCTGCCTCTGATGTACCTGCTCTGTTGTCCACATTGCCCTGTTGATGCTCTGATACTGCATTCTGCCCTCTGATGTGCTGCCTCTGATGTACCTGCTCTGTTGTCCACATTGCCCTGTTGATGCTTTGATACTGCATTCTGCCCTCTGATGTGCTGCCTCTGATGTACCTGCTCTGTTGGGCACAATGCCCTGTTGATGCTGTGATACTGCATTCCTCCCTCTCACGTGCTGCCTCTGATGTTCATGCTCTGGTGCACACTTTGCCCATGCTCATGCATACACTGTGATTATACCCCTATTATGTGTAATAAAGGTAGTCAATCATGTCTCGTGGTTTGTCGTTGTCATTCCTGCTTGCGTACTACAAATGTGTATTTCTATTTGCTTCTGATCAGTGGTTTCGCTAACATGACACTCCCCCTCCCTACGTCACGACCCTTGCAGGTATTCCCCTCCAGACAGCCAATGGTTTGTGCCTTACCTGCGTCGGCGTCGATGGTGAGCCAAGACTAGGACGTGGTGGATCGCGAAGAGCATCGGGAAAGCGTGTAGCGCTGGGTCCATGGTGGCGAACAGCTTGTGGTGGGTATCTCTGCTATGTATCTTATCTTCGCTGTGGGGAATCCGCCGTGTTCAGACAGGTTGTTTTTCCGCTGCGGTTTTATGTGTATTTTCCGCCATCTTGATTTGGGGGACGGTCTTAGACGTCAGTACGTACGGCGGAGTCTCAGGATTCGTTCCGTCCGCCGCGTGGTCGGGTGTAGTTGGGCGGTGGTGCGTGATTTTCCGTCGCGGACGGAATTTTTACGCTATTTCCTATCCTGATATGGCGGACGGAGTGTCCGCGGCTGGCGGACAGGGAAAAGGCATTTTCCGCTTACTCCAGGGCTGCGGTCGCTCTTCCGTCCGCCATCCTAATGAGCCCCTTAATGTCTCCTTTCAGTTACCACCGCTGGACAGCTGGCGCTGTTTACCATGGATACGACTCACCATTTCACCTTGAAAATGTTTCTATCTGAGGCCAGCAAGGGTTCTCTGCGAGGGCTCCGGCTGTGTGAGCTGTTCACAAAGGGCCCGGGGTAAGTCACTTCAGCAGGGGCCGGAGGGTGGGTCCAGTCCATTTCTCCTCTCTGGCTTTCCTGTGTCTCAATGGCACAGCAGCAAGATCACACTTTAGAAAGACAAGTCCAATGTGTCTCTCTTCTCAGAATTATTTCAGTGTTATTCATTTATTCTCTGTATGTTTTCTGGTCGATTTCATATTTCATGCAATTATCTGTGTGCACTTATGTCAAACCTTTACATTTGTTGCAGAATAACTTTAATAAACTGTGAATGGAGTGAAGTGGGGGGAAGGAGGCGCAGCGGTTACAAAAGTGCATTATACACTGGGTACTAAAACAGGAGTTTCCAACGGCTAACAATAACTGGAATTGGTGCTTTGTGGTTGAGTAAGATAGTGCATTGGTATAGAAGGATGCGTAACAGGAAGGTGGATTTGTATAGTAGATTAGTGTGTTAGTACAGTAGAATGTTGTATGAATGTGGGTGGTTGGTGCATTGATGTAGCAGGCTTGCATCTTAGACTAGATAGAAGGCTGGTGCATTAGCCTAGAATGATGGTGTATCTGTATAGAAGGATAGTGCCTTGGTATTTTAGGATGGTGCATTGGTAGTGTAGCATGGTGTAGTAGTAAAGGAGAGTGTTAAAGTAGTATAGGAGGCCAGTGCAATAGTATATGAGAATGGTGTACTGTCGTAGGATGCCCTAGTGGTATAGTAGGGTGATGCAGTGGTATAGAAGCTGCAGTCCTACTTGTTTTTGATTAGTTACTGCAAGTGCTCTTTTACCAAACAGTAAACACTGGTGTTTTAACTAATGTTTTTCAAACTATGATTGGTTTGTGCCTTTGGTATGTATACAGGTTCCAGGGGAAAGAAAATCCCAAAGTCTAATGTTGCATTTGAATATCGTTTTTGTGGGTGTGTTTGTATTTATTAATTATCATAAATACAAGTAGGCAAGAGAGCAATCGAACGGCCGACACATGTTTCGCATTTGTGACTGACAGGCCAAGGCAGATTGTCAATAAGGAATAAAAGGAGTCTTGAAATGTGAGTTGATAACAGGAATTGGTAAAATCCGTGATGAGGCACAACATCCGAAGTGTGGATGGGGTGAAACGGTCAGAAGGAGTGTTTTAACTACACTCCATTGTGATAACTATATCAGCAAGAATATTCAGTCCCTTAAAACAATTTATTTTTGCTTCTTCTCAACGACGACATGAAATTGTTTATCAGGTCTTTCGTTGGATGTGATAGAATAATTGGGATTAAACACTTTCTAATCGTAGTAAAAGCAAATTCTAATTAGGTGTAATGAGTAATCGTCTAAAGTTCAGGTCCTTAAACACCATTAGTTGAATGTTTTATGTAATGCTCCCTCTTGGACGACACCTTCAAAATGTTTATCACACTAGTGTTAACGAATTATCATAGTTTTATGTGTTATGGGAGACGTTATTAAATATTATTTTGAAAGTGCATTCAGAGGGACACAATAGAGCAGGCTCTTGTATGTTGTGGTTGAACGCACAGCGCTTTGTGCGTGTGTGGTTTTTATTTGTGTGTGTTTACTTTTGCTGTGAGTTACTCCTTCAAGTCTTCCTCCAATGTTGAGGCTATCGGTGAAGTACTCCACATGTGAGGGTGATCATCAAGGCTCCTTAAACATGATGGGATCAGGCAGGCAGAATCCGAGTGGTGAATAGGATCGTATACTCCATATAAGGGTCAGGTGAGATCAATGTACAGTCTGACACATTCAGCGTCAAGGCGCTAATTGGGAGTTATAGAACCTTAGCTGATTGGTTGTACGCAAAGCGTCCTGGATGATCCTTCATAACTAACCTATAATTTAGCTCATATGTGAATGATTTAAAGCAGGACTGGACTCATCAACCAGCAGATGTGACACACAGTGGCAAAGCACATCGGACTCACTTTTGAAAGGCATTAGCTGATGTTTTGGCTTAATAAATGCTTGTTGCCAGTGTTTAACAGCATTGGCACAAAAAAATTACAAATCTGACCCTAGCATGGTGATATGTGCAAGCGTATTTGTTATCACATGGCGGCCATTTTTGCTGTGGCAGAGTGATTTATGTGCATGCATGCAGAATGATACAGTGGCCATGTTTTTTTTTAATGCATCATTTAATATAGTTTATGCCTGTCTTGGAGTAGTAAATAAAAATAAATTAAAAGGTGTGCAAAAGTGCACCTAGAGAAAGGAAAGGCCTAATAGCAGGCCCAGTGCCAATTGCGGCTGTAGGGCCCTCCTAAACAGTAACAAAAAAAAAGCATTTGCAATGCAATGCAATGCAATAGGTTTATGTTTCAAAAACCAAAACATAAATAAAAGGCATTGTCATTTACAATGACAATAGCTCAAACTGTTGTAAATGTTAGACCTGTTGCATTGCAGATGATCGTTTTTGAATAATAATGTCACACTTATTCCTTGTAAGCCCTAAAACAGAGTGCATAATATTTAATAGTAAGATATGTAAGTCCCGCAGACTAGTGTCAGGCCTAAATTGCCACCCTTAGGCCCTCTCTTCAGAACACTTTCTGGATCTGTGGAAGACAGAATAATGACTGCGCCTGCTGTTGAGAACAAGAACACAACAAGATTCAAAAGGTTCCTTTTCCTGAAGACCCCAGCTGACCAATTCCAACTGGGGCTGTCCTGGACCCTGCTGGTGGCTTCTGCTGTTTGTGAGTCTTGACCCCTAAATGTTATTCCTAACATTCTGAAAAACTTGGAACTTAGAAACCATTTGCCCTCAAAGTACTGCAGAGGACAGGAATAAACCTGACAAGTAAATCCGATGAAGTTGCGTATAGCTGTGGAAAAGATTCAGGTTTTTCCCTCTCAGAGATTTTCCACAGCAGCAAATCTGTTTCTGCTGAACAGGTTTACCTGTCGGGGGTCCTAACTTCTTTTCAGGGGGAGGCTGGGAACCCTTACCTTGGTTCCCTTGGGAATTATTTTGGGGACCTTTTTGGAACTCCCTCTGTTTACCCTTGTCCCCCCCCACTCCTCTGCTGGGGACCCTGCCCACCTTTGGGGGAGTCTCCTACAAGACCCTTGTGGACCCTGGTACTGACCCAGCGGTCCGTCTCTTCAGCAAGCTTTCTAGGATTAGTCAACTTGCTATCAATAAGGTACTGACGTAGCTCTGGAAAACAATTAGCAGACAAGTGTTCCCTAGCAATCAAATCATAGAGCGCTTGAAAATTATCATAATTGCTACCCCTCACCCAACCATCCATAGCTATGCAAAAGAAAGACACATATTCTACCCAAGTGGTTCCCTCCAGTTTCTTACAATTTCTGAACCATCCCCAACAGGCTCCACCACAAGATCAGGGGCATTTCTTGCTTCTACCCAGGCCCTCAGCACCTTTTGGTAGTCTTCCTTTTTAGAAATGCCTGGTGTAGCAACTTTCAATTTCCTGCAAAGATACTTGAGCTGTTTCACAGTGTAGGTTTCCAACCTCTCTTCCTCAAAATCAAGATGTATAGATGCAACAGATGCTGGTCTACTCATGGTAGTAAAATTTGGGAGTTTTCAGGAAAAAACTAACAGTCCAAGGAAAAAGGATTCTAAAAAAAAAAGTATGTGGTCGTGTTTGGTATGCACTCACTAGTACTGTACACCAATCACTGTATATGAAACACAAATGCAAAGTCCAAATCCAACCGCTGCCACCAATGTTAGATCTGGGCATCTCTAGTTGGCAATGGTTATCACCTTTGTCCGAATAGGGACCCTTACTTCTAAGTCAGGATAAGGGGATTACACTCCTTAATAACTCCTGCTCACCCCCTTGGTAGCTTGGCATGAGCAGACAGGCTTATCTCAGAGGCAGTGTGTTAAGCATTTGTGGATATACACAGTAATACAGACTTAAACACAAGTTCACACAAATCCACACACAAATCCACAATACTACACTTAAGATTACTTAAAAGATGATTAAAGTCTCTTAATTCAAGATGTTGGTAAATGCGACAAGGTTCTTAACAAAGTACCTGGATGCGTAACGTAAAGAAAACACAAGGCTCGCAAAAGGGGAGATGCGTCAGTTCCATGATCCGGGGGAACGGTTGCGTCCTTCCTCAATGCTTGCACAGAGTAGGGGACTCATCGTGAGCCTTACCGGAGCGAAGGTGATGCGTAGATTCTTGGCATGCGGGCCCGGTGCGATGCGCAAGATGGTGCCTTGATGCGATGCGATGATCCAGTTGCGATGCGAGAGGATGGCGCCCTTGGTGCGGCGATGCAATGATGATGCAATGATGCCCTGGCAGCCTTGCGACAACTCTGTACCTTGGAGCCGCGACAGGCCCTGCAACACGCTTCTCTGGTGATGCGACGGCGACTCTCTCGATGTTGTCACGCTTCTCCGGTGATGCGACAGCAGGCAGCTTTGATGAACACACGCTTCCAGGGAGATTCGGCAAAGGATCGCTTCTCCGGCGTTGCGATGATTTCAGCTGCGGCGGCGACACGCTTCTTCTCGATGCGTCGCGCTTCCAGCTCCCAGCGGCACGCAAGTGACTGGAGTCAGAATTCTCAGCAAGGATATTCAGGAGGGAGCTGGAGGTGAAGTCTTTTGACCCTAAGACTTCAGCAGGAGGCAAGCACAGTTCAGCCCTTGGAGAATACTCTGTAGATGAAATTCTTTACAAAGTCCTTCTCCTTTCCCTTGGCAATGAAGCAACCACTGCAGGCTAACCCAAGAAACAGCACACTGGCAGAGGGGCAGTCCAAACTCCTGCAGCTTCCTTGGTTCTTCTCCTTGGCAGAAAGGTTTCTTGTTCCAGAAGTGATCTAATTTCTTGGGATCAGGGTCCCAATACTTATACCCCAAAATCCTTTGTTCTCTGAAGGCAGAGAGGCCTCTGCCTAATCTAAACCAGATCCTGAGCACTTTATTTACATGACTTTCTTCTTCCTTTCACTGTGCAGGGCAGAGACATCAGACGCCCCACAGATGGTGGAACCAGCACAGAGGAGTGAAGATACAGCTCTGGAGCACTCTGTTGACATGATTCCTCCTCTCCTTTCACAGTGCAGGGCAGAGACATCAGACAAGCCACACAGGGGTGGAGCCAGCATTGTAGAAGGAAATCCTAGCCCTATTCAGGTCCTAGGTGCACTCCTCCCTCCCATCTGGATGTAGATCTCTTTATTCACCACTGGGCTGTCCCAGTCTGTCTCCTGGAATTCCCCAGCCCTGTCACTCACAAACCCAGACAAGGAATACACAACCCAGCAGAGGCAGGCTAAAATGATTAGGCAAGCAATACCTGCTTTCTAAAAAGTGGTATTTGCAAACACAGAATATTAAAATAAACTTTACTAAAAAATGTATTTTATTATTCTGAGTTCAGGCATACTAAATTCGAATTTCTACCATGTTCCCTGAGTCAGTTATTATTATAAGCATGTAATAATCTAGCTGCTCATTCTGGCCTATGAGAACAGGTAGCCTTCAAAAGTGAAAAACGAAAATGGCTGTAATTCACTATTAGAACGTGCTACACACATCAGAGCATGTCCTACCATATGCTGACAATGCACCCTGCCCTTGGGCCTAAAATGAAGCAAAGGGAAGGTTTAGGGACTGGCAAGTGGTTTCACTTGGCCAAGTCGACATGGCAGTGCTAGACTGCACACAGGCCTTGCAATGGCAGGCCTGAGACACACTTTACAAGCTGCTTCTGTGGTTGGCACAACCAGTGCTGCAAGCCCACCAGCAGCATTTGATTTACAAGCCCTGGGCACACTTGGTGCACTGTACTAGGGGCTGAAAGATAAATCAAATAACCCAATCATGGAATAACCAATCAGTATATCAATTTAACATAGGGAGCACTTGCACTGTGGCACTGATTAGCAGTGGCACAGTGCCCAAAGCATAAATCCAGCAAAAACATATAAAAAAAGAGGAGGTAATCTGTCAAAAATAAAAGGGAGACTCACACCAATTATGCCAGGTCTCACACTCGTCCAATGCTATCTTGCCTTATTGAGCCGTTCTTGACCACAGCATGCTGCCTTGCCCCACAAAAGATTTTTTACTTGCCTTTAAGAGACTAAGGGCTTCATTATGATGGCGGTCAAATTACATCTGAATGCTATCATATCGGAGATGGCACCGCCTGACTTGATGTTGGTGGTCCCACTAATGGTAATACAATGAGACAGCCTTCAAGGCGGTTGCAAAGTGCAGTACATAAAATGCTCTTTTAGCACATCATGCACTATGTGGCAGGCACCATACGGTGCCTGCCACATGGTGCAGAGGTGTGTAGGGGGGCACCAAAGCCCCCCAAAACCCAAAACTGAGGACCGGGAGGAAAGATGGCAGACTATGGGCCCCCAATGTTCCTTACCACCTGCCTTTTCATGGTGGGTAAACCACCATAAAACGGCCTCCAGGGAAGGACATCATGATCCAGGCACCACCACCACTGTAGGGATTCAAGTTCCCTCTGAGGGGCACATTGAGCCCTTCAGAATCCGTGTTGGTCTGTCTCTTCGACCGCCACCCATCCGCCTGCCATCCTAATGTGGCAGGTGGAAAAAATGGTTACAATGGCAGTGGGACTACACTGATGGACTGTCGGTGGCGGTCGCACCGTCATTGTAATGAAGCCCTTTGTCTAAATGTAAAACCTCTTACCGAGTAGAACATGGTTTCTTTATCTGACCTGTGCCCCAGCATCTGACCCATGCTACATCATGTTTGGTCTTAAATCATGCCTACCTGCCAGTGAAGTGCAACTAGATGACTGTAGTTGTAACTTAATGCTTTTTGACACTTTTTATTTAAAGCTTTTAAAAATTAAATATTCGGCTCCCTGTGGTTGATATATATGGTTTAGAAATTGGTCTTTGTGTTCAGTGAAATGCAGCTAAGTGTAGACGAGCATGGCTTCACACTGTGTCATGTTTTTAACAATGTTGAGTAACTTTGCCAACAAGAGTTTGAAGGTATGTAGGTTTCAGAAGCTATTTGTTATTTTTTATAAGTGCTGTGTAGACTATGCTAGAGTAGTTTATCCATTTCATTACTAGGGACCTTGTCAACTTCAGCCAAAATCTGGTTTGTATTAGTAGGATGGCCTTCCTGAACATGTACAGTTTTAGGTTTTTGAATGGCATTGATTTTGAAAGCCAATGACAGATATGTAATTTACATTATCCCCTTACTTTACCAGGATTGTTTCGAGGCAGGAGAACAAAAAGACTGTATGCCATCCAAAAAGGCTTTTATAATTATTGGACAATCCCAGTACCAGGATGTTTTCCTTTGCACAGAAGAATGTGCCTTTCAACCATTGGAACTTGTTGTGTTGCCAATTAGAGATGTTCGTGATTCAAAGATGTATTTAGTCAAATATTAATTTGACACACTGCACATTTGAAAGTGTGTATCTATTTCCAAAGGCCTTGAAAGGACTCTAGGCAGAACATCATTTGAAGGGAGGAAAGGTACAAATAAACATACAAAGCTAAACAGCAGAATTATTATTTCTCTCTTTTTACACATTTGATCTTTAAGGGTGGGCTCATTGAATATGTAGAGATATTCAAACTATATTTTTAATTTATTGCTGAGACTAAAGTTTGCAGTCATAATTATGAGTAATACAACGTAACTATGATGTTGATATATATTGATTTCAGGATCACTCTTATACATTATATATATGTACAGTACTGGTCGAGCTGCTGATAAATTGATTACATATTATTTTCTCTGGAATGAGCACACTTCCAGGATAGGTATTCTCCCTCGTAAATGGGCAGATATTACTAAAATGTTGTCCTATACGTGCAGATAATTAGGAATAAATATTTATTTGGGTAGCTGATTGCATCCTTACATGTTTTATTGGGGTTTTAGCTAACCTGAGAGGCACGTGCAGAAGGAAGCAATGAAGAATGGACTGAATAAACATATGCTATCTTGCTTATCGTTTTAAACATGATGTAATATTTTGGTGAATACTATTGAGAGGTATTTCATTAAATAGAATTAACAGAGGATGGTGCTGTTTTGTTGTATATATAATAACGTGATAGTTAACAATTATCAATTATCAATTTAACACAATCCCTCCTTCTATATGTTTTGACAAGTATTGCTGGGTAAGTATTAAAAACATACCAGAATACTGTTATAATACATCTGGTAATGATGTCGCCTACTGCAATGCCAGCCTTGAAAGAGTTAGGTGTTACTTACTGCTGCCATGATTTCTGATGCTGCCCTACTCGCACTCTCATTGTTCTTGAACGTGGATGCATGCATTTAAGAATTGAAGATATATACTTTAAGAATACCTCCATGACAAACGTAACTAAATAAAGACTATCTCTGGTATTAAAGGATTTGAAATTGAACTAGGAAGGTCCTTACCACTTTCAAATGAATCGTGCATTTGCACGCACAGCTACATACATCTGAAAAGGGGGTCATAATATGAATTAACAAATCACATTTGCTGTGACAAAAATTGTGACATCCATTTATGTATGTAAAGGGTTTGTTAATTAGACGTATAATGCTCAGCCCTAAAGCCTTGCAAGGGAACTAGAAAATTCTCCTACTGTGAGCAATATAGAATCATAAAGAGGAACTTGGATTTTGGATACATTAGGTCGTGTTCGTAAAATAATGGAATTTGCTCAAGGACAGACAATGGCCCCTGACAGCATATTTAGATTTTCGACAATGGAACAACCTTAAATAACAACATTGTTGAGTTATTGTGAGACGGGAATATTTTCCGATTACCAGTATTTCTTTACTGCAATTTAAATTTCAAATTATCCGTATTGTAATAGTATTTTGCAGTTGTATACCTTCAAGTTAGGCCAGTTGAATTTTAAATTAAATGACTCAGAATTAGTATTTTACAGTTTATTTTAGTCCAGTACAAATTAAATGGAGCAGTAAAACTTGATTGTATTATAAATATTAATTGGAAAAAATGGATTAAGTTGCAAGATACTGCCTAACAATGAACATTAGGGTTAGCTGACTACTTACTGACACATTTCAGCCATTTTAAAAGATTTCATAAATGTTTCTCTACATTGGCCAAAGTGCCTCTCTGATCCCAGAACATTTCACAGGCGTAATAAGCAGCAAAAACCCTTTACTCATTAATTTGAATCTTACGTTTTTACTTTAAAATCGATCAATGTTTCCAACCTAAAATCTGAACGGACAGCTGATTTGCAGACGGTATGTTGAAATGTTCCTTGATTTAAACAAGTATCGTGGACGTTTCTGACTACACAGTATAAGCAAAGAACACGTGTTATTATAAACTGAAATACCACATGATATTATTGGTGTTTAAAAGACTTTATTTAAAACTTCAAAATGCAACAGAATATTTAAACAATGGTAATAAAAACATCTGAGTGAATTCCATAGTCAACTTCCCTAAAGCCTTTAAATTGCCACACGAAATTATTGAAAAATATACTTACCGTACATGACTGAGGCTCATTTATGCATTGAGAGACTGCCACAAGAATGTATCACTTCTATTTTTCATTCTCCTCAAAAATTACTAAAGGGAATATGAGATGGTTTTGGGGAAAAGTATTAAATAATGTGATGCCGGTGATAAATTACTCATTCATTCTAATGAATGCAGTGAGCACTAGACTGTTTTAGACGTTCTCCTAAGATATATCTGCCACCAGAGTGTTCCATAGCACCACATCATTTACTTATAAAAATCAAAGTCACAATTTTGATTATTATTATAATTTTTAAATTATATTTTAACATGACCCAAGTCAGACAATTGTGTATACACTGCTGGTCGTTGGAATGCATGCCAGTGGCATTTCTGCTGCTACAGGTGTGGATTTTTGCAACGTAAAATGTAAATGATATGTCAGTGTAAGAAAATGTATGGATTTATGTAGTATGTGTATAGCAGAAGCTAAGCTGAGAGGCAGCGGAGCCTGAACTATTTTCGGTATCCAGGTGATAGGAAACAAAGAGATGATCCGCAAAACCAATGTATCAATATGCAGTTATTCAGATTCAAAATAAGTAAATAATTCAACAAAAGGTTCATTATCCCAACTATACACAATTTCGGATTCTTCACTCATTTTGAGCATATATTATTGTTAATAATTTATAGCATCTCAACCGCCAAGTCTAAAGCCAGGGATTTGAAATGTTATGTCACATCGTTTGGGATAATTGCTGATTAGCATGTGGATGGAGGAGAGTGATATCTTATAGTTTGCACGATAATCGAAGAATCATGCATGGCAAGAGAACTTTGGGCCATATTATCAAGCAAGAGCGATACATTATCGCTGCTTTTATCGGCAGGAAACTGCCGCTAAAGCGGAGATAATGGGCTTGATAATAGGCCCTTGTGAATTCCCATAGAAGCCCAGGTTAACACCAGAACCTGGGCTTCTATAGGAATTCACAAGGGCATATTATCAAGCTCATTATCGCCGCTTTAGCGGCAGTTTCCTGCCGATTAAAGCGGCGATAATGTATAGCCCTTGCTTGATAATATGGCCCTTTGTTGCCAAAGAGTAGACAGAAAGGGACAGTTGGATGATTTGAGTGTCTGCGTGGCATGTTTGGCGCCCTTTGGATAGGTTAATGGATATGTGGTTCAGGGCCGCATTTAGGGCAGTGGGACTGGTGCGGCTGCACTTGGCACTGACCTGTGGAGGGGGAGCTGACCTCAGGGTGAGGCGCTGTGTTTAGCAATGACATGATTGGAGAGATGAGGGGGATTTTTGCCCGGTGGTAGTGAGAGAGTCCAAGGAGGCGGTCATGAGGTGTGGGGGCACCAAACATTTTTGTTGTACTGGGTGCCACCACAGCCAAAGCCCCTGTGTGGGTTCTTATATCTAGAGTTGCTGAAGTGATCCAAGGATTGGGAAGAAAATGTTCTGTGCCCAGTGAGTATGGTGCTCTGGTGAAGTGGGTGGAAAGCAGAGGTATGGGCATATAGGGGAGGAATAGATTAGAACGGGAGAGGTTGGCCTGGTGTGGGAAAACTAAATATCATTTGCATGGACAAAGGACATTCAGGTAATGTGGTTAGTACAGATTGGTGTGGAGGCCTAATTTTTGATAAGATTATGAACAAACAATAAAAAAGTGATTTGACAGATGCTAGTAGAAATCATGGAATCAATGTCAAGGTTTAAATTCTATTGTAAACAAGAAAGTAGGTAAAATAGTGTGCATACTGAGATTTAACTTGTCGAATCCCTTAACATCCTGGTCAGGGGGGAAGACACGTGGGTGATGCCCACGTGTCATTGGAGCCATACCTTGGTAATTAGATAAGGAAAAAAGGAGCATGATGAAACAAACACATATTGTGTGAGTTGTGTATTGAGGAAATGTGGAATGTCTTATAATGATTAATATTCTAGACACATTAGGGTTATATGTACATGTTTACAAATGTTTCATGCAATGCAGGGCAGCAAGCAAAGTTGCTGTGCTGCATTGGGTGAAACAGAGAGAGCAGAAATACACCGTATCTCTATGTGTGTTGGAATTGCATCAAATCCTTAGGTCTGTGCACGGGAACGCCCAAGCTCTACCCATCGTAAGCCTACCAGCTTGAAATACAACATAACACATCACAAGCCACTACATTGCTTTACACTTATTTGCAAAGTCATTCAAGGCAGGACAAATTTCATCTTGCATGGGTTTGTAAATCTAACTTAAGACTATGTGACGTCTTTGTGTCACCTTGCACAATGAAAGAAAAATCTGGGTCAATTCCTTTAAGTGAATAGTGCAGAGAAGGAGCTGTAAACTTAAACAGGAAGCAGTATTACAAATGAACAATGTCAAACAGGCACAGAAGCTTGTGCTGACACTTGTTGGTACATTTATCTAAACTGATAACAGCGCATTTGCAAATCCTCATAATACTTGTATATGTGATCTATTTACAGACAAGGAGTGCGTAGCAGCCGTTAAAAGCACTGATTTTGCGTATTGTTTTCTACGCAAATTGTAAGCCTTCCGTGACTGAATTGCAGAGCACTGATTTGAAGTTACATTGCTTGTAGTCATGATTTCATGAGGTAAACCAATCATACATAATCACGACATGCAGCCACTATTAGCATTTTAGATGTTTGCCTAAAAAGCCATATCCAATTTTTGCAAAACGAGTCTCATTCAGATGATTTCATTTTGGCCCAGGGAAACAGCATGCATACCTGGAACACAGTGCTGTGTCAATGATTGCAATCAGTGGTAGTTTACTGCTCAGGCCAATGACTCGTTACACGTTCATGGCAAATGAGCTTGACACACATCACTGAGAATCACGAAAACCTGCAGAACAAGTTAGAAAATCATAATAGTCTTAAGAGAAACAGGAATTAAATAGCAAGGTAAGATCTGCACGAACAATGAAATGCGAAGGACTAGTCCAGTCCATTGCATAGTACATCACCTAAATAAAGAAGCATCAAGATGCTCTGCAGTTCCTAGCCATAGAAACAAATCACATAGTGCCACCTGCTGATTATTCCCCCTTTTTTTGAGCTTCAGCCAAAGCAGATAATAAATTACTTTTTATCGGCCTATTTGCAGTGAGCCTTTTGCAGAATGACTCGTTTACTACAAACTGCAAATCCCAAACCTAGTGACGGATTCTTCAGTTTCTCCTTCTTCTATATTTGGAGAACTCTTCCAAAGTGGCAGAGATCACTCCACACGTAGGGTTATGTTTCTTTAGCAAATGTTGGAGGGACAAGGGAAAAGTGGCAAGAAAATGTGAAAGACTCATTACTAAATGGGAGCAGTTTAGGCAAATTTAAGGAGGGGTGTTAGGAGGGGTATGCTAATATAAACACACAAAAAAGAGTAAGACTATTGCTATTCACGGGGAGACACTGCTGCTGTATTGCTTAATTTTTTTAAATTGCTCACACTTGAATTTTTCTCTGCTTTATCCTTTCGTGGATTTCATAACAATTGCTGTTAATTGAATTTGATTGTGGGTGAAGGTGGAACAACATTTGGGGGCTTCAGAGAAGTGGATCGTTCTTTTTTTTCCTGGCATTTTGCTGTCTGCATCGACCATTTTGCTCTGGCATCTAAAAGAGAGCAGAAATTAAGGGGCATATTATCAAGCACGGCGTTAACATTATCGCCGCTTTAGCTGCATAAACCTCCAGCTAAAGCGGCGATAATGGGCTTGATAATACGCCGTAGAGAATTCCAATAGAAGCCCATGTTTACACCAGAACATGGGCTTCTATGGGAATTCACAAAGGCTGTTAGAACTGGGGGTCTCTAGTTGGCAGAGGTAGGTACCACTGTCCAAATAGGGACCCTTGCTTCTAGTCAGGGTAAGAAGGGTGCACTCTCTAGATAACCCCTGCTCACACCCTTAGTAGCTTGGCAGGCTTATCAAAGGCAATGTGCTAAGTATGAGTACCAACCCTCACAGTAACACAGTGAAAACACCACAACAGTTTAGAAAAATAAAGGTATTTAATCTAAACTACACAAGACCAAAACGACAAAAATCCAACATACACAGTTCAAAAATATGGTTTCAAAAGTGTTCTTAAGGTTGGGTTAAAATAATCCACAGTTGCGTCACGTTTTAGCCAACAGTACCTAAAGAAGCGACAAAAGTTCCTAGTGAAAGCTGTAGCGTTGAAAAGCAAGCGATGCGTCACTCCTGAGACCAAGGGGAGGCGATGCGACAACTCCGCTGGATGTAGCGGGCGTGTTGCCGTGACTCCGGTCTGTATGGGGAGGGATGCAATACCTTGCGTGGATTCCGGTACACAGGTTTCGTGGAAGCGGCTTGCAAAAGGGATGATGCAATGGTCTTTGTGGCAGCGACGATCTCCGGTGCGGCAACGATGCGCAGCTCAGCGACGATCTTCTACTCTCGCGGCCCCTCGATGCGATGGCTCTGCGAAGATGTTCGCAGCGACGTGATGCAGTCCGCAAGCAAGCGGTGTGACGATCTCACCCAGTGACGACAGGCTCTGCGACTATACTTGCAGCAATGGTAATCTTCCCGCACCGGACTGGTGAGTCCCGCAAACGAAGGAGGCGATGATTCTGGCAGCAGCAACAGGCGCTGTAACGATCTCGACCCTCGCAGCGGCTGGAATTTCCACGCACTGCCGGGGATGGGCTACGCAAGCGAGCAATTCGTGAAAACTTGCAGAAAGTCTTTAAAATCTTGGTTTCCAGCTTCCCAACACAGGTACAACTGGCCAATCACTCTAGGAAGGACAGAACTCTCTCCACAGAGTTCAGAGAAGCTGGGGGTGATGTCCCTTTGTTCCTGGGACTTCTTTACAGAGAGACAGCTCTTCTCAGGCCCTTGGAGATTCCTTCAAGCAAGAGGACACAGCACAAAGCAAAGTCTTCCCCCTCTCCTTCGCAGCAAAGCAACAGCAGGTCAGTCCAGCAGAGCAACCGCAGGACAGTCTTCCTTCTTCAGTTTCAGCTTTCTCCTTGGCAGAGGTTCCTTCTTGAATCCAGGATGATCTAATTTTTTGTAGTCTGGGGTCCTGTACTTATGCCCCTAAAAGTCTTTGTTCCCTTTGTGCAGTAGGGCTCTGAGCCCGGTCTGAACCAGTTCTGTTTTCCTGTGTTCTCCTTTCCTTTCAGAGAGAGGGGCAGAGTCGTCAGCCGCCCAGCAGGAGGTGGAGCCAGCATTGTGGAGGGAAAGCACAACCCTGGAGCACTTTGTTGACAGGATTCCTTCTCTTCTTTCACAGTGCAGGCTAGAGACATCAGACACACCACAGGGGATGTAGTCAGCACTGTGGGGTGCAGGCACAGCCCTATTCACGTCCCAGGTGCATCTCCTCCCTCCCATCTAGATGCAGATCTCTCTATTCACCACTGGGCGGACTCATTCTGTCTCCTGGAATCCCCCAGGACTGTTACTCAAACTCCAGACAAGGAATACACAAACTAGCAGAGGCAGGCTTGGCTAGTTAGGCAAGAAAATACCTACTTTCTAAAAGTGGTATTTTCAAACACAGAATGTTAAGACCAACTTCGCTAAAAAATGTATTTTATCATTCTGAAATCAGGCATACTAAACTATTTCCACCATGTTCCCTGAGTCAGTTAGGATTATAAAATGTTATAATCTACCAGCCCATTCTGGCCTATGGAGAACAGTTAGCCTTGCAATAGTGAAAAACGAAAATGGCTTTAATTCACTATTAGGACATGCCACACACACCAGGGCATGTCCAACTTTACACTTGCAATGCACCCTGCCCTTCGGCCTACCATAGGGGTGTCTGATATGAAGAAAAGGGAAGGTTTAGGGACTGGTAAGTGGGTGCACTTACTAAGTCAACATAGCAGTATCAGACTGTACTCAGGCTCTGCAATGGCAGGCCTTAGACACATGTTACAAGGCTGCTTCTGTGGGTGGCATAGCCAGTGCTGCAAGCCCACAGCACAGATTTACAAGCCCTGGGCACACTCAGTGCACTGTACTAGGGTCTGACAAGTAAACCAAACACGCCAATCATAGAATCACTAATTCATACATAAATTTACACAGAGAGCATATGCACTTTAGCACTGATAAGCAGTGGTAAAATGTCAAGATTCCTATTGCCAACAACTATGGGTCAGGAAAAATAAGGGAGCAAGAAGCTAAAAGTTTGGGGATAACCCTGCAAAAAGGGCCATTTCCACCAAAGGCGTATTATCAAGCCCATTATCGCTTCTATAGCAGCAGTTTTCTGCCGCTAAAGCGGCGATAATGTTAACACCGTTTCTTGATAATATGCCCCTAAGTTTATTGCAATTAAAGTGACACTTACTGAGTGGAAGTCTTTTTAACACCTATCGTTTCATACATGGTGGGCTTGGGTGTCTTATATTCGTAGTGCCCAAACGTTGCATTCCTACAAACACTCCACACCTTTAATTTCTAGCTGAGTTTGGCACTCCCTTGACATCTATATTAATCTTTGCACTCAGAATGCCAGGGCTATTCCCATACCTTTTCTGGCCTCTTTATTCTTTTTTATTAACTTTATGAAGCAGATGTCCCACTTCCCTCCTCCAAATCCCTTTCTCTCTTTATCTTCCCCCCCTTTTCCCCGTTTGATTAACAATTACTGTAATATTTGGGATACAAAGCTTTTGTTCCTGCAGAACATAATTCATATGTATCCTTGGCCATTATAGGCTATATTTGCTTATGTACCATTCCACTTTTTACTGAATTGAAATTATATTACTATGTACGGATGTATGCCTTACTATTTCTGCACTACTACTTTATCCCTCTTTTTGGTCATTTGAAATATATGTCTCAGTCTATCGATGTACCAAATACATGTCATATAAGTTCTGATCTTTAGCCATTATTGCTTATTTTACCCAGTTTATATAACTTTTTTGCTCAAATTAATACAATAATTTTAATACATTTTTTTGCTAAAACAGCTATAGCTTTTGCAAGCAATTCTGAAAGAGAATTAATGAAGTATTCCAAAAATATCTAAATAGCAATGAACCATAAACACTATAGGAAGAATGCTTCTTCTATACAGCAGCAAGCACATTTGTCACAGTGCCTACCTGATACAGTGTTGAAAAACACACAGTGCCCGCACCGCAATTACTCAATCAAATTTTTAAGAGGGTAAGAGACCAATTTATTGTAACCACCCTCGACATGGTTATTTTATGTCAATCATTTTGTACTTTTCAAATTTTCACAAAGCTTGCAGACAGAAAAAAGACTGTACATTTAAATATTCACAAAAATATATATACTCTGTACATACGTGGAAAAACACACAATGTTTACACAATAAAAAATAAAAAAAGTTTCTGCATCAAACATTACAAAACATTATGAATACATCATGAACAACAATATCACAAACATTACAATCAAAACATGAGAAAACTAATTTCTAGGGGGAACATAAGCAACTCAATGACTTGTAGACGCTTGAATACTGGACCAGCCGGTCCTAGTATCTTGAAGATGGTAGTTTATTCCACCCAAGAACAACTGCCGACGCGTTTCAAGACCAGGCACAAGGTCACTGGTCTTTCATCAGGGCTGTTTTATTCTTTGTATCTAAAAGATGCAAAGACATTATTTTACTTTAATGATCAGATTCATAGTGAGCACCTTTTTCCATTAGTGGGCTACAAGTAGTGGTGGCTACATACCAGACTTGTTTAAAGGAGGGACAGGATGTTAAATCTTCATGTTGTCCAAAGGACTATTTGTAGTCGTGGCCAGACAGGGATATCTAGAAAGGTTTAAAAACATGCATCAATGAACCCTGTTAGTAGCTTGGGTTGTCACGCTGATATTCGAGTGAAAATAAGGCATACCTTGCTTATTGCCAACTGCCGCAACCCGGCGTAGTCCCTTGTATGACGTCACCATAAAGATGTATTTCTACAACAATAACAACAACTATTTTAGGCAAGGGACTTTCTCTAAACCTTTGCCGCATTAAACTGCATGCCACCATGTTGGGTAAAGTTCTTACCTTTCTCCATCTTACTGATAAAATCGGTGGCAGGAGCGGCGGCTGGCACTGACCTGGAACATCCAGCACACATAGACACCGGAACAGCGGAAGCCGTCCTCGAGGACGCAAGCGTCGACGTCTCCCAGCAACCGCATGGAGAAGAGACGTCTCCACATCGCACGCATCCAGCGGAAAGCTACCAGGCAACACCTCGTATGGACAACATGCAGGAGGTGAGCGGGAGAGTACTGGAGGGGCAGAAGGGGTTGAGGCAGTGTTCCACATGGGAGAGAACTCTAATAATGTGCAGATGCTGGACGCTATACTACAAGTAGAGGCAGGGTTGACAGACAGGCAGCCTGTACATGCAAATTGGGGGAGCCTGGTGAGTCTGGATTTACAAAAGGAACTGGATGAGAATAGAGAGGTCAGAGGCGGGGGGTCCCCGGGGCTGGACAAATTTTTCTCAGTGCATGAGGAAACAGACTATACAACATCAAGCGAGGGCGGAAGTTACACGGGAGAGAGCTCTGACTCAGACTTAAGCTTTGCAGGCTCAGGGGAAAAAGGCACGCAGAAAAGAAGGAAGCCGGCGGCGAGACAGGCAGAAGGTGGGTCCCCTGATAGTCCGAGTAAAAAACTGATGTGGGATTACTCAGCTACTTCAAAGGTGAATCAAGAGAGCACTACCATGGAAAAGGTATCAGCAGAGAACAAGAGAGGCTCACCCCCACAACATGCTACACTGGACTTACTATTCGGTACTTTAAAACAAATGCAGGGGGAAGCCAGAGCGGAAAGCCGGAGAGCAAGGCAAGCAACGAAAAAGATTCAAGGCACACTAAGGAAGATGAGTAGGAGATATGAAGAAGTTGAACAAAGAGTGACCCAAGTGGAGGAGAGGACGGGCAGGCTGGAGGACGACGCGACGGAATGGCAGACTTTCAAAGCAGGCCACGAAAAAGTGGTGGAGGACCTCCAATGGAAGATGGAGGATTTTGAGAACCGCCAGAGGCGGAATAACATTAGACTTCTAGGTCTGGCAGAAGGGGTGGAAGGGCAGGATCCCAGAGGTTATGTTATTAAGTTACTTAAGGGAGCCTTCCCTGATTCACATTGGCAGTAGGAGACCGAGGTCCAGCGGGCACATAGGTTCCCGCTTACACTCAAGAAGAGAAGGGATGGCAACCAGGATAACCTACCCAGGGCAATGCTAGTTTTTCTGGGTAACTTCCTGGCAAGACAGGAGATTATGGACAAAGCCAGACCATATGCAAAGAAAACAGTTGAGGGGGTCACCTTTTTCTCAAGACCAGATTTCTGCCACATCACGGTTGAGAGGAGGTGGCGCCTTAGACAGCTAATTGCACCCTTTCAAGCTCAGGGCTCAGAGGCATATCTTTTATATCCAGCGAGACTAAAAGTTATAACCAGAGGAGAGATCAAGATGTTTCAGTCAGAAATAAAAGCCAGCCAATTCTTAGCAGAGCTTACAGAAAGTCGAAAGGGCCAGGGCCATGTAGGGAGGATGTAACACAAATAAAAGATGAGGTTATTTTTGTATACTGGTAAAAGGGAAGGAGAGGGAGGCGACACTACAGACTACGGCAGTCACACATAGGTCATGTATGACCTATTTGCCCGTAGCAGGGGGGGAGGGTCCCTAACAGGGAGGGGGGTCAGGGGTGGGAGGCGGGGGGTTGGTGGTGGGGCTGGTGGTTTTGTTGGGACTGTTACAGCACAAGGATGGATGTTGTATTTACTTGGGGGTGAAAGCACATTGTAGGATCAGAAGGATGCTGATAGTAAGAAAGGAAAAGCTCAATAAACAAATATGGCGCTGAGGATTGCCTCTATAAATATTTGTGGTCTGAATGACCGAGGCAAAAGGCTGAAGGTGGCTGCTATGCTCAGAATGTTAAAATTAGATGTGATCTGCCTACAGAAGACTCATGTTGAGGGAAAGAACACATTTATGCTGGACCAGATAGGTTTTGAGGTACTGGCCCACAAAAGGCAATGTACAAAGACAAGAGGGGTGGCCATATTAGCTAAGAAAGGGGAGGTCAGGGTTATCAGGAAAAATGAAGATCAATGGGGAAGATGGGTGATGGTGGAGGGTGAAACGGATGTGGGGAGATGCACTGTAGTCTCTGTTTATGGGTCCACAGATGACGAACCAGAAATCTTTGAATTTTTAGATGTAGAATTGTCACTGTGGCCAGAACCAATAATTTGCTGTGGGGACTTTAACATTAACGGTATTAATGGGCTAGGTACATCGGGTGGGGGTGTATATAGGGGAAGAAAGAAGAAGACCTGTCAGGCGATTGGGAATTTGTCACGCAACAATGCACTTGTGGATTTATGGGCACAGAATAACCCACCCGGCACAGGGAGCACGTATTACTCAGCACCCCATAGGATGGTGGCTAGGTTAGATTATTTTTTTATTTCAAGCTCCCTGGTTAGCAGTAGTCAGTTGGTCAGGACACCAAGAATACTGTCAGATCACAACCCTCTCATTTTAACAATAGCCTGCAGTAAGATAATGAGGAAGGAAGAAACGTGGACCTTTGAGAGAGGGCTTCTTAAGGAAGAAGGTTATCTTAAGCACATGCAGGAATGGATTGCATTCTTTTAGGAGACAAATAGAGGAACAGCTTCGGCAGGTACAACTTGGGATGCGTTCAGGGCCGCAGTAAGGGGGGAGACACTGAGCTACACTCTACATAGGGATAGGATGGAAAGGGAAAAGATAGACGAAAGGATCAAAAAGGTGGCAGAGCTGGAAGAACTACTTATTGAGGCTATAGTCAGGCAGGATCCTTTAAAGGACATCTTACTAAAGATTGAGATATCTAGGGCAGAAGTGAGCAAAAGTATAGCAAGGAAGGCTGCGGGAAACTATCTCTCTAAGAAAGAAAAATGCTACGAATATAGTGAGAGGATTGGTCATTTGCTAGCAATCAGAGCAAGGCAAAGCTCGGCACTGGGAGAAATAAAAGAAATAAAGGATGGGTTAGGCGGGATTGTAAACAAGGTGGAAGAAGTTAGAGAGGTCTTTAGGATCTTTTACGAAAAATTATATGATCAGGATCCCGCTGACAATAACACAGAATCCCAGGAATACCTATCTGAGTTGCCACACCCAGAATTGTCAGTGGAGGGAAAAGACGAGTTAGATCATGAGCTCACTATGCAAGAAATTTATGACGCTTTGAAGAAACTCCCCTATGGAAAAGCCTCGGGCCCGGACCAAATCCCAGGAGAATTTTATAGAACTTTCTGGAACATTCTGGGGAAGGATATGCACGAGACCTTTAGGCAGGCACAAGGAGGGCTGTCTGTTCCATACTCCTGGGGAGGGGCAGATATAATAGTCATTTAAAAAAAAGATAAGCCACAACTAGACCCAGGATCCTACAGGCCAATCACGCTCATGAACGCAGACACCAAAATTTATTTCCAAATCACTGGCCCAAAGATTTGGTAGGATGATAGAGAATCTGGTCATTAGTTCACAGCATGGTTTTATTCCTGGGAAGGGAACCACCCAACACACAAGACAGATGATAACTATACTGGACGCAGCAGAGGTTGCAGGAGACCCTGTTGCGGCCATTTTTCTCGATGCCGAGAAGGCTTTCGACAGGGTCTCCTGGAACTACCTCTGGAGTGTGATGGCCTGGTTTGGCATTGGACAGGGATTTATTAAAGCAATTCAGGCCCTATATATAAATCCAACAGCTAGGGTTAGAATTAACAAAGGATATACTGAAGTAGTACGAATAAGGCGTGGGACGCGTCAGGGCTGCCCCGCATCCCCACTTCTCTTCGCCTTATACCTGGACCCTCTACTACGTAGGCTGGCAGGCAACATCTCTATCCTCCCCGTCAAACTGCACAATATGGAATTTAAGGTATTTGCCTACGCCATTATTACACCAGATCCAGGGAGGGCTATGGTCTAAATTGAGCAGGAGGCAATACACTTCGGGGTAATTTCAGGATATTCGATTAATAAGGGGAAGACACAGATAGTACAGAATAATAACACAGTATATCAGGATGTCAGGGTGGTCCCCGAGGCAACCTATCTAGGGATAAAGGTGACTGCGGATTTAGAAAGGGTGGTGGAAATAAACATGGAGCCTCTAATAACCAAGGTGAAGAAAAATACAGAGAATCCAAAATTTGCATTTAACTTTAATGGGCCGCATACATTTTATTAAAATGGTTACCTTCCCCAAATTTCTGTATATTTTTAGAGCCATTCCCCTTTTCTTTGATCAATCATGGTTTTCCAAAATAGAGTTAATCCTCAACAGACTTATATGGGCACAAGGGAAAACAAGGAGAGCTTATCGACACATCACACTGCCAAGAGGGAAAGGGGGATGGGGTGCCCCAGATTTTAGAATATACTACTGGGCGGCGGCCTTACAATATTTCCAGGGGATGATAGGGGGAGGTGGGGGAGAGTACGGGGGCAACGGACCTAGGCTCACGAATGTATATAGGGCACTGATGGGGGGAGATGCGGTGAACGGCTTGTTTAATACAATTGACTTTGGCTATTTTAAGCATACAAGGTTTAAGACACTGAGGGCGGCATACAAAGTATGGATGGCAGTCGCAAAAAAACTAGGTCTGGGAAGGTTTTTAACAGGTATTCTCATCTATACACTAATCAGTCATTTCCTGCGGATATCTTTAGGGATTCAGTTATGAGAGATTGGGAGGAGAAGGGTGTTAAGAAAATAGGAGATCTGTATGACCAGGAAGGTGTCCTCCAGTTTCAGGAGTTACAAACAAAATTTAAGCTACCCGGTGGGAGTTTTTTCAAATACTTGCAGCTGAGAAGTTATTTTATGAATAAAAAGGGAGGCACATTAGGGTTTGGGCATTCCCAGATAATGGAATATATAGAGCGTAGCCATCAGTGTACGATTCGGTACCTGTACACAGAACTACATTCACTTAAAAAAGATGAGAGGGAAAAATGTGCTACAAAATGGAGAGAGAAATTAGGCTCTTCTATTGAGATTTTTCAAGAGTCCTTAGATCTAGGTTGCACTGTGTTATGCTCAGCAATGCTACAGGCACAGCATTACAAGACGTTGTTCTCCCTATATCATACTCCTGCCAGAATAGCACAATGGGGTGGCACCTCGGGAATAACTTGCCCACGCTGCAATTCAATTAATGCTGATATAGTTCATATGTTCGCAGAATGTCCACAACTGCACTCATTAATAATGGCAATTAATGCCTTTATACAAGGATCACTAGTGATTGAAGCAGTAATGACACCAGAACTAATAATGTTGGGGCTGTCGCGGGAGGGTGAGTCCCAGTTCACAGAGTTTTTATTTGTTGCGATGGCAGTGCATCGAATATGCATTGCTAAGGCTTGGTTGGATAAGGCCCCACCAACATTTCAAACTTGGATTGCTAGGTTACTTGCTATATATAATCTGGAGAAGGCAATATACGATAAGAAGGGGCGGAGAGCTAGAGTATTGGGGGAGAAGATATGGAACCCTATAGAGCGATGGAAGAGGGGACTGGTGTTTTGATTAGCAAAGGTTTTCAGATGTTCATATTGTTTAGAAACTATGGCTAGCGTGGATGTAATAAGGACTCCAAAGGTTCATGAACATGCTTGTGTTTATAACTCAACTTTAAATGCCATAAGGAATAGAAAGTGCATGTATAAAGAGTTGATTATAGAATGTTTAATGCAGAAATAAGATATGGTATGTTATATTCCATATAAATGTGCTGTAACATTGGATAAATAAAATAAAGAAAAAGTTAAACAAAAAAAAAAGTAAAATAACGTCTTTGCATCTTTTAGATACAAAGAATAAAACAGCCCTGATGAAAGACCAGTGACCTTTTGCCTGGTCTTGAAACGCGTCGGCAGTTGTTCTTGGGTGGAATAAACTACCATCTTCAAGATACTAGGACCGGCTGGTCCAGTATTCAAGCGTCTACAAGCCATTGAGTTGCTTATGTTCCCCCTAGAAATTAGTTTTCTCATGTTTTGGTTGTAATGTTTGTGATATTGTTGTTCGTGATGTATTCATAATTTTTTGTAATGTTTGATGCAGAAACTTTTTTATTGTGTAAACATTGTTTGTTTTTCCACGTATGTACAGAGTGTATATATTTTTGTAAATATTTAAATGTACAGTCTTTTTTCTGTCTGCAAGCTTTGTGAAAATTTGAAAAGTACAAAATGATTGACATAAAATAACCATAGAAACCCAGGTTCCGGTGTTAACTTGGGCATCTATGTGAATTCATAAGGGCATATTATCAAGCCCACTATCTCCGCTTTAGCTGCATTTTCCTGCCGATAAAAGCGGCGATAATGTTTCGCCCTTTCATGATAATATGGCCCATATGAATTGTTTTTATTCTCTACATTTTACATTGCTGCACTGCCATATTATCACTGACCAATGTACTTCTGAGCACAGGTGGGACGACCTTCATCAACAGAGTGGAGGGGAAAGCCGAGTAGATGCTCAGTATATTACACCTAAGCCTCCCATAAATTCATATTGCGGTTTCCCATTGTGAGGCTTTGACATTTAATCGCAATATGGAGGATGTAACAGGCTTGTGAAGGGAAGAGAAAGGTGGCTCTTTTTCTCCAACTTCAAAGACTAGTGGAGGGTGCAGAGTAGAGTGGCTCCTTGGGTAATTTAGGAACTATTCCAGAGTTTCTCCTGAAGTAGTGTCTAGTGTCCCCTTAAATATAAGTGCTCTGGCATACATTCCTGCTTTTGCTATTTTTTTTATTTGACAAATCCGGTTTGTGATGATGATGCTTGTTAATATTTTGTGCTAATAAGTCTTGCTCATATCTATTCTTTACAGGAAACATTGTATTACCAATCTGAACAGATTCAAAATTACTTTTCCTTGATGACTTTTTGTACATTTCTTGTACGATATAGATTTTTTAAAAGAATAGCATTACACGAGTACTTTTAGCTTTAATTTGAAATGATCTGTATCAGTCCCCCAGAAACTAGGGCATAGAACCGCGAATATTTTGCTCAGATGCACATACGATCCAGTGTGATGTAAAAGATCATGTTACTCAGCTTTGTAAAGACCCCCATTTGTAGCACTAAATTGCAAAAAATAAACCTGCAGAAACTTTAGAAAATGTGAGCCGTACAGTCATAATACTGTTTGGGAAAATGTTACCTTACCTGGACTGTTTCAGATCCTATGGAAGACAGCAAATATCTAGCCCTGACCATTCAAACAATTCTATATTGTTTTTGCAACACAGATCATGGTTTAGGCTACATATAGGGGTGGGCGATGAATTCTGCTTCATCAGCGTAGCTTGCAGAGTTTTGCCTACTTCGCATTATGCTTGTGACATGGAGTTCTGTCAAAATTCCACCAACCGCAGCATGGTAGAATTTTTTCTCATCCGTGGTTCAGCAACTTTAAGTTTGCGAGTGAGAATTAGCATCCCCAAACACAATTTTCAGGTGCCGGAACGACACCCGGTAAGATTTTCTATTGTCCGGAAACCTCCATCTTTCACTAGGGATACCCATCACTCTCTTCAGATTATTGACTAATTCAACAAAACCTACACATTTTATGATGACACTCTCTTGAATGCTTTGGAATGTACCTTATTATACATGGATAGTCTGCATGAGAATGGTCTTACAGCATTATCTGAAGCTTTTAAAAAAAGAACTGTGAAAAAGCATTGAAAGAAAATGCTTACCAACTTTGCAATAGTTATACTTTAATCCAACAATTTTTCTTTCACTAGTAAACATTATCTGCAGATACAAGGGGATTCCATGGAAACTCATCCCAAGAATCTACATTGACAAAGAAAAGGAGTATAATCCGCTAAAATGGCTAAAATACATTGATGACATATTTATAGCATTGAATGCAGGAAGTAGAAAAGCGTTTATCAACTTATCCATCCTAATGTCAAATTCATTACCTGCAATACTAAACAGAAGCATCAACTCCCATTTTTGATTGTGCTACTCATCGTTTATAAACAGACAATTGTAACTGCCTTATTCCACAAAACTGGACTTCATGTCACCCATATCGCACTAAACTCAGCATCTATGGTGAAAGGATAGGAGCTTATGAGATTTGTAGAGACCTGGTGTTCAAAACATAAGGTTTCAAAATGTACCTATTTACAACTATTGTTGTGCCACAGCTACACTATGAGGTTCAGATATTAATTAGGGAGTCAATGAAGAAAAGTGCTGCATAGTTATAAACATGTGGACCAGTAATCAAGCTACAAAACATGTGCGTCACTTTACACAAGTGTGCAGAATTATTAGGACTTTGCTCCAGTGTAAAGTCATGCAAAGTGAAATAAACTAGTGCAACGTCTAGGTCAAGTGGTTACTTTCCAGGTAAATCCTTTTTGCACTGGAAAGAAGCCCTAAATATAATGCAAATGGGGATTTGTTTTATTTTGCATCAAGAGTGGAGCTTATGCATGGTACATGGGTATTCTCATAGTTCCAACCACGGCTTTTTCAGCAAACCCTATCTATTCAAAGTGATAGAAAAATAATACCGCCTCAAAGCAGGTGCTAACCATAAGAAATTCTTTAATTTCTGCTAACTTTTCACAAATTATAGAATGTCTGCGTTGTTATAAAGTAAAGTCTAATTATTGAATTGTGTACTGGGAAGGTACACTTCCAGTACAAAACAAATTCTAGACATCACACATATTCATCTTTACGCTACAGTGCAAAGGTGTGTGTATGATGCTTGCCACCCTACTTGTCTGCCAACACTAGGGAAGAGTGCAGTATTGCCATATCTTAGTAAATATGGCTCAGTGATGCTCTCTTGAATTACACAGTGAAACAACTTTACTTGCTGTGGTGCATTGTGCTAAAAATTTGCCCTTAGATCTTTTTCAAGGCACTTAACAGAAAGCTGTTACTTGCTGTCACTAATTCTGATGCTTTTAAAAGTATTCATCAGCAGGCAACAGCTGCAATGTTCCGAGATGAAAGCACAACCACCTTCAGGCCTCCTTAAAGAATTCAATACCAAAATCAATTAATTTCTTCAACTTAAGGGTTTTAGGTTTGATTCTTTGCAGCTAACAATTGCAGTAACTTTGCCAAATTGTTGGCTGATGGAAAAAACGTATGAGTACTGTGTTTAATCTATTCCAATTAATTGATTGTGCAAGACTTCCTCAAAAATGAAATAATATTGCCTACAAGGTACTGATCACCTGTTGAATGCTGTGCACATTATTAGCTATTCCTCCAAAAGTTTAGAGTTGCTTGAAGATCATGCAGTGTTGTATAAAAGTTCTTATAAATTATCTTGTACAAAGGGTTCTGATGCATTCGAATTCCACAGTCAACGTGATGTAGCACTATTTCAGGCAGTACAAGTCTATAACTGATTATGCGCTGCAAAAGGTTTCTCCCACTGTAGAACCTGATTAAATAAAAATCAAAGCCACATCAATGTATGTTGATAAATGGGGGCTAATAGAGTGACTGATGAACATGCTGACATCCTTTGAGGTTTTGTGGTTGGATGTCAACAAAGTACATTGTATGATGACCCAACCCATCCCACTGTTGCACTTGGTAAAGTACCATTTGCATATGGGGAAAGAAGCAATTATATTTCATAATTAAAATTCAATTATAAGGCAATAGTTTACTCCTTAATCTGTATACAAACATCAAGTTACATTGAGAGATCATTCCCTCAAAAGAGTTCACCTGTATCACTACATTGCATCTGCAGTAAATAATGAGCTATCTACTTTTATTGCTTTTACAGTGCTGGATGTCGGTATTTATAATTAGATTGCCAAGACAGCTCCTGTTCTAGTATTTAAAGGCTTACAACTTTGAGGGCAAAATAGATCTGAAGTGCTGTCTTCAGCAGCCTGTGACTAGCATGCTCATGCCACCAGCAACGTGCAGCAAAAGGCGGTACCCGCTACAATCACCATCAAAAGTCAAACCTTCTGCAACAAAAGCAATGCCATCATCTTCACTAGAAACATCCTCTAAGGGCGTCCTTCCCTAATAGTGACTCACAGTGGAAGGAGTGAATGTTTTGGTGACCAAAGTGGGGTGACTGGACATTTGCATTTTACAGCCTACTTGAATTAGGTAATAACCCATTTGTGAAAGGGAAGGGGCTCCCAAGGGACCACTTCTCCTTTGTGAATAATTGCGGAAATGTTTCTTTTGGAGAAGGCAGTGGTCTCTTAAAAAATTGAAAGAAAACTTTTCATTTTTTGAATGCATCCCATTTCCCTTTAAGGAAAGGTGGCTTCTTTTAAAAAAAAAAAAATGCTTCATTTAAAAGCAATCAGAGACATGGTAGGCTGCTGTCCCCAGCAGGCCACCATCCCTTTGATTTGAGTGATTCCCAGTAGGTCTCAAAAATAGACCTACCTCAGAAATATTGATGAGGTAGGTCAATTTGCGACTTGCTGAGAATTGCAAACAGTGTAAAATACTCTGTTGTACATAGCTGTTTGCGATTTCCTAATAGCAAGTTGACAACATTCACTATTAGGTAATCCCAACCCTGAGTCTATGTACATCTGGGTCCAAGTCTTTGAGGGTTTTCTGAACTGAAGTTCATTATTGATAACCTAAATGCTTTTGCTCCTTCATTGAGTATAGTTTGGTGTTTGTGGACCCACTAATTCCAGGTCCAGAAACACCACATGAGATGTATTGCTCTTATTGGTACCACCAAACCACCCCTCTGGTTCTAAACACGACCTCCGGGATACTGTTCAGAACAATGCATAAAGTAAAAAAGTAAACAATGCCTACTGTGGAAAGAATGAGCAGAGCGCATTTGTATTGTATTTAGTGTGCAAAGAGACACAAAATAAACAAAGATCATCAGGTTCTTTACTGTGCAAGGCACAACCAGATAATCACTAGCATCAGTGACAGAGTTCCATCCATATGAACATTATGGTCCACCGACTCTAATTTATGCAGTCAGACTCCTCCACTCTGCTCAAACCCGTCTAACAGCCCAATGGAGTAAGGGCCACAAAGGTTTGCCTATATATCCGCCCACCTAATTTAGATGGATGGACATACATCCAATTCAAAATAAACCCTGGAGGAAAGGGGCATTGCAGAGTGCTCAATGCCCCACCTAGCCATGGAAAGACATTTCCAAAGAGTGAAGGACATTGATTTCTTAAAATAAAAAAAGTTGTATCTTTGACCTACCACTCCATCATGTTGATGAATGCAATAGATATGTGCAGCTGAAGCAGCCATCTCTAACTACAGTGGGAAGAGTTCCATCGCCATGGCAGGAGTAAAGTACTGTACTGCTGTAGTGATGATCATTTCTAAATCAGCTCATATTAAAATCAGCCCCTCAGACATCAATGAATGCTAACATTTCATGAACGACAAAATGCTTCTGTGAGAACTGTGACAGATGGAGGTTCTCGAAGGGCGTATTGTTTCACCCAAGAGGTAGAATTGGCGTTTACCTGCGTGGTGGGGAGGGGGACGGGGGGTCACTGAGTGTAGGGTGCACTGGGAGAAAAAAAAAACTGTGTCCTCATTAATGCTGTTTCTCTTTGGTGGGAGGAAGTAGACCGTGTTGGAGTCGTGTGGGGGGTTCAAGACTCTTTTTCTTTGAAGGGATGAGCACAGATAATGCTAAAATAATCAATATATTATCATGGAACATTAATGGATTAAGAACTAGGAAAAAAGCTGCGCGGATTGCTGAATTTTGTAAGGATAGCATCGCCCAAATAATATTGTTGCAAGAAACACATTTAGAAAGGATAGAATTTAACCAATGTTTTAAAAAATATAGATGGGTACAAGAGATTGTATCTTCAGATCAGAGGGGTGGTAATAGAGGAGTGGCCATAATTTTTAAGGCTAATTATGAAATAAGACTACTTAAATACTAATCAGATGCTTCGGGCAGATGGTTGGTGGCTACTCTTTTGGTGCGTGGCGGACCTCTGATTTGCGCTGTGTATTATGGGCTGAACAATGACAACCCAGATTCATTTGAAAAATTGGAATCCTGTCTATTAGAGACAGCTGCCCCCATTGTATTAGGGGGGACTTTAATTTGGTTCTGAATAAGGAATTAGGCAGGACCTCGAAAGCAAAATATAAAAGCCCACCGAGAAAGTTCTCCAGATTCACAACAATTATGAAAGAATTTACTTTCTATAGTAAAAAATACGGACACCATTCTCGTATAGATTATTTCCTGGTTGATCAGGAGCTTTGCGGAGATGTCATGGATGTGAGTCATATCCCTGCAATAATGTTCGATCATTCTGCGGTGGTATCATCATTAAGATATCACTAAGTAGAGGAGCATAGAAGATGGACCCTGGATAGGGCAATTCTTTTAGATGAAACAGTAGTTAAAGATCTAAAGGAGGAAATAAAGAGATTTTTTTATCACCAATGAGGGATCAGCAGAAGAAGATATAGTCTGGGATGCCTTCAAAGTTTTTTTGAGGGGAACTTTAACATCCAGCATGATAGGGAAAAACCGAGTAGAAAAACTGGTCAGAGAAAGTGCGATCCAAGATATTAAGAAAAAAGAGGGGGAGCTACAGATGGCTTCTACAGATGATCCAAATAAAGTGGGCACCCTAAGTAAGGAGTTAGAGGGGTTACAAGCTGCATTTCGAGCAACAATGAATAAAAAGTGTATAGAAAGGTGGAAAACTGCAACACTTGCGTATGGCGATAATTGTGGGGCACTATTACCTTGGAAAGTAAAAGCAGATAGGGCAAGAAACACAATACGGGAATTGATAAGTGAAGAATCTGGTGCCCCCATGAATGTCAATGCAGATTTGTGAAAGGAGGCTTGTGGCTATCTCTAGAGCAATTTAAAATCTTAGGAGGAGGGTTTAGAGAGAACAAGATAAGAGCCCAGTGCCATAAAATGGTTACGGGAAGGGCAACCGGACCGGACCGTCTTCCTGTAGAATTCTTTATGTGCATTTTAGACATTGTAACCCCTGTTCTATGTAAATTATTCAACAGAATATTCATGGGTGGAAAGAAGGTCCCTAAAACTTGGCTGGAGGCAATAGTTACAATGATTCAGAAGCCAAATAAGGGACCACGGAAGATAGACTCCTATAGGCCGATTTCATTGCTAAATACAGACTATAAGATCTTCTCCGGCATTATTACATCGTGGGTGGCTAAAGCAATACATGTGTTCATCCAAACCAAACCATAGAGGGTGTATTCCGGGGAGTCAATTAAATGAGTTGACCTTCCAGTTAATTGGAGCTATAGATTTGGCAGAGTCAGGAAAATTACCTCTGACGATAGTGGCAGTTGATGCTGTTCAAGCTTTCAGCGTAGCTTCGGCTTCCCCGACTAATTTGGTAACCGCGATCCAGACTCTATATCATGGCCTAAAGGCGAGAGTTCTAATAAACAGGAGGCTTTCAGAGTGCTTTGAAATCCTTAGAGGGACTAGGCAGGGCTACCCCTCTCTCTGCTCCTTTCTAACATATATATTGAGTCTTTAACCAACCTGATTAGGGCTGATATGGCCTTCTCTCCTTTTAAATAACATGCCTTTGAAGTGAAGTTAGGGCTCTATGCAGACGACTTGTTGCTTTATACAAGTGATTCCAACTTAGATGGAGAAGGCAGAGGTTTTTGGTAGTATCTCAGGTTACAAAATAAATACCGATAAAACTGAGATCATGGACTGGAATCAGGGGGTGTCTAGTAAGGGCGCGAAGACCCGAAAAAGATATTTGGGAGTTCAAATAACTCAGAAAATGGATGACAGCATTAAGGTAAACTGGAAGAAAGTTAGCTATGAAGTTACAAGTCTGCTTGCTACATGGGCACACTTACCACGTAATATCTATGGTAGGGTATATCTTATTCAAATGAATACTGTGCCAAAAATTACTTTTATTTTTAATTCCATCCCACTTACGTTCCAAATGAAAGATATAGCAAAACTTCAGGGGAGAGTAGGGAGTTTTATGTGGGCAGCAAAGGATGGCAGAATTTTTTGGAAGAAACTGCATAGGAGATTTGAAGTTGGAGGGTCGACATAACCTGATATGTTAGCTTATTGTTATGCTTTCCAATTCAAGAAAATTCTTATGTTGGTCAACAAAGTAGATAACTCTATGATCGGTGCACTCTTTTGGGGCATTGTTAGTGGATGTGCCACAAGGTCAAAGTGGTTTTCTTTTAAAATATGGGGATCCCAAATATTTAAAAAAAGTGAGGCTTAAGATTTTAAAATCCGCTCTGAGGGTATGGATGTATGTTCCAAAATTGCTAAAAATTCCCTATTTCTCATCATGGGCACCTATCTGGGATTCTCCTGGCACGCCAGAGTGTTTGAGGGAAAAATTGAGCCAACCATTAAAAACTGAAGTTATTTGTTGTTTGGCAGACCTTAAGGTTGGCATAAACTTAATGAGATAGGAGGCATTGAGTAATTGCACCAATGGTCAGCTAACAAAGTTCATATATTTTCAACTTAGTTCTTTGTGGGCCTCCCAAGATTGGACAGAACTCAGGGACGGTAATGTTGATCAAGTAATGAGAACTGGTTAGTATCGTAAAGAAACATCATTTTGGTACTGGGTTTTTGTGGAGACAGAAGGACACATTGAGAAAAAAAATTCTAAATGGTGGGGCTAGGAATTGGAAAACTATGAACTAATGCAAATGTGGCGTAATTCATATGCTATTCCGTGAAAAGTGGTACAACCAGCCCCACTGAAACGAAGCCATCTGTTCACCACTAATAGGGTATATTGGTCTCCTGTAAAACTCTTGAAGGTTACTAACAACTTCTATATATTTCCCAAGTGTATGACTGTTGAGGCTGATGATATACATATGTTTTTAACATGCCCTAAAATTGTCCCTCTCTGGAATGAGATAATTGCTTTTCTAGGAGAAATCATAGGGGTACAAATAAAGATAACTGGAAGTTTAATATTTTTTGGTACGAGTCTGGATCATGAAGCTCAACTTTCGGCTGCAGAATCCAATTTTTTGTTTTATGTTATATTGTTACAAGATGGGAAATCTGTAAACTCTGGAAATCCGGGAATCCCCCAATATTTTCAGAGTGCCTCAAGAACATTGTATATACTAGTGAATCAGATATGGAGTGGGATCAGAAAAGCTGGGAAAAGGTGTGGGCTCCATTGGTAAAGTGTAGAGAGGGGGTAACGTGAGTCCAATGATTATGCCATTTACTCTGTTGGCCATGTTATCTCCTGGCATCCCGGTTGGTACAGATAGAATACGGAGATGGAACTGGAAACAGCTGTATACTTGGCGGGATACATGCTTCTGGGCTGGGCTCCAGGGTTTCCGATTAGGGCCTTAGGACAAGATAAGACCTGGAGAGGCTAGAGGTATAACCCATCAAGAGACTGCGCAAACTGAGGACTAAAAAAATTAAAAATGCTTCTGTGAGAAATGTGGTTGGTAGTTGACTGAGATCTGAGCCCTGCAAGCAACAGCCACAATCCCTTGTAGAGTAAACTATAAAAAGTCGCTAAAGCAACTTGTACTTGACCCTGAGTAGCTTGACAAAAAAAAACTGTCAGGCTTAAGTTAGAGTCAGTGTGTATAGTATTTATGCAGCACACAAACAGTTACATAGTATAAACAATACACAAGAAAAATCTCAAACCAATTTAGAAAAACAGAGTACATTTTAAGAAATTATTTGACACCAAAATGACAAGTATTTATTCAGTATAACCAAAGTTATGAATTTTAAAGTTTTTAGTAAAAAATAGTGCCTAGAACATCAAAGCACCATCTTGTTGTGTGGTACTGGGTCAAAGTCTGAAAATATGGCCACCGTGATGGAGCGTAGTTTGGATACAATAAGTGATTGGGCTTGGCTGCTGATCAGGATTTTCTGCTGCAGAGAAGATTACAGCGTGAGCAGCCACACAATCAGGTTGATTGGCGATGGAGCTAGGGTGGGCAGACAAACAGGTTGGTCCCAGTCTCTACCTGGATCTCAATACAGTTTTGAAGCAAACATTTTCTCAGTTATACATTTTGGCTATCTGGGCACATTTAGCACCACTACCAAGTGTCAAGGACTGGTGGGGCACAGCTTGGGGGTTCAGGACTCACTCAGGCTGTGTCTTGGTGCAGGTTGAAGGTGGATGGAGCCTTTTGTGTCCCTGTGGTTCTGAGCAGGAGGCCAGCAAACTAGTCCTTGAAGTCCCTCTGGCTGTGCTGGGTTCAGGTGAAGATAAAGGGCTCAACAGCAGGGCTGGCGTCTGAGGGTTCAAGGTAGGCTCCAAGCAGCAGGTACAGTACAGCAGTCTTGCAGGGTGCACAGCAAGTCACAGCAACATTCACTACTTTGAGAGTCATTTCTAAAGGTCCAGGAGTAAACTGATGATGTGGACTCGAAAGGCCTAATATTATACCAAGTGCTGCCTTTGAAGTTTGGGAGAACGTTCTAGAAGGTTCATCTTTAAATTGAATGAAATTTCCTGACTCCCCTAGCTTGGCTTCAAGCTGGCTGCAATGACAATGTGGAGGTGATAAGCCCTCTTTGAGAAGCCAAAACATAGCCTATTCAATTGCAAATGGGGCTGTGCTCAGCTCCTTCTGCCATCCTGCCAGCAAATGATCTATTCATGCATACCTAATTCCTCTGTTGTCTTAGTATATGGAAGGAATTCACAAATTCTAACTGTTACACCTAGTCAAATAACCCAGGAGAGGCACAGGCACCAAATGGTTAAGGGTGGAAAAATGACAACTTTACAAAAGTGGGATTTTCAAAATTGTAATTAAAAAAATTACTTTATCATTAAAAAGTAATTTCCATTACAGTTTTATAGATACTAAACATGAACAGTTTACGTGGTCCCAATCAAAAGTTAGCACTTAAACAAACGTAATTAGGCAACCCACATGTTATCCTATGGGACTGGTAGGTCCTATAGGATCAAAAAAAATAATGTTTGTGTTTTTCACTTCCTGTACATGTAAAACTTAAAAGTACATGTTCAACCCTTCTTTAGTACAATGCACTGTGCCTTGTGGGCAACCAATGTCCTTAGGTATGGCTTGTATGCAAGACTAGAGGGTTATATTTATTTATTTTTTTGACATTTGTAAAGCGCACTGTTACCGTACGGTGTCCTGGTGCTGTCTAGATAGCTCCTATAGCTAGGCCTCCAATTTAGTTTACAAACAGCCAAGTTTTTAGACTTCTGCGAAAGGTCATCAAATCGGGAGACAATCGTAGTCCCACCGGGAGGGCATTCCAGGCAACAGCAGTCCCTCGGCTGAAGCTTCTACCCCCCCAACACACTTTCCTAGTGCGTGGGATCTTAATCAGACGCAGAGTGGCTGACCTAAAGAGTCTGCCTGGTCTGTACCAGTGAAAATATTGCCTTAGGAACGCTGGACCAATTTCATGGACTGCCTTGAATACAATACACATGCTTTTGAATAAGATCCGCTTCCGCACTGGAAGCCAGTGCAGCATCACAAGTTCGTGCGAAATGGGTGCAAACTTGGGCAAGCCTGTGAGGAGGCGAATTTGCCTGCTCAGTCGAATTGGCATTTTAAAACTGCATTCAGGCTGCTGTGGCAGGTCTCGTATATGTCTCATGGTGCTGCCTAAGAGAATGGTACAATACGTGCTGCCACTAGCAGCATTTAATTTATAGGCCCTGGGTACATGGTATATGTTAGACATTGGACCTCTGGTTGGTAGAGGTATCCACCCTATCATAGCAGGAAACACAATATTGGTCAGGGTAAGTCACAAACCTCCCTAAATTATCCTGTACTCACCTTCTGGTATCTTGGCACAGAGCAGTCATGCTTACCTTAAGAGTCAATAGCTAACATATTTGTGCAACCCTTCAAACAGTAACAGATTGAAAACACCACAAAAAGACTTCATACTAGGTTAGAAAAATTAAGGATATTTTTATAAATAAAACAGTAAAATAGCTCATAGAAATAATACGTGCCTATTTGGGATATCTGGTCACACTGACCTGGGGGAAAGTTCACGCTGATGGAACACAAACCGGATGCAGGGACCCAGTTAGGCTTAATGAACAAAAGTTCCTTGATCCAGGCTTTGTCTCACTTGAAAAAGATGCAAGGTGCAGCTGAAGCAATGTGTTGATGTTGAGGCACGCAGTGTACAAGAAGCATTGAGTTTCTCCATGCAATGGCGGTGATGCATAGACTCTGAGGGCAATATACTGATTACAAATGTGATGTGTTGGGTCTGCTCCTGCAGCAGAGGATGAGATGGTCATGAGGGCGATGTCCTAGTTCCAAAGATAATGCACCTGGTCCGCTCCACGCAACGACAAATATGCGCTTGTTGCAATACATGCAAAGGTGAAGATGCACCAACTCAAACCCATGCAAGGGCAAATATGCACTGGTTCCACTGAGGATGTATGGGTTGACTTAAGAAAGCACAGTAGGCTCACTTCTAAGAGTCCAAGACAGGTTGGCACCACATGTCAAGTCAGACTCACAGTTGGCACAGTCCAGGTGCAGATGCCGGTGAGTTGGTAGTCTTTTATGTCACTGAGACTTCAATCAGGAGGCAAGCCAACAGGCCCTTGGAGTCATTCAGGGTTCCAATTATAAAGGTACTGTCGTTCTCACCCAGGTAGGGGAACAGTAGACAGAGGACAGCACAGCAATGCAGGAATCAAACAAAGCAGCAGTCCAACAGAATGGAAGTCCTTCAGTGGCACAGCAGTCCATATTCCTGGCAGAGTCTTTATAGGTCCAGAAGTGTACTGAAGTGGAGGTGTCAGAGTTTCAGTACTTATACCCAGTTTTTCCTTTGAAGTGGGGGAGACTTCAATGAAACGTCTTTAAAGTTCACAGAGTTCCTTCCTTCCTGCCCTGGCTCCAGACTCACTATGGGGGTATGCAGCCCTTTGTGTGAGGACAGGACAGCCTATGTAAGTGTGAATGTGAGGCTGTGTCCAGCTCCTCCCTCCAAACCTGCTTGTCAGGATGTATATGGGGTAGGGGTGGACAGAACTCAGTCCACATAATTCCATGGAGTTAACATGCTATGCTATGCTGTACACATTCTCCCTCACTGACTTAACATTGTCGGGCCGTGCCTGTGAAACATTTCTGCCACAACATGGTTGGTGGAGTTTTGCAGGAACGCCATAGTCCAAGAGGAGCATGGAGCGTGCAAAACTCCACAGACTTTTTTCCCACCCCTAAAAATCAGTCACACCTAAGCTCCCTTTTTGTGTGGCTGTCTATAAGGGAATGCACAAAGCCCAGCTGTCACCCACCCCAGATGTGGATGCAGAGACAGACAGCAGGCACAGAATGGCTAAAGTAGGAAAACTTTCTAAAAGTGGCATTTTCAGACTTGCAACTTAAAATCCAACTTCACCATCAGTTGTAATTTTAAATTGTGAGTCCAGAGAAACCAAACTTAAAAAGTCTATCTCGTTACAATTGGGAATTACACTTAAATTATATAATATGGTAATCCCAATGTTATCCTATGTGAGAGATCGGCCTTGCAGTATTGAAAAATGAATGTGGGAATTCTTCACTACCAGGCATGTAAAACTTAAAAGTACATTTCCTGCCTTTTAAATACATTACACCTTGCCCTCCCGGGTTATCCAGGCCTATATAAGGCTAACCATTGTGTACGAAAAGGGAAGGCTTAGGCGTGGCAAGAACTTTATCTTGCCAGGTTGAAATGGAAGTGTAATCTCCACGTAGAGCCTCTGCAATGGCAGGCCTGAGACATTGTTTGAGGGCTACTTCATGGGTGGCCCAATAAGTGCTTCAGGCCCACTAGTAGCATTTAATTTACAGGCCCTGTGCAGATGTAGTGCACTTTACTAGGGACTTATAAGCAAATTAAATAAGACAATTGTGAATGAGCCAATATTACCATGTTTAGGGGGGAGAGCACAAACACTTTGGCACTGGCTAGCAGCGGTAAAGTGCACTGTGTCATAACACCAGCAAAAATGAGGTCAGCAAAATAGAGTATGTAGGAAATTATTTGAAGGAAGACCTAAGGATGTTAAGACAAGCACCTGTGCCCTAGCTGAGAGTGGGGAGGGCTAGTCAGACCCTTAGGAGTTCTATTCACTAAGGCAGCAAAACCTGGCAAGACCATCAGCATTGCCGAGCTCTGACCCCAGACAATGTTCCACCACAAAGTCATTTCCCTATAGGGAGATAGACCAACTCAACAGTTTGGGATTCTTACCCCTCATCTGCATGAGCCATCATAGGGGCCTGTGGTCTGTCTGAACCAGTAAACAAGTTCCGAACAGGTATGGACTCAACTTTTCCAGTGCCCAGATCACAGTGAAAGCTTATCTTTCAATGGCGCTATACCTCTTTTCCCATGCTACTATTGAAGGCTACTGGTTGGTATAGGCCCTCTTCATTTAGCTGCACATACGACTAACCCTATACCATGCTCTGAAGTATCTGTTTGTACAATATATTGTTTGGAGAACTCAGGTGCCTAAGGTACAGGTGCTGCATACATGGCTTCTTTGAGGGAATCAAAGGCTTTCCGACAATTGTCAGTCCAGATCACCAATCTGAGCTGCTTCTTGGAATTCAGCTCAGTTAAGGGAGTAGCAATGGTGTCATAATTCTTAACACATCTCCAGTAGTAACCTATGAAGTCTAGGAAGGCTAACATTTCTGTTTGGGCTTTAGGTGGTTGTCAGGCCATGATCATTTTAATCTTGGCATGGAGGGGCTGCACATTGCCCCCACCTACCAGGTGTCCCAGGTACTCCACAGAACCTTCCAAATCTGGCAATGGCTAGCCTTGATGGTCAGGCCTTGCTGTTGCAGGAGCCTGAAGCACTTTGAGGAGATGATGCAGGTGTTTCTCCCAGACTGGAACTATAGACAACAATGTCATCCAGGTAGGTGACACAAAAGTCCTCCTTACCAGCCAGAAACCTGTTAACAAACCTTTGGAAAATAGCAGGGTCATGTTTCATTCCAAAATGCATCCCCCAAAATTGGAAGTGTCCCTTTGGGGTTGAAAATGCTGACCTCTCTTGCGACACTTCAGTCAGAACAATCTGCCAGTACCCTGATGACAAATTAAAAGGTAATGAGGAACTTGGCAGCACCCAGGCCGTCAATGCGCTAATTCGCTGACGGGATGGGGTTTGCATCAGTCCTGGTGGCTGATTTCAGTGCACTGTAGTCTATGCAGTACCAGAGTTTAATGTTGTGGCCATTGGGGCAGCCTTTGGTACCAACCCCACAAGGCATGGCCAGGTACTAATGCAGGGTTCAAACACCCCTAAAGCCAACATTTCAGGGACTTCGTACTGGCTCTCACCCTCTCTGAAAACCTTTAAATGTTGTTTCCTACATGGGAGCTCTCCCCAGAGTCAACATCATGTATGCACAGATGTATGAGTCCAGGGGTAAGTAAGAACAACAAGGCAAACTGTGCCAGCCATGGTCACAGTTCCTCTGCCGTTCTCGCATCCGGGCAGAAGAGAGTTTGACACCCTCCACTGACCCATCATGTTCCTGTTAAGAGAGGAGTTGAGCGAGAGGTTCACTCTCTTCTTCCACTCCCTCCTCTGTCACAAAGAGCATGCTTACTTCGGACCTCTCTAAGTGAGCCTTACGTCTTCTTACATGGAGCACCCTTCGGGGATTTCTAGGAGTCTGTTAATCCACCAAGTGGGTGGTCTTCCCCTTAGCCTTGCTAACTTCACATAGGCCAGTCCAGTGGTCCTGAAGATACCTGGGCTCCACTGGTTTCATGAAACACACTTTCTGGCCAGGATGAAACTCCTTACGGTCATACTAGAGTCTCATGACTTCTTGACTGGCCTCTCAGTTGCTTTTGCCTTTCTTCCAGAAGCAATTAATCTGGTTGTGGAGTGCCAGAATGTAGCTGACCACTTTTTGGTGTGGGTTTCTTGTGAGTTTACTTCTATCCCACCTTGACAAAGATCAAAAGGCCCCAGACAGGGTGGGCATTGAGGAGTTCAAAGGTGCTGAACCCTACTCCTTTCTTTGGCATCTCCCTGTAGGCGAAGAGAAGGCATAGCAAGAGGAAGTCCCACTTATGCCTCATGGGCTCAGACAGGCCCATAATCATGCCCTGCAAGATTTTGTTGAATCTCCCCACAAGACTATTGGTTTGGGAGAGATAAAGTGTGGTTAACTTGTAAGTTAGATCACACTTATCCCACATGAACTTCATGTACGCAAACAGATAGTGCTTCTCTCAGACACTACCTTATTGGGAAACTTAGCACATGGATAGATCCCCATCGGAGCTCTAGTCACCACAGGTGCAGACTCGGACCTTAGTAGGATGGCCTCTGGGTAGCAGGTGGCATTGTCCACCAAGACCAGGATAAACCTGTTGCCTAAGGCTGTCTTGGGGTCCAAGGGTCCTATGATGTTGATACCCACCCTATCAAAGGGGGTGCCAATGATTGGTAGTCAGATCAGGAGAGCTCTTTATTTTTTCCTCTTTTCTCACTGGTATGACAGGTGGTTGGGACAGGACCTGCAGAATGCATCTGAAGCTTTATTTATTCCGTGTCAATAGAAATGGGAGACAAGCCTGGGGAATGTTTTGTCTTCCCCGAAATGTCCTACCAGGGGTAAGTCATGAGCCACACATAGTAGAAAGGCCCTGTAACAGTGGGGGACCATCAGCGCATGGGCTGCCCCAACACCAGGAACCTTAGGTTCACTATAAAGGATATAATTCTCCCAGTAGATACGGTGATCCCCAGATGCGTCACCTGCTGCATGGGCTGAGATTTGTCACCTCACACATCACAGAGTGGGACATTCGTTCTGCGCTTGGCATAATTCTGCCAGCTGGCACGTTCAGGTAGGGCACCTCAGATAGCAATGTCCTCCCTAGTTGGTTCGGAGGCCTCTTTTTCAGGGTGCCCATCAATTTGTACTGTGGGAACATTAGGGGCTTATTTCCCACACTCCTTACCCCTCTCATTGGCATCTGTCTGGGCCATTGAATCAGGCTCTAGATGCCCTTGGCTCCCTTCCCGGGCAGCCATGGACTGTGTGGTTATAGAGACCCACTCAGACAATACCATCATCTCCAAGTGAGACCTGAACTCTACCATCCTCCTGGTAGTATTCTCTAGGTTATTTGTCTAGCAGATAATCAACAGGATTGGCAAGGCTTACAGCAACTTTTAGAGAACCTGAGATCCCCCCACTCAAAGGGAAACAGAGCCCCCGGGTGGGTGTCTGCCCATCAGTGGGGAACTGTGCTCTTTAGGGACATTTTAAGTCACTCTTTGGATGCCCACACTTGTAGCACTCAAATCATTGAAGTACAAACCTCCCTGTCTTATGATCAAAGAATCCCTTCTTCTTAGGATCAGACTGGGACTGGTTTTAACTACTCATTTGGGAATAATTTTGTGCTCCTTTAGAGAACTCCTCATTTTTCTTCCCCCTCTTTCTTCTGTAAGGAACCCTGACCACTTTTAGAGCAGTCCTCTAAGATACCTTAATGGGCACTCTAGTGCTAGCTAGGGGTGGGCAGAGCTTGCAGAGTTCTATTTCATGTAATTCCATAAAGTAAGGTAAAATCTCTGCAATATTCCACAGAATTCCATTAAAGATGGTCCTGGTTACAAGACTTGTGTTAAAAAGGCTGATTGTAACCCTCCCCCTGTCCAGTGCTGGTGCAGCAGTGATCACAGGGGAAGGGTCACTCTTCTCCCTATCCCGTAATCACAGCTGTGCTGTCTTTCGGCTATCTGGCCCTGGCATGACTAGTGCTCTGGCCAGTGCTGGGACAAAAGCAAAATGCCAACCCTTGCTTCACCGCTCTGCAGTGATTTATAAAACACAAACTTTTTCATCTTTCTTCCCTCATATAAATGACACAATGGCATTTTGCAACAAAGACACATCTTCAGGAAATGGGCCACTGAGCTTTAGATGTGTCAGAATTCCTATGCCTATTAAACCAAGGCGTAGGAATAACGCATTGGCTGTGGCATAGCTATCTGATTAGCTGAAGCGACTTGAAACAGTGAAATCTGCAACTAAGTTGGTACATCTGCCCATTGTTCTGAAAATAAGTAGTTCCAATATAGCCTAAAACCTAACTTTGAAAGTAAAGGCTGAATGAGAAATAGAACTCTAATAGCTCAAAATTGTGAACTCAGCATTTGCAGCCACAGCGATTTGCCTTTTGTAGATCTTCCACCTTCGAGATCAGCTATTGAATCTGGGTCCTTGCCTCATTCTATATATATCAGGCCAATGGTAGTCACTTCAGCTTAGATGAAGATACTTTGAATGGGCATTGTGCGTAAGTTCGGGTTTGAATTAAAATGCAAACAGAATGGCATCCTGCTGCAGTTCACCTTACATGCACTTGTATATGACATGCACTCAAGGTTTTCAGAGCAAGTTCTTGGCATGTCATCCAAACTTAACTCTACATGAGCAGGACCATATCCATTGCACTCTCACTTTGACTCAGGGACAAAGGCCTACCCAATACTTTGGATTCAGGGTAGCATGACATTGTGTGAAAGTTCATGTTCAAATCCATCTAAGATCATGTCAGGTTTGGATTAGTTATTCCTTGTGTTTCTTGGCAAATACAAGGAATTCTGTTTTGGTGGTATTGGGAAGACCCATTGGGGTCTAGTGTAGGTTTCTTCAGAAATGGGAGGGTTTGGCCTGTCTTAAAGCTTGGCGGAAGACAACCTCAGTGATGTGGAATAGGGATGAGAGCTTTTCTGAGGAGGGCTTTGAAGAAGAGTGGCAGAAAGAAATCATCCTCATGTAGCTTTGAGGGATTTGAGAATGCCACTGAAGTCTGTGAGAGACAGAGGCTTGCAAGATGAACATTGTATGTTGTCACACAGATGATTGGGTATCACAGAAGAAGCACACTTGGAGTTTCAATGTGCTGTGGGATCTTCTGTATCATTTCCATTAAAATAATGTTGATTTCAAATCTTTTGCCCTTAGAGTGTGGAATGAGATGGTCAGTAAGGGTGGTTAATACAGTGATTTATTTTCTTGAAAACTAGGGGCCTGATTCACAAAGTAAACTTACAGGTTTTTGTAAATGGAGTTTTTCTTGTTAAGGTCTTTGAGGATCCATCGTGCATAGGTGTTCACCTTGTAGTGCACGCTGAAAATGGAGCATAGATATTAACATGATTTTTCAGACATGTGGTGAAAATGTTTAGAAGGGTGTTAATGTCAGAAGTGGAGCAGAATGGGTGAGAAATGAGTTTGAGCTTTGGCTTTTCAATAGAGACATATGTGAGGAACTCCATTAAGTTGAATATTATTGACTTTGAGCATGCCCACACACTACACTGAAGTCTGTGGGAACTAGAATGTATATTATGTGCTTGAATGTGAAGTTCAGCAATGTTTCTCTGATGGAAAGTGTTGCAAAGTTGTGGGATGTGAGGATGTCTAGAGCTGCAGAATATGCACTGCAGAATATGGATTTATGAGCATTATCAGTTGTGTATGTTCTCTAGTTTTGGCTAGGCAATGATTGTCTGGATGTGTATTTGGTGAGTCTATGTGTTGTGATGACAATAAGTGAATGTGAGTGTTTCTGTTGTCTTTATCTGGGATTGACTCTGGGGGATGCGTATTCTCAATGCAGGGAAATAAATATAATTAGGTCATACCTTGGAGGTGCTTGCTGTTTTTCTGGTGTTTTGACCCATGACCATTCCTGACCATAACAGACTCTGCCTTTCGCTGGGGTAGAAGATGCAGTACTAGAGCAGAGAACTTGTTTGAAGTAGGAAAGAGGTAAAAAGTAATGCTGTGTCCGATAGAGATGGATGTTAGGAAATGACGGACAATGCAATTATATTATCTCTGATGGAGATGGATACTAACAAACTGTAAACTACTAATTAATCCATCAAATATACACACACACAATAGAAATCTTATTAATACTGCTCCAACATTTGAGGCCACTTAATACTACTGGTGGAGACTTTTTTCCCTATGCAGTTCATAGGTCTTTCTAGCGGAGTATGAGTGAACGTCCCAGCACATACTTCAAACATCTTTGCACAGCCACACTGATGTCTAACCAAGAGATCACGTACAGGGCAGAACTAACAACTAAAGGCTTAACCCAAATGTACTTTTTATACACACAAAAAGTGTTCACTCTCGCTTGCACATGTTACCAATGAGTAAAAGTCAGTAAGTGCATCACTATAGGCCAAAGCGTCTTATGGGCCTCACTGCGGTAGTGGTTCTAGACAGCTGTCCTCAAATGTAATTTTAAAACTTGAAGAGCTGTAAAGAAATATTGAAATGGGTGCACTATGTTTTTCAGTATGCTGAGAGACATCTTGAACTGATATCAACATTTTAAGGGGCACGGTTCAGATTGGCATACTTGTGCCATCTGCACCTAGGTATGCAGAAGCAATAAAGGTCTGCACTGACAGTTTCCACCGTACTCTGTTCAGAGCTTCACTGAGATCTGCAAGACTGTCCCACGGCATAGTAGAGTGTTTTAGACACTGGTCACAAATGGACCATAGCTATACGTGCCTCCCAGAGGTACTATCCAGGTAAGTGCTTGATTTTACCTTTCCACCAAGGAGCTCCAAGAGCACTGGCTCCTTAGATAGCAAAGCCCTGACGTGCCTGGCTTGGCAACAAGCCTTCTGACTTTCCAGAGAAATTGTCGGAGAATACTGCCAGCCAATAGTGAAATGAAACCCATGTTCTGCCATAGCCTTAGCAATTTTTCAAAGTTGAAACTGGCATTTGAGTTGTATTGGCTCCAGCTTACATAAATTTCATATGTAAATCATGCAAGCAGTTTTCCCATGGGCAAGCTGAGGGTGTCATTCACTTTGCCCCACTATGCTTGCTTCTTCTTGCCCCACACTAAACTCAAAGTGTGTGTAACAGAGTTGGTCTATGGAGGGAAAGAAATGCATGCTGGTTATGCTTGAAACGGTGGCTGATGGCATGTACCAGAATAAGACGTATAGTATGTACTATGCATGTTTTGTGTTTTACACAAGTACCTCTTAGTAGAGGAATATGTCTTGTCTTCTTTTTTTATAGTCTTTATTTTTATCTCAGGGAATAAAAAAGAGATATAGCAATGTAGAAAATATAATTAAATATTGGAGATATAGCTAGACTATGCCCACTACTATTTTGGGCCCGCATTAGACAGACCTCAGAGCTCCTGCCTTATGCCGAAGCCCTCACTGAAGTCGTCCATTTAGATGCTGGCGGAAAGATAGGCTGGATGTCTAATGTTAAAATACTGTTAACATTCATCTGCCGCCAAACTTATTGGGATAGCCAGGAACCCCTGAGGAGAGACGCCCTCAAACGGCTTAGTTGGGAACGGGTAGATCATCGGGAGAGTAGCAAATCTAATGTGGGCAATTTAATGATAGAGTTTCTCATGTACAAACAAAACAGATACCTCAAAGCTTTTCTTGATATGAATCCTGTCCCAAGGGACAGAAAGCTGGACATACACTTCAAGTATGGAACTCTCCCTGCCCGCGAGGTGATTGTTAATTGGCACTCATGCAACAAGACCTCAAAAGGCTGTCCATGCTGCAGTGCCCAGATAGAAAGTGTTGCACACCAAATGCTTGCTGCCCAGAATACGAAAAGTTGTGGGCTAAGTGGATAAGATCGATCTGTCAATAATTAGGCCCACAGGGCTACCACGTAGCCCTGCGCATCCTTAGGTCTGATCCCAGACCTCTTGTTGCTTGTTGTGTAGCAAAGTTTCTTGGCCAGACATGGCTCTCTAGGTGGAAGGCCCTTTCGAGAGTGGCACACCCACAACCTGAGTGAGTCTTCAACACATATGTGTGATGACCTCGAGCCTGCTTGGCCAATTAATTCAAATTAAATTAAATTAAATTAAATAGCCTTCTTTCATGCACAAGCACTTTACTAGCTACTTTTCTTTTGCCATCCCAGTGTTATTCTATAATGTCTCAGCAAAATACCAGACATCTATAACATTTTGATGGTTTGGCAACAAGATGAAATGCTATTTGTTTTTAACCTGTTTCTATTGTATATTTTTATTTACTGTATTAACTGCATGTTTTTATCTGATGAACCTATCTTTTAACAAATTGATTACAACAATGGTTTTATTATGCCTAGGTTCAAATAGACCATCATATTGTATTGTCCCCTCATACGACGTCTATGATATTGTGTGATTGTACCTTTATATTTTTTTCTTAAAAAATGTATTTTGACAGCTTTTCTGACACTACTTGTCGAATAAAGCATTACAACAATGACTATGACTATATATATATATATTCATAATATATGGCAATGTGGATAAATAGGGATCTTTTATGATGGCCGGCGGGCTTTGTCCACCCGCCATCGCCCCGGGAAATGGGACCGCTGTCTAAGGATGCGGCGGTCCCGCATGGGCAATCAGGATGCGCCCGCTACACTGCCTGGCGCATCCTGCATTTTTTGCATTGCGGCGGGCAGTGCTATCAGCAGCACACACCGCAATTCAAAAAAGGCATTTGTGCATTTGCATTCACAACATGGCAGGCACTACGCGGAGGCTGCCACATCGTCCATGCAAATGCAGGGAAGTACCATTGGGGCCCCCCAAATCTCCAACATCCTGGGGGCCTGCAACTGGCTCCCAACTCAGGAATCCACAAGCATTTTCCCGCCACTGAAAGGCTGCTTCCCGCTACCATCCTATTATGGCTGACGGTGTCTAGCAGACACCGCCACCATATGCAACCCTTTTCCGTCCGGTCGACCCGTCGACCGGGTGTAAAAACGGCGAACGATCTTCCAATCTGCCGCGGTCCCCCCGCCATCATAATATGGCAGGGACAAATGGGAGGCGGGGGGGATGATGTCGGGCGGATTGCCACCGCCATACGGGCGGTGGCGATCTGCTCGACATCATAATAGACCCCTAAATGTCTTGAGAGTACAGGACAAATATGTATACCAATGGTAGACAGAATAAACAGATACATCATCACCGCTAGCACCAAACATAAAAATAACAAGTCTAATCATAAGAAAGACCCAAAGCATAGGGTAGTAATCTTTAAGTCTTACTGATCGCCTTTAGCCATGGGCCCCCATATTCGTAGGAATTCTTTTTCCAGAACTCATTCTTCTAGTCTTGGCAAAAGTGCCCACCACTCTGATGCCCTGGGTGGTGTTGTGGCTATCCAGGCCCGCACAAACAAAGTCGAGCAGTGACTATGGTAATAGAGAAAAGAGATCTTAGACCTAAATCTGGTACCGGATTATGTCGAAGCATGATTTCCCCCTCCGTTAATTGAAAATCTAACCCTAGGCGATCTGCAGTTATCTGACCCAGCTCTTTCCAGAAAAATATCAATCCCGGTCATGTGCAAACAAATGTAAATTATCTGCAGCAACTGGTCCACATTTGAGACATGTATACTTATCCCCTATGTCTCTTCCCTTGTTCGCAGACCAGCGAATTATTCAGTCGGGGTGTAATATAGCATACACATGGTTCTAAATTGAGAATATGTCTTGTCTACACAGTGTAAAAGTAAATCGCACCTTTTTATAGAAATTTGTTGCGAATAAATCACAAAGTAGGAAGCAGTGTGACGATGAGACATTTCACAGTGGAAAGCTGTGTCTTATTATATGTTTTCACCTGTTTCATTAAAAGCCTCAAAACAAAACGTGTTGCTTAGGGAAGCTTCCAAATCGACAAGTTCCGGTTAATTAGCAAATGCATTTTTTTTTACACACACACACACACACGTTATTACCATCATTATCACCATTGGTAGCAGCTGTATTATCAACATCATCAGTATTTCAGCTGCCTCTTTACTTTTGTATTCTGTTTATATTTTCAATTTTACTCTTGGAATTTTCATACCATGTAAGTTCGTTGGGTTTTAAGATACAACTCGTGTTATTTGCAAAGTGTATCAACTACTTCAAAATCAAAGGAACAGAAGCTTGCTGGGTTAAATCTGCTTTTTTTCAAGTTCACTTGTGTTTAACTAAGATAGCTTGCATACATAATGTAACTTGACAAGTTTGGCTTAATAATGGTAATTTTTAAAAAGTCACCATGGTGATTCTCTCACATGAGGCTGAAGTCGGTGGAAGATAAGTAAACAGAAGCTCGGAATCAAAGTATGACCTCCGTGGCATCCAATTATGCTCACTGCAGGACCTGCAAATCAGCTTTTGAAACATTGAATTCTGAAATATCACTTTTTTAAATTACTCCCTTGCAAGAGAAATGCCTTTTTATATGAAATTGTTTCAAAAAAAATTAACTGCATTTCGAAGGTTTAGTCATAGCCCACCCACAAACATGGACATTGATTACAGTTGGAATATTTGCTTGATGTGCTCTACTTAATTCATGTATGATGAGTTGGTTAACTCGAATCACTTGCGTTATACTCGGGTGTATTGTTTCAAAATATAATATGATTTAGAGCATTTAGAGCATGTGTGGGAAGCTAACTGCTCTCCATTTATTCTCCCATAAACACAGCTACACGAATATCAAGGAAAGTTATTTTACAAAAGCAAGAATGTCATTTTGACGAAGTGGTAGCCCCTGCATGATCTTTGCAAGTAAAATCACGCTGTTCAATTCTTAAATACAGAAAAGGGAAAATGTAAAGTTTAAACCTATTTCATATCCAAGCAAATTATCGAAAAGCGTGCAGATAAATAACCTGAGACGTTTCTACAGTAATATAAGAAAATAAAAAAAATGTCTTCGAATGAGTAGATATGCAGGCTGTCTTGCTACGCAGTTTAAAGCCTGGGCCTAATCTTTTCTTGGAAATCAAAAATCATATTTTTTCCATCAGCATGTGTGGCAATTTTCACCTTAAGGGTGAACTAGTAGAAAAGTGGTAGATTATCTCTGGAGAAAATTGTTGGTCAAAATAAATCAGAAATTGTACAGCCTCATGTAAGAGTGAAGATGAGCGTTGTAACAGATTGACTGCTGACGTGCTAAATTAACTATGGCCCACAGTTGTTGATAGTGCTGGTAGCATTACTATTTTACTGATTTACACAGTTCCTAGATGTGTGTAACATAAATTACCATTTGGAAAATGAATGCATAACAATGTGTGCATTTCACTCACAACATATTGTGTAGACCACTTAGGTCTTTTGCATGGCTCTTTCAGCACAAGTGGCTAAGCAAGGAGAGCATGATATGGTTCCTGGTCAAAATCTAAAACCTAAGCCTGCATACTCAACATGCCTGGAGTGAAGAAATTAATGAAATGTAAAAAAAAAAGATATTCATATTTTTTCTAGGAACCTGAACGGGAAACAGCCACCGCCACGCGGTTGTTTCCATGCATACCCTTAACCACGCATGCATTCCAACGCATGCGTGGTTACCACACATAGGGGGCCATTAGGATTAGGATGACGGGCGGACTTTGTCCCGTGGGGGGTATTAGGATGCGCCCGCCATTGTGGTGCTCTCAGCACTGCCCGCCACAATGCTAAAACTGCTTGTCTTGCATGTGCATGCACAACGTGGCAGGCACTGCGCGGTGCCTGCCATGTTGTGCATGCACATGTAGGGGGGTACCAAAGGTACCCCCATATGCCTCCCCCACCCCTCCATCATCCTGGGGACCCGCAACGGGCCCCCAAACAGAAAGACCACATGCCTTTCTGTGGCGGCAACGCTGCCACGTGAAGGCACCCTCCCGCCCTTATCCTAATATGGTTGGCGGTGTCTCGCAGACACCCCCACCATAGGAAAGCACTTTTTCCGCTAGTCGACTTCACGACTGGCGGAAATGCGGCACAGACTTTCCGTCTGCCGCAGACCCCCCAAGCCATCCTAATGTGGCGGGGGGTCATTTTGTTCAGGATGGCGTGCGGATTGCCCCCGCCGGGCCGGCGGTAGCTACCGCCGGCCCAGAGGGGGCAATCCGCCCGCCATCCTAATAGGCCCCATAGCCTTTACCACGCATATCTTTACAACTGTTTCCCAATCAGCCACTACAGAAACTTCTAAAGCTATGCATTCTACATGCTCTAGATGCTGATTTTAGACATCAATGGCTTTATAAATTGTATGTGAATATTGTTTGTGAAAGTTGTTTCTTGGGTACATCTCACAAATGCAAAGAAATGTTTGGAGAATAGGGGCCCATATATTTTGCATTAATTCTGGAAATCACTAAATCTTAAAAGGGTATCTTGGCCACTGATTTAGCAGCAGTGCCTTGTCACCTGTCTGATGAGCCAAATGAGTTTTGGTCTGTTTTGGTCGCTCTGTCATGCGTGTGCTTTTGGATTATGTTTATACACTATTCTTTTTGATCCCAAAACTGCTCCCCATACATGCTGCACAACTACTACTAATACTCAAAATGCTGCCTTTGTAACTGCATGCCACTGTTACTAAATCTAATAGTCAGCTGGCACATAGTTTCTTTTGCATTATGCATGGATGTTGTAACTGAAAAACAATCTGATATTATTAATCGTGTGTAAATGACCTAATGCCTCAGTACTTCATTCCTTAGCAGATATGCTGAATAAAGGATAAACTGGTCTAAATCAACATAATAGTCTTTATACCCACTGGCTGAAAATAGTGCTGTGAGAAAATTTCCCTTTTTATGCTGAATGTTGTTGCTCATTTTTAAACTCTGCACAATGGGGTTTTGCTGTCTAGTTCCCAGGGTATATACTCTGACCCCTAAAACATGTATCATTTAGCTGATTGGCATAACTAGCTCTCATATAATGCTATTGCATATAGTATAGAAACTACAGCCTTGCATGGAAAGTTAAATGTCACCTCTGGTCTGCTGCTCTTATTGTTCCATTCACTAATGTGACAAGGAAAACATGACTTCAATCCCATCAGTGTAGCCTGACCGTGCAGTTTAACCATTGACGCCAAACTGTAAAAATAATCAATTTTGAAAGGTTTCAACTTCCCTTTTAAACAACGTCACCCGTAGGTAGGCTTTTATGCCCACAAGGTAAGATGCATGGTATTTAAAAGTGGGATATGTATAAATGTAGGGCCTCATTGATGAAAATTGTCACATCACTGTGACCAAACAGGGATGCAACAGTTTTCATTGCACCCTCCTTGCGACATGATGGATGTGCTGTATTTAATGCAGGGCACTCCATGTCTCAAGGAAAGACAGATACATTAGGAATCCTGACATATCTTTTGGCGAAAAAGTCACGTATTGCTAGAGTTGTGTCACAAGCATGACGCAACTCCAGCAATGGGTGGTGAAGTCCTTTCCTTAATGCTCTGTGTTACCCTTATACCTGCCATGAGGCAGGCGTAAGGTTTTGACACAATGGTGTCCTAGATGTCACGCACTGAAATCTTATAGATTTCAATGTGCCACTACTCTGAGGCCTTTATGATGGGGAATGCTCACCCTGCATACATTTCACCTGAGGCAAGTACAATTAACTCAGGAATTTTTAAAGTGACACATCTGCTTTGATATGGCACTTTGTAAATATGGTGCAATGTGATACATTATTTACGCCACCACTGTGTCACAAAAAGTGACGGAACTGCGGCCTAAAAAGTGAGGCAAGCCTTCATAAATAATGCCCTTAATGTTACAAGGTTTCTACAGTGACAAGTGCGGAAAAGCTATTTTCAGAGTAGTTGTCTCTGTCTGCCTTTTAGGGAAATTTAGAATACAGATTGAAATATGAATTCTGCTATCTCAGATTTGGGACAAGCTAGAAAAATAGTTCATCCATTATTTTGATACCTAATTAGGAAAGGTAACTTTTAGAAAGTTACTTTTTCCCTGCCTTGTAGGATAATTTACGTCAGTTCTCTAGCAGCTGCCTAGTTAGTGATTGACATTAAGGAAGTGTGAAAACACTTGTCAGAGCAAAATAATGACCAAGGTGTGTGTGATGATGTTTCTCTACCGTGCAGAAAACCAGTTGGACTGGACTCAGGAGCATCATTATCTTTTAAATGTTCCTGTATTTCACTAGTAAATGTGAGGTTAGACCTGAAGATCGCAACCTGTTGTTCCCCCAGACAGATCTTGCCAAACCCGGTGGAAGGAGAGCCCTCTGGAGAGCCCTCCGGCTTTGAATAAGAATAGTGGAAGGTACTGCTCATATCTTTAGGTTGGTGAACCCACAGGTCCTGCACAGGCAAGGAAAGGTTCCCATATATTGGAGAGTAAGGTGGACTGTGAGATTGAGTAGATGGAGACGTCCTATAAATTTCAGCTGACTAGCCTTGCACTTGATGAGAAAAAGTTGGCCTTGGCTTTTGAGGAGAAATAGTTCGCCTTGACTGCAGAGGAGACAAAGGTGAGTATATTACAGCTCCCATCATATGTTTATCCAGTGCCTATCAATCAAAACATGGTGGTTAGAGGTGAAAGACAATATGCAGCTGATCTACTGCAAGGAATTAGCATTGTACCCCTTGACATTGATCCTTGGCTAGATATTCCACCTGACTACAAATGGACAGTTGATATTTGGTAGCCAATACCATACTGCAAATGTTTTAAAAAATATGTAGACATTGTCAAAGTGTGAGGAAATTACATTACTTTATAGAAATTACTGTAGTACATTTTGTACTGCATAATGTAACTTCTTACCTGAGTTCCCTCACAATTGTTCCTCCCTCACCTTTATCTCTTTAAAGTTTATTAATCATCTCAGTAATCCCTCCTTCTCCATTTAAAGACTCCTGTTTGTCCTCTCCAGTACTGTTTTTGTATCTATTCTAAATTGTCTTTATGTAGATTATAATTATATATTTTTCAAAACACAACATGTACCTCAATAAATAATTAAAACTGGGGAATCATCTTTGTTACAGATCTCATATCTCATACCAAGTCAATGCAGCAGTCAAAGGATTTACCATGCAGGTTTCCATTCTTCAGCAACTCCCTCTGCTTTTTGGACAGCAACCAATGGGTAGAGCTCATGATGGCATTGGTAATCACATCTTGAATATTGCAATGTTAGAACCACTGGGCTAATTAATTACCTCATTGATTCAACCAGCAGCCAGAATGTTCCTGAACCTTCACAAAAGCTTTACATTTACTCTAAAAAACAACATTGAATGCTGATGGATGGATGTCTCAAGTTCAGTCATTGCTGAATTACTTCACAAAGCCAGCAATAGGAAGAGCTCTATGTATCTGCACTACATCGCCTCCACTACACACCATCTATAAAGGTTTGATATATGACTCCACACCACAGAACACAGAACAATGTCAAATTAATGAAGCATGGGGGAAGATCATTGTATGGTCAGTGCCATATATTAATGAGTACATTGAACACAATCCAAACTAAGCAATTTACAGAAAACAGATTTTTTTGAAGATGTGTAGAACTGATGCTCAAACAGGAAGGATCACAATTGAAGAATAACCTCCTTTTAGATCAAATCCACCCACAGCTAGTGGATTCAACCTCCTGTAGTAGGTGCTCTGACGTATCCACAAAGAACATGTAGCACTTTGTAAACTTTCCAATTTAGAAACACAAGAAGGTCTGATTATGACTGAATAAATATGCGAAATCAGATGATTAGTTGGTTTTCTGAAACAGATCTACATGCAATGTATTTGTAGAAGAAAGCAATGTTCCCTCAGGAGAATTTCAAGGATTAGCTACTTCTGTTTCATAGTAAAAAGACGTTTTTAATAATTCAAGCATTGCTAATTAATATTCACAGAAGAATTGGGATATCACTAAATAATCATTAGTTTGTCTACATGTTCAGTGCAGTAGTATCAAAAATAAATGCAGCAACATAGTGAACAAGAGCAACCATAAGAAAAGTGCAAGAAATAAGAATGATCAGAAATTCATCTTATTGAGGAATCAGTTTTATATGTGTATGTTAATTTGAAGTGATGCAAAAGATAAGTAATGTCAAAATGTTGTGGATTGAATAAAATATTTTGAATTAAATAGCTATACGGCATAGGTGAATTTTATTCAGTAATATTTTTATCAAAATATTTATAGGACTTTAGGGAAGTATGGGTAATAGACAGCACAATCACTTTACAACTACTTTAATTTTCACACTACAATCATAGCACTAATAAAGAACAGCACCTATACCCTAAACCTAGCACTTGCCAAAAATACAAATGTAAGCCCTGTACTATCTCCAATCCTAACCCTAGCTTTAAACCTAATGCTAGCTCTAACACTGCCAGTTTTCCATATTGCACCAACTGAACAGCAGAGGGATTGTTCTGCACCACAGTGTTAGTGGTAGTTGCATAGCACAAACATAGCCAACAACAGCAGGGAGCTTTACATATCTAAAGCAAGGATTCAGTCAAAGATTTACTGGAGGGAGTGCACAGGTTGACTGCTACGTTATCCAGATATAGAGTTGATATTCTCTTTGGGCCAGTTGTATGGAAGTATTTTGTGTTCACAAACAGAGCAATTAACAAAAATCGTCCATTTGCGTATGCAAAATGGCCTTTCTCAATGTATACAAGGGTTCACATTTGCAAAATTGCTAATCACAAAAAATATGAATCCTTATTTTGCAAATACCAATTTTGCGAATCAAAAGTTGTGAAATTGGAAATTGGTAATCGCAGACCAATGTATGAACCATTCGCATTTTGCGAATGATTCAAAATTTGCAATTTTGAATGTACAAATTATCACTAATTCCAATCAGATGGTAACCAGGTGTAAACTAGTTAAGCGGCCCAGAGAGCCTCAGAATGTTTCACAATGGCAGCGCTGTATGTCAGAGTGAGGAGGAGGAGGATTCTTGCAGCAGCACAGAGGAGAATGAGACAACTCAATTTTTAGAGTGCTGCTCCATGACAAATATAGATTAGACTCTACTACAATCCTAGACCTGATAGCTGAACTTCATCCAGTACTGCAGCATCATACTTGCAGGAACAATGGCATTCCCACACATGTTCAGGTCCTATGTTCACTGCACCTTCTAGCTTTAGTGAGCTACCATGGGGTGATAGCAGGAGGAGGGCGGGTCTCACAAAGTGCACTTTTGCACTTTTTCAATGCCTTCTTGGACACAATGGTCTGGAGGATGCTCCATTACAGAAGACCAAACTAGATTTCTACCAGATGACCCAATTCCGCAATGTTATTGGGTGCATTGATGGTACAAATGTAGCCATTTATCACCCCTCAGGTAATGAGTAAGTGTTCAGGAACAGGAAATTCTGTCATTCAATGAACATCCAGGTTATATGTAATGTCTTACACTTAATAACTGACAGAGTGGCAAAATTCAGTGGCTGTACGCATGACTCTTTCATATTCAGAACACAGTGGTATATACATACGTCTCTTTGGGGGTTAATTTGGAGAATAATACCTGCTAGGTAAATGCAAGTAACACAGTCTGGTAGACTCTCTGGATATGGTGAAATGGGAAACAACCATTACAACACAGCTGTTTCCCCGCAAACCATTACAATGCAAGCGTTATCATGCATGCGTTGTAACAAAGCAAAGTCATTACTGCGTATTTTTTTGCAACGCATGTGCTTTTACCACGCATGCCTACACAACGAATTTTGTTGTAAGGGTATGTGTGGTAAAAGCACATGCCTTGTAAAAAAATATAGGCGATCCACCTCGTTGTGAGGAAACAGAGGCTCTTCCGTTCCCTCACAACGATGTGCACCACCCCTTAGACCAGAACTGCAGCAGGAATCAGGAGGAGTGAGAGGAACAACGAGGAGAGAGAAGAAAGGGGGATTAGGCCTGGGGTGGGGGTTACTTTTTAAGGGTAGAAGAGGGTCAGTGGGGGGTATCATGCAGGGTATTGTTTTATTGTTTGGGGTGAGGTAGGGGGGTCATGCAGGGTAGTGTTTTAGGGTAAATAGAGAGGATGGGGCTTGGGGGGTTCATGCAGGGTGGAGTTTTAGGGTTTAGTGTATGGTTGGGGTTGTACAGGGTAGTGTGTTAGGGTAGAGAGAGGACTGGGGGAATGTCATGGAGGGAGTAGTGTTTTAGGGTTTAGGGGAGGGTCGGGGGTCATGCAGGGTAGTGGTTTAGGGTAAGGAGAGGACTGGGGCCAGGGGAAGAGTCGTGCAGGGAGTAGTGTTTTATGGTTTAGGGTAGGGTAGGGTCAGGGGGTCGTGCAGGGTAGTGTTTTAGTGTAAGGAGAGGACTGGGGGTTGGGGAGGGTCGTGCAGGGGTAGTGTAGGGTTTAGGGTAGGGTCAGTGGGGTCATGCAGGGTAGTGTTTTAGGGTAGGGAGAAGTATGGGTGTCAGGAGGAGGGTCGTGCAGGGGCAGGGTTGAGGGTTTAGGGGAGGGTCAGTGGTTGTGCAGAGTAGTGTTTTAGTGTGAGGACAGGACTGGTGGTCAGGTCATGCAGAGTAGTGATTTAGCGTAGGGAGAGGACTGAGGTTTGGGGTGTCATGCAGGGTACTGTTTTAGGGTTTAGCGTAGGGTTGTGTGGTCATTCAGGGAAGTGTTTAGGGGCAGGGATAGGACTGGGGGTTGGGGAGGGTCATGCAGAGGTGGTGTTTTAGGGTAGGGAAAGGATTGGGGGTTGGGGGTTCAAGCAGGGGTAGAGATTTAAGATTTAGGGTTAGGAAAGGATTGAGGTTCGGGTGGTCATGCAGGGGTACTAAATTAGGTTTTAGGGTAGGCAGGATAGTTTACCTTACATTAGATACTTTTACCAGGAGTATACCTACCATGCATGCCGTTGCTGTAATGGCATGCGTGGTAAAGATGTATTCATGGTAAAGTATGTGTTGGAATGGTTTGTTGTAGTGAATGATAACGCATAGTAATACCGGCGTTTTAATGACACTTGTGGTATTAGTACACTTTGCAACGTGTCATATTCGGTGAAATAGGACAGTGACTAATCTATTGCCTTTCAGCCTGTAGGTGACAGCGTATATGCTGTGCGCTCCTTCAAACTCACCCCATACCTGAATCCCGCAACTAATTGAAAGGAAATACAATGATGGGCATAAATCTACACGCAATGTGTGAGAGCGGGCCTTCAGCCTACCGAAGAGTAGTTTCCACTGCCTAGGCAAAAGTGGAAGTGCACTGCAGTGTTGTATAGACACAGAAATGGAGGAGGGGGTCTGAGGAGAATGCTTAAGACCTGTGAAGGTTGGCTCCCCAGTCTAATACTAATCACACAATATATATAGACTATAAACAAGAGTGAGAGAAACTGTCCAAGAAAGCACATTGGCATCCCCTGGGGTGTCCTTCTATTAAACGAAAATACCTCACCCACCATAGGTGGCATGCTTCATCATTGGGATTCTCCTTGTAACAGGATACCTAGTTCTGGCACGGGCTACAACCCCCTCTCTGAGAGGGAGGAGCTCAGGGATGTTTTGTTTCTAGTTTAGGTCATACTAAAAACCACAATGATGAGTAGATAACTAGGTAAGGTGCAGCACAAAAGAGAATAGTGACAGTAAAAATAAAACTGGCTACCAGGTACCCAATATAACTTTATTGATGCATTCTGGGGCCAGGATTAAAAACAGGGCACTGGCAGGGGTAACATATACCTGCATGTTTCGGCCTATTGACCCTCCATAGAGGTGTTGTGGCTTTTTTCAGCCAACGTGTGCTGCGCTTGCAGGTATATGTTACCCCTGCCAGTGCCCTGTTTTTAATCCTGGCCCCAGGACGTGTCAATAAAGGTATATTGCATAGCTGGTAGCCAGTTGTATCTTATCTTTTTACTATCAATATCCTCTTTTGCACTACACCTCTCATCTGACCTTGGGGGTATATTTACAAGAACTGCCGCTAACTAGCGCTAGCATTAGTGGTAATTTTCTTACAGCGCATATTGCCAAAAACTATTGCCATGGTATTGTAAATACATTGCTACATGGAAGTTAGGATCTTCTTGCAGCAGCAAATCTTATTGATAACATGAACGTCACAGCGATAAAAACCTTGCCGCTAACACGAAAAAAGAGACAGTTAGCCAGTCAGCGGGCAGAAAACTCATGTTAGTAAGCGTCACGTCACTTTTTTCGAGGTTCACAGGAAAAATAAGCCACAAAAAGTCTTTCGAACTACCAAAAAAAAATACCTGGAAGCGTATGGGAGCAGGCTGGATCCAGTTCAGCAGTAGGCAACAACCCCCTAAGCCCCCTAACAGCCAGGATGACCAGCCCCAGGGGAAGAAAAGGAGGAAAAATAGATGCAGTCAGCAGGAAAATTAGATCCTGATTGGGGAGGTGCCGGAGAATCAATACCAGCTCTTTGTCAGCTCCAAGGTGTCAATGGGGACCGAAAATTACATTTGGCAGTCGGTTGTCAGCATTGTGAACGCAGTAACAGAAGTTAAGAGGACAGTGACCAACTGTAAGAAGCGCTGGCGTGATGCCAAGCAAAATACTAAGCAGAAACGGGCCAGCAACCGGCAGGGAGCACTGCAGACCGGAAGTGGGAGTCCTTGGAGGAACAGGTGTTGACAGTCATCTGTGAGGAGTCTGTGGTTTGAGTTGAGGGACAGGATAGTGCTGATTATGACCAGCTACATTAGCAACAAGGTAAGTAACAATGAGGGACATAGGGGTGGAGGTGGTGGTGGGGGAGTAATTGTGCATATGTCCATCTAAATATGTCCCATTGGCCACCCACACTGTGTGCAGACCAAATCTCAGATACATATGTACTTGGGTGTATATTTACTTGTCACTTTTGCTTTTGAATACATATAAATACACATAATGGTGTTGTAAGTGGCTTGTGAACCAGCTCACATAAATATGTAAATATATAGGCAATTGACCACAAATGTGTCTCCCAACCCTTGGCTACATCAACAAGCAAAGGAGAAATTGACTAGAGAAGTGGTGAAGCATTGCATTAGTCTTCTTGGCTCAACACCACGCTCTGCCAATTCGGCAACACAGGGCTGCACTTTATTGACAAAAATATTATGAAGCATTGCGTTCCACCCTGCGCTGGGGAAAAAGACGTCACAAGAATGCACATGTTTATTTATGTCCTTGGGAGTATGTTGACTTTGATTCTGCTTTTAAGTGGCTTGTGGGCAGATTATTGATATTGCAGTGTGTGTTCCCACTCAACAAAAATTTATTTGCCCACACCTGTGCAACTGGTATTAATTTAACACATAGAAATGCATCAGAATGATACACCTCCCCAGAGGCGTAAGGATGCTCACCATGGAGTAAGATTTACATTTCTCTTGTTTGCATGCTCTTTCTAAGCATGCTACATTCTGACACAACCAAGTGTGAAGTTAATTCCACTTTTGTCATTTCTTATGTGCAGCTATGTGTCTCTTTATGCAGAAATACTTTCCTCCCCACTATGCAAGCACCCTTGCACAATGGTCCATGAGTGCCTGTGTTTGTGCATGTCAACTAATTCTGCGCAGGTGCATCTTGTTGTACAAATGACAAATCTTTGTTTGAGAATTAATTAACAACAGCACAAGCATATGTCATGTGGCACTTGCTGCATTGATTCCGCGGAATTTTCATCACGTGAGTTCTCCAAGATCGGTATTACTAGAGAGAGTTAGTGATTTGTGTGACTATTTCTGGCCCACTCCCTTGTTGGGACTACTTACATGTTTGTTGTTCTTTGGCATTAGGTGTGTGTGTATGGTAGTTGGCTCAGTTACATTGTATGTATGATTCAATTAGCTACATGTGCATTCTCACGCTGTTGAGCTACATGATTGAGGTGTGTGGTGTGTTCATTTTGTACTTACCTACATGCAGTCCATTTCCATAGATGCAATTCTGGAACCGCTGGTTGATGACAGATTGCAACCTCCTTCCCACTGTCTTCAGCTGCCATGGTTGTTGGATTCCAATGGCTCAGCTCTCCAAATAGGATGCCAGGTGATGTGCTCCTGCAGTCTGAATCGTCCTCTGACTCAGAACACAAGTGTGTGAGCATGGTATGCCTCACATCCTTGTTGTGAGGTCATCATGCTGCATCTAAATAGTAGATTCAGAATTCAGCTATTCTTTAAATTGTGAATTCCGTATTTGAGAATGATTCAGTAAAATTAGCAATTTGATAAACACAAAATGCTTTTTTTTTAATACATATGGCCCTTTGAGTTTCTGCACTACTGTAGAGGATGATCTGCTGTCATTTAATTAATATTGCACCATACATTGGCAGCAATTATGCTGAATTTCGAAGATTTAACATAAGGGGATTTCTAACAATTTCCTTTAATCTGAATTTGGCCCAAAATCAGTAAACACCGGTGAATAATTTTCTAAATACCCCAATTGCATGTGTATAGCCTTCTTGCCTCAGAAATCTATGTATTTCACACAGTGATGGGATGCATTTGTGTCGGCATGTCAAAATATTTACCTATTGTTACTGAAGAATGCCCCAAAATTGACCTCAATTTCACAATATGATCCATAAATGTACTTACTGGATAATTTGACATATAGGGCCCCATTAGGATAGCGGGCGGAAAACCACCACGACCGCCATGGAGGCGGTAAATAACTGCCCGCCTGTATCGCGGATGAACCGGCGGAGAAATTAGGATTATCCGCCAAAAAAGACCGACCGCGGCGGTAGCGGGCTAATAAAAACCGCTCGACGCGGGCGGAGACGTCCAAAAACCGACCGTGGCGTTCGGAAACGCAGCGGAAAACTCATAACCCGCCGCAAGCAAAGCGGAGACGCCGCACAGGAAATTAGTATATCCCCGATGGTCCCGCGGTGCAATCGGGTGTTTCTGGCCGCCGCGGTCGCAAACAGGAGTGAAAGGGGGAGACAGCGGAAGAGCTGCAGCATAGCTACCGCAGCGGATCAAACATGAAAAACATGGCGGTCGATGCCAAAACACCGCAAAGATGCCAAAACTAGCACAAAGTAAAGTAGCCATTCCCCACAAATACACAAAACACATAGCAATTAAAGAACAGATCCCAGAAAAATAATACAAATTCATTGGCCTACACCCACAACACACCTCAAAATACCATTTGGACCCTCCCACACAGCTGAGCATAAAACCAGCCCCTTCACTGACGACAATCCTTTGCAATACTCCAGAAGAGAAGACCAAACGCCACATCTGACAGGAGAGGCAAAAGAACACAGCACATACACCACCATCACCACTACTACCACCATCACAACCACCATCACACCAGCACCAACAATACCCCACCACACAACACACCTCACACATCAACACCACACCCACCCCTGCCCCCACAAACACTTCATACACCACTCACCATGGCAGCACAGAAAATGCCAAAATTCACAGAGAGTGAGTTGACAGTCATGGTCGATGAGATAGTGAGAGTGGAACCACAACTGTTTGGTAGCCTGGTCCGACAGACACCATTAGCCACAAGGACACAAATGTGGGAAAGGATAGTTCAAAGAGTCAATGCAGGAGGGACCACCCCAAGATCCAAGAAGGAGATCATTAAGCGGTGGCATGATCTGAAGAGGTTTGTAAAAGAGAGGAGAAGCAAGAACCGGGAGCTGGCTGAGAGGACTGGCCCTCCCATTCCACCAAAAACATTCACACCATGGGAGGAGAAGGTGCTTGCCATACTGCATCCTGAGAGTCTCACAGGAGTAGCCGGGGGAGTGGAGGCTGGTAAGTACAAACTAATGTCAACTAACACACTGATAAGTACTACCTTGCACAACCCAAACACCATTGCATTGTCCATCCTTACCTAACAGGTAGCTAGCCATCTTGCTTGAGAGGTCTGTGTGGGGGAGGGAGGCCTGTACTACTACTCCCACCATGCCCCCTGTCCCACAGCCTACCAAGATGGAGCACTCCACCCACACCACCATGGAGCATGTGTCAGCCCTTGCATGGTCTACCCTCACCTAACAGGTATGTATTAATCTTGCTTGTGAGGTCTGTTTGGGGGAGGGAGGCCTGTACTACTACTCCCACCATGCCCCCTGTCCCAGAGCCTACCAAGATGGAGCCCAAGGAGCATGTGTCAGCCATTTCATTGTCCACCCTCACCTAACAGGTATGTATCCATATTGCCTGGGAGGTCTGTTTGGGGGAGGGAGGCCTGTACTACAACTCCCACTATGCCCCCTGTCCCACAGCCTATCAAGATGGAGCCCTTCCCCCCACCAACCAAGAGCATGTGTCAGCCATTGCATTGTCCACCCTCACCTAACAGGTATGTATCCATCTTGCATGTGAGGTCTGTTTGTGAGAGGGAGGCCTGTACTACCACTCCCACCATGCCCCCTGTCCCACAGCCTACCAAGATGGAGCCCTCCCCCCACACCACCCAGGAGCATGAGTCAGCCATTGCATTGTCCACCCTCACCTAACAGGTATGTATCCATCTTGCTTGTGAGGTCTGTTTGGGGGAGGGAGGCCTGTACTACTACTCCCACCATGCCCCCTGTCTCACAGCCTACCAAGATTGAGCCCTCCCCCCACACCACCCAGGAGCATGTGTCAGACATTGCATTGTCCACCCTCACCTAACAGGCATGTATCCATCTTGCTAGTGAGGTCTTTGGGAGAGGTAGGCCTGTACTACTACTCCCACCATGCCCCCTGTGCCACAGCCTACCAAGATGGAGCCCTCCCCTCACACCACCCAGGAGCATGTGTCAGCTATTGCATTGTCCACCCTCACCTAACAGGTATGTATCCATCTTGCCTGGGAGGTCTGTTTGGGGGAGGGAGGCCTGTACTACTACTCCCACTATGCCCCGGTCCCACAGCCTACCAAGATGGAGTCCTCCCCCCATACCACCCAGGAGCATGTGTCAGCCATTGCATTGTCCACCCTCACCTAACAGGTATGTATCCATCTTGCTTGGGAGGTCTGTTTGGGGGAGGGAGGCCTGTACCACAACACACAGCAGCAGTTGCATGAAATGTATCGATACATTACATGTACCAGGTATTTATGTTCCTCTCCACCATGTAATTACCGCCAGTAATATCATTACTAATAATAGTGAAGATCTCTCAATTGTGTAATGTACAGTCGCATGCAGCTGACAGAATACTAGCACAGAGACCAACAATGACCATTCACAATCCAATCCACAGGTGATGAAGGACTTGTTGCTGATGACAACAAGGACCAGCATAGCCAGTCTACAACCCCGTTACATGGACTATCGGATGTTGACTCCCAGGATAGTGGATGATGAGCTCCTGGCCGGCCCATCTGGTGTGCCAAGGCCCAACAGGTCCCAGGACCCCATCCTCCCCACCACCACGTCTGCTGCACCAGCAACTGAACAGCATACCCCTGCAGTCACGGCCTGTGCCTCCGCCGCGGCCACTTCGGCCACCACCACCACCAGCACCTTCCCTGTCGCAGGAGACGACCAGGACACAACAGCAACTGTGGAGGGCAGGGAGTGTGTGTGAGGACCCACTGTGGTGAGGCAACAGTTCCGTGGCAGCAGGGCAGGTGGGAGGGCCAGGGTCCCCCCAGATCTCAGGAGATAAGCACACCATCCCTAGACCACTTCACCAGAGTCATCGGTACATATGAACAGGTCCACGGACAAAGTGGCCGGTCAGACAAACTTTTACGTGAGCTGATCCTGCTGATGAGGTCCATCGATGCACGCCTTGGTCAAATGGTGGACCTCATGGCCCAGCTAGTGGCATTGCAGAGGGACAGGTCTGCAGCACAACCAACACCTCCGCCCCCTTCTGTTGTGCCACAGGGTGACAGTGCACCATCCGCCCCTGCGCCAACAGAGAGGGGTGAGTCCTCTGATGCTGCTGGCCATTCAGCAGGCCCCCTACCGCCAAAAATATCAAGAGGGCATCCAAAGAAGAGCCTGGGAGTCTCCGGAGGCAAAGCACCAGCCACACGCCAGTCACGGAGCCAGCCCTGATGGCAACCCTCTTCCCCATTGCATTGACTGTTTGGACTGTCCTTCCCCACACTGCCTTGGCAATGGCACTTGTCTGTTGGACTGGGTGACCACATCCACGTGGTGTCTACTCTTGCATCTCATCTTCCATGACTGTCAAATCACTGCCCATTCACCGCCTTCATGCACCCCTCACATGTCCACTTTGCAAATAAAAAACCTGACACACCAGATCTTGTGCTGTATCATTTTTAGTGCAATATGTACAGATTAGAAAATGTCCATGATGTGTCCAAATGATGTACAGTATGTAGGGCAGGATTATTCTGAGGCACCTAGGGAGACACAACGGAACAACAATCACTGGTGTCATTGTGGCATCACAGACATACCACGACACAAAACATACACATGAGACTACAGGCATACATCACCATGTGCAGCAGGTGTTAACAATTCAAGTCGAGCATACCTCCACATATGGAACGTCAATGACACCTTACCTACACACAGGTGACTCAACATGTGCCTGTCTGTACCATCCGCAGATAGCCCTGCACAACAACAACAAACACAACAGACAATGTACAAGTCGTACATCTTTACAAACCTTCAAATGAAGTAGCGGTTGATGAGCTATTGACGCATGTCAACTCCTTCCTCCTCTCCACTGTCCTTATCACTGGACTCATGGCCATGAACAGGCGGCGGTCTTGGGTCCTCATCATCGTCCAGGAGCAGGGGGATCCCCTTGTGAATGGCCAGGTTGTGCAGCATACAGCATGCCACAACGATCTTGCAGACCTTCCCAGGCGAGTATGCCAGTGCTCCTCCTGTCCTGTCAAGGCAGCGGAATCTTGATTTGAGTAGGCCAAAAGTCCGCTCAATGACACGTCGGGTCCTGCCGTGGGCCTCATTGTACCTGATGTCAGCCGGTGTCCTGGGATTCCGTAGTGGGCTTAGCAGCCATGGCCGACTGGGATATGCAGAGTCACCTAGGACAGACAAACACACATTGCAATGTTGCACAGGCCGAGGGCAGCAGGTCACACACACAGCACACCATACCACTAGGCATACTCACCCACAATCCAAGCACACTCGGGTACCAGATTTGCCATCATCCGGGGCACAATGCTGTTCCTCAGGATGTAAGAATCATGGCCAGAGCACGGGAATCTTGCACGCACATGTGATATGGTCATGTCCGCAAGGCACACCATCTGCACATTGATTGAATGATAATGTTTCCGATTTCTGAAAATGTGCTCATTCGCCTGTGGTGGCACCAGACCTACATGGGTGCAATCGATAGCACCAACAACATGTGGGATGTGCCCAAGGGGATAGAAGTCACCCTTTACACCGGCCAATTCTGTTCCCCTAGGGAAATGTATGTATCTATCCTTACATAACATCATGGCTGCAAGTACATCCCTCAGCACCATGCTGAAAATGGGTTGCAACATCCCTGCAGCGCTGGCCACAGTCTCCTGGAAGGAACCAGTTGCAAAAAAGTCAAGGGCTGCCATCACTTTGTATGTGGGTGTGAATGCTGTTGGGTAGTGGCGATAAGGCTTCAGGTGGGACTCCAACAGATCACAAAGGGTCTTCAGTGTCGGTCTGTCGAGGCGGCACTTGCGAATGATCACCATATCCTCCATGTCCTCCAGCACTGTCAGGTGATGTATGAGATTAGGCCTCCTCCTAGTTGAGATGTAAATGGACACATGTCACTGACAACCATCCTGAGATGGACACTGCACATACATGTAAGGATGTGACGGTAAAGCAAAGACTGCCATGAGATATGTGTGGGACACCATGTCACATAGGTGGACATATAAGACACACCGAGGGCACACCTATCCTTTAGCAATGCACAATGCAACAAACAACACATTGGTCAATGTGAATGCACACATACACAAACACACATTACTCATTAGTGCTCTTTGCACCGTAACATCCAACAACGTGTGTAAGATGATCATGAATGTCTCATTCACATCTTCTGCACCTGTCACACATTAATACATGTATGTAACTTGGAACACATCCAAAACACAATGATCACAGTAGCTTTAAAAAAAATCCCTACTGTGCATGAGCTTAAAATGAAAGCACAAGTAAGTGACAACACCATACAGTGGGACAAGCATTGCCAAGGTCAGCACTGACACACAACACATTGATTCCTCAGACATCATTCACACCAGCTTAACACTGTGTAGCATCAGCCACCATGAAATGCCCAAGTGACATGGGAGGGACCATAGACCAATGTGCCTCACACATAACTTGCGTCCACCTGTGTATTATATGTGATAATGCCATTGCGTACCCTATCATGTGCCCTTAACCAGGTTGCTGCTGTCTACTGATGCAATGTTCACGATGGACATTGCCATAGCATGCGCCCAAATTGCGGTAGCTACTGCTTGGCCCCGGTGGTGCGACACCAGCACCACCCCTTTCACAAGTGCGGTAGCGGTAGCCATGGGCATATGGACATGTGTAGTTGGCGGAGGGCATGCACTGCCGCCCCAATCGCGGTAGCTACCGCCTGGCCCCGGCGGTGCGACACCGCCATTTAGCATTGCCTACAGCCAATGGGAGCGGCAATCATGGTGGCTTGATGCAGTTTTGAAAATCGTGGTATGCGTGCTCCGCCACCGCGGAGGCGGTCATTGGATGAATTTGAACAATGTACCATCACGGTAGCGCACCCCGGGACCCTGCGGTGCATCACCGCCATGGAGCATTGCCTTCAGACAATGGGAGCAACGATCGCGGTGGCATGATGCAGCTTTGAAAATCGCGGTATGCTTGATTTTGAATGAGGCAGAACTACACAGCCAATTGTTGCAGCTTTGCACCTTAGAAGCGAGCCCAGGGGGCTATAAATCTGTGGGAGTGAGCCTCATATTTCCACTGCTTACAGAGCCTGCTGCCTGGGACCCTCTCCCGCTGCTGCCTGAAGTGCCTGCTGCCTGGGACCCTCTCCTGCTGCTGCCTGGGACCCTCTCCTGCTGCTGCCTAAAGTGCCTGCTGCCTGGGACCCTCTCCTGCTGCTGCCTGAAGTGCCTGCTGCCTGGGACCCCCTCTCCTACTGCTGCCTGGGACCCTCTCCTGATGCTGCCTAAAGTGCCTGCTGCCTGGGACCCTCTCCTGCTGCTGCCTGAAGTGTCTGCTGCCTGGGACCCTCTCCTGCTGCTGTTGTCTGTGTTGTCAGTGTCCTTGCTGAATAAAGTTATTTTAGGCTGTGCATTTTGTTGCCTGTGCCCCATGCTCTATGTGTGACTTCAACATTTCCAAGCTGTTTGGCCGCATCACTTTTTTAGACAGGGGTAACAGGGTCTTCAGTCCATTCAGACACTGACACTTGTGTTATCTGTGTTGCATCTTTTGCCTGTCATGTAATTCTCTTTGTAGTGGTTTGCTATTGTTGGCTACGTTGTTGCCATGTCAGCTTGGGGTACAGTGCCCCAAGCTGACATGGGTGTAATGGTGTGCACATGTTTGCCTGCAGGCTGGGCAAGCTAATGATGTATGTGTGTTATTCCTGTATCTGTGCATCTGTATGGTCATTTTGTGTTGGCTCTCAGTCATGGCCCCCTGGACTACATGTGATGTGTGCTCTTGGGTGGTGATGAGGTGTGCAGTGTGAAGGTTGTGACTTTGTGGTGGTTGTGGATGTGTGTGTGCCCCTGGATTGTGTTTGGCCACACATGTCTCACCCAGGAGATGTGTGCCTGTTGTTTGTATTGTCCTGCCCTGTGTAAATGATTGTATGCTGTTGTGTGAGTTGTCTGTAGTGCACTGCGCAGTGTGGTGGTGTGTCCATGCAGTTCTGTGTGACTCTTCCTTGTGGTTTTTTTCAATTATGGGTGTGAAATGTGTGTGACTTGCTCTTCAGTTTTGTGTTTGTTTGATGATCAACGTGTCTTGAGTGCGTTTGTGTAGACTGCGTGGCCCTGCTGCTCCTCGCTGGCAGTGTGTTTGTGTTTGTCATGCATTGCAGGCACATGGTGCCTTTTATCCTCCTGCATGGCATGGTGTGTGTGGTGCACTGCCATCACCTATGTGTGCCACTTGTGTCTGGCCATTTTAGGTCTGCACTACCTCTATTAGTGTAGGGTACAACACTTACATGTCCTGACATGCTAGTCAGTTGACTTGAATGTCAGATATCCCCTTGGTTTACATGTGTGTGTGCCTCCACTTCACTTCTTTGTGGGACTGTGCGATGTGGTGCAGTTCTTGGACCTGGAGTGTTGTTCCACATTGGACCTTGCCCAAATGGTTTCTGTGTGATGTTTTTGTACTATTTGTCTATTGAGGATTGTTCATGTGCACTACAGCTGTGTGTGCTGCCCAGAGATCTAGTGAAGATGGTTGTGCCTTTGTGCCCCAGAGTGGTGCATCCTGTTGTTGTTGTGTTGGATATGTAGGATGTTGTATTGCTTAACTTCCTGTGTGTGCTGTTGTATTTGTGCTGTACTGATTTGTGCTGTGTGTGTTGAGGTTGTATCAGTCATGTCTGTGTGTAGCTGTTGTGCTTGTTGTTGCACTGGCTGCTTGTTGTACATACAGTGGTGTGAGTATGTGGCCTTGGCATTGACTGATGTGCATCTCCTGATGTCCTGTGGTGTGTGTAGATTTTTGCTTTCTTGTGCATGTATGGTTGATTTGATGTGGCAGTGTGGGTCTGTGCATGTGCCCTTCTTGTGTGATTTGTGTTATGTTGTGTGTGTTTTGTTCTTGAGTGATGATGTTGTGCACTCATGTTGTGTCTGTGCTCCCATTGCCCTTCAACAGTTTGGCTGTCAGGGTATGTCTGTTTCTGATGTGATTCTGTGTGTGTTCCTGTGGTGTTTGTGTGTTGTCTTTATGTGTGTTCTGTTCTGTTTGTACCTACACCCAGGGTGTGTGTTTGTTTGTGTGTGTTTGTGCTGGGAGGTGTTGGCAGCCTTTAATGTGATTGGCACTGGTGTTGTGTTTCCTTGTCAGCCACTCCTGCAGTGGCTGTCTCCCTGGTTGTTTGTTGTGTGGTACAGGGTGGGTATTGTGCTTGCTTGTTGCTGTGCTTGTTGCGTGTCGGTGTGCATGGGTGTGCACAGGATGGGCACCCGGCCTGTGACCTGATGGGGTGTGTTGCTGTGTGGTTGGGGGTGGTGGGTCCCTGTGGTCTTTGTGCCCTGCCCATGCCTTGGAGTGGCCCAGCCTTCTGCTTTGTGTGCATGTGTTGACCGTGGGGTTGAAACGGAAGGTTGCTGCTAGTTGGCGGTCGATGTGTGTCCTGGATGCTGAGGGGTGACTTTTTGCCGGGTGGGTAATGTGTGGGTGCCCTTGTGGATGTGTTGTGACCCCCAGGGTGTTTGCAGTGAATTTGTAACCTGTGTCGGCCTGTGTGTTGTGTGTTGTGTAGTTGCGTACCTGCTGTGGCATCCGCGGCGGCCCATTTGATGATAGTACTGTATCAGGTACATCAATGGATGCATATGTAGGTCTGGGTCCATGGCGTTCATGACCGCTGCTCTGCTATCGCACTCCGCTGTCGAGTTTCCGCCGTGTCAGATTAGGCGGCGTCTCCGCTGTGGTGCGTCTGCTTGTTTAGGCCATCCTAATTTGTTGAGTGGAGCAGATGTCATTCTGCACGGCGCTGAGTCTCTGTTGGCTCCCACCGCCGGGGTGCCGTGCGCACTTTGATGGCGGTGCGCGTGGCTCCACGGCAGACGGGAAATGACCTTTGTTTACTATACCAATATGACGTGAGATCCGCTACTTGCGGACGGAAAAAGGCGTTTTTCCGTCCCGACAGCACCGCAGTGGTGCCACCGCCCGACATCCTAATGGGCCCCATAGTGTTAACTTAGGTGATTCTGCCAGATATTGCTGTACTCAATTACAGTATGATTGTATTAACATTGTTTATATTGCATACAATTTTTTCATTGGGTCTTTTTTGGGATTGTAAAAATTTGCATATTGTGAAATTCGAATTTTCAGTTATGAGAACCAAAATGTGGCACATGATGCAGGTACTTCTTTGTTATATGAGTTTTTTGGGTGGCTTTCTTGTCATGTACACTTTCCTTGGTGTACATGGGGAACTCTGCAAAGTGCCCCAAATACTTTGCCACACTACGCAGATTTCCATGAGCAGGCAGAGCCACTTACCGTGCCTGTTACGTATTACGTTTTCTTCAATGCTGAGTGCATTTAAGCACTGGAAATAGTACGTGAATCGCACCACGATGTTCGTATGGGTGTGGCCATATTATTTTTTGCTCTGTTTATAGTGCTGTGGTTATTTTTGTACTATTTCTTTGATCTCTCTAATCATTCTCCTATGTAACTTATCTACTCTTCGCATTGCTGCTGTGTGCTGCTTGGGGGCTGATTGAAGGACTCCAAGCCCCAGGACGCTGCTGGGCTTGCAACGGCCAACTCGCCCCTCCCCCTTGTAACTGGAAGGACTTAAAGCTATTGGCCTTTCCCGCCATGCGGGACATGCAGTCGGGCCCCGGGCTAAGCCTGGGCAAAGGGCGGGCCATCTGTGGCCGTCAGGGGCCGGCAGAGGCTGGGCTGGGCCCCCCCTCAGTGAAGACTACTCCGAACCCTGATGGTGAACAAGGACCCAGCTGTGGACTAGTTAAGAGGTAGCGTTACTGTATATGAATGACTGGACTGGGAGATTACCCAAATAACGTTGTCTGAGACTCAAGTAGGGTTTGGAGCTGGACTATCTATTTCCGTTTAGCCGGGGTGGCTCTGTTTGGCCCTATAGTTGGCTTTGCTTTTCTTGCTTTTCTTGCATTTTGAAGGGGAAGACCTCTTGTGCTTGCCTTTCAGTTATTATACCTGCAGAATTTGTATACAATGGCTAGTATGGTACAAATAAGGTCATCAAAGCTGAGCTCGAATATCTCACCCAACCCCCGCTCTGCAACCAAACCCGCTCAGCCCACCGCAATCGACAGAATGTTGCGAAAAGCCATCTGTGCGGTTGCTAATGAAATCGACCGCACTGAGAGGCGTCTTTCATTAACCCCCGCAAATTGACCTTAAATCCGTGTCCCAAGAACCTGAGACTGACATGGCAGTAATCCCCCCAAATGCCCTAGCAGCTTCTCCATCTACCGATATCCCTTGCGCCCAGCGACTACCGACGATCTAGAGCACACATACTGGTGGGGAAGGGACAAATAGCTAAGAAAAAGAAGATAAGCACTAAGAAACCCAGGCATAAGAGGGGAAAAACTATCACTGCCCTGACCGAAATTAGTAATGTGGCTGCAGAGGAACTTAAGGTACACGCGCCATTACAACAAGTACCCCCGAACTTGGTATCCCAAATCATCAGTGACTTGCAGAATTATTTTGAGCTGCTCATCATTACTCAAATAAAACTAATTCTGAGTCGGCTAGACAAAGTGGTAACTCGGGTCAAAACGAAGGGGGTGGGGGCGGGTAATACTTCGCCTCCACTAACAACTACCAAAGTCATTGATACTATCACCATGACCCCGCTAGTTGCACCATTAAGTAATCCCCTAGAAGGGCAAATCACCACTGTCATGTGTCCTCTATTGTCCCCAAAACCCCAACAACCTCATACCAGTTGTGCTCCCAATGGATATACTGTGAGCTCAGGTGATGCTACTCTTGCTGCACCAACATACATCCCACAAGCTGCAGCCCATAAGCAACCGTCACAAGAATTCCCATCCCTGTGTCAATCTGAAGGGCCACCCCCCAAAGCAACCATTACCCTCTACACTGTATAAACTTACCCCCAGAAGTGGCCCCCTATGTAATTATACTCACGGGGGTCCCGGAGCTGAAGCCAGACCGTACAGAGGCCTACGATGAACTCAAAAACAAAACCATGTTCTGGCTGAACCAGAATAGGCCGCTAATAGGGAATGAACAGGGGGAAATTCTGTTTGTCCGAAGGGTGAGCTGGTTGGGGAACAGGCCAAAGGATGCTACCGGCGACTGCGTGGTAGTCAATTTTAGGAACCACCGCATAGTCGACCAAATATTAAGCTGGGGACCGGTTAGCCAATCAAGTACCATCAGATCCTTGCCCCTGAGCTTTTTCTATCCAAGGGGAACTCTGTGTTTTGGTCCAGGCCCTGGATGGCGAAGCAGAAGTGATAGCCCTTTGGGTGGGATGAGTCTCTGCCATCCAATGCCATATGCCTCCCACAGAAAGCAGGGACTTCTTAGTCTTAGGAACAGATTTGACCCCCTTATGTCTTTAGATGAGCAGGACTGACTGAAGAGCAACAGAACCCCTCCTACGAATCGACTCTGTGAAAAGGGTTGCTCCCCTAATATTTCCCAGACTGTAATTTTATCTCACCACCCTGCATTGTATGTGCCTACCAGCTATGTCGTGGAGGCCCCGGATGGGACTCTTATGGACTGTGTTGCCGTCCCCCCTATTTCAGGAAATCCGTCTGGACTATTGGTTAGATCATTAGGGAGTGAGGAAGCATCAGGGCTGGATCATTTCTCCCTGCACCCTCAGCGGCCAGAGAATTCACACAACCTGCCCAAGTCTACTGAGGACTCAAAAGGTGAAAGGATAGAGGATAATAACATAGGCACACTATGCCCAAGAGAGACACAAACGCAGGAGGGGATAAAACCGGTATCGTGGAACATAGCCGGACTATCAGCAAAATTTGATAACCAGGAATGGAGGAAGTACATCACCAGGTTTCAGGTAATTTGTTTGCAGGAAACCTGGGTGATAGACTGTAGCCCCTTTCACCTAGCGGGGTACAAGTGTTTTTCTGTGCCTGCACAGAAGTCAACCTCGCGAAGAGCTATGGGAGGACTTTTTATATTTGTAGCTCTGCAGTTGGAAGGAGTATGGACCAGTTTAAATTGGCCCTCAAATAATATGCAGGCCCTTGGGTTCCACACAAATTGGCTAAATGTGATTTTGATTAATTTGTATAATGGCGACCGTGCGAACGCGCAGCGGTGACGCGCAGCGGGCGCGCCGATTGTGCGCCGAAGGCGCGCCAAAGGTAAGCCCGTCTGCGCCCGTCCGCGCCTGGACCGCGCCCAGTGCCGGAACCCCTGGCCCCCGCAGACCCCAGCCCTCCCGCTGGACGTACGACGCCGCCACCCTCAACGCACTCAACGCCGGCCGAACCCCTGGATGCTACCAAGCCACCCCGAGACGCACCCACGGACCCTTCAGCTGCCGCTTCTGCAAGTTCACCTGCATCCGGACCTGCACCACACCTGCACCCACCTAGACCAAGACGAGCAACAACAGCAGCCACCTGAAGTGCATCCTGCTCAACACCCGCTCCGTCCACAGACACGCCGTCGAGCTCTGGAACCTGCTCGACACCACAGACCCAGACGTCGCCTTCCTCACGGTAACCTGAATGAACGCCTCCTCAGCGCCCGACATCGCCATCGCCATCCCGGACGGCTACAAGATCATCCGGAGAGACCGCGTCAACCAGACAGGAGGAGGCATTGCCATCATTCACAGGAACACCATCCGCATCACGACCAACACCGACGACACCATCGCACCCGCCGAACACCTGCACTTCCAGATCCACGTCAACCCCAAGACCACCCTCAGAGGCACCCTCATCTACAGACCCCCGGGACCACGCACACAATTCAGCGAGGACATCGCCGACTTCATCAGCCCGCTCGCCCTCCCCTCAGCCGACTACATCCTCCTCAGGGACCTCAACTTCCACCTGGAGAACAACGACGACCGCAACACCACCACCCTGCTGGAAAACCTCGCAAACCTGGGACTCAAGCAGCTGGTGACCACCCCCACCCACCTCGCCGGACACACACTCGACCCCGTCTTCTCATCCAGCAAAGACATCGCCTTCAGCCACGCCACAGGACTCCACTGGACGGACCACAGCTGCGTCCACTTCACCTTCAGAAGAACGACGATCCACCACCACCAGCAACAGGTTGCCCGAAGAAGCTGGAACAAGATCACAGCCGACCAGCTCGCCGCTTCCCTGAGTCAGCACCCTCCCGCCAGCTCAGCGAACCCCAGCCAAGCCGCCGACAACCTCAGGAAGTGGATCAGCAACTGCGCGGACGAACTCGCCCCTTTGAGGACCCCGCCCAGCAGACCCGGCAGCAAGAAAGCCCCATGGTTCACCGACGAACTCAAGAGCTCCAAGAAGGACTGCCGAGCCCTCGAGAAAGTCTGGAGAAGGGAACCAACACCGGACAACATGACCACCCTCAAGCTCGCCACCCGGAAGCACCACCAACTGATCCGCGCCACCAAGAGAACTGCATTCCAGGACCGGCTGGACAACAACGCACACAACTGCAAGGAACTCTTCAACATCGTGAAAGAGCTCTCCAACCCCAGCGCCGGAAACAACGACATCACCCCATCGCAAGACCTCTGCAACTCCCTTGCCTCCTACTTCCACAACAAGATCACGGACATTCACAACAGCTTCAGCATTCAACCATTGCACACAACGACCGCAGCAACGCCGCCCACCACCACCCTCCGCGCCTGGACTCCGATCAGCACCGATGACACCGTCCGCATGATGAACTCCATCCACTCCGGATCTCCGACCGACCCCTGCCCTCACCACATCTTCAACAAGGCCGACGCTGTCATCGCACCCCACCTGCGGGACATCATCAACACCTCCTTCGACACCGCCACCTTCCCGGAGGGCTGGAAGCACGCCGAGCTCAGCGCTCTACTAAAGAAACCCACTGCGGACCCCACCGCCCTATCTCGCTCCTCCCGTTCCCAGCCAAAGTCATCGAGAAGACCGTCAACAAACAGCTGGCCGCCCTCCTCGAGACGAATGGATCCCTCGACCCCTCACAGTCTGGCTTCCGTGCCAACCACAGCACCGAGACCGCCCTCATCGCTGCCACCGATGACATCCGAGCCCTGATGGACAACGGAGAAACAGCGGCCCTCATCCTCCTAGACCTCTCCGCGGCTTTCGACACTGTCTGCCACCGCACCCTAGTGCAGCGCCTCAGCAACGTCGGAATTCAGGAGAAGGCACTGGAATGGATTGTCTCCTTCCTCGACGGAAGAACACAGAGAGTCCGTCTACCACCGTACAAGTCAGAGGCCACCGGAGTCATCTGCGGCGTCCCTCAAGGATCCTCCCTGAGCCCCACCCTCTTCAACATCTACATGAGCCCCCTCGCGACCATCGCACGCCAACACAACCTGAACATCATCTCCTACGCCGATGACACCCAGCTGATCCTCTCCCTGACCAACGACCCCGCCGCTGCCAGAGCCAACCTTCACGAAGGGATGAAAGATGTAGCCGAGTGGATGACGACCAGCCGCCTGAAGCTGAACTCAGACAAGACGGAAGTCCTCATCCTGGGTTCCTCGCCCTCCGCCTGGGACGACTCCTGGTGGCCCCCCGCCCTGGGCACCGCACCCACACCGACAGACCACGCACGCAACCTGGGCTTCACCCTGGACTCCTCCCTCTCCATGACCAGACAAGTCAACGCCATCTCCTCGTCGTGCTTCAACATCCTGCGCATGCTACGGAAGATCTTCCGGTGGATCCCCACCGAAACCAGGAAGACGGTCACCCAGGCCCTCGTCACCAGCCGACTGGACTACGGCAACGCCCTTTACGCCGGAACCACCGCCAAGCTCCAGAAGAGACTCCAGCGGATCCAGAACGCCTCAGCCAGACTCATCCTCGACATCCCCCGACGCAGCCACATCTCCGGACATCTGAGAGACCTGCACTGGCTCCCCGTCAACAAGAGAATCACCTTCCGTCTCCTCACCCACGCACACAAAGCCCTGCACGATCAAGGCCCGAGCTACCTCAACAACCGCATCAACTTCTACGCTCCCAAGCGCCACCTCCGATCAGCCAGTCACGCCCTCGCCGCCGTCCCCCGCATCCGAAGAACGACAACAGGAGGAAGGTCCTTCTCCTACCTGGCCGCCAAGACCTGGAACTGCCTCCCGACCGACCTGCGCCTGACCCAAGACCACCTCTCCTTCAGGAAGAAGCTCAAGACCTGGCTGTTCAAGCAGTAGCAGCACCCCCCCCTCCCAAGTGCCTTGAGACCCTCCGGGTGAGTAGTGCGCTCTACAAATGTCCTTGATTGATTGATTGATTGATGCAGTGGCAGTCAATGGGAGGGGATCCACAATAAGTGAATTAGATAATCGACTAAGAGCAGAGACATCCTCGAGGAAGGGAGCGGTGGCCCCGTTAGTGGTTTTAGCGGGTGATTTTAATTGCCACCTGTGCCCAAACCTGATCCCTGTTAATGAGGACTGGTTCCGTTGCATGTTGGAGGAAGGTCCGCACTTTCAGCACTCCGGCGAGGGGATGGAATTGGATAGGGTACTGAAAAGTCACACCCTAGTACACACTGTAGATCTTGTGGCTACAGGAAATGGAGGGGAGGCTAACCCAACATTCAAGGGCAGAGGGTGTCGCTCCATTATAGACTGCCTAGTGGTCTCCAGTCTATTTAAGGACTGGATAAGAGGGGCAGATATTGAATGGAGTATATTCAGCGACCACAACCCCCTGGTGCTGGAGATAGAAAATCTGTCCCCCAGAAGTGCTAGGAGAGGTGTAGGGGCAGCCAGCATTGAGAGAGTAATGGATCAGGGGAGGCAACTTAGATGGACCAAAGTGGACGAGGAAGCTTTTTACAAATCTCTAATGGAGACAGGGAATGAAATGATTGGGGTGTGTCTTGATCTTTCGGTGGAGGGACCTGCCTTTGTCAAAGCATTCGAGGAAGTGGCGCATCTAATAGATGGGCTATTAAAGACCACTAAGCAATGGAGAGTAAACGCCACCCCCAGATGGTTTGACAATGACAGCTCCCGGGCACAGAAAGAGCTAAAATCTAGCTTGAAAACTGTGCCCCGGGACAAGTCGCGTATTGCACAGTGTAGGATTACATACACAAAGGCGATCAAGTGTAGGAAATATTCCCTCCAATTACAGGCCTGGGAAGATTTAAGGGCCACAGCAGACAGAAGGGACCTAACTGCGTTCTGGAAAATAATAACTAACCCATGTTTCCAGGACACTAATGCCCCAGAAATTGGTACCACCATCTTGCCAGAACAATGGTATGACCATTTTAAAAGTCTGTATAACCACACCACTGAGAATAATAAGGATGATGGGAAGGAACCCCGGTGGGCTACCACGACTGAATTTTCTCTGGAGAAAGTGGTAGCGGGCATCCAGGGCCTAACGAAAAATAAAGCGCCAGGACCAGATGATATCCCACCAGAACTTTATCTGAGCAAGGTGGACCTGTGGGCCCCCATTCTCACAAGGGTGATAAATGCGGCGGTCGCAACCAGCCTACCGCGCTCATGGTCATCGGAAACAATAGTTCCCATCTTTAAAAAAGGGAACAGGGACAATCCCCAGTGCTACCGCCCCATATCTCTGATCGATGCGACGGCCAAAGTGTTGGGATGAGTGGTACTCAACCGCCTTATGGACTGGGCTGACGAACACCAAATTATCACAGATATTCAGTACAGTTTCAGGGCAGGGAGATCAACAACAGACCAGTGCTTGAACCTTTATCTATTGGTGGCAAAATACACTCTAGCTAGTAATGAGGCTGTATACCTTGGGTTTATGGACCTCACTGCAGCTTTTGAGCACGTCAATAGAGAGAATCTGTGGGTCTTGATGTCCAGATTAGGGGTTGACCAGGGCTTGGTTAACAACCTGAGAGCACTGCACTGGAATACCACTGCCAAAGTGTGCTTTAATTTGAAAGGTGACACTACGGCACCTTTTGCCTGCAATAGTGGGGTCAGACAGGGATATATTTTGGCCCCATTTTTATTTTCCCTATATATTAATAATTTAGACCAGGCACTAGGCAAATTAAAAGTAGATTCTCCCCGAGTAGGTTTCCGCCCGGTCCCTGTGTTGTTGTACGCAGATGATGCGGTTCTTTTAGCCCGCACCCCCAAGGGACTGCAGCGCCTGATAGACGGGTTTGTCAGTTTTATGGACACCTTTGACCTGTCGGCAAACCTGACCAAGTCCTATGTCCAAACCCTGTAAGAAGTTCTCATACAAAATAGGCACACATAAATTAGAGCAAGTACAAAACTTCCCTTACCGTGGCTCGTTATTTGATGAGCTTTTAAATTTGAAACCTTAAATTGAAGAGCGGTGTTCCAAATTAGTGGCCGCGACTGGGGCGATCATGAGCTATGGACGCAGGCTGGGCCGGTGGTCGCCAGAACAAGTTATGAACTTGTATAGCTCAATCTGTTGTTCAACAGTGGTATATGGGTCTGAAGTTTGGGGCTTTGTCAGCACTCAGAAAGTGCATGACCATAGGAGCTCCTTTGGTCAGCCATTATCAGAGTCACAATCACTCATTCAACGACATATACTGGACAGTACTATGCGTGGTATCTAATAAAAACACAGTAGATACTGAGACTAAATTAAATCAATTGGAAGCTAGACTCATTGAAAAATATCAGACTTCCAAAACTGGACTTAATGACCGGGACGAAATATGGTCCCTTATCTGTTAAAAGGTTTAGCTGGTTTTGGTCACTGTATATTTTTATGTCAATCATGAATTGTATGAGTATGGAGTTGGTTTTTGTGTACTTATATTTCATTGAAAAATGTTTATAGATATATTGTTGAATTATGCATAACAAATTGGTTTTAGAATGGAAGAGGTGTATGGTATCACACGAGGTAATGGGCTGTACTTTTTACCTTGCTCTGTAATTATATATTTTCTCTTCAAATTTTCTGTTCTTTTCTTAATTTTTATTTCTAATTTTATACCTTTTTTATAGTTTAGTTTAGATTCAGTACGGTTGAAGACACGCAGAAAAATCGGTATGAATGTGTTACGAATGTAAATATAGGGCGGCCATGTTGGTTGAGTGATGCAAGTTGAATTGTAGTCCGCTCTTGATTTCCTCTGGCTGGGACGTTTCCGGTTGATGGAATCCGGTTAGGCGGAGTTCCGCTTTGAAGGTTCTTAGCCCGGCATTAATTTTCCTGAGATTGGGATAAGCGCCGAGTATTAGAAGACTCTGGCTCCTTTCTAAGTATTGGTGTGGGTTGAATCACCCTGCGGATGCAGGTAAGCCCTGTAATACTCCTATAAGTAGTGAACGATAAATACCTTTGAATGTGGTTACGTTTATATTTTGAATTGTATTTGGATGTAAGTTTGAGTATGGAGGCGCTTGTGAATCTCGGGGATTTTTGTGGGCCGGCATGTGCCTGTGTAAACAACTTTACTTATGACTAGTTTGGCAGTTTTATTACTGTATTAATTCAGTGTAGCGGGTCAGGGCAGTACATGATATTTCTTTTACTTCTGTTGATTTAGGTGATTGGATTACCTGTTGGAGAACTAAACGAAATTCGGATAAGCACAGGTGTGCACAGTAAAGGGAGTTCGTCCTGGCTTTAGTCATAATTCCGGAATTACATCTGCAGCCTTTGACCACCCTAGCTGAAAACGGCTTTAATATTTGTAGAATTATCAGCTGGTAGGTAATGGCGACATGGCGAGTCCAGTTGTTTTATTCACTCGTGTAACCTTATACTGTGGTATGAAGCACGGTGATGAAAGAGCTTTTTCACTGAATGTGTGTAAATAAGAATATAAACTTATGGTGATGGTTTTCTAATCACATTTTCTTTTCTTTTTTCGGTGTGTAAATAGTTTTATGATACCAGAACCTTGAGGAATTTTGTCTTCTTATAGTGGGAGTGGCCCCTATGGGTGCCTGTGTCCGTGAAACAGACTGTCAAATTTCAAATTTTAGAAGTATGTTATTATTGATTATGTTAATTTTTGTTTTTTGTAGGATCACTTGTATGAATTTTGTTGCCCTTTGTCCTGATGAGGCCTGAAACAGTTTGAAAGGCCGAAACGCGTCGACAGTTATCATTAATTTCGACACCTGTTTTGATTTGGATATTGTTTGGATATATTCCCCAGGAGCATGACTGTGATTTGAAGCCACAAAGACTTTTTAGGCTTCTTATGCTCTTTGTTACTTTAGTGTTTGAAAAGGAAATAAGGCCAAGAAAAGACACTGCCAGTATTTTCCTTGTGAATACATTATTGGGCTTCTTACACAACCCTTGGATTAAGGGTCCACAACAATAAGACATTTTGACCTTTTGGATCTTGAATACGACATTTGGTTTTTTGGATTTTGAAACGTTATTCCACACAAGATTGAATATTGCGTGGTTTGCTGATTTGTACTAATGATGTATAAAATGAAAAAGGATCTTTAAAAGTAAATTACAAATCAGATTTTTTGTTGTGTTTTTCCTTACTTTTAGTTGTTGGTAATAACCATTGGATGAATGTTATATTTGATGACAGATATATACCATACAATTCATGTTGTGATGAGACAGATAATTAATAGTGTTTGTCTCGATAAATAATCCTCTTGAAGAAAATACCGTGGCATCCTCCTTTCCGTAATTTACTATATTCACCCAGATGCCGTTTGGTTTACCGGGTACCCCCTGTTGTTAATAATGTAGGTAAATGATAGCATGAATGGGTGGGTGAAGGATGAATGAAAGAATATGTGGGGGAAAGGATGCCTGCCTGGGTAGAAGAAAGAAATGTTCATGTTGGTTAATGCAGGATGGGTGAATGGGTGCATGGGTAGATGGGTAGAAGGATGTATGGGTGAGTAAATGTTGGTGAAAGATTTGTTCAGAGCCATATTTGGATGGATGGATATATATGTATGGATGGTTTTTAATGGTGAAAGACTGGATGAGAAAATGTAAAGCTTGAATAGCATGTATGAAAAACAAGGATGATAATACTAAAACAATTATATGATGAATGGATAATTGCTTGGATGAAGAAACAAGGAATCTCTTCTAGATAGTAGTGTGCTCACCTACTTCACATGCTTGTAAAGGTGTTATCAAAGCTTTGATTCAAAGGGTTGGGGTGGTATTTCTGTCTACTCCATTGACTGAATGTATTTTTTAAGCAAGGCAGATATTATGTATCCCACTTATCATCGTCATCACCTCCCTCCCTACCCATGGCATTTTGCCAGTGCCATGATGACCTAACTGATGCATGGCTCAATTTGGCACTGATGTGTCGGCTATGCAATGTGCATCTGCTTCAGATAATGTGGCAATTACAAAGTTTTTAATGCATGACAATGTAAAAACATAGGGCCCGATACACAAAGGTAAAGTTATATGAAAGTCTACCTTTACGAATTTTGGTATTCACAACGGGCATTTATGAATAGTAAATGCCCTTTTTGAAAACCAAAAGTCGAACTTCATGACTTTTAGTATTCACAAACGGCATTTACGAATAGTAAATGCCCTTTGTGAATACCGAAAGCCATAAAGTTAGACTTTTGTCTAACTTTATCATTGTGACTCAGGCCCAGTGTGTGTTTCCCTTCGCTCTCCCTTGTCCACTCATTTGGTTCCAAAACTGTACACCTTTTTACTTTCCTAAGTTATGTCCCATAATATTTTGAAAAAAACATTCTTGGCAGGGGGAACTTTTTATGGCAAGTGATATATTTCATCATGGCTTCCATAACTGATTCAAGCCGGTTAAAAATTCTCCCATTCAACATTTGTCAACCACAGTGATTCAATAGCCAAAACTTAGGCACATGATGATGATCAGTGACACCCCACTACTCTGTAGAAAAACATCTACTTACCCAGCCTATTCCCTCGACTTACCCTACACTACAGTAAGTTAACATCAGTTTCCTTACTTCCAAGCAAATGGATGTGCTGGAAAAAATAATCATAAAGTGTGGTTGAGGGTGATGCTAAGGAGTAAATTGAGACTTTTGTGGATAGAATAGTCTGTGGTGAACGTGCCAAATACAAACGATATCCTGTTCCTTAATCCTTTTCCTGTAGTGCTGTGCATAGCTTTTCCCATGTCTACTTCCGGCGGATAGGCTGTCCGCATGATTTTATATGTGATGTGTACAAATCATTATTATTCATCTGCCTTGTAGTCAGGGTAACATTGAAAGACATTTTGGAGAAAAGCAGGGCCATTGGAATATGAAAATTGTTTATTACAGCTGCTCCAGATGCAGACTCTAGCGAGTGGAAAAGTATGACTAAGAGTACGACTAGCTAGCATGCCTCTCTTAATTAATTTTGCACAGCAAGTGAGAGAATACATGTATTCCATAGTGCATATTAATGCCCTTCTCAATAATGAGAGGTAATTTATTTTTATTATTCCACATAAAGAGTCTGTTTAGTGTTTGCTGGGAAATCCTTCAAAAGAAAAAAAACAATTGTCTTTATTTACTGGTGTTGCTTATTCTCCCTTAATTACAAATTAGTGCATTTGCTATTTGCCTTTAGTTTTAGGTGAGGCATGGGTGGGTATGTGTTGGTAATTGGTGTTACTCTAATCACATCAAATCGAATTTCCCTTGAAGACCAGCAATGTCCTGCTACTGTGCCACTACATAATGTTAAAGATGTGTTTTGCACAGAACATTGTTTACAATGGAACTTTTTTCTATCTTGATATAGCTACTACTGCTGGTCATTCATCTTGAGAGAATGTGGCATGTAGGTTGAGTACTAGCAGCTTGGGGCCCAGGAGGAGGAGTAGGTAACTGCCCACGGGCCCAGCCAGCCGCAAGCGCCTCCAGCCTCTCAGCAACAACCCCGGCATCACAGTCAGCTGTCAATCACTCACTGTCATTCCATCACTGCTGCTACCCTCAATTTCAGACCACACCTTCCAACGCCGCATCCTGCTGAGGTTGTCACATATTCAAGTCAGGCAGGCACAGATGGAGGGGCACCTCAGAAAGCTTCCGGCCCACAGTGTCTAATGCAACCCCCTTTTTTAACATTTGTTTTGGTCGGTGTGACTTGTTCGGTGGAGAAAGTGGGAATGATGGGAGTTGGACCCAGAACACTTTGGACTTTAGTTTTTTGTTGGACATTTTGGACATTGGTTGGAGATGGAAAGATATGTTTGGGGTGACGGCAGGTGAGTTGTGGGTGGAAGGGGGGGGTTTATAATATTGTTCAAAAGGGAAGTAAATATTTATTATGCCTCACATTTTGTATGTACTGCTGCCTTTTTGCTCAGCCTGCCTTAAAACTGCTTATAGTGCATAGCAATGCAGTTATGTGGTCTCCTTGTCCTACTACTCTCCTAGTCTCTGCAGTTTGCGACTATATTGACCACGAAGGGGGGATGCCATTGTCTATTTTGCCTACAACAAAACTCCATAGTTCTCTTACCAGACTAGAAGAAGCAAGGGCTGCAAGGTTTCCAAGGTGCAATCTTATTGTGGTGGTTGTAGTAGCAGACTAGCACACAAACAGTGAGGGAATCAGGAGCAAGGTCCCACTACCACCTAGTAATTAATCAGAAGGATTATTCATCGCAGGGAACTAAATTGAAATAAAAACACTGAGTTTGTGGATTTTAAAACATTATAATATAGCTTTACAATTAAAATAGGCCAGATTACTGCACAACAAAGAATACCTGATAGTAATAAATATAACAAAAGATATGAATAGTAAGTTCTTTAGACCAATGGTGAGCTATTATTTTAATTGAAAGTAAAGTTATAAAATACTCAATTCTTAAAGTGGACTTGAAGTCTTGAGTGGACAAGGTTAAGTGTTAATCATACAGCCCTGGGGAAGAGGGTTAGGAGTTTGGTGAATTGATGGGAAAGTGGATTTGAGGAAAGGTGTTACAAAGATAAACACAACAAAAAAACAATATTCATCTGGGTGATAAGCAACCAACCATCATCAATCTGCTGTGGAAGCAAACAAAGAAATGAGTATGACACAGTTAAGTGAAATGCATTACAAAGCCCCGGAGACCCAAGTTATTATATCATGAGATACCTAAATGTTATGTCACCAAGTTTGAAAAATAGAAAATACAAATTATGGAGGAGTGAAGCGAACCCACATCATTCTAAAAGATGATTCTTAAAGGAAAAATGACAAGGAATTGCCAAATTAGGCAGTGCATCTGCATTCATCTAGGATTGTTCGTCAATTTTGGGTGCTTGGCTAAAATGGTGCAGTAGGTAAGTATGAGTGTTATGGTGTTTTTGCCTTTTGTGCAGGAGACGAGAAGGCCAAGCGATTGTAAAATAGAAATGAAATTGTAGAGTCAAGGAGAAGGAATGAAGGCAGGCTTCATGAGGAGTGCACTAAGAAGTCTCAAAGGTAAAGCAAGAGCACAGTATTTTCCAATCATTCATTTTAGGACTCATATGCAATCAATTAACAACTGACAATCACAGACCAGTGACTGTTTCTAATGGGCTGATCAAACTTTCATGATCATAAGCGCATTGAGACCCTTGCGGGTGAGTAGTGCGCTATACAAGTATCAATTTACATTTACATCATCATAACATTTAGCCTAGCGAGTATATAACGTGATACTATGAAATCATCACATGCCTGTCTCCTGTTACCTACATCAACAAGCCCCCCAACCCAATCTTATGGTTTCAAATTTGAGCCAGTCAGCACACACACAATCAGCAGCATTGAACTTCCCAAATTAAGTAATCAATGTACCTCCCACAAGTTCACAGAGTTGAGTAGGCCTCTTAGAATAATCATTTTGGTTTCTGTGAAGTTGATAACTTCGTTCTGGCAGTTGTTGAGGCAGTCATACTCTAAGGTTTTTCATAATCCTCCTGACTCAGAGTAACATATATGTACACCTCTGTTCTGATCCTGACCCAAATGAGAGAGATTTACCTGTAGGGCATTGCTGTGGATGAACAAGAGAAACATTGAGTCATTTTTATGTGTAGACTAGATTAGTGTTTATTTGCTAAACCGACCGGTCGGGTCTTTGAGGAGTGTGAATCAGAAAACAAAGCAGTGTTGACCCGGTAAAATAAATCTGTTAAAGGGGAGGTAAAAATCACCGTCAAGAAAAAAAGGATCACCTGTTAAGTCACTGACATTGTAAATCATCTCAAAAGCAATCAAGCTTGCAAATTATATTTGAACACCCACCCACACAGCCATCTCAACACTCACAATCACTTATTTATCACTCACAAGTGAATTACTTAACTGTTCCAATTCAAGCATAGTGGTACATTGCCGATCCTCTTTGATTCATGTAACACACATTGACCAGCGTTGTAAATCAAATATTCTGCGGTAGTCCTGCTAGAGGATGAAAGAAAGGATAATCACGGGATGGAGACAGACATTGCCCCGCCAATGTCCTTGAAGAGAATGGAGGAGGAGACTTCTTCACTGCACACTGGTTCAATTCTAATCCATCAAACATGTGTCTAATACAGTGGAGCTGCATTAGTCAGTCAGACACAGACTAAATCAAATAATCCTCCCCTTGCTATATCCATTTTTTTGTCAAAGCAGTTTGGCAATATAATGTTCTATAGTGGCACAGGCCTACTCAGTGGTCAGATGTGTACAGTTCATCTTCAAATGCAGGTGGTTCGCCTAACACACTACCATGACCTGAGTCTGACCAATCACACTCACCCTCCTCCTGTCCTACCTCAGGTATTTAGTGGCATAATGTGCTGATTCATTTTTATCATGGTTCATTCCTCCACATTTTGGGGTGAGACACTGGTGCTTCTCCTTGTGACAACTTCACCAGCTGCACTAAACACATACTCAGCAGACATGTGGCTTCCCGACAAGCCAGATACTTTATTGCCATCCTGCTGAGCTCTAGCCATTGTTATACCTTCCCATACCAATACACCAATGGGTTCTGATCCATATGGACCTATGTGGGTTATCCAGATAGGCCTTGACCATCCTCTCAATAGTCATTACTGCTCCTAATTCTTTGACCTCTTTTGCCTTCCCCTCTGCACTGCACTTAAGCCCTGCCTTTAGAAACCGATCAAATGAAGATGTTGTGGCTGATGCTCCTGTTCCTTTTGTTGTTGTTGTTAGGGTTCCTGTTGGTTTTGACTCCTGTGAGCCAAGAGAACTGCCCGCGGGCTCTATGGAAGTTAAAAGCTGCACTCCAGAACATTCGCCCGGGAGTGGGCCTCTAATTTCCAGCTGTTCTTTTTCTAGGTTGCTGGCTTGTTCAGCACTCAATGTCTTATAGTTTGAAACATCACTGTATGAAAGAGGAATGAAAGTGATCAGTAATTGTTTGTATCATGGATCAAGAATTGTGGAACAGATGTAAGGACTTGATAACACAATGTTTCTTTGCAGCCTTGTATTAACCGGCAAGCAAAGGATTAAGCACTCCACCAACTCATGCACATCTGTTTTTTCATACAGCACCTGCATACATTTCAGACACCTCCTTTAGCTGCTCCTGTACCATATGCAGCAATGAGATACCTTGGTCCATGGTACTGTCATCCTTTCTGATTTCATGTGTGAAAACCTCAAAAGGAAGCAGCATCTCTGTCAGGCATTTGACTAGGCCCCTATTAGTTCATCTCAATGATCATGCCTTTCGCAGTTGCTTCCCCTCTTTGCATGACACTTTCAATGATCAGTCTGTACTGCTCAAAAAGAACTGGCATTCTACTATCACGCTGAATGATCCTCAGCTGCCTTCAGGTTTTACAGAATGAATACAATGAGTGCAGATTCTTCTGCAGGTGGACAGTAAGTTACTGACTTAGTCTTCTTTTTTTAGAAACTTCTGTACAATGATGTTAATGCAGTGTGCCAAACACAGGACCCTGAAAAAGCCACCATCTGACATGGTGTTGGACTTGGCCATTTTTTGCACGGTTATCCCCAAACTTTTTGCTTCTTCCTATTTTTTCCTGACCAGTTATATGACTCTGAGCATGTTATCACTGCTATTCAGTGCTAAAGTGCATATGCTCACTATGTAAATTATTATCATGATTGGTTATCCATGTTTGGCATATTTGATTTACTGGTAAGCTCCTAGTAAAGTGCACTGAGTGTGCCAGGGTCTTTAAATCAAACACTACTAGTGGGCCTGGGGCACTGATTGTGACCCCCACATGTATGATTTCAACACCTCTCTTCCCCCTACAGTCCGGATGTGACGCATCACTTCTCCAGTGTGCAGCAGAAATGTTGCCTCGCCTCCCCAAGGACTCAGGAACTGATGTCTTGCTGTGTTATCTAATGCTTTCTTTCTCTGCACCTGTATGGCCGTGTGAATTTTGACGCATCTTCAGGTACTTTTTGAGAAATCACACATCCATAGTTTCTATGGACCAAGTTGTTTGAAACCTTTTTAAAGTCATATTCTTATTACATGTAAGTTGGATTTTTGTTGTTTTGGTCTTGTTGAGTTTAGATAAAGATACTTTATTTTTCCTAATCTTTTTGTGGTGTTATCACCGTATTACTGTGTGTTTTGCGTACAAATACTTTACACATTGCCTTTGTGATAAGCCTGTCTGCTCGTGCCAAGCTACCCAGTGGGTGAGCAGGGTTTATCTAAACTGTGTATCCCCCTTACCCAGACTAGAAGCAAGGATCCCTATTTGGACATAGGTACCTACCTCTGCCAACTAGACACCCTCATTTCTAACATTGGTGGTCAGCGGTGAATATTTGAACTTACATTTGTACTTGACCCAACAGTGATTGGTGTACATCACTAGTTTGGCGCAGACCACTACACAACCACATAATGTGCTTTATTTTTATTTGTATTTGTGATCTGACCCTTGAAGTATCCATACACCATGTTTCTGAATGGTAAACCAGCAAGTGAGGCTGCAGAATTGGGGCTTGACATTGAAATGTTAAGTGGTTACAAATTAGAGCAACTCAAGCAATTCTGCAAGAGCTTTGTATGTCCCGTGAGGAGTAACTCTAGAAAGGAGGAGCCACAGAGGGGAACAGCGTTTACAATGCAACTTTTACAACGCAGTACCTTTACGACGCAACCATTACAACGACTTGCGCTGGGGGGCGCTCTAGGATAGGAAATAGTTTTAATTTACTATCCAACCCCTTCCCTCCTATCCACGGGGACTGGAGTTGGAATAGAAAATTAAACTATTCACTATCCAGCGCCCCCCAACGCAAGTCGTTGTAACTACTTGCGTTGTAAAAGTTGCGTCGTAAAGGCATGCGTTGTAAAAGCATGCGTTGTAACGACGTACATCCAGCCACAGAAGGCCTTAGGGGACTGGTGGGAGGCCAGAGAAGCTGGGGAGACAGATGATGCAAGATATGGATAGGGGGTGCCAGAAGGTCGTTGCTGATCCAAGGATTTACCTGTTGTGATAGCAGCCCCTATGGCTGGCAGCAATCCTTCTTCCAGGAAGTTTTCTCCAGAGGATTTAGAGGAAAGGCAAAGGGCCGGAGATCATAAGTTGGAGCTCATAAGGCTCTGGGCAAAGGCAGAGGACAGCAAGAACACCTTGGCCTTGGAAGAGAAGAAATTGATCTTGGCATATGAGCTGAGAATGAGAGAGCCTGATGAGGCTTGAGGCCATGAGACAACGGGAATGTTTGCAGCTCATGAAGTGAGCTTGGCTGGGTTGGAGGTGGAGTTCAACTGAGATGGTGGCAGCAAAAATGTGGTGCCTAATGCTGAGGGAGAAGTACACACACCCAGAGATGTGGCACCAGACTTCAAGGAGGGGGTTGACATACTCTAATGTGGTCAGGGTTATACTGTAGCTCCAGTGGTACCCTGTGTCCCTGAGGTGGATTGGGAAACTGGCACAGGGGTTCATATCCCTAATGGTGGGAGGGACACTCTACTGACTGTACATGGGAGATGTAGGGGGAAGGATTCCCCCATGGTGGAAGCCTCGGTATGTGAGTATGGAGACCGTCCAGAAGAGTGTGTGTTGAGTGAAAGAAACAGTCAGACACTGTCTTGCCAATCTCAGGAGGGTGATGTGAGGTACTGGTATGAGTCACTGGATGGTGAGGCAAATAGTACTTTGATCAACACATGTGTGGGGCTGTGTGATTCAATTGTTGGACAGCATATTTTAAGTCCCTCTTTTCCAGAGCTATGCCAACAGCCGGGGGAGTGTGAGTTCTCTAACCCCAGGGAGTTTGCACTGGAGGCAGACCTTTTGGTGGATTCCAGAGGGTTGTAAGAAACTTTTGGAGTGATCCTGAAAGGGGTGGCTCAGGTTTTCCCCAACCAAGGGGCTCATTAGGATGGCGGACGGACCTGCGTCCGTCCGCCACCCTAGAGGAGGAGGGACCGTCCGCAGGGGCAGTGGCGGTCCCTCCAGTGCAATTAGGATGTGACCACCAGCCTGGCGGTCACATCCTCAATATTTAACATTGCGGCGGGTGCTGCTTGAAGCAGCACCCGCCGCAAGGTTAAATATGCATGCTTAGCATTTGCATGCACAAAGCGGCAGGCACCGCGCGGTGCCTGCCGTTTCGTGCATGCATATGGAGGGGGGTACCATAGGTACCCCCCATGTGCACCCCCCACTCACCCTGGGGGCCCGCAACGGGCCCCCAAAGAATTCACCGTATGCCTTTTCACGGCGGAGAATCCGCCGCGGAAAGGCATCTGTTTTCCGCCATCCTAATATGGCTGGCCGTGTCTGATAGACACCGCCAGCCATGTTAGAGCTTTTCCGCCACGGTGGGAAGACGACCACGGCGGAAAAGCTGCGGACCGATTTTGAGACCCACCGCCATCCTAATTTGGCGGTGGGTCTTTTGTGCCTCCCCAGCGGTTTTCCCGCATCCTCCGTGCCGGCGGTGGCTTCTGCCGGCCTTGGATCAGCAACGACCTTCTGGCACCCCCTATCCATATCTTGCATCATCTGTCTCCCCAGCTTCTCTGGCCTCCCACCAGTCCCCTAAGGCCTTCTGTGGCTGGATGTACGTCGTTACAACGCATGCTTTAGGGCAGTAGGGGAGGTTTTGGTAGTCCAGATAGGTCCCATTGTATTGGGGGGGGGTGTAGGGTCCCGAGCCCTGTCTCAGAGGAAAAGAAGTGGATGTGGACTGTGTCCCAAGTTGCCCAAAACCCTGTCCCAGGGCCTAGTTGTTCCATGAGTGAACACCAAGCGGGAAGGCTAGTCTGTAATGGGAGGCCATCCGCTGAGGGAGATCCCAAGGTATCATTTGAACGGGGGGTCTGCTGTAACAAGCATCCTACCAGTTCTGGTGTCTGGCAGCACCGCTCCAGTTGGGAGGATACATGAGTCTAGAGAAGAGGATGAGGTGGGACACAGTCCCCAGAGGAAGGACCAGTGGGCCAGGAGCTGCCAGCTCTGAGGTCAGATCACCCCAGGACTGACCATGGTGAGGCCACTTCTGGCCTGAGGGGTCTTCATGCTCTGTCAGGTGGACAAGAGGCTGGAGATCTTCACAAGGCAGAATCTTGCACAACTCATGGGGAGTATGTGTCCCCAGGGGGAGTTGGTGTACTCCCTCGGCAGTCCTGGCTTAACAGACTCAGGTCCAACCTAAGGGTACAGACCCTGGGTTGGTGGACCAGGTTCAGGGTATCCCCCTGAACTGGAGGAAGGGGTGACTGCTAACAGGGCTCCTACCAGTTTGTCTTCTGCTGGTACCTCTCCAGGTGGAAGGGTGAATAGCCCCAGGGAGGAGTCTTGTGTCTAGCCTCAGGGTATAGACCCTGGGCTGGTGTAGCTGTTTCAGGTTAGCATAGTACCCTTGAACTGGTCGGAGAATTGTGTGGGACAACTGCCACAGAAGCCCTGGCAATTCTGGAATCTGGGTTTATCACTCCAGGAGGGAGGGTGCAGAGTCCCAGGGAGGAGGACTGTGTGTGGAAGAGCCCACCACAGTCCTGTGTGCAGCTTTACGGTACAGACCCTGGACTGGTGTACCAGTTGCAGGATAACACCCCTAAACTCTTGGGAGAATTTTACAGAACACCTGCCACAGGTGCCCTGACTATTCTGGAATCGAGGGGTACTGTTCCAGGTGGGGGGATGCAGAGCACGGTGTTAGGTTTGAAAATCCCATTCCTGCAATGCACTTGTTTCATGCTATATTAGGTTAGCATTGTGTGGCTAAATAAATGTCATTTGTATTCACGTTATGCAACCCATTGAGTTTTCCCCATAATGTGCAGGCTTCAGTTAGCGAGTGTGACTCCATTTTGTATTTCATAACTCCTATTAGGCTGCTTAGACAGTGCCTGAACCAGGCGTCATTACACGTATTGCTTGCCTCAGCAGAACACTATATTTTGTTATTATTTTCTTTTCTGTTCAAGGCTGTTTTTAACTTACTAATGAATAGGCCATTCTGTCCTTGCATACCTACCCAAGTGTGTAGTTCTGCTCCAACGTTAGGAGATGCTAAGGTTCAGCACAGTAACCTTGAATTGCCAATAGCGTGTACCCATCTGTCAGGTGGTATCTCATGCCTCTGTGCCCTCTTTGTTCATGTTCGGCCCAGGGCGAAAACTTTACACTGCGGGCATAATTGGAGGCTCTTGGGAAGATTAATTATGTGTTGTAGACCTTTGGGGGTCAGTCCCTCGGCAGACATCTGAGGGTGCAGGTCAGAATTGACTCCTCTGCAGAGTAGTGCTAATAAACGTATGTTTGTATTCTCTACTGTTTGACCAACTCTTCATTCTTGGAAGGCATGGCATGTGGTTGTAAGTTACCCAAGCGGCCCCTGAGGGCCACCTCCTTTAACGGTAAGGGGGACAGGGTGTGGGAGAGCCCACTCCAGTCTCCTGTCGAGCATCAGGGTACAGACCCTGGGCTGGTGGGCCAGTGGCAGGATGCCATATCTGACTTGGCAGAAGGGAAGAGTGGACAAATGGTGCTAGGTACCTTGGGCTGACACCCCTCACTCTCTGACACCACACAGCTTAGAGAGGGCTGAAAGGCATGAGGCCTGGCTCTCATCACTAACATTTGTCAGTGGCCACTGTGACTTGTGTCCTGGTGGACAGAGATGCCCTTGGGAGGGGGACAAAAGTCACACCCTGAGGATGGGCTTGGCCACACCACTGTGTTAGCCCTGAGGGTACTATCTGAATATTGGGCCAGATCTGTGAGCAAAGTAAGTTTAGGTGCTGCACAGATGGGGTCCACAGGTGAGGAGAAGGGTCCGCCATTGGATCAGCTTAGTGGGCCCTGAGAGTATGGATAGTGGATCAAACTAGGTTTAGAAAGGCATAGAATGGGAATGGACCCCTGCTGTTGCAGCCAGGTTCCATGTTCTGTCACCTGAAGCAGCGTAGCCCAACGAGGTATGGATTGGTCTACCCTGGCTTTAGGCTGGAAGGGGGTTGTGTTGGATTTGGCCCTTTTTTCAGGGTTATTCCTAAACCTTTTGCTTCTTCTACTTTTTCCTGACCTGTGTTTGTTGACTATAGGGCTCTGGGCACTTTACCACTGCTATTCAGTGCTAAAGTGCATATGCTCTCTGTGTAAATTGCTATCATTATTGGTTATCCATGATTGGCATCTTTGGTTTACTAGTCTGCCCTTGGTAAATTGCACTGAGTGTGCCAGGGCCTGTAAATCAAATGCTACTAGTGAACCTGCAGCACTGATTGTGCCCCCCACATGAATAGCTCAGACCTGCCACTGCAGTGCCTGTACACATTTGTTACCTGTCGTGGCGACATGGCAAGTGCACCCACTTGCCAGGCCCTACCATCCCTTTTCTTAAATGTGAGGTACCCCTATGGTAGGCCAAAGATACCCCCCTGGGCAGGGTGCAGTGTACCTGAAAGGTAGGACATGTACTGGTGTGTATGACATGTCCTGATAGTGAAATACTGCCAATTTCGTTGTTCACTATTGAAAGGCTATCGTGCCCCATAGGACAGAATGGGAGTTTATTTATAACATCTTATAAATATAAATTCCCATTGGGACAAGATGGAGAAATAAAGTTTCGGCTCTCTGAACTCGGAAATTGTTAACACATCTTTTAATAAAGATTAGTTTTAAATGATGTGTTTTAAAATGCCACTTTTAGAAAGTAGATATTTTCTTGTTTAACCATTCTGTGTGCCTCTGCCTGTTTGTGTATTGACTGTCTGGTTTTGGAGTGACAGAGTCTGAGGAAATGCATTCACTCTACACAGTCCCTGGGGGGGTGAAGTGTGCATGGCCTACCTGGATGACTCAGAGCCAGGCTGAATAGACCTGGCTGAATTAAGAGTGGTGGGAGGAGATTTCCTTGCACCTCAATAGGTCATGTCCCCTTTTCACAATGCTGGCTTCACCCCCTGTAGTCAATCTGCACCAGTGAGGACAGAACAGGTTTGGACTGGGGTCAGAGACCCTTGCACAAAGAGCAAAAAGGCAAACTGGGGTATAAGTAGTAGACCATAAATCCCAGAACTTTAGACTCATTCTGGAATCAAGGGGAACTGTTGCCAAGGAGAAGAACTGGAGAAACAGAGTAGAAGTACTGCCCCTTTGCTGTGTTTATAGGGTTGGTTTGTAGTAGCTGTTTCCTCCAACGAAAGGAGAATCACTTTACTGTGTGATGTGTCCCCTGCTTGAAGAAGATATCCCAGGGCTCGAGAAGAGCTTGCCTCCTGTTAAGAAGTCTCAGGGACACAAAAGACTTTCTGCAAATCTGCTGGTGCTGCTGGACTCTGCCATCTGTGAGTCCTACCCGTTCCTCCTTCCAGTTACAGGGTCTCAGAGGTGGGTTTTGCAGATATTCTCTGCAAGAGCCAGACCAAAGCATAGCAAAGCCATGCATAGTCTCTCGGAACTGACTCTGGTCATTGCAAAGCCTCGCCGAGTCCCTTCGGTAGATGCAAAGACTCTCCGCACAGACCCCAGCACTGACGCTGGATGGCGCGAAGCCTCGCAAAGTGAACCATGATACCCGTGTTTCACGTACCTGTGCACGCATCACCCATCTACCAGAATCGTCTTGGATTTCGATGCCTCACTTCCCCCTATAGTCTCAATTTGACACATCACTTCTCCTGTGTGCAGCAGAACAGTTGTCTTGCCTCCCCAAGGAGTCTGGAACTGACGCATCACTGTGTTTTCTAACGCTTCCTTTCTCTGCGCTTGTTTGGCCTTGTGAATTTTTATGCATCTTGAGGTACTTTGTGAGAAATCACGCATCCATAGTTTCTATGGACCACGTTGTTTAAATTCTTTTTAAATTCATATTCTTATTACATGCTTGTTGGATTTTTGTCGTTTTGATCTTGTAGAGTTTAGATAAAGATACTTTATTTTTCCTAAACTGGTATATTGTACATTTGTGGTGGTATCACTGTATTACTGTGTGTTTTGAGTACAAATACTTTACACATTGCCTTTGGGATAAACCTGTCTGCTCGTGCCAAGCTACCCAGGGGGTGAAAAATATTACTTTGCATCACTGCTTCAGAATTTCTTTTATATTCTTACTTTTAGCTGTGGATCAGCATACTGCATCTCAACTCGAGCGCTAACCCGGTGCCCGTCTTTGAAGCGGACCCGCCTTAAGATTAGCACTCTAGCTGTTGCTGGAGTTTAGAAGGTTCCCTCCCTCCCTCACTTCCTATATTAGGGCGAATGCAGCGGATGCAGCATCCGCGCAGCATCCGCGCAGCATCCGCGCAGCGGGCGCGCCGGCGGCACGCCCATGGCAAGTTCATCTGCGCCCATCAGTAGTCAAAACGCTCCCAGGGCCAAAACCCCTGCTCAATTTACCCAGCACTTGTATTCAAGGGAACAACTGGATGTTCTTAATTCAGAGATATGTATCTCACATAAAATAGAGCTGAACTCAACCACTTCATCCCCTGTGTGCTGTAACCTATGCGGATGGGTGGCATCCCCTTTAAACATTATGAGCACTGCTGAGCAGAACCTTCCCAATATAAGTAACACCAATGCCGGTATGAGAACAATCACTCTTGTGAATCACTACACGGGCCTGTACCTACAAACAAAGATTTTAAACCTATTAAATGCATTTTGCTTAACACCAGATCGATGGTGAAACATAAATTCCAGCTAGAATGTTTGATACAAACAGAAAACCCAGACCTGGTTATCTTAACTGAGACATGGGCAAATGAGAACAGTGACCCTGATTGGCATCTAGCAACCCCAATGGGATACATTGTTGCCAACTCTGACCGAATGGGACAAGAGGCGGAGTAATTGCTATAATACATCGTTCTAACTATACGGTTACTCTAGAGTCTATAGTAGACGCGGAAGCAATAACTTTCTCTATAAAATGCGACAATGTATAAGGATTTCCAGGTCTATTAATCTGTAGACCCCCTGGACCTAGAGCGTACTTTTTGAATTCCATCCACAGTTACCTGGAATCTTGTCTAGATACAGAGTTTTTCACTGTACTAGGTGACTTTAACTTCCACTTGGAAGACAATAATAACTCAGATATGGCATGTTTATTAGATAAATTAGCCAGTTTTGAACTCAATCAGATCGTCGCTGAGCCCACACACATAGCAGGGCATACGCTAGATGGGATATGCCCCAACAATTCCCGTATAGAGGTAAATCTAGAATTAACATCAGATCTTGAGACCAATAAAATTTTGGATACCTCGCAACACGGTTTTCGTTCAAAACATTCTATGGAGACAGCATTGATCATGGCAACAGAGGAGATCCGCAAGGTGATGGATGAAGGTGGAAGGGCGATACCGGTCCTGCTCGATTTAACAGCAGCCTTCTATACTGTAAACCATGCGGTATTAAATCAAAGGCTACAGGATGCAGGTATCAGTGGTACAGCTTTTTCTCTCTTATCCTCCTTTTTAGCATCTAGAAAACAAATGATCCTTTGGGATGGATACCGATGGGAGGAATTTACACTTCCGGGTGGAGTCCCGCAAGGCTCGGCCTTATCACCAACACTTTTCAATAATTACGTAGACCCTCTGGCCAGATTGGTAAAGAGTTATGGCCTCACATTGGTGTCTTATGCCGATGATACTCAGTTTATAGTTTCTGTAACTGAGTCTGCAGATGCTATGGCAGTTGGTTTCTGTAAATGTACCTCAGCTTTGATGACCTGGATGAGCTCTAATTATTTGAAGCTAAATGCTGAGAAAACTGAAGTCTTGGAGTTGGTTCGAAAGACTCAATCTGGAATCAGCTTTGGTGGCCTACTACAGCTGGCACTTGCCCTGTGCCGGTAATAAAGGCCAGGAATCTCAGAGTTATGTTCAATAAAAACCTAACCTGGGCGTCGCAGATTAACAAGGTCTCATCTACATGCTTTTTTAGGCGAAGGGGCTTGAGAAAGATTCTCCCTTACATTCCCTGCTCCTTGAGGAAAACGGTGGCAGTAGCCACCATTTTATCTAGAATCGACTATTGTAACTCTCTTTATTTGGGAATAGGTGTTGCCCAACTGGCCAAACTTCAGTCTATTCAAAATGCGGCAGCCAGAGTTCTGCTCGGGTTATCTAAACATCAGCCTACATCGAAAGCGATAAAGAAACTTCACTGGCTTCCAGTACTACGACGTATTGCATTTAAGTCACTCTGCCTGGTGCAAAAAGCTTTGTTTGGAGATGGGGCCAAGGATGTGCAAGCTTTGTTTTCACATTACCTTCCTCTGCGGCCATTAAGGTCATCCACCCTTGGCCTTGTACAAATTCCCAAGATAAAAAGAGCACGTTGCGGGGGAAAGTGGTTTTCCTTTCTATCATCCAAACTCTGGAACACATTACCAGTACATCTGAGAAGACTACCTAACAGATTGGCATTCAGGAAAGAAATTAAGACATGTCTCTATACCCAACTCTAATGTATGTGTGGTTAAGTCTCAGCTTATTTTTACCCCAGCGCCAAGACGCCTCGGCAGTAGTGCGCTTCACAAATACCGTCAGTCAGTCAGTCACTCAGTCAGTCAGTCAGCAGGGGTTATCTAAGGTGGGTATCCCCCTTACCCTGACTAGAAGCAAGGGTCCCTCTTTAGCCATAGGTACCTACCTCTGCCAAGTAGAGAACCCCATTTCTTATATCTGGTCTTAACTTAATTACTTCCATTGTCCAAGACAACAAATCCAATCTTAAGTCATCTGGGTTTCAGCCATTCAGAGACCTTGTTGTTAAAGTGATCCAAAATGTTTGCACCGCTGTATTGGATTCCCCATGGTGAGCATGGCTACTGTTGCATGCTTCCGAGCCCCAATAAAAATCTCAGCAGTGCCATCACCTGTAGATATAATTTCTCCACCCTTATAAGAGATCCATAGTGCAGTGTTGCATGTATAATCAGTGGCTTGGCAACTGGTCCACATGTCTGTGGTCAGGTGGATAGTGTGACCAGCACTCTACTTAAAAGCTTGTCCAACCAATTTCAGCACATCGTGATGTAGCACTGGAACAACAAATCTTGCAAAATAGGTCAGCGAGGAACCTTCGATTTTGGGCAGCTGACCACCACAAATTCTAGAAAATCCACCTCTTCTCAAATGAAAAAAGGAGAACATCCAGCGTTATCATTTTAGTGAGCATCCCATTGAAGAAACGTGTCATTGGATGGTTGCGCTGGTACTGCCTAAACATGCCAGGGATAGTAGCCTGGATTGTTTTCTTTTCTGGTGTTACTGATGACAGTGACTTCTTGAGAGCAGAATGTGGTAGGCTCAATGTGCGTCTCAGAGGGGAAGTCACTGTATGATCTTGTCTTGGTGACTCAACTTGACTCTGAGTCTTGTGCTATTGTGATATTGCTGATGTGGTTGATACTACTGCACTGCTGGGGACAGGACTGATTTGTGTTATGAAAATGTTGCCCTAATTTTCAGCTTCACCTTCCACTATAATCAGATCAGATTCTCAACTTTTACCACCATCACCAATTTCAGATTTATGCTGAGGTGCACCTCCCAGAGGATTGTGTGGTGTTTTCTCAGATGATTTGTTATATCAAAGAAACAATGTCCTCAAATCTTATAGTATATATGCAGGTGACAAATTGATCCTTTCCGCTTCAAATCCACATGAGAAATGACCATAAGGTAGACAAACCACTGGGAGGAGCCTGCTGGACAGAAACAGGACGTTGGAGTCTATGGGACTATTCCTCCTTGTTGAAATAAAAGCAAATAATACAGGGTTCTTTGCAGAATAAAACAATGCAAACTGTCCGTTCGAGAAGTTTCTAAACTCCAAATTGTCTTTTTGAGGAGATTTAGCTACTTCTCAAGGAGACAATCTTCTCCAGGTTGCAGTCCATGTTAATCGCATTCACCTACATCACAAAACAAGTGGCGAATGTCCTGGCGAGTTAGCATGTGCAAAATCTCACTGGAACTCGCGGGTGGCTAACAATTCTTGTCGGTGCTTGGGAGGACCCAGAACGTCTTATCACACTCTCCATGCATGAAAAATGATGTGACAAGCATGCCAACTGAAAAAAAAATCTGTTCTATAGCCGAAGACAGACTTTCTGAATTCCGATAATTCCATGAGTGAAGTGCAGTTTTATGCTCAGGGCTAATAATGATGCACATTCAATATGTGTTGAATTCAAGCCCTGATTCCTTATGCAAGGTTAATTTTTGATCTTTGTACATATCTAAAGGGTGAACATTGCCACTGAAGCACACATACTGCAGTAGATTTTTTTCTCAAAATCCTTGATAATAAAATCCAGTTATGCATGGATGATGTAATTTTCTCTTTTTAATTCATAGATGATACAGAGAATGTTGCTTTTCAACAAGAAACAGCTGGCACCTGTTTCATCCACCCAGACTTTTTCAAGGCTGCATTCATGTGTAGTTGCTCCTGCGTCCAGCACTACGCACCAGTTTTCCAGATTTCGATTCCCAATGCCTCCGCACAGGTGATCAGTAATGGTTAAACAGGGCCTCCTAATAGAAGCCCCTTTCTGTGAGCTAATTTATCATTAATATCCCCCGGGGGCAGCCATGTTCATAGAGTCACAAAAGTGTTATTCCACTGGTATTAGCCTACGATACATTTGCAATGCAGGACCTTGACAAGCCTTCTGTGATCTGTATGATTTCCTGGGATGCAGATGCACAAGCGACAGCCCTGAAATGTACTGAACAGTGAGTGGATTTGAGAGTCATAGGTCTATACCTGGTGCCTGTTTTAAAGTGGAAGACATTTCAGGGTTTTTTTTATCCCACAGAGGTATCTGGAATTTCTTGCCTCCTTGTTCTGACTCCACTGGGTCTGGGTCACAAAAGTTTAGTGTGAAATTATTTGTGTGTGGGCTGAGTCAGCTCCTTTGAACTGCAAGTGTGGTAGGTGACAGGCCTGCCCCTCTCATTAAGTTCGGATGGCCGATTCTGCCAACACTTATTTCCTCTTTTTTTTAACGGTCTGGGAGAAATATACAAAGGCTAACCATCAACTACACCCAATGATGTGACCCAGGACACACTGCTGGCCTCAAATGATTAGAACAACAACATGCCCACATTCTAACAGTGGTAGTTTTATAATTATGACTTAAAATCTGAATTTACCATTAAAGAGGGTTTTAAAATATAATTAATTTGGGTTTAAATATGACATTTCTACCTGTTCCCAATCAAACGTTATTGAATATTAAATGTAATAAGGTAAACCAATGTTATCCCACAGGAGAGGTAGTCCTAACAGCAGTGAAAAAAGAATTGAGGAGTTTTCACTACCAGGGTATGTAAAACGTATGAGTACATTTTGAACTTTTAAATACAATGTGCCCAGTCCTATGAGCTCCAGGCCTGCCTGGGGGCTCTAGGTGTCAGGATCCCTGTGTCCCCAGCTAGGCCATCAGTTGGTCCAAATGAAAGCTCTCTTGAGGCTTTCTGCAGCCAAAGCAGCATCTTCACCCCTAACCCCTGACCTCTATGCCCTTAAAAGTGGAGCGGAGCAGTTATGAAGGACAATTGCTGTCAGACGAACAAAAAAGTAATTTTCAGATTTCCTGATTGAGGATTTTTGTGAACCGTTTTGTTGGATTTTAGGATTCTATGCTTTTTACCACTGGTAACCAGTGCTAAGGTGCTTGTGCTCTCTCCTTTAAATATGGTAAAAATGGCTTACACCTAATTGGCTTAGTGGTTTAGAAAACAGAAGAGGTGAAGGCAAAACATCTGTGGGTGACTCTTCAGAAAAGGTCAGGTCCAACAGTAAGTATGGTGGCTTTTTTTTTGTTTTATAGCACTTACGACGGAGGGACTGGAATGTTCAAACAAATTATAAAATGTACGGGCAACCTAATCTACATTGACCACCCTACAAAAAAACAAGTTTAGGACTTAAGGAATTATTTTTGTTCCGAGGCGATGTATAACATTGATCTGATTTTCTGAACTAATGTTACATCTAAATCAATGTGAGCTTATATGAGTGCATATGATGACAGTTCAAATGTAATATTAGAAACATTTGTGCATATTTTTACTATCTCTGTTATCAGCTATCACTTAAATACTAGCAATGTTTTGCTAGGAAAACAGTGTGTTGGACATGGGTGAAGCACACTAAACTCTTTATATTCTTAAACTGAAACAGTTTTTCAGAAGTAAATTTAATTCTGATCTAATGTGTAACAAACTTGATCACTATGGGTAGAACATTTAGGCCATAGGCCGATAAGACATGTATGGCCTAGTTGACAAAGATTTTACTATGATTAGCAATTACTTAATTTCACGGTACTCTTGGCTTAGTAATGATTTTCAGAAGTAAGTCAGGACTACTTGTGTGTTTCTCCCAGCTTTATTTAACACTCCGGAGTACTACTAGTGTATGTCCAATTAATTCTTATAGACTCATGTCCTCAATGTTTATCAGCAATTGCTTATTGGGATTTCTCTCTTCTTAGACTCAGATAAATGGATGGGCTTTAGGCAATGTGTCTCTTCTCTCCATCTTTTCTTTTGACAACGGAGGCCATGTTTTTTCATTATTGATTTAGCTTCTTCTCTTTACCCTGTGACTATCCTTCCTTTCCCTACTACTATTTTCATAACAGTAATTTGTGTTTAAGTAATATGAATGTCTTTAATTACTGTCAAAAATATTTATAATAACATTAGGAAACATAATTTTTGTAAATGTAGAGGGCTATTAAGTAGATACCTATATAGATTTTTCATGATATTTAATGTTTATATGTTCATGTATGGGCATACCATAAAGTAATCTTGATTTTATGTTTCTTTTCACAATGATTGAATAGAAAAGTTGAACTAGACAAAAAAGCTTATGAATTTCATTGGGGAAAATCTGTGGGTAAATTATCATATACAGGCAAATTGGTGCAGTAAACGTGAACTTCCCTTTTAATTTCCATTTGCTGTGACATCAACTTAGATAATAAAGTATTTTACTAAATTAGATTAGGGTAAGCATCTCTTTCTGGGTAATAATGATTAAAAGCACAGCAAATAACTAATATTTTAATGTGGCACTTATGATGGAGATTTTTATGTCCAAAATCCTGTGTTATCTGAAAAATACCCTCGCTGTGATCAAGGTGCTGTTTACTGGACGCTGCAGTTATTTTATTCTTCACACGTTTATGCAATGGAATCAGCAGTACCTATGATCATTAATGAAGAGTTACAGTATTTTTCCGCAGGTTCTCATGTATTCATCCCATGAATGTAGGGCCCATAAAAAGAAAGTGGATGTATAACTCGGTAGTGAAGGGGTTTGTATAGCCAGGTTTCCAACTGCCTAATCCACGAACTAGGTCACACCCACCTTCCACATACATTGGCTGAAGGAATTATTCTTTCCCGGTGTGTTCCAATGCACTCCTTTTTGCTCAGCGAGGACGCACATCTTCTCAGGTCACTATGGAACAAGAAACCTATCAGACAGGGACCTACGTTGAACACCTGGGCTTCTATTGGAATTCTATAACGCACATTAGCATGCCCATTATCGCCGTTTTAGCGGCAGTTTCCTGCTGCTAAAACGGCAATAATTTTAACGAGGTTCTTGCTAATATGCCCAACATGTCTCTGCATGACACCTGTTGAAACAACTTGACTACTAGTTTTGCACCTTATCTCAGCATAAAACAAACATATGTTCACCCAGAAGTTATTCTGAATGATACAAGGAAATCAGGGGCATATTATCAAGGACAACGTTAAAAATTATTGCAGCTTCATTCTGGTGTGAATATGGGCTTCTATTGGAATTCTCCAGGGCATATTATCAAGCCCATTATTGCTGCATTAGCAGCAGTATTCTGCTGCGAAAGCGGCAAAGGGGCGATAACTATGTCGCCGTTCTTAATAATATTCCCCTAAATTTATAATGACTGTCAAGGGTTAAAATCTTGACGAGAAAGGGATTATATGCAGCCTATAATATGGAATCAAACACTGACCAAGTACAATAAATGATTATATATCTCAGACAATGCGCACATATTAACTTGAAACAATCAACAAAATACAGTATGAATTTTCTATTTAGTTTTGCTACCGTTTTACAAAGAAACAATCTCAGATCGTATTTTTGAGCAATCATAAAACATAATATTATATTAACACCTTTAAATTTCAAGTCAAAGAATATATCTGTAAAGTAACGCAAGAAAGAAATTAGCTACAATACTTTTTAAACTTTCCTAAGTGGGAAGATGCATTTAGAAATGTTGCAAAGGCTGTGCTTGAAATACTGCCCAAAGATACAGATTATGTAAATGTTACATATTTCAGCAATTGCAACCTTTATTGGACAAAACAATCATCACATTCCAAAGGCGAAAGCAAATTTGACATGAGCTGAGATTTGCAAATAACAAGCCTTCGGGAGTTAACATTTCAGAATCTGAATATTTCTGCGAAATAACTTTTTCTTATGAACTGCTCAGAAACGTTCTCTAATGAATTTCAGAGGCAGTCAAAGCTACCATCCAAAGGTTTTTCTACGCACTTGGTTTAGAACTCTTTACGCTATGTTATTGGGATTTGTAAGGCATGCTTGTCACACAGGCAGGTGGATGCCCTAGAAGGAGCTAACTGAGTTGCCTGAGGAGAGCTGAGATGAAAAGCCATGTTTACAGTTTTAGTTTAAATTCTTGGAGGAAGCTGGCTGCTCTGATGAGGAGGGGGGGTTCATTTCAGGTCTGGAGGCTATGTGTTCAAGGGTACATCCACAAATTTTGTCAGACCAAATGTATGGGATGTGGGCCAGGGAACATCACTCTTATCTGAGGTGTCTAGGTGGGATGTAGAAATGGATACAGTCATGAGGTAGGCTGGGCCTAGGCTGCGCAGTGACTTATAGGTAAGGGTGAGGTGTTTAAAAGTGGCATGTTTCTTGATGGGTAGTGATTGTAGGTCTTTGAAGTGTTTGGAGATGTTTACTCAAGGAGGGAGGTTGAGTGTGATTCTGGTGGCCACGTTTCCAAATATTTGGAGTCTTTGGTGAGCTAGCTGGAAAAAACCTAGTTAAGTCTACTGTTAATGAGGTTTAGACTATAGACTTGCAGGTGTCCACTTGGAGCTGTGTGAGGGTGTGGAAACATGGTGATGCTACCCTAGTAACCTAGTTGGCCATGAAGATTTATCTATCAATGATGCCCAGGTTCCTTGCAATGCTAATAGAGTAGACAACTGGACGCAGGACAACTGGACGCAGGACATAAGGCCTACAGGCCGGGGACCATACAAAGGTGTGTTTGCTAAAAAATACTTTTTTGGTTTTGTCATTGTTGAGCTGGAGGCACCTTCTTTCCATTTTTTCTGCTATGTTAGACATGCACACAGTGAAGTTGGATTGTGTGGTAGCTTGTCTTCTGAGAGGGCTGAGGGGGAGAGGATCAGTTGCATCATCTGCATATGATATAATGTTGAGGCCCTGGGAAAAGAAATGCTGGCAAGTAGGGCAATGTAGATATTGAAGAGGGCGGAACTCATGGAGATCTCTGTAGATTAGGTTAGTGGCTTTGGACTGGAAATGGGAAATGATGACCATTTCAGAACATCCCGTGATGAAGGAGCAGATCTATTGTAAGGTGGGTCCCTGAATTCAGGCCTTGGGGTTTCTGGATGAGGATTGTATTGGAGTCCCTGTCGAAGGCTGACAAGAGGTCGAGAAGATTGAGGGCTGCCATTTTTGCCTTGTCAGTGATGAAGCAAATTTTAATTGTGGTTGTTATGAGGGCCATATCTGCGTAGTGGTTGGTTCTAAAGACTGATTGTGAAAGATCATGGAGGAGGTTAGTCCAGGGGATGTGAGTAAGGCATTGTTTGATCAGTTTTTCCAGAGCCTTTGCAGGGTATGGTATGAGAGACCTGGATCTGTAGTTTGTCATGGTCATCACATAGGCTAAGGGTTTCTTGAAGAAGGGTAGTATGGTAGCGCCATGTTTACAGGTGCCAGGAATGTGTTGGTGGAGAGCAAGAGGTTGAAGGACTACCACCTCCTGTATAGTATCTCTGTATAAAGTTCAGGCCTGATGTCATCCTTTAGGCTGACATAGTAACACAGCACGGTAGGACCCCTGGAGAGACCTGTGGATGAATATATATGATGTCTTGCTTAGAAAGACAGAGGAGACCGTGACTTCCCGGCTGACACACTGACCAGGGACGCTGAGGTTCCTGCATGCAGACTCTCCAGCTAGCAATGGTCTAACATCCCTCGCAGTGTGTCCAACTCGAGAGCAGGACGGGTCCCATGTTCTCTTATTCTCCGGTAATGGGGTTGACTAGATCAGAGAGGGATTATTGCATAAGAGCTACACAGATTCTAGGTACATTTAGGTACATCTAGTTAGGGAGGCATTGTAGTATTACACATTTATTATCATGAACTTTATGTATGTGTATATATTCATGATTATTGGAAAATGATAGAACTGTACCATCCCTTTACTTTCATAGTAGTGCTGATCATATATCTCTGCTACTGTATAATGGTTGTTACAGCACATCTATTCTACACTAGAATAACGACTGTTCAATAAATTCTTATTGAAACGCCCAGACTGTTCATTCTGTGTATCTCTGAGAGAAACTAAGTGAGCACGAGTGACTGAACGAAAGGTAGTATATTGTTTCCACAATTCTGAGGGATCAGGATTGTCATGCACTGTGAGCTAGCCGATACAGACAGGCAGACTTATCCTGTGGGGGTGCTCTGAACCAGTCTGCCACCAATGCCACAATTTATGTTATCCTAACGCGCAGGTCCTGTATAGGATATATAGGAAGTACATGACAATGGAGCTCAAGGGATGCAGGAGCTGTTTTGGAGTGTGACATTATGGTACATGGTCTTGATTTTCTCAGAGAAGTGGATGTAGAGTTTTTTGCACAGAGTCTGTGAGGGGTGATAGGGATAGAGCTTGCGGGGAGGCAAGTGAACTCTTTCCTAATGGTGAAGCTCTCCTAGGCTGGGGTTTTGCTGTTCCATAAGCAACAAGAAAGGGTGAGGCATTTGGTGGTTTTGAGGCATGGGTTCTATGTCCTGAGGGTCGAAATACGGATACTGTCTATGGTGGTTTTTGTGAGGTGCCATCATCATTCTAGTTGTTGGAAATGGCCTTTCAGTATACCACGTAACATGGGGAGTGAGCCTGGCTCTGGTCCTTGTTTGGAATGGGGCCTTGGAGTCTGAGAATTAGGTTATCAATTGATTTATTTGAGAGACGGTGTGAGTTAGGCAGACGGACTGGGGTTGCTGTGGATGAGGCTGTTAACTGATTAGGTGGTCCCAGGATACTGTGGTCCTCTAGGGTATTGGCAACGTTGTTATCCATCGGGTCTCAAGTTGGATATGAGGTCACCCAGTAGCATGAAGGCATTGGGTTCTTATATCCATGGGGTCAGTGAGGGTGGGTCTAGCAATGATTATGGGCCTCATTGGTTTATAGAGGAGATCACTGCCTATGGTGGTGGTGCTGGTTGAAAGTAAGTATTATAGTATTCTAGCCAGTTATTGGTGTTGGCAGTGGTGGCAATGCAGTTACTAATTTCATGGTGCATGAAGGTATGCCACTTCTGGGTTTGTAGACATATTTTTGGTCATTTTGTGCAGAGGGATTGGTGATGGCTATGTCTGGGACTGTTGCAGGGCTGACCCAGGAATTTATAACGAATAGAAGGTTGAGGGAAGAGGTCATTGACTTCAATGGTGTGCTTGACCAGAAAGAAGGAGCTGAGGAGGAGACAGTTGAGTGTGTGGTTTATTGGTGGACTGTGGTCCTCAGAGGGAGGCCCAGGGATAACACTGAATAATGAGTTTCTTTGGAGAAGATGGTTTGGGGAGTGCAGGAGAAATGGCAAATGGGGTAGGAGAACGTTCTGGGTGTACAAGTGGGGCTGTTCTTGACTCAGAGTGGAGAAAGGCACCCTGGGTTATGGACGAGACTCTCATGGGCTGAATAATTGTGTTTGAAGCTATGGTGGATGCAACAGAGGACCAGGAGTTCTGGCCCTGGGCACTGTCAGTGCTCAGACAGACATAGAGATGCTTGGCTTTTGCACAAATTTGAAGGTCAGAGAATGGGGAAGTAAATCTGAAGGGTGGTGAGCAAGTGGAGCACCGGTAAGATGTGAAAGGAAGACAGCAAGGAGTAGTGAAATGAGCAGGAAATGAGGCATGGAGAGAAGGTGGTAAAGGCACAGAAGAAAGGGCAGAAAGACAGCAAATGAGAATAAATGGATAAACAGGACATAAAATAAGAGTAAAAGTAGAGCACAAAACAGATCAAGGAACAAAGTAAAGAACACAAACCCTGACAATGAAGGAGAGTGGAACACAAGGGAGTGAGTGTGAATGAAAGTCACATATAATATAAAGGAGAAAGGGGCTACAATAAAGAGAGTGAGAGCAAAATGAGCATAAAGTGGGATAGTGAACAAAAGAGGCAAAAAAACAATGAGTGAACAGCGTCAAATACACAAAATATTGAAAAGGGATGAAAGAGCAAAGATCCAAAAGAGGCAACGAGACAGAAGAGTAAAAAGAGGCTGAAGAACAAAGAGTGAAAATGGGCAAAAGGGTGAAAAGAGGCAAAGGGCAAGAAGCTGGGTGCCCAAAGCGGCGCAGTTAGAAAATCTGAAAGGTCCTGTGCCGTGTCGACCGAAAACTTAGGAGCCAGAGTAGAGGTAGATGCCAGGTGGTAAGGGGTTGTTGAGGGTTGATAGTTCTTGGGAAATTGCATACATATGTATCACACCCATGAGTACTCTTTTTTATCCTTTTTTGCATGTGTAAAAAGTAAAACGCTGATGGTGATAATTGCCATCCTTTGCCGGTCTTCATTGTTTGAGTCTTATTTGCCACTTCCATTTCCTATGACATTATATGCCGTCCAGAGTTCCAACCTTTAGCTTTGTTAAAAGTTGAGTCTAATGGCTTGGCTAAGAAATGACAGCAATTCAATTGGATAGTAAATCCTGATATTTCATATGATATTGACAATTAGAATATCCATGATGACTTGCGTTCTAACTAACTCAGGCTATTTCGGTTAATGATTTGTACCTTATACAAATGCATGCTTTGTGCTATGTAGATAGTAAAAAAATCTATGGACCCTAATATATCAATGAAGACAAATTGATAAGACATCCAAATGAAATTTAATATGAAAATGCAAAGCAGAGAATGTATTATAACAATGATGCCAATAATTAAAACATGCTCAGTGCTCTCTTAAACCTGCTACGCAAATGTGATAAAAGTGATCATGGTGTGTATCCAATACACAAGAACAGCTTGGCCCAATGATATATGATTCAAAATATTTGTAAGGGTCTGCGCCACAGTCAATGACTTTCCATTCCTTCAAAGATTTTGGATCATCATCAGGGCTCAGAAGTCAGGGTTTTGCTGGGCCCCAGGTTCAATTAAATGTTGTCACAAATAGCAGTTGAGCCCTAAGTAGTGAGTAAGAAAAAAAAATCCTGTGATAAGGCCACTGTATTCAGAATGGATCTGGCATGTATGTGCTCCGTGTGGTGCTAGTACATTTTTAGCATGCACCATAAAAGGAATGCATGTTTTCTTACCCTGGATTGCAACTGTCCTCTCCCATTAAGGATATTTTGAACTAGACAGACTACCTCTCTCGGAGGTGCCTTCATCAGGTCACATACAGGAACCTGTTCTGCTAACTGCTCTCTGATTACTGTCTATTCTCTCCTTAAAGGCTCCACGCTGTAACTTTATCCTTAAATTCAGAAGATGCCAGGTTTGGTGAGAAACCAGCTCGTGGAACAATAGATAATTATTCTGGAGCATCATAAAATGGGGCAGAGGGGGCCAACCAGATCAGCCTCAAAATCATGTCTCGCAGGAAGAATGGGTTAATTATTTTAAACCTCAATATGCCTGCAGCCCCTCACAGAATCGTAGGGAAGATCCCAGTTGTGTATTTTACTTGGATGAGGTTTTTAATACTGATGATGTTTTACTAGCTCTTGGTGCAGCGGCAGGAGGTAGAGCGCCGGGACCCAATGGTGTCCCCGCGGATGTTTTCCTCCATGATAAAGTAAGATGGGGTAGATAAATTTTGCTGATGACAAACACAATGGCTCATGGTGCCCCTATACCGGATTCCTGGAAAGGGGCCGAAATAAATCCAGTATACAAAAAAGGAGACTAATCGCTCCCAGGGAATGACAGACCTATTAGTTTGATAGATACGATACAAAAGGTAGTTGGGAGGTTGATCCTGAATAAAGTCCTATACTGGATTCATGAGAGTAGTATACTGTCCCCCTTTCAAGCAGGCTTTCATAAATATACAAGTACCATCAACCAAGTCTTCCGTTTTATTCTTCTGTATTGGAAGACAGTGACCCGGGGCGAAGGTAGCCTCTATGCTGCATTTGTTGATTTAAGAGCAGCATTTGACTTTGTTCCCAGTTCCTGTTTGTGGGCGACGTTGGGTGAACTAGGTCTTTCTAAAGAGCTGCTAACTCTTATAATGAGGTTGCATGAGGGAAATTGTGCTAGAATCCGGTGGGGGGCACAGGGTAGGGTCACCACCCAGTTTCCCGTAGAAAGAGGGGTGCGACAAGGTTGTGCTATGGCACCAACGTTCTTTTATTTGTATATTAACAGAATAGTGGATTGCTTGCTGCCAGTAAATATGGATGCCCCTATTTTAGCTGGTGTAAAAATCCTGATTTTGATGTTTGCGGATGACACAATAATTATCTCAAAGACTCCTAGTGGCCTCCAGCGAGCCTTAGTAATTTTTGAAGATTTCTGTTTTGCTCGCGGCCTTGAAGTTAATGTGGCAAAAACAAAATTTATGGCTTTTAACCCGCACAGAAATTTTAAAGGAAACATTTTAATGAATAACCAACCACTCAAATAGGTCAGGGCTTTTACTTACTTGGGGATGCACGTAGAGAGGAACATAAAGTGGAATTATCACACCGATTTAGCTGCATTAAAGCATCGGCAACTTACAGGAGCCCTAAGTATAGAACATAAAAGGTCACTAATAAAACCAATTAAACCAGTGCTCCAAGTTTATGACTCAAAGGTTGTCAGCTCCGCCCTCTATGGTGCTGAACTCTGGGGGTTGGAGAACGTAGCCAGCTTAACTGTTTCTGAAAATAAGTTCCTTAGTAGTATTACTAACCTCCCCTAAAGTACTCCATTAAGGCAGTTAAGGTATGATTTGGGTAGAAACGATAATACAGATGCTGCAAAACTGCGCCCTATTCTATACTGGTTGTGGACCACACCTGAACTGTCATCATACGCTGCGGGTTTTCGAGATGTAATAAAATCTTATGGCTTCCATCAGCTGGCTAAGGGGAGTTAGAAATTGCCTAGTGGGTTTAGGTATGAAAACGCTATGGGAGAATCCAACAAAGGCCTCTTTCCTCTTTAAAAAGATCTTAAAAGAGAAGTATTGGGAAAGGGTCACCCATAATGTTTTGATTAATACTGATTCATCTTCACTGACGGGAATTTTTCTGGAATTAAAACTTATTACCAGACTCGAAACCTACTGGGACACTATTACTAAACGAAGGGACAGGAAATTGTATTTTTAGCTGAGGGTAGGCTCACTGTCCCTAAGATCTCTAACTTCCAGGTGGTCTCCACCAAGCGATAATATTTGTCCGGCTTGTGGGATCTACAAAGAAACAGTCGCTCATATGCTCTTTGACTGTTCTGCCTATGCCACCCCTAGGTTGGTTTGGCTGAGCCCTATGTGCAAACTACGTGGCACAAACAGGAGTGCTGAAGCTGAAAGGCTTATACGCACCAGTACTTTGCCATTTATTACAATGGGTAAATCAATCTTGAGCAAAATGTCCAGTTTGTTTAGTTTGAAGTAGGAATGTGACTGATTCTATACTAAACTATTTTTGTTTTATTCGAAACAGATTGTTAGTGAAAGGAAGCTAATAACATTAAATTAGCATTTTTTCTACCTGTCTAGTTCCGAGTTTTAATAAATGTTTCCACCAACAGGACTATGTATAACCCAGTTAAGACATTTTTAAGTGTGTATGTTTTAATGTTGTTTGTAATGTGCTTTTATGATTACATGTCGAATAAAGCTGGTTTGGATTGGATTGGATTGGTGAGTATGGTGAGCAGGAACCTGAAAGCTAGGCTATTTTTTACTAATGGGTTGTGGGTAGGACTTCTGCGGCCGTTTGGTTCAGTACCCAAAAGAGGCCAATAAAGGCACTGGATGGAATTCCTGCAGACTCTCCCAGTTGCTTCGGCTCGCCCCATTTTCATTATTTCATCACTCTGCATATGTAATCCCTCACTGTTTGGTATTTTTACCTGCATTTGTTCCACTCCCCTGCTCGTCCTCTGTAACCCTTGATCTTTATCCTCTGTTCTTCCTTTCATCCCTTTGTGCCTGCTAAGATCTTTTCTCTCCTAAGCTCTGTGTGCTCCGGAACCAGAGGTGTGCTACTGCCTCATTCTCAGCAGTACCTATTTGACCTTAGTATCAGCTCCTCCAGTAGCATTTCCAATCTCCCTATTGGACTGTAGCACTTAAGGAAGGAAAACCAGATTTGTCCTTGTTTTTGCCATATTAAGTACTGATTCAGAGGCACCTCGCATTGAAGTTAGCTGGACTCATGGATCCCTGCCTGGCTAAACCTTACAGCCTTTCTCTGCTAAATGATTTGTCTTTCAAATAAAGTGACTAATTCCAAAGGTAAATCCTTGGCCCAGGGTTGGGCAACAAATTTACTAAACTTGTGACGTGACCGCAACAGCTGCGAAATACAGGTTTTTCCCACTCAGAGATATTGTCATCAAAATGAACAACCTTAGTAAAAATTCAACAACGCATCAGCTGAATCTAAGAGGCCCCCACTGCCCACCGCCTAGAACTTTTTCCTTCTAGATTGTAGTGTAGTTCCTATTATCCCAATAGGCTCTGCGCATTGGAATAATACCTTCAATAGTATAGGCCTAGACCAGACGTTAACTAGGTCTACTACTGTCGATATTAGACTTAAAGTTTTGGGTTTGCCAGCTAGCTCAGAGTTCACTAGAAACTTTCTCGAATAGGCAAGGAGGAGTTGAACCTCCCTGGATAGACAAGAAGGGATTTAGTTTCTGACAACCATAGAACATGACAACTTTGCTCTCCCCTAATCAAGAGTGTATCTCTAGAGTCGTGTGAAAACAAAAGACGACTTATTTTACTCAGTCAGTACGTGCATTCTTAGTCTCACCAGATTGTAGAGAAAAGGAAGAGACGGGCGTGTTCAATAAAAGATGTTATTTATTGATCAGTCTCTTTTCTCATACAAGAGAAATGGATCGATATTATTGCAATACTTATGGTTAAGTAAAGTGCATACATTAAAAGCAGAAGTATAAAATAATACTGTAAAAACATTGATATGGTTTCTAAGCCATATGATGATTTAAAATGGATAAAATAGATACATACACATATACATTTGACTAATCGTACTCAACTGGTGTTTCTAACTACGCCTACCCCAGATGTACCTGACCTAAGCCTAATACGTGGGCGGGAGTAGAAAGTAGCAGTTTAAGTTAAGTTTGTTTTGCCAAGTGACTGACTCAAGAATTCTCTGTGAGGGGTTATTCAGTTCTGTACCTGGAGTCTAGGATGAATGAGGGATGGTATCTCTCGTCTCTGGTCTCGATATTCCAGGCTGCCTGCGAGGGCTACCCAGAAGCGCCGGAGCTGGATTTCTCGGCAGGAGAAAACAGCATCTCGTTCTCTGCGCGTCAGGAAGGCGGGGCTGCGCCAGCGGGGTCTGCTCTGCTCTGGGCTTCGGCAAGTCTGGCTGCTCCGATCTCGTCACCACCGCGTGTGTTTGCATAGGGCAATATCGGTAATATTTATACCTTTAAGGTGCCGAGATTGACGTAAGGATGGACATAGATACGTCAATAAGGATGTCATACGACCTGGTCGTTAGCACATTCTTTTGCTGAAGTTCTCGGTGAAATCAAAGCAGTGGCCGCAGGGTTTTTCCCAGGTTGTCATAGGTTTGATTTGTTTTGAGAACTCCGTATGCCTTATCAGGGGCTGGAGGAATATCGCTTGTCTAATTAGATGGCAAGCGTTATGACCTAATCAGATAACACGTTCCTGTGCCGTAGTGTGGCTTAATCAGATAACGGTTCCTGCATCATGGGGGCTTTCTGCATCACGGGATGGCTGCTAGTTAACTTGTTAACCAGAATAGGGTCAGGAATAGGGGGATCGATACAGAACCTATAGGAATACATCACACCCACTCCACGCTAACTATGGACATATTTACGAATCTATGCATAGTAAAACATACTGTAGAGTATCGTGTATACCTTACCACCCCAAAATACATAAATGCATTTTGAAATTATCCAATATACGGAAAAAACATTCATATGTAATATATACACTCAAGCTGTAGAATAATGCTAAAGTAATCACGCATATCTATACATTATCACTAATTTGTATATGAGAATTTACACGTGAAATGGCTCTTAATACAGAAAAAAGGTTCGAGACCATTCCATCACAGAATAAAATAATAATGAACATACCAGCGGGCAGCTAATGTCTATAAACTATCTAAAATAAGAAATTTTTAGTTCTCTAAGAATAGTTCTTACTTTAAGCAGAAGATAAGTGTCCCGAAAAACATGTAAAAATATTTTGGGGCTGCTGAAAAAAATTGCTGTCCGTGAACTGGAGGGAAATTGTTCATGGTATTTTGCTATTCTAGCTGAAGGCCAAATTCAGGGAACGCCGTGTGCGAGCTTGCTCAAAAGTCTCTATTTCTGCTCTGGTGAGAACATCATATCATTTAGACTGTCGAAAAAGCTGTCAACAGCTTCCTGGGAGAGTTCCACTAACTCGGAAAAAGATGTAACCATGCATTCGTGCGCATGATTGTCTCCATTGACGTTTTGATTAGTATTGCTGACCGAAGGTTGTACCTGATCAATGCTGCTTTCATCTTGAACTTCACTACCCCTTAATCGTAGTGGTGAAGCTTCCACGAATGCCGTCATCAGGATTGGTAGCCGTTGAGGGCAGCACAAAGCATGAGCCTTTATTGGACTCAACAATGTTTCTGCATCCATTGGCGCATCTGATTGTAGCGTCAGACAGGTGTCTAACACGCATTCTTCTCCCCATAGCAAGCACCGCAATACTGGTAAAACACATCGTTGCCACATTGGTCGAAAAGAAAGAAACCAAGTCATGTTCAGGTCTCTAAGCCGGGATAGTCCCAGGATTTTTGATATCCGGTCCCGGTATCCAATGGCTAAGATTGTTTCTTCCCTTGTCGCAGGTGTTTTGTCTGTGACATGGTTTGCCATAACGAAATATTAGGACTAAGAATAGGATTCCTGCAATTAGTCCCAAAATGAGGGGAAGTCCGCCAAAAATCGAATGGACGAAATCTGGAAAAATACCCAGTATGGCTTTGAATGGTGTTAACGCCATCGAAAATACTGTCTTAAATACTTTTGAGACTCCACTGGTATCAGAAATATTTAAGATTTCATTCAGGATTTCTGCGAAATGTATGGGGGAATTAGTTGATAACAATGAATGAATCTCTGCAGTCGTCCTTGCGACTAGGAGATCATACGTTTCTTTTGATGACGTGAGCCTTGTCGGCGTCTGAAGAAGCACTGTTTTCATTCTGCTTAAAGTATCTATTCAAATAGAAGTAATTTTCAAGTTGGGCCATGCCCTTGCCTCCCTGTCTGGAAAGGAGCTGGGGAACAATAAGCGTCCACAGCACTTGACCTTCGCAGTCGTAGTTACGAGATAAGGAGTCCCGGGCATAAGACTACAGCATCTGCGGTCCACAATTAGAATGTAACTCCCATTATAGAGTCTTTGAAAGAATGGTTCTATCTCTGTTGCAGGTGCGCCTAGCTGGTGACATGAAAGGTTATTTGAGTTCCCTTCACAGGCTCCATGCAAACAAATTCCATTACACAGAAGTGTACCGCTTAGTGACATCGCACAATTATTGCCACTAAGAAACACTTTCTGTCCTTTATTACTGACACATGCATGTGAATAGGGCAAGTTCCATGTTGTTTTAATGTACCTCTTTCCCAATTTTTCGTACATGCCAGCCTGTATATATTTTTGGCAGTATTGAAACCTGAAGGTTGATATTGGAATATTAATTATCCCATGTATTATCCATTCACTGACAGGTCGTTCTGACATTGTCACTGGTAATCTCTCGAGTTTCTCAATGCTCAGGATTGTATAATCAGCACCCTTTTGTGCCATACTGATTTGTTTATCAGTAAGGTTAAAGATATTGAATAGTGACGTTGTGTTGATTAAACGCCAAGGCACATAGCCTGAACGCAGATTTTGTAACGTCCAGCCTAGCTGTACAATAGAACGCAATTGAGACTGACCGTGTTGTAACAACAGTAAGTCTTGCGATAATATGTCGATTGCTGAAGACACAATGCTGTCCAGAGAAAAAATTCTGGAGGACAGAGTCATTAACCCATTGTCCACTACAGAAAGTGATTTTTCATAATGAAATCACGCAAGTCAGCACCATCAGTAAGTAAAGTTAGGTGTTGCTTAATTTCTGCCAGTGTGGAAGTTTGTAGCCATTGAAGGCATAATTTGCCCACACTGTAGGTGGTTATTATTCCTGGGTGTTGTCTTTGGGAATATCTAGGGTCTGGCCTGGTCATTTTGAACCCCTGTGTTTTGTTCAGGAATCTGTCTTGACAGTTATTAGTATCTGTGGGCCAGATCACCACTTTTTCCAATCAGGATGTGTTCTGTTTTGGTTCAATACATAATTTACGTCTATCTCGTCATCTGTAGAGCTATTGCTGTTCATTGTTGGTTTTGGAATAGACGGTTTATTTAAGTCTTTGATTTTGGCTAGTCCAAGACAGGTAGTTTGTTGAACAGTGTCATTTAAAAATATAATTTGTTCTGGGATCATGCAGGCTCTAAACAAAGATTCTATACCCTGTACTTGCCATTCTTTTGTACCCCAAACACTCTTTACTTCAACACTTTTGTCCCAATAATCAAAACTAAAAGTATTCATCTGTTCAAAGAATGAGTCTGAATATATCAATTTCGTGTTTGTTATCATGGTCTTTGTCCCTGTCTTATTTGACAATTTGAAATAAAATGTTTCAGCATTACTTGTGTTAAAACCTGAATAGTATGAATATTTGTCATAAACGGTTCTTGAGCTTCCTTTTGGAGGGGTTGCACAATGTTCCCATTGATTATAATTTAAAACATTTCTAGGTTGTGCAGATCTATGTAGAAAATGGTTACCATAGTGGTTATAACAGTACATACTATCATAATTTGTCGAACCCTGCAAATAATCATGTTTGGTAAATTTAGCAGACATCACTAAGTCAGACATCATATTATTTATACTTTCAAAGTCCCAATCATCAGCAAATGAGCTTGGTTTTACAAAGTCACTCAACGAGATCTTAATTTGGTGTGGATATTTCAGGATTTCAACCGGACCATAAATTTCGTAGTCAGTGTTGTCCCATGCTACCCCAACCGGTATAGGATTGGATGTGAAGTTGACTGAAGAAAGTTCTCTTTTCTCGACGTGTGAAGATGTGTGTGGTTTGAGGATCAAGTTGATTTTCTGACTTGCTGTGTCCATTTTAGCATATTTTCCCTCAATGAAGCGTCCCAAAGTTAGTACCATGATGAGCCAAAGTATGAGGATAAATGCACCAAAACCCACCCAAAATTCAATCCATGGAGAAATCAGATATGTTTCTTTCAGTTGTTTCAAAAGTACTTTAACTTTATCTTTAAAGGTTTTTGTTGATGGCTGTGTTTTTGATTCAGTGAAGCCTTCAGACGAATCATCGAAGTTTATGAAGTAGCCGGATGCAGTTCTGTCAATTGTTCCAATTGTTTCAGGATTACTGTTTCTTGCACAGTCGTTTGTTACTTCAGTATAGATTGGTGTGTTTCTGCTAAATGTTTTTATTTGGGTTTTCAGAGGTCTAAGTTCCATTGCATTGTTGCTTAGTCCTTGTTGTAGTTCTGTAGGCGTTTCGAATGTGATCAGCCTCTTAGATTGAACCTCTGTGTTTGTAGCAAATCTTGGTGTTCTACTACTTATCGGGAGTCCACTTGGCCTACTATTTGTTATCGGCCACATGATTGTGGTTTTACCAGGTCGATGGATACAACTCGGTTCTCCTTTTTACCAGCAAGCGGCGGTAGTACAACTGATCTTGTCCCGTTGATAGACAAGACAGGAACTGCTTTTCTGTAAGAAGGCCCAAATTCCTTCTTTACCGCGATCTTTTCTCTGACTAGATCCCCGACTTTTGGAATCCAGACAGGTCTTGCTGGGACAGGTGGTGGTTCTTCAGTGGTTGTTGGCTGATGTTTCAATTTTATGTTGCTCAGGTCTTTTCTTGTTTCGTTTAAGTCCTGCAAAATAGCCAAACGATCTTTGATATCAAAGCATTTTTCCTTCACCACTGAAGTCTGACTGTTGAGGTCTAAGACTAACATCATTGTTCCAAATAATAATTCGTACGGACTGAATCCCTTCAGAGAATTTCTTGGCAGGTTATTTAGACTACGTTGGACACTTATTAGATGTTTGACCCACCCAGCTCCCGAACCTAATATCCTTTCTGTTATAGATAGCTTTATGCCTTGGTTTTTTCTTTACACCATCCCGTATCCCTCAGGAAGGAAGTGAGAAGAGTCCCGCTGTGCTATGCTCATTTGGCCATGTTTCCCCTCAGGCTGGAGGGCTAGAGTGAAAACAATGGTCAAACGTAGCATGCTTCTAGCGTATATGCCATTTAGACTCGCAAATCTTTGTATAACAGTCCAGACGTCAGCCGAGTGCTGGTGACCTACATTATAAGTGGAAACTAGCCTGTATATGTTAATCGGACGCTTTGCTTTTTACTGTTGATTTTTTTGAGTGAAACGACACGGTATTACACCGTTTCTCTCACCACTGCGATTTCTGTTACAGTTTGGGCAGTTCTTTACAAACATGGTATGATGCAGGCTCATGCCTGGCCACCAGTACCTTGATTGCAATTCCTCTAGAGAATCTTTTAGTTTGAGGTGTCTGAGACCCTCGCCCATATGTGCGTCTGCTATTAACAAGGTTCTCCTGTCCATGTTTGGAATCACTCTATCCCCCACTCCAGGGATTCGAGCAAAAGGGACGGAGTTTGCATCGATTATGTATGTATAATTGAGTGGATAGTTGATCGGTAGCGCTGAGCAGTCGCCTTTTGATGACGTTTTCACCGCCAGCACTGTTTCACCGTCAATATACTTCACTGTACGCTTTTTTCGAGCTACGGAAGCCGATTTAGTTGCTACCGCTGTGGCTGTCTCAGCCAATGAATTCCCTGCAACGTGAACGCCATCACGTTGATGACTCAGTGAGTGTGTCACGTGAGTCTTTGGTAGTTCTTTTTGTAAAAGAGCTATTTGTTCCCAAAGCAGTTTCTGCTTTATTGTTGCATCTGTGTCATCTTTGTAACCGTTTTGAATCCATGTCTTCAAATCGTTGTTATATGATTTGACGCAGTAATATGAATCGGACACTATAAGTGTCGGGAATTCGCGATCCGCATTATCTAGCGCCATTTTCAATGCTATTATTTCAGTCTGTTGTTCTGAATTAGTTTCTATTGAGTGTGTTTTTGTTAATAGAGGTCTTAGTTTACCTCCGCGCCACACTTCTTTTGTAATCTCACATGTTGGGTTGTATGCTTGTTCTCCCCAAACGGAGGGTTGAGCATGTCCGTCTGTATAGATTACACAAGCGTATTGTCGTAAGGGCAGAATGTCGATAGGCAGAGGGAATGTTCTTTCATATTCTAGATTTTTCAATTCCTTTAGTTCTGGATCAAAGTAGTAGTATACTTTGTCCGTTGTAATTGAATTCACCCATTGTATCCATTCCGGATTCAATGTTGTTGTTGGTAAATTACACGGTGTTGTTAATGCCTCAAAGGCTGATTCTGCTGTTCTGACTGTGATGTGTCTACCGTCCGCTTGATCTTTTTCTCTAGCTATTGCGGTTTGAACTGCATGAACAATGTTTTCTTTAATGCTGAATTTCTTTTCTGCTTCTGTGTACAAGTGTGATTTGAATGCAATTGGTACCTTCTCTCCCTCATTAGAGGTCAGGTATGTGAATCCGCATCTTCCTGGGATGACTCGAATCACAAGATTGCGTGTGTTATCACGTGTTTCTAATTTTGTTCTAATTAACATGTCTGTTTGTAAGGATCTCAAAATTTCTGTGTGTATTTGAGTCCAATTGGTTCTTTTAAAATCTGGTTTTATTAGATCATAAAGGGGTTTGACCCTTTCTGCGTAATTTGCAATGTATGTTCTTCCGAAATTTAGGAAGCCTAGAATTGACTGTAGGTTTTTTAGTGTTCTAGGTGCTTGGAGTACGGCACATTTCTCTAGGAAATTGTCAGCCAGGCTTTTGCCTTCACTTGATAATTCGTATCCTAAGAACAGGACTGTTAGATGGGCAATTCTAGATTTTTTAAAGTTGAATTTGTAACCCTCTGCTGCGAACCCAAGTATTATGGTGTTCACTCTTTTCAAGTGAGTATCAAAGTCATCATCTGTTAGGTATATGTCGTCGACATAAGATAATGCTTCGTCATCATATGTTTGTAGTAATTCTGTTACTCTCGCTGAGAATACCCCTGGGCTATTCTTGTACCCCTGGGCTGACCGACAGAATTGTTTTTGAGTGCCATTTATTGAGAACGCAGACAAATATCTGCTCTCTGGTGCTATGTTTTGACAAAAGAATCCATTAGAGATGTCTAATGTTGTTTTGTATTTTTTGCGCACTATGTTATTCATTAGTGCAGCACTATGCGAGTTTTGCACTGCAAAAGTTTTGCAACATGAGTTAAGGTGTCGGTAATCCAAAACTAGACGATATGAATTGTCTGGTTTGGAGACCGGAAACAAAGGGTTGTTCATTTGTGAGGTGCAAGTTTCAATCACCCCCTGGTATTCTAATTGATCTAGGATTTCTTTTACCTGTTTTTTAGCTTCTTGCTTAATTGGGTACTGTCTTTGTGCAGTAGGTTGTGATTTTAACTGGATTTTGTGAGGAGGAGAGTCCTCATCCCATCCTACATGATTTTTATATAAAGCAGGAGCTAGAGCTACTGCCCACTTTCTTGCAAGTGTATATTTTTTATGAATTGGAATATGATTTGAGAAGGCAGGCACAATTATTTCTTCGCCATGTGGGCACTCCCTGACAAACTCTGGTGGCCAATCTTTTTCAGCTAGAAGGATGTCATAGCCCTTGGAGAGATTATCCCAAAAAAGGCCCCTTATTTTTCTAGTCTTATCCCCTTCTATACGTAAAGTTATTTCATATATTTTGTGAGGTTTGCTAATTCTAGTGTCTGCAGTTTCCACTTGAAGATATTCATTCGTGTCCACTGTCTCCAGATGATTCATAAGGACTTTGCGAGCTATGCTCACCTCTGCTGCGCTGTCTAGCATTGTCTGAGCCCATTCTCCGTTTTTCAGTTGTGTCCTCAGTATTCTCGGCATTGTTAACTACCTTGATACTGGCTACCTTCTTTTTTGGAAATTGTAGTTTCTTTTTTAGATGAGCAGGTTCCTTGTCTTTGGACTTGGCGTGCTCTTCTCTTTGTTCTGATCGTTCTCTTCTTTCCGATTTCTGCGAGGAAGTCTGAAAAGATTGAGAGGGACGTGTATCAATGTCTTGATATCTATCAGGCTTCTTTATATTATCCCTATTTCTAAGGTTATATCTTTTCCCAGAGGGGTCACTTTGGGGTGACCTGTGTATTTGGTTCGGAGATTTTTCTCTCCGCCGAGGAGACCTTCCTCTGGACTGGAATTTCTTTTCTTTAGGATTGGATTGTTTGTTTCCATCCCAGCTCTTTTTTTGTGATGTTGAATTATTATTAAAAAATATTTTTTCAGGACTTTCAATCAGTTGTGGTTTTACTGGTATTCCACCTAAACTATCTCTACCTAGTTCCTCATAGGATTTTACTATAATTCTGGCAATTTCAGCTGGTTGGTCTGCTATATCTGTCTCCTTTAACCTCTGGCGGATCGCCACGTTTGCTGCTTCTCCCTTTATGTTGGCTAATAATATAGCCGAGACCTGCTTGAAGTCTTTCAGTAATTTCATACCAAGAGTTAAAGCGGGTTCTGGATCGTATTCGTCTTGAATTTGTTTTAGCACATCTGGTATTACCGAAATGGATGGAACACCGTGCGTTTTTGTGTAGATGGAAGCAAAGACTGTACCCCAAGTGTCACAGTCCTCCACGTGTGGTGCGATTCCCATTGGAAGACAGATAGTCAGAATCCTGTGTTTTTCTAACGGGGTGGTGTCTGGAAACACCGCCTCTATTTGGGGGATTTTTTGTGCTAACCAGAATGGTATTTGTTCCCGTTTAGCTGGTACCTTACCTAGGCAGGACTGTATGTTCTGTGGTGTAATTTTATTTGTGTTCCCCTGATGAGGGGTCAGCTGTGGAATTTTAATTGCTGGTTGGATTGTTGAAGTCCGCATTACATATTGGACTAATTGTCTATGTACTTTTATTAATTGTTTTAGCTGTGTTAAAAGCTCTGGTGCAGGCATTCTTTCAATGTCTGGATGTGGTGTGTATCCGGCTAGGACCGGCCACGTTGCTCCTGGTCTACCTAATGGACCGAGCCTGGTGATGTGATTATTATGTTTTAGGGCGCCATTAAACAAGAGCAGGTGCTCTTGAAATTTAAGTGGTACTTCCACCTCCTCGAAAGGAGTGTATTCATTAGGAGGATCCTCTGTTTTGTAATAGTGGAAGTGCTTTGTTACAGCGTTCGCTGCTGGAAAGTGTATCCATGAATAGAATACCTCTGTCTGCCGATATTCGTGTGCCTCAATTACGAATATGACTGTGCCACCTCTAGGTGTCAGTCCATTTTCTATAAGTTTTAAAGTTATAGATTTTCTTACGTTGACCGGGATGAGTATTATATCCGGGTCTGCGTCTTGCATAGTATTATCAGCCGCTACTAGTTCAGCTGCTAATCTAGCTGTCTCTCTTTCTTCATCACTGTCTACCATTTTACCGACAGGAAGGTTATTTTGTTTGTTTGCAGATCAGGTTCTTATGGAAACAAAGATTAGATGCACAATATTTTGGAACAGTGTATCCTTCAACGTTGACTAAACCAAGGACCATACATAGGAGTTTCCTCCTGCGAGGTTTGGCGGATATTACCTTTCACCCACTCCAGACGTCTTTGGAGTATTATGGGAAAAAAAGGGGTCTGAGTGAAAAAGCACGACTGAGTTACTCTAAATGTCTTACGTTAGTTTTATCGCCCATCCAAACGCGTTGGGCGCCATGTAGTGTAGTTCCTATTATCCCAATAGGCTCTGCGCATTGGAATAATACCTTCAATAGTATAGGCCTAGACCAGACGTTAACTAGGTCTACTACTGTCGATATTAGACTTAAAGTTTTGGGTTTGCCAGCTAGCTCAGAGTTCACTAGAAACTTTCTCGAATAGGCAAGGAGGAGTTGAACCTCCCTGGATAGACAAGAAGGGATTTAGTTTCTGACAACCATAGAACATGACAACTTTGCTCTCCCCTAATCAAGAGTGTATCTCTAGAGTCGTGTGAAAACAAAAGACGACTTATTTTACTCATTCTTAGTCTCACCAGATTGTAGAGAAAAGGAAGAGACGGGCGTGTTCCATAAAAGATGTTATTTATTGATCAGTCTCTTTTCTCATACAAGAGAAATGGATCGATATTATTGCAATACTTATGGTTAAGTAAAGTGCATACATTAAAAGCAGAAGTATAAAATAATACTGTAAAAACATTGATATGGTTTCTAAGCCATATGATGGTTTAAAATGGATAGAATAGATACATACACATATACATTTGACTAATCGTACTCAACTGGTGTTTCTAACTACGCCTACCCCAGATGTACCTGACCTAAGCCTAATACGTGGGCGGGAGTAGAAAGTAGCAGTTTAAGTTAAGTTTGTTTTGCCAAGTGACTGACTCAAGAATTCTCTGTGAGGGGTTATTCAGTTCTGTACCTGGAGTCTAGGATGAATGAGGGATGGTATCTCTCGTCTCTGGTCTCGATATTCCAGGCTGCCTGCGAGGGCTACCCGGAAGCGCCGGAGCTGGATTTCTCGGCAGGAGAAAACAGCATCTCGTTCTCAGCGCGTCAGGAAGGCGGGGCTGCGCCAGCGGGGTCTGCTCTGCTCTGGGCTTCGGCAAGTCTGGCTGCTCCGATCTCGTCACCACCGCGTGTGTTTGCATAGGGCAATATCGGTAATATTTATACCTTTAAGGTGCCGAGATTGACGTAAGGATGGACATAGATACGTCAATAAGGATGTCATACGACCTGGTCGTTAGCACATTCTTTTGCTGAAGTTCTCGGTGAAATCAAAACAATGGCCGCAGGGTTTTTCCCAGGTTGTCATAGGTTTGATTTGTTTTGAGAACTCCGTATGCCTTATCAGGGGCTGGAGGAATATCGCTTGTCTAATTAGATGGCAAGCGTTATGACCTAATCAGATAACACGTTCCTGTGCCGTAGTCTGGCTTAATCAGATAACGGTTCCTGCATCATGGGGGCTTTCTGCATCACGGGATGGCTGCTAGTTAACTTGTTAACCAGAATAGGGTCAGGAATAGGGGGATCGATACAGAACCTATAGGAATACATCACAAGATAATTTTGACTTCCATTTCAGAGGCTAAGGGCCTCATTTACAAGCCCATTGTGCAGCCGGTGTATCACCTTTTTAGATGCACTGGCGGCGCAGTGTGCCTGCCCATAATTCTAAGTCCACGTAAAGTCACCCTACATGACTTTTCATGAGCTTGTAAATAAAGGCCCCTTTCATGCATTACTCAGTCCGAAAGAAGCTTTGCAGGGCTGTTGCTGTGGGTGTTCCAGATTTACAAAGTGTTGTAAACCGGGGAATGCGTCAGAATCCTATGCCTCCAGTAACGCAACAAGGAGAAATTACATTTATTTCTCCTCGTTTATTGCTCTTTGTATGTGTGTAGCACACATGGAAGGAGCAACACACCTTTAATGATTGTTTTTGTGTAGGAAGGTGTTGTTTCCAGCACAACAACAATCGTCTGCATTGATGCCCAGCAGCTGTTTGTGTGCCGGTGCAGAGCAGAAGGACAGGAATGTGCCGTATCTTGTAGTTTTCTTGCCCTTTTCAGGTCACGCGTGGCATTGCAGTGCAGAGCCCTGCTCCGCCTCTGGGAGCGATTTTGTAGGAGAGGATTTTCAGTAGAGGACTTTAAGCCCCGCCCCTCATTTTCATGAGGCCCATACTTTTTTTTATCTTATAGTATCTGACCAAAAGGTGAGCTGTTTCCTACTGTGACCCTATTAAACATGCACAGAACGATCCTTTTTAAGGACACTGCAGACTACTCGCTACCTTAATTCTATAGCTGAAGTTAGATTGTGCTGTCGCAATCAGTCTGTCCTCCGAAACCGCAGCTCTGCAGATATGTTCCCTTTCGGCACCACTAGGGGAAGTGCTCTGATTATTCTCAAGTGTCCAAAACCAGATTTTAAAGCTCTGGTTTCGGTGGAGCAGGGTCCCCAAGGAGATTATACTCTTTATGTGCCAGAAATACTGTGCAGGTGCCTTATTAAAGCCTGCAGACAAAACTGGTATCTGCACCGAAATTATGTGGATATTGAGGCTGCTGTGCTTTACGCAGAATTACGTTGTTGCCCCATAATTCACTACCTGCTGCATAATTTGCAAATTTCACCAAAATAACTTTTGTTTTTAGCTTGAACCGATCAAAAGTTCCTAAAATAGCAAAATGCTCCACACTATGGCAGAACCCCAGCTTGTTTACTTAGTTGCACCTGGACCCCCAAAGTATGACATAAGACACTATTCCCTTGTAGGAAGTGAGGCGTCAGATCCCCCAGTGTGGGGTCTGAAGCAGTAGAATTCCCCAGTTCTGAGGTCTGCGGTGATGCATCACCCCTCTCTTGGTTTTTCGGATCCACGATTCCTTACAGAGTACCTGCAACTCTATTTTTCCAAGTTCAAGCACTGATTAAGACACCATTACCCTTAGTGGTATCTCACTCTCCACTCGTTTGGTATAATAGACCAAGCACCCATGTTGGGATGTCTGTTCTTGACCACCCTCCACCTTGTGGGATTAGAGATGCTGGATTTCCCCTTGTGTGGTATTAAACACTAGCCAATACCTCCTCGTGAGGTATAAGGCGAATGTTCTCCATCGTGCCATTTGTGCAATGAGCACCATTTCTATAGTATAAGGGACCCCGCAACCTGTATCAGGTTGTAGCTATAGTGCCTTGTTTGGTGCTACACTTGCTGGCTTTAAGGTTCCAGGTGCCCAGTTAGGTTAATTACACCCTGACTCTTCTCTTGGTGGTCCTCAGGGGCTGGCCCCTTGTCACTGATGCGAATTTAGAAACATGAGTGCGAGAAAATGGAGCAGTGAGCAGCGCTAACAGTGGAGCGAGTGTCAGACCCAGAAATTATTAAAACCGGATTTTGTGTTTAAGTCCTTATGTTTACCGTGAAAGCATTGATCAATTTCTCAACATTAACTAACTATAAAAACCCTTCTGGTAGTTCACGTCAGCGATGCAATACCTATTTACATTTAACATATTTGTAGAGGCTGCACACAAACGTACTCAGGAGCTGGCGCCATAAGGATCGCGTGCACCCCCGTGCCAATCCGGCCCGCGGCCGATGTTTGGTGCGCAAAGCACAAGGTGCGAAAACTGGCTTTGCCTTCCACTCCTCCGTGGTGACCGCCGAACAGGCACTGCCACCCCCAGCCAATGGGGGCCCAAGCAACATACAAACCTCCCAATGAGGAGAAGAAGTGCGGCTAGGCGGAATGAACAAGGGGGGGAGATATAAGGCCTGCTCCCCCAGGTAAGCTCCATGTTCACGGCCGGAGCAGGGGAGCCGCACCACTAACAGAATCTGTCTGACCTGAGATTGACATCAGAAAGGGCGAAGCGCTATCCGTGTTACAGAGGCGACCAGGGTGCTACCCCAAGGATCCCAAGCAGGTGACGGGCACCAGCTCAACGAGGCACAAAGCAGGCATTGGATTTCCTGCTGCCCCGGTCTGGACGCCGGTGACTGAGGCAGACGTTGGAGGACAGAGGCGAGGAGAACCAGAGCCCACCCAGCAAGAAAGAGGAAGGACTAATCCTTGGAGGGCCATTGAGTAGGTACAAGCCCAGGACCGTCAGAATACCGCCGCTGCGCTGCCTGGAGCCCGCATGGCAATAAGGACAAAGGGGCGGTGCTACAGTACAGACACAGCGCTTACACCAGGACCTTTTGCACACCCCTCCCCAGGACCAGCATCAATGACCGCCAGGGCTACAGGGCTCGCAAGCTTGATACCGCTGGCAGTCAAGGAAAGGATTTGCAGGAAAGCATTTGTGGATATCTTTTCGCTATTAGAAATACAGCTAGAGGGGCTAGACTTAACAACTTGTAATAAAAAGGACGAGGAAAAGAGGGAGAGGCGTAAGGAACACAAAGAGAAAAACTTTGACAATTGGCTAGACGCATTTCAAATCATAGCATGCATAATAGTCGAGAAATTCCCGCGCTGCGCAGCCGACCTTTGGCTATATGAGGATAACATTCACAGCGCACAAAGGCAATTTCCGGGCAACGCATGGCTAGAGTATGACAAAGGTTTCAGGCCAAAGATGCAGACCCACCCAGAGATGGAGTGGAATAAGGAGGATGTATCCAGTTTCATCCACAAGATGATGGTAGCGAGGGAGGCAAGGACATGAGCAGGTAGGAACGAGCAGTCCTTTCACGGGCACAAGTGCAGTGGAAAGGGAAGGTAGTTTCAAAAGCCCAGGCAATTTGGCACAGGGAAGACGGTGCACAACAGAGGCCCGCCAGCAATATGCTGGAAATTTGAGACAAACTAATGCACATACGGGGCATCATGTAAATTTCAGCACATCTGCGCCTCATGGGGGGGCACCCAGCGGCAGGATACCAGCGCAGGAGAGAGCACAAGGGAGACAAGAAAGAGAAGAAGAAGTAAGGACGCAGTCAGGGTCAGGGGGGCCACCGGTGACCCGGGGGGGGCACCAAAACTTCAGGCTAGCATGGTCCCCCATCAATACACAGGTTTTGCGCAGACTAGCCAACAGGTACCAAACCAAGACAGGCACAGACACCTTAGTACACGGTTTCACAGAAGACTTTCCCATCCCTTTCACGGGTCCCCTCCCCCCAGGCAGCAAAATGAACCTAAAATCCACACTCGAACACGCAGATGTGGTAACAAGAAAAATCGAGACGAAAAAGGAGCTATGGAGAATCGAGGGCCCCTTTCCCGCTCGGATGAGCAAGGGTTTGGTAATCTCCCTGCTGGGGGTGGTCCCCAAAAAAGAACAGGGGCAATACCGGCTTATCCACCACTTATCATTCCAGGAGGGGACGTCAGTAAAGGATGGGTTTAGCTCAGAGGTATGTTCAGTAAGTTACACCACAATTGATGATGCCATAGGTTTGATCAGGGCAACAGGACGGGGAACCCTCATGGCAAAAGCAGACATTGAGTCCGCTTTCTGCTTACTTCCAGTACACCCAGCTAGCTATCACCTGTTAGGTTTCCAGTGGGCTCCACATAGATAAAGCAATGCCCATGGGATGCTCAGTATCGTGCGCATACTTTGAAGTTTGCAGCACTTTTGTAGAATTGGCAATACATGACAGGCATCCAGCGGACGGGAAGCTCCATTATTTGGCCGACTTCTTATTCACAGGCCTGGGAGCGTCTGCCGTGTGCGGGAGCACGCTGTCAGCATTCAAGGAACTAGCAAAAGAGCTAAGGATCCCCCTGTCAAAGGCGAAGACAGAGGGTCCTGCAACCAGAATCACATTCCTAGGAATAGAGCTCGACTCCGTCGCCGGCACATCCTGCCTCCCCCCAGAGAAGGTAGAGTATTTCTGGCAGGATATTAGGAGCCTGTGCGGGAGAGAGAAGGCAACGTTGAGGAACCTACAGAGGCTGATTGGCAAATTAAATTTTGCAACCTGGGTAATCCCAGCAGGCAGGGTGTTCGCCAGGCATCTGACACAGCTAACACGCGGGCTCACACAGAAGCACCACCACGTCAGGCTAGGGGCTTAGAGATGTGGGATGCCTTCTTGACAGATTTCAATGGCACATTAATCTGGTGGGAAGGTTGGGTGACCAGCAAGCAGATCGAGCTATACACAGACGCGTCAGGGAGCACAGATTTCGGGGCAATCCTGGGGGACAAATGGTGCGTAGGACAGTGGCCCAGGAGGTGGCACAAACAAGGCATAACCAGCAATAACCAGCAATATAACTTTCCTAGAGTTGTTTCCCATCATAGTAGCACTGACAATATGGGGAGACCAATTGCAGAACATGAAACTAATGATATGGTCAGACAACAAGGGGGTAGTGCAGGCCATTAATAGGGGATCTGCAAGATGCCCTGACACGCTGCGACTAATGTGCCGACTGGTTACATTATGGCTGGAAGGCAACATAGACCTGTGAGCACGCCACGTCCCGGGGGTGGAGAACGAGGTGGCAGACGCCCTGTCCAGGGAGCAGACAGACAGGTTCAGGAAGTTGGTGCCCAGGGCAGAACAGATTATGACTCCATTTCTGGGTCAACTGTGGGATCTATCGGAGCTGGTACCCCACGCACTCACGCCCGAAGCAGCCAAGAAGTATAAAAAGTACATGGAGACGGTGATGAGGGTAGGCAGGATACAGTCCCGGGGCGACACAGGTGCTACGCGCAGGGCCACGGAACAGTTCATCTAGTGGGAATTTGCAGCTGAGAAATCCAGATCGTGGGCACAGGCCCACCCATCCGTCGTCGCCCATTTTGCAAAACTAGAGACAGGACAGGACCCACTAGGGTCACACTACATAAAGACAGCTATGAAGGGTTGGAGGGGGAAGAAAAACACCAGACGCCCCATAGATTTCACGAAGCTGCGTTCTCTTCTCAACATACTTGGGAACATGATAACAGAAGAATACGAGGTACTGTTGTTTAAGGCTGCGTTTTCCACAGCTTTCTTTGAGGCGTTCCGCCTCAGCGAGCTAGTAGCAGCAGCTAAGGTGGGACCGGCAGGGCGATGCATACAGGCAGGCGATGTGACACCCCCAGTGGCGGGGGTAGAGATCTTACTAAGATGGCCGAAAACCGACAGAGCTGGGAAAGGATCTATGGTAAGGCTTCAATGCATTGAGGACCAGAGGTATTGCGCCGTATGCTACCTGCTCGCCATCATGGCGGTAACGCCTGCCGGGAAGGGTCGGCGGTTTAAACACAGGGACGGAACACAATTGAGCAGATTCCAATTCACGGCGGTCATGCGCCTCGCTTTGGGCAAAGCGGGGCTGCATGCGGCAGCTTTCGGGTCCTACTCCTTTAGGATAGGACCAGCCATGACGGCATCACTGCATGGGATGACACAATCAGGGATTCAGGCAATAGGAAGATGTAGGTGACGAGCCTACAAAACAAATGTGAGACACCAGCTACTCACAACCACAAGACAGATCAATCAGGAAAGGGTGGTGCCCCGCAACGGGAGAACTGGGAGTGAATTGTTTTCCTTGCTTTGACAGGAAGGAGACCACACCTGGTGTGGGTGGTGGGGCACTCGTTCATATCCAGGATGCAGACCTGGTGGTGGCAAGGGGGCCACAAGACAAAAGGTGGACCCGCAGACTCGTGCATTCAGTGGTTTGGCCGACCGGGAATGAGATGAGAACAACTGCTGGCGACCCTCAGGGAGCTGCGGGCGGACACGGCTTGGCACCTGGATGTGCTGATCATCCACCTAGGGAGCAAAGACTTGGCGAGATTTGGGAGGAAAACGCTCCTTCACGACATACAGAAGGAACTCACGGGAACGGCCAGGGCATTTAGGAACTCTGCAATAGTGTGGTCAGAGGTAATCAGGAGTCACGAATGGCACGGGGCAGACTCACAGAGGGCATTCGACAAATATCGCAAAATACTGAACCTCACGGTGAGCAAGTTCTGCAGGGCAAATGGTCTGGCGATGGTCAGGCACGGGCTCATTCACACAGGCCGCCCGGAATTCTATGCCAAAGACGGGATGCACCTGACGAACAAAGGCATGGGAATTTTCTAGAGCAACCTCTGGGGCGCCATGGCATTGGCGGGATGCAAGAGATAAGGCACAGGACGTAGTCGGGTGGGAGCCACAGGGAGATAGAAGCCTCTCAGACATCGTGGCAGAGAACTACGCGGATAATGGTTGGTAGGTGGCACACCGGAGGACGGTGTGCCAGAATTGGACCACTAACCTTGGGATGCCTCACGGCTGGGAGAGCTGGCCTAAGGGCAGCCGGTAAGACCACTCACCTTCAGATGGCTTACCAAAGAGGGGGGGTAGCAAACGGAGAAAGCGCTCGCAGCCCAGCTTCCGCCGGATGGCAGGGCACAACAAGAATCAGACAAGGTAGCAAGTCGTGACCTAACTCCGGTGACAGAAGCTACTCCCTCCCCCATGAGCCTAAACCCAACCTAACAAAGAAAAAAGACCCGGAAGGACCAAGAGAGACTAGACAGCAAAAAGTACAGAGTTTATGCATGTTGTCATTGTATTCCAAAATAAACTGCGACCAACAAATGACCACTACAAAAGAAACGTGCACGTTGGTTCTTTTACAGAATGAGTTATACAGTATGGGGGAAATTTGCAAATATACGAATGGGGAGGTATGGGGCAAGTGCGAGGGTTATTGCAGAGGCTGCACATGAAGAGGCTCAAGAGCTGGCGCCATAACGATCGCTGTGCCCCCCGTGACAATCTGGCCTGCGGCTGGTGTTTGGCATGCAAAGCACAAGGCGTGAAAACTGGCCTCGCCTCCCGCCCCCCGTGGAGACAGCTGGACAGGTGCAGCCCCCCAGCCAATGGGGGCCCAAGCAACATACAAACCTCCCAATGGGGAGAAGACAGCGGCTAGTCGGAATGAACAAGGGGGGCAATATAAGGCCTGCTCCCCCAGGTAAGCTCCATGTTCACGGCCGGAGCGGGGGAGCAGCACCACTAACAGAATCTTTGCCCACCCAGCCACACCTAAGGAGCAGCAATGTCGCAGTGCTGAGGGGCAGAGACAAGCGAGCAGAGAACTACCTGGGTAATGGTTGGTAAGGGGGCACACCAAATGGCGGTGTGCCAGAATTGGACCACTAACCTTGGGATGCCTCACGGCTGGGAGAGCTGGCCTAAGGGCAGCAGGTAAGACCACTCACTTTCAGATGCCGCACGGCTGGGTGAGGTGGCTTACCAAAGAGGGGGGTAGCAAACGGAGACGGTGCTCGCAGCCCAGCACCCGCCGTATGGCAGGGCACAACAAGAATCGGACAAGGTAGCAAGTCGTGGCCTAACTCCGGGGACATAAGCTACTTCCTCCCCCACGCAAAGAGAGTGCAAACCCAGCCTAACAAAGAAAAATGACCCAGAAGGGCCAAGAGAGACTAGACAGCAACACAGAGTTTATGCATGTTGTCATTGTATTCTAAAATATACTATGGCAACAAATGACCACCACAAAAGAAACGTGTACGTTGGTTCTTTTACAGAATGAGGAATACAGTATGGGGGAAATTTGTAAATGTACGGATGGGGAGGTATGGGGCAAGTGCGAGGGTTATTTACTTCATCTTTCGTTCCCCCATAATGATTTTTTCCCGATACTGTGTTTTTGCAGCTCTTCTGCATGCAACGCATGACTGACTCTTTGGTAGCGCATACTGTGAACTGGTCATCTCTAGGTATCTGTGTGAGTGCAAGGTGTGAGCGGGTGGGTGTTCATAACGGGGCATAATTGAGCTCTGGAGATGAGGTTGTAAGACAGTACAAATTTCTCACAGTGCCTATCACTTGGTCAAAGACTCTTTTAGCATCCAATCCTTGGCCTCTGTGCAAAAAGCACAGAAAGATAGCCACAGGTTTGCCAACTGTGATTACCAATACACATGAAAGAGGCGCACGGCTGTTAAAACATTGACAGCACCAAAGGAAAAGAAAAAGCTACATTTACAGGTGAGGAGAAAGAAGGGGAAGAGAGAGGAGAGAGATGGTGAAGTGGAGATTAAAGAAGGAATGACACAGAAGCCACAGAAGGGAAGAGCAAGAAGTCACTTATGAAAGGAAACGATGTGACATATGAGATACGTAGAAAGGATTTCAGAAGCAGGGACCAACTGAGTATGAGACTGCAAAGCAAAGTAATGTGAAGGAGAGAACGGGAAGTAATGTGAAGGCGAAAACGTAAGTGACCAAGACACAGAAGAACACCATACCCACAGACTTTGCTCATGTTTCATTTACGGTCTCTCACTTTCAGAAATGAAATAGTTGCAATTGAAATTTTCACAACCAAAATCACTTCTGCCACTCATTTATCTCATACTGTTAAGAAACACTGGCAAAGCCAAAAAGTTTGGCTTGGTTAAGCCATATCATCATTGTTGGAGCGATGGGAACCAATTTTATAGATGCACCATAAAGAATTGAGTTTTTAAAATTTTAAGTATAAATAATTTGTTTTATAGTCTGTTCCTTTTATGAAATGGAGATATCGCACCAATGCAGGAGTGTTACCACCCAGCAGAGATTTGCAGATTGAAACTGAAAGTAGGAGTGCTTTCAAGAATTTTTTTGTGGGGCAGAATTAGATAGCGCAAACTAGACCCACAGGTATTTGAGCTATTTATATAAGCACCAGTTACGTTAACACAAGGACACATTCATATATATATAGGAGATTACGTGACTTGCGCAGACTTACACGATGTAGAGTCGACCCCGAGACTAAGCATGGGCGGCAAATCCGTTACGTCCGCGGATTTTTCGGATTTTTGGTGAATACGCAATCCGTGTATTTTACGTATTTTCCAAAAAATCCGAAAAAATCCGCGGATGTAACGGGTTCAAAAGTTGAACCCCCACCCACTCATGTAATGGCGCCAGCAAGCTGCCAGCGCCGTTGTAAAATAGTTACAAAGTTAGCTTGCACAGGAACCACTAGATAAAACGAAGCAGGTGCTGCTTTATTTTATCTAAGTGCTTCCTGTGCAAGCTAACTTTGTAACTATTTTACAACGGCGCTGGCAGCTTGCTGGCGCCATTGTAAACACACACATGGTCGCTGGAACTAGTTGAAGCTCAAATGCAGTGACTCATTCATCAGCCCAGAAACAATCGAGAGCGTCGTCGAGGCTGGGCAATGTGCCTTCTTTACCACATCTACCGTCGAAAGTCAGCTGTGATGCTGGATAGAGGCCTTTGCATCCTTGACTTTCACGAGCACAATCCCTGTGCTGTTCCTGTGACCTGGAGTCTCTGTATCTCCATCTGCTGCTCTGATCGGCCTCTGACCTTTTATACACACAAGAGGCATGTGCAGCACAATCCCTGTGCTGTTCCTGTGACCAGGAGTCTCTGTATCTTCATCTGCTGCTCTGATCGGCCTCTGACCTTTTATACACACAAGAGGCATGTGCACTCGCACGGAAGCCCCGTCCGTTTGGCCATGAGTAGGCACATTGTGTTCGCACAGGTTTCTGCACGTTCGCGAGCGTTTTGTACAATAAAACCCTCGCGAACTTGCAGAAACCCGTGCGAACACGCAAAAAAAAATACGCTAGGATCCGCGGATTTTGCGTATTGTCGCAATCCGCAAATCCGCAAATCCGCAGATCCGCGGATTGCCAATACGCAAAATCCGCTCATGCTTACCCGAGACTCAAACCTTGGTTTCTCAGCTCCAAAGTCGGCATATCTAGCCGTGAGCCACATCCTGTAGCGTACAGTATGAGAAAACATTTTATGAAGCAATACAATTACAGGCTTCATAAACACAAGTAAATAATAAAATAGGCAAAGCATTGCTTAAGTGAGTTTTGAGTAACACACTTTTGTTGCAAAAACCAATATGAACTCAGCAAAAAAAACTATTATTTCAAACACTGCATAGCTCTACAAGTAAATTTGAAACTGGGAAATTCACTACACACCACATACACTGCATAACACGTGGATAAAAGACATTATAATTTACAATGCCATTTACAACGCTAATAGCTCTAACTTAAGCAAATGCGAGACCTATTGCCTTTCCAATGCTTGTTTTTTTTATGCATGCAGGACTGTAGAGTAGGAAGGCTTGCGGCAATGCCATGCATCAAAAAATATAGAAAATGAGGTCCAAAGTTTGAAGGCAAGACTGGGTTGACCCACTTGGTATTTTGACCATTTCTCTATTGCAGTCAGCCTGAAATCATGCCGATCCTAGTCAGTACAAACAGTCGGAGTCTAACATGGACTGCAGCACACATTTCCCTATAAAATATAGCAATAAGTAATAAGTGCCACATTTGTCAATGAGAGCAATTACGCATAATTTCTTGTACTTTCCCAGAAATTTCAACTATTGCAAAAAATCTATTTACGCTACTTTCGCACTCCCTTACACACTTCCAAAGTTAAATCATTTCAATAACGCTTTGGAGTAATTTTTTTTAGGTCTACATTCATTTCTGAATTGATGTTGACTTTGGGTATGGATTTGCTCGAAATAAACACCAGTTTTAGTAGTGAGCATACCATTGTTTAGGTTCTCTGTTTTCAGTTTTGTTTGTGAAACCGTAACGTTCATTAATGTGTCACTCTTGGAAGTTTTTGCCTGTAACTTGTTTTGTTTACTCTGTTATTGTTTGTTCCTTTTGCTCCCTGTCCTCTGTATCAGGTGCAGGATTGCGTCCCGTTGTATTGTTCTACTGTATATTATTTGCCATTTCTAATACATTGTCACATTAAAATTCCTTGTCCGGCTGGACATTGGATATATATAGTACCTATTTAGGTGTATATCTCTTTTGTCTCGTATATCCTTACTCTAAGGACCATTGTTTGCTTATATAAACTCTTGGAAGCATCATCAAATAATAGGTATGTGCCAAATGAAACAATGATAAAGAAAAACAGCCTTGTCTGTTTAATTTTGTTCACATTAAAGAGGACCCTTATTCAAAGTAAAGCTAACCACACACATATCAAAGTGTCCAATTTGCAGCAGAGCAATTACAATTTAGTTTGTTAAAGCAGTATAATGTCTATTTAATTGTCAGTTTAACTATAGGCACTCCCCTAGAATAATAATAATCCACTTATGTATATATTGTATGCATCCATAAAGTCGCAAATGGCTGTGCAAACAATTCAATTCAATTCAATAAAGTCTTTATTTCGAATATTCATCATAAAAGACACGTTCATCCAAATTTAAAACTAGTACTTAAAATACATCATATAATTAGGAAATGTTATACAAAATTCTTACTCCAAATATCATCATATATTATTAGATGAGTATATATACATAATAAAACAGCATCCTAAAATGTGATTTAAATAGTTTAAAAACTTTGTGAAGACATATTTTCAATAACAGGTACCTAAAAAGGGAATACATGATCTGCCTTAAGTAACAGAACAGACCATAGCTCCGACTCATATAAAGTGGGGCCCAACTCAACTTTGTGTACTACTTTACCCCCCTTTTTATTACGAATGGCCCATGCCCAACTCAGAAACGTAGTTAAGCTGATCACGATAAAGGCAGTGGTGTCTTATTTTAGAATTCTGCTCGCAACCAATGCCGACCTAGTATTCATAGACGTGCATACTGGCTTAAGCTATTTTAACCTAGGCAGGTGGTACGCAGGACAGACGAATAGAAAGTGATCTATGTTCTCAATATGGTCCTGACAAAATATACACTTATCACACCTGGTAGGGTTCCATATACTTGTGAAGCATCTTAACCCCTCCTATGCTCATAACGAGCTCAGCTCGACATGAGCCATGGTGCTCCGGTGCTCATGACAAGCTCAGCTCGTCATGGCCTGTGGAACGCTCGCACGCTGGGCTAATTCCCCTGCTGTGCTGAACGTTCCATTAAACGGGCGCGGTCGTGACGAGCTCAGCTTGTCATGAGCACCAGAGCACCATAGCTCATGACGAGCGAGCTGAGCTCGTCATGAGCATGGGGGTGCTGTGCGCGCCCCCCCCAGCACAGCAGGGGAATAGCCCCAGCAGCCAAGGGGTTAATGGCAGTGTGCCTATTCTGAACTGGTGGTAGAGCTTCCGATCATATGGCTTGGTAATAAGATCCCAATAGTCTTCCATAGCGGCCTCATCCTTAATTTCGAGGAAATTCCTTGACAATGAATGCCTTGTGTGGGAAGAGTATCTCTTGGTTTTGACCATTCCAAATATGCTTCTCTATAGATCTTTTTAGATGGAAATTCCATATCCTCCGGATGGTCCCATAGATTACTCATCCCCATTTCAGCCAGAAGGGACCTGATGTTATTCTCGCTGTGTCGCAGGTTGTCGCGCTGTGGCCGAGTGCATGATTAGATGCCTCGTAGCTAACTTGCTTTTAAATCACTTTGCTGTTTGTTTTTAAACTGTGTTTTCATCGCGCTTACTTGCCCTGTTGCCGAGTGCATGATTAAATGCCTCGTAGCTATTCTGCCTTTTAAAAATCATTGTGCTGCGCATTTTCAATCTGTTCTCCCCACGTTTACCTGCCGCCTGTTCTTCCCGCCAGCGCCCCGGTCCACCACGGGTGTTCCCGATTGCTGTGGAGGGCGGCGGCGAACAGCTGCTGTCTTTGCCCCATTGGCCTTAGCGGGTCACGTGGGCCGCGACACCTTAAGCCTTAAACTATTTAGCACCCTGTGTTTGGAATAGCGCTTGATGTCTCGCTGTGGCCGAGTGCATGATTAGATGCCTCGTAGCTAACTTGCTTTTAAATCACTTTGCTGTTTGTTTTTAAACTGTGTTTTCATCGCGCTTACTTGCCCTGTTGCCGAGTGCATGATTAGATGCCTCTTAGCTATTCTGCTTTTTAAAAATCATTGCGCTGCGCATTTTCAATCGTTTCTCCCCGTGCTTTCCTGCCGCCTATTCTTCCCGCCAGTGCCCCAGTCCACCACGGGTGTTCCCGATTGCTGTGGAGGGCGCCGGTGAACAGCTGCTGTCTTTGCCCCCATTGGCCTTCGCGGGTCAATCAGGCCGCGACACCTTAAGCCTTACACTATTTAGCACTCTATGGCTATCTCCGCTCTCAGCGGACGCGCTCAGCAGACGCGTGCGGAAGTCGCGCCAAAGTTCAGCCCGTCTGCGCCCATCTGCGCTGAGTTAGCGCAAGGGGCCAGGCAGGCTGATCCCCGGTTTTCCATTCCACAGGGAAGAAAGCTTCACTCTATGGATCTTCTGTTGTCCCTGAAACCGCTTAGCAATCCCTGCCATCATACCTCTTCCCCGGACGCTCTTCCCTACCTGCATTGTGATAGGTGTCACCCTGCCCCCTGCAGAACATGGAAGGTCCAGAGGGGGCTCTCCAAGGTTGGGGTGCTGAGATCCACTTCCTCGGTGGACGGACTAGGCTTCCTGATCAACGCAAGGTCCTTGATTAAGAATAACATCGCTTTCAGGGACTTTGTGTATTCGAGGAAGCCCTCTTGGGTGTTCGTTACCGAGACCTGGATCTCGGATTCTTCCGGTCCGGACCTTGCTGAGGCTATCCCTGGGGGCTATGCCCTGACCAGGATGGACAGATCTGGACGTAGAGGAGGGGGCTGGGTATTCTGCATAAAGGCTCTTCCATCTGCCGATTCGAGCATCTTTCCTCTCCTGCAGATTCCTTTGAGGCCTTGTATTTTTGCCATCAATTCCAATCCCACGGCCTCGTTTTCTGGCATCTTGGTCTACAGACCCCCAGGCCCCAGAACTTCTTTCAGCCAAGACCTGATGAGGCTACTAGAACCCCTTATTGACAGACCTAATCTCACTCTGCTGGGAGATTTTAACTTTCATTTAGAGAATTTAACATCCAGGGACACTCTGTCCCTGATTGAATACCTGCAGGCTTGTGGTCTGATCCAACTGGTGGAGGGTCCCACTCACCTGGCCGGCCACACACTGGATGGGGTTTTCTCTAATGATCATAGACTAAAGATTGGTTCACCAATCCCCTTAGCGTGGTCTGATCATTTGGCGGTTCCTTTTGAGCTTAATTGTCACAATAATTTCCCTTCCGCTTCTGACTTAAAGAATTGGCAACTCAGAAAGTGTTTCAGACAGAATAACAACGAAGCGCTTGCACCGTTCCTGAATAGTCTCAGTCCCCTTGTCAACAAGGATACTGACTCTGCTGCAGTAGACCTCTTTAACACCATCTCGAGGGCTGTAGACATCTTAGCCCCCGTCAAGCCTCACTATTCTGCCAGGAAGAGTCCTTCGGCACCTTGGTACTCTGACAGACTTAGAGGACTGAGACAGGGTTGCAGAAAGCAGGAGAGGCTCTGGCGCACTAATCTGGACTCCACTGAGAATAAACAACGACATAAATATATTTTGAAAGAATATAAAATGGCTATCATTGAGGAAAAAAAGTCCTATTTCCTTAAACTGACCACTCATTTGGGTTCCTCTAGGGAGCTTTTCAAGATCATTGATTCCCTCTCGGCCCCCCAGAAGGTGGACACCATTGTGGAATTCCAGGAGCTCTGCAACAAGATCTCAACTTTTTTCCACACGAAAATTGCAGACATCCACAGCTCCTTGGACCTCCTTAACCAGGGACTCAACCAGGGGTTTGACTCCCCCCCCCCCCCCCCCCTCTGCACCGACTAGTGCATCGACTAGTGCAGTGCCGGACTCTAATGAACCTAGACCTAGCCTTCTTACTTTTCCTCCCCTCACCCTTGATGAGTCAAATCGCCTTCTCGACAAGATTAAATTGGGTTCTCCTTTGGACCCCTGTCCCTTGAAGTTTCTGAAAAGCTGCAGGGAGGTGATTTTGCCCCCTCTTCTAGAGGTGCTTAACCTTGCCATTTCGGAAGGGGTTTTCCCCCTTCCTTGGAAGTTGGCAGTTGTTAAGCCTCTCCTAAAGAAAGCCTCACTGGATCCTGGGGTTTTGAACAATTTCCGACCCATTTCCTTGCTTCCTGCCCCTGCTAAAATACTGGAAATCCACCTTAATCAACATCTTACCACCTTTCTGGATGACTCAAATCTTTTGGATATCTCACAGCACGGTTTTCGAAGAGCCCACAGTACAGAATTGGCTTTGACTGTGGTAGTTAACAACATCAGTGCGAAGGTGGACAGGGGCCAGATCACCCTGTTGGTGTTACTCGATCATACGGCGGCCTTCGACACTCTATCTCCCTCTATCCTGGTTTCCAGGCTCGGTGAGATGGGTGTTGGGGGTCTTGCCCTCAGACTCCTAGCATCCTTTCTCCACCAAAGGGAGCAGAGAGTCAAACTGGGTGATCTCCTGTCGCCTTCCACTCCTGTGCAGTGTGGGGTCCCCCAAGGGTCTTCTCTAAGTCCCACACTTTTTAATATCTATGTGGCCCCACTTGCCAGGGTGGTGAGATCCTTTGGTTTTGAGGTGATGTCCTACGGTGACGACACCCAAATCATGGTCTCCCTTACCCAGTCGGTGAATGATTCAGCCCTCAACTTTAAAACCTGTATGGAGGCAGTATCCCGCTGGATGGTGCAAAACTTCTTAAAACTTAATGGAGAAAAGACCGAAGTTTTGATCTTTGGGGGGTGGCCAGGATATTTGGTTTAAGCTGCCCTGCCTGGCCCATGGCGCAATTCATGGCTCTGGGTCAGAGGGCATTAGGTCCCTTCTTGTTCCCTACCTGCTCAGTAGAGCCCTTCGGTCCTCCATTAAAAATTTACTTCGAGTGCCCAGTTTCACCAAAGCCAGATGGGGGGGGAGGGCTTTCTCCACTCTGGCTCCCAAGCTCTGGAACTCCCTTCCATCCGAACTGGTTGCACAACCCTCTTTGGTACATTTCCGCAGGGATTTAAAAACTTGGCTTTTCCGAGGGGTTTATTCCTAAGTCATGGACCCGGCAACTTCGAGACCTGCGATGTTAAATTTGGCTTTGTCTGACGCCTTGATACCCTTGGGCTAAGTTGCGCGTTACAAATTTCTTTTCATTCATTCATTCATTATTCAGCCATGGGATCATATGTGATCGGTTCAAACTCCTCACTTCCAGTAATGCCTTGGCATACAAGGAGAGTTCCGGAGTGTTCCAGAGACGCCTCCAAAATGCCAAGGGTCTATAGCGTGCTGCATCTTCAATGGTGTGGCAACCCAAATCAAGAAAAAGCTGTAACAGGGGCGAAGATTGTGGGAGGCCGACTATCGCTCTCACAAACTTGTTTTAGGCTATAGTTAGTGGGGTTAAATTGCTGAAACCCCATAGTTCGGCTCCATACAATATTGCTGGACTAATTTTGATGGTATAAATTCTTAGTATGGGGGCAATAGGCTTGGTTTGGGAAAGCCTATGTTCCTTAATGAGGGCACCGGCTAGCTGCACATGTTTTAGTGCCAGCAACTCGATTTAGGGCTTCCAGCTTAATTTGCTACTAAATGTGACACCCAGGTATGAAAACACGTCGGTCTGCTCCGACAGAGCCCCACCCATATAGACACTGCATTAATAGGTTTAGTTTTATGGAGCATCATCAAACTTAGTTTTCCCTACGGTGCATCAGTAATGTGGTTTGAAAAGTACTGGACTACCTCATTCATAAATAATGAAAACAAGGTAGGAGCCAGTACGGACCCTTGGCGAACCCCCTTGGACACATTAAATCTCTCTGTGGTCTCGCCCGGTTTGCCCCAACGAACCTGAGCGTAAGTCGATTCGTGAAATTTAACCAAGATTGCCACCAATCCTGGCGGCATACCCATTTTCAACAGTGCCTTCCACAGTTTCACCCGGGGAAGAAGATCAAAAGCGGATTTTAAATCCACAAATGCTGCAAAAAGCATACCCCCGCCCATAACCACCTCCTTCCAATAGATTATGACAAATCTAAAGGCCTGGTTGAGGGTGCTTGTGTGCGACCGAAACCCTGCCTGGAGTGGAGTTAAGATGTCGGAATTGGCCAACCAACCCTGTATTCTCCCAAGCACTAGTCTTGCAACAATCTTCTGAACAGCGTCTATAAGACTAATAGGTCTATAATTTGCTGGTTCAGAACGATCCCCCTTCTTGTAAATTGGCAATATTTCAGAGCCAGACCAGGTTTCAGGAAGCGGGGCACCATTTGATTTAGCATTTGCTAGAAACTTTAAATATGGAACCCATAGGTCTTTATCTTTTGTAAATAAGTCTGGGGGAATACAATCAGGCCCCGGGGCCCTACCATTCGGGGCTATTTTTAACACAGACTCAACCTCCATACTAGTAAAGTTTAATGGTTTGTCACTTAAAGTGAGCTGGGGGAGCTCTTCACTGCTCTCTGTAGGCCTGAACTGAGCCTCAAAATACGTCACCCACTTTGCTGGGTCAACGTGGTTAATTTGTATCTGAGACTGCCTACTATTGCCCCATTTTACCAGGTTCCAAAATTGGGTCATGTTCCTCCCATTATAAGCCAATAACAGGTTCTGCCATCTTTCTTCGTACCACTCTCTCTTTGCCTGTTTCTGTGCTACTTTATATTTTGCTCGTGCTTCTTTAATGTTACCCTGTTCACTTGATCTAACAGCCTTAGCCAGGGCTTTGTAAGCCTTCCTACATGCATTATTATACCAGGGGCTTGACTTAAAAGGTCTAACCTTTCTACAAGAGCTTTTTTTGATGAAGAACTTTTTCAGGTTCTTAAACAGTTCTTCATGAACACTCGGTAGAATATCTTTTAGCACCTCCTGAGACTTACAGTCAGACAGTTTGGACAGTTACCCCGAAACCATGTCCCTAATCTGTGCTAGTTCATCCTCGTTATTGGAAATACCTGCCCACCGGACTCTTCTTAGGTTATTGGTAACAGTGACTGCATCCATAGCAAAACCACCTTCCCTCTGGGCTGGGCAGCAAAAGCTTCTATCATTGATTTTTAAAACCAACGGATGGTGGTCGCTTTCCGGCCTCCTCCGAACCTCCATATCTAAAACAGTAGGCCAAAATTCAACATTAATAAGAATGTAGTCTATACGACTACTATTTCTACCATTATCAAAGGTATTTGCCCCATCCTATCAGACTGAAGCCTTCCGTTCGCTGCCCTCAAACCCCTTTTGAGGCAGAGGCCCTTCATTTGTAAGGCGGCCTCAGTTCACTTTCAAATATGTTGCAAGTCTACTTGGGGGATACCCCATAGTCCATCCTCATCTTCGCTAAGCCTACCAGGGCCGGCCTAAGGCATGTGCAAGCTGTGCACCTGCACAGGGCCGCCAAACCCCAGGGGCCGCCACGCCAATATATATCCTTAGATACATATTTGCGTGGCGGCCCCTGGCAGGGATTTGGTGGCCTCGGGCCCCCTACCTACACTCCCTGCTCAGGGCCTCCGTGAGCCTAGAGCCGGCCCTGAGCCTACCGTCCTCATGGTCCAGGGGTTCGAAGCAACAGTTGAAGTCACCCGCAATGATCACATTACTGGTGACAGCAACATTTGCCAGATAACTTTCGAGGATTGTGACAACACTAGAACCCCTAGCAACCAAATGACTCAGAGAGTAAACATTAAATATCGTAAGGTCTAGGACTTTTGGGGAGCTAACCCGTAGGGTCATGATGTCAGGGCTGTCAATAGATAGCTCTTCCACCCTTAACACCTCAAATTGTTTCACCCAAAAGTTCAGCCCACATACTGGTCTACCCCTCAGACCTCTAAGTTCAGCTTTTGAAAAATGTAGGTAACCTGGATGGCAAACACTGTCTATGGCCCACGTCTCCTGAAATAACCAAACATCGGTTTCCTCAATGAATGATGACCATTCTGTGGACGTAACTTTTGATACAATCCCTGCAATATTCCAAGAGGATAGGATCGTGCCTAGTTTTGGGCGACTAGTATCCACTACCTCTATGCTATTGAATTCTTCTGTATCAATGGTAATATTTGTTGTGCAAACACTAATCATGATTACAGTTGAATGTCGAAATTGCAAACCTTTCGGTTTTCTATTTGATTAATTTAATGTGTAAAGCAAGAATGCATGCAATGGCTTGAACTCATAGAAGTGCCGGTAAAATACTGCTATCGGAATTTTAACCTGTATTGACCTGCATAAGCTAGCTTTTACATTTAGAAAGTTTGTGTTAAATCGAGGTGTGTTATATTATGAATCCAATAGCAAGAATCATTAATTCATTTTTAATCGAATAGCTGTTTCCAGTCCACACTTCTCAAGGTTCTTTACCACAGAGGTGAACTTGAAAAAACGCATTTGGTCAGTAACTAAAAATATGCCCCAAGCATTATATTTTGTAATTGACACCACTTCTAAATTAAATATTTTCTCTGCCTTTTATCTTAAGGACAATTAAATTGTACCACAGTTGTGGCTCTTGAAATATCTCGATTTTATCATGCGAGAAATGTAACTTCTGAGCATTTTTCTCTTAAATTTTTTGGGGGGGGCGTGGTCAAGATGGCGGGACTGAGAGGCAGCTAAACCTTGTGGCACCCCGCTCCGGATCCCCCAACATGGCCCTAATAACGCTGCAGTGCCCCTGCCCTGCGTGGTTTTGGACCACAGGTGACTGAGCACAAAGGTGATCGCCTAGAGAGCTGTCTGGGGCGCGGCAGAACACTACAGGGCGAGAGCAGCAGACCGCGCCCGGACACCGCAACATGGCGGCGGCGTGAGAGGGGAACTGTGGCCGCTTTGGTCCGTCATTGTCGCCGGACGTGGAGGGGCCCTGCTGTAGTCCCACGCCCCACACCACGGTGGGGAAGTGAGCACGAGTCTGGTGTCCTGACAAGTGGTGCAGCAAGAGGGACCAGCGAGAGCGGAGCGGCTGCCGGTGGCGGTCGGCGCCTCTTGGGCATGCCGCGAAAATTTAGTCCCCGGCGTTTGGGCCTGTCGCCCACAAGCAGGCCTCAGATCGCGGCTCGGATCCCTTGGGAGTTTCATCACGCTGGCACCCGTGGCCCCCTACCTAGAACTGCATTGAGAGGCCTTCCCCCGCTGAAGGTCAGGGGAGGGGACGGACGCCGGGGGGTGCCGCGCTCGACGCCGGCGGATCGGGTCTGCCCCTAAAATATAGGCAGCGGCTTCGGGGCCTATTTGGGCCTACCACCGGACTGCGATCATTTGCCCTGCCGGGCTAGCAGAGAGTGAGGCGCATCACACCGGCACCTGTGCCCTCCTACATAGAACAGCGGTGAGAGGCCCTCCCCCCGCAGAGGGTCCGGAGAGGAGACAGACGCCAGGGGGTTCCAGAGCTCGGCTCCGGCAGATCAGGGCTGCCACTATAATCTGGGCCGGGGCTTCGGGGCCTATTTGGGCCCACCACCGGACTGAGATCATTGGCCCTGCTGGGCTAGCAGAGGGTGAAGCGAGGAGCCCGGGTGGCAGAGACCAGCCTAACTGGTCCGCGGCGGCCGGGACTGCGTGGGAGCGGGAGGCCCGGCACTTCTGAGGAGGCCCACAGAGGCGCGGAAGTTGGGACTGGTGTGGCGGGGCCTGAGCGGAGCACACACGGGCTGCCCTCCGGCCTGGGGTGCGCCCACCTTGCCCGGAAGACGTCTGCCTGTTGCCGACTCCCGGGTCGGGGGAGAGTGGCGGCACTGCCGCTCTGGGGCGCCGTGTAGTCGGCCAACAAGGATCGCCGGCAGCTGCGGAGGTTCCCCGACTGAGGGTGCTGCGAACATCAAGGTCCGGGCTTCTGGGCCTGGCGCAGTCCTGTGGCTGACGGCCCTTCAGAGCCTGACGAGCGTGGTATACGGGCCTGGACTGCAGACCGTTTACTGAACTGAAGGTGTGGCGTGGAGGGGAGCCAGTGGAGGGGACTGAAGAGGCAGAGACGACGTGGAAGTGAGTGGCCTAGCACTGTAAAGGGAGCCTACCGAGGAGGCACGAAAGTGAGCACGTCAATGAACTTCCTGGTCCTGCACAAAGGAGAAAGGTGAGGAGTGGCGGGAGTGGTAGCTGTCGCCCTTGCACCCGCAGAGCCTGCTTGTGGACCCTAGAGACTGGAGAGGGAGCCCGCTGAGGGGGGCGACTGCCCGAGTCTTGGAGCCCAGACTACGCCATACTATCACCAGGCCCCCCTGGGCCCCATGCGCCGGCTGCAGGTGGCCCTCTCTTCCAGGACTGAGTGACACGCATCGGGAGCCAATGTAGAGGATCGCATAGGAGCTCAGTGTAGGCGCAGCAAGACTAAAGACTTGACCCATACTGACCAAACAAAACTAGGATCCTCTGGAGTGCGACTTGCACGTGTGCCGGTGTGCGGTGCTCCGGCGCAGGTCGATTCTTGACCTTCTCCACAGCTGGTGTTGGCGGCGCAAAATGGCTACTACTGGACGAAGAGGCGGGTGCACCATTACGGACATGCTCACTAAAGGTGCCCCTAAGGTAGACAAAGGACCTCCATCACCGACGGCGGCGCAACAGACCACAGTGCAGGGGGAAGGTGAGGTGCCTATCACCAAGTCGTTCCTTGAGACTCTCTTACATTCCTTGCGCGAGGACTTTTAAGCGCTAAAGCAGTGAGCTTCGCCGAGAGATAGATGGATTGGGCTGGAGTGTGGCGGCCGTCGAGGAAGCAGAACTGGTCAGGAGTGAGGAAGTGGAGCAACTCCAGCAAGAAGTCATCTGCCTCCGAGAGCAGCAAGTGGATCTCCAGGTGCACACAGAGGATCTCGAAAATCGGTCCAGAAGGAATAACATTAGAGTCTGAGATGTTACATCCGAAGCGAAGGGGGAAAGCGTCATGTGCTTCCTTCAAGAAATGTTCCGAGAGATTCTGGGGGAGGCGGAAGACTTTGTAATTCGCATAGACAGATCGCATAGAGTTGGTCTGGTCCGCCGAGCGTCCTGCCCCCCGCCTGATATCATGGCCTTCCTGCTACGACGTTCTTGCGCGATAAATGGATCCTTTACTCATGGGGCCATCCCTTCAGGTTGATCTTTAAATGGAAGGGGACCCTGCACCAGCTCTGATCCCTGCACGACACATGTGCCCTGTTGGGCATTGAGCATAGCGAGGAGTCCCTCTCACAAGAGATGTCCCTGCGACCCTCCCAGGAGAAGTCACCGCGGCCCTCGCAGAGTGGTTGGCAGAGGGTGGGCCACAGACGCTCGCCCAAGACTCACCTGAAGCCGGACCCGGAGGTTGTGGCACAGGAGCAGGCCTCAGCCATTCAAGAGGTCCAGGGACACTGCGACGCTGAATTGACCCCGTAGGGGGGGCTCTCTTAACATTCTGACTATGCAGGTCCAATGGGGGGGCGGACGGGGAGCCGAATGGGTCGCCTCTACCACACGTTCCCTCATGTAACGTTACCACGGGCCTGAACTGAGTACTTACTGGCCTTGGACTATGAACCGACATTGGGAGTTCTTTGTTGGGATTCGAAAGTGTGGGGCTGGGGGTGTGGAGTTCTGGGAGGGTGGGTGGACAGCGGGTTGGGGGCGGCGGCTCTGGAGGGCGCAGTTGGGGTTAGGGAGGGGGAGAGTGGTTTTGGAGGTATTGGGGACGTGAAGGGGGGCAGGGTGTCCAGTGCTCCAAGTCTGACTTAAGCACACGACAAGTGACTGGGATGCCCCTTTGTGCCTTGCTTCTCAGTCACACCGAGGGTACCGCCCCCCCCAGATTCCTGACACTAGCTTGCCCTGGTTTTTCCACTGTAATGCCTCCTACCACTCTTAAGGTCTTGATCCTCAACGTGAGGGGTCTCAATAATCCAGTTAAGCGACAAGCTATCTTGTCCTGTCTTGAAAATACACAAGCTGACACATGCTTACTTCAGGAGACTCACCTACTGGCGCGCGACTGCTACTGGCTGCGCTCTCGTAAATTTGCCACACAGCTATTCTCCTCCAGCCCTACCAAGACGGCGGGGGTAGCGATTTTAGTGGCACATCGGTTTAGGGGGAAGTATTGAATAAAATAGCTGTGCTTAAGAGGAGGCTTCTGATATACCGTTTTTCCCTGGGGGGGGGGTCTCACGTTTAACATTGGGTCCCTCTATGCCCCAAACGAAGGCCAAGAAAAGTTCCTGCAGTCTGCCCTTACTGAGGCCACGGCTACGTAAGACCGACACATTATCCTGGGGGGTGACTTAAGCCTGGTGTTGGATAAGCTTTTAGGTAGATCTCGTCAGCGTACACGCCAAACAGGTGCACTTTCAGCGGACGGCCTAGAGCGCTTGAGCGATTTAGAATTGCATGACCTCTGGTGCAGGCTCCATCCTCAAGACAAAGATTATTCTTACTACTCAAACGCACATAAGACGTATGCTAGATTAGACCATCTCCTGGTCTCGGGCCAGTGTGCACACTCACGCCCAAAACTGAAATAGGAGTTGCGTCACTTTCAGATCACGCTCCAGTCACTGCCACACTTATCCTCCTGCCTGCATCATACCCTCCCAGAGTTTGGCGCCTCAGAGATACGCTGCTGCATAGGGCAAATGTTGTGAAGCGCATTCAGGACACAGTAAAGGACTACCTCTCCCATAACGCCAACTCGGACACGACTTCGGCGACTCAGTGGGTCGCTTTGAAGACAGTGGTTAGGGGGAGGTTAAGCCCTCTCAGTGGCGGATAACAGGGAGCGCCAGCAGAAACGAGATGAGCTAGCGCAACGTGTCCGCAAATTAGAAAAATGCACCAGAGAATGGGAGCCCCGAGAGTATGGAGGCAACTTAAGGCCGTACAACATCAACTGACGGCACTGGATCAGGACCGCGCTGAATTTGCGGCCCTAAGATTGCGACATGCCTACTATACTGAAGGAGATAGGTGCGGTCGTCTCTTGGCCAATGAGAATGCCGCGGCCAGATTACTATCAAAAACCCCCAAATTCAAACCTATTGCTCATACCATCCGAAAATACCATTGGCTACCAATAACAACGCGGATAGAATTCAAAACACTCTGTCTGGTATTCAAAGCACTGCATCACTGTGGCCCTCAATTTCTGAGAAACCAGCTTATACCATATTTTCCAGCCAGGCAACTAAGATCAGTGACTCTGCACCAACTAACTGTACCCCGTACTAAGACTCTTTCATGGGGTGACAGACGATTTTCAGTTACAGCTGCCAGATTGTGGAATGCACTCCCACTCCCAATCAGATTAAATCATTCCCTTTATACGTTTCGTAAAAGTCTAAAGACATGGCTATTCACACAGTAAATTAGTTTGATTTTACACTGTATGAGACATGAGTTGAGTCTTTAGCGCCAAGACGCCCTTGGGCAAACGTTCGCGCTTTATAACTCTCAAAAATAAATAAATAATAATAAATAATAGGTTGCGAGAGGCACGTCAGCAACAAAGGGTTAAGGAGATTGTGCGGCCGGATGGGACTTGTGTCTCAGAGGACGCTGGGATAGCCGGGGCGTTCCGTGCCTTTTACACCACCCTGTACACCGGCGACCAGTTGAATGGCTATTAGGCCTCTTCATTCATAGACTCGGTTGCGCTACCCTCTTTGACCGCTCCTTAAGCGGCCTATCTCGAGCGGGATATCCAAACGAAAGAGGTAATTGCCGCTATTTCCCAACTTAAATTGGGGAAAGCACCAGGGCCGGATGGCTTCCCCGCTATCTTCTACAAGAAATTTTGCGTTTTGCTCACCCTTATTCTTACCCGTCTGTTTAATACATTTGCGGAATGAGGAGCTATACCGCCGGACCTTCTACGGGCTTCGATTGCAGTCATCCCGAAACCCGGGAAAGACAAGACTAAGTGCGGGGCTTACCGACCGATCTCTCTATTAAATGTGGATCTTAAATTGAATACTGGGATCCTGGTGGCCCGATTGGCTCCTTACCTACCCGGCCTCATAGATCCGGACCAGGTGTGGTTTATCCCTGAACGTCAGACGGTGGATAATACCAAACGAATTATTCACTTAAGCGAGAAAGCTACTCGAGCGCCGGGAGAGTGCATGATGCTGGCGATAGATGCCGAAAAGGCCTTTGACCGCGTTCTTTGGCCCTACATGGAGCAGGTCTTGGAGAGAGTGGGGATCGGGGAGAAATTCTGTACCTTTATTTTTAATTGTTACAAATCTCCCACAGCGGTAGTCAGGTTAAATGGCTATAGCTCTGCCAGTTTTAACATCGAGAGAGGTACGAGGCAAGGGTGCCCACTCTCACCCTTTTATTCGCCTTATATATGGAACCACTCGCCCAGAAAATACGGGGTAATCGGGCAGTTACAGGGATTAAATTTGGCAGCTATATCCACACAATCAGTTTCTACGCAGACGATATACTGATCTCACTAGATACCCCGAGGACGGCCTTGCCGGCGTGTATGGCTGATCTAGATGCCTTCGCTAAAGTTGCCGGGTTCAAAATGAACGCGGACAAGTCGATAGCCTTGGATCTGTCGCTGGCTCCATCCAAGAGATCCCATTTGCAAGGTCTATTCCCCATTCAATGGGCCACAGACACCATTCCATGTCTAGGAATCCAATTGGCCTCTTCACTCCCCACTATGGTCGCGGCTAATTATGACACACTCCGGGGGAAAATTCGGGGAGAAATAAATTGGTGGGGACATTACCCAATCTCTTGGTTAGGTAGGATTGCTGCGGTCAAAATGACCATCTTACCTCAGATTCTCTACCTTTTCCATGCTTTGCCGCTTCGGCCGACCGCCGGGTGGATCCGACAGACACAGTCCGAACTAGCCCAATTTATATGGCAGGGCAGGAAGCCCAGAATGCGAAGGGCACTGGTCACGCTTACCCCGGAGATGGGTGGTTTGGGGATTCCCGATCTGTCCAAATACTACCAGGCGTCACAACTGCGATACCTGGTCGAATGGAGCAAGTGGGAGTCAGAGAAACACTGGCTCTTTCAAGACCAGGCGGTGGCTGGTCGCCCACTACAAGAAATCCCTTTCCTCGCAAACCCCACAGACCTCCTAACCTGTACGCTTCATACATAACGCGAGTCCCCCTGGAAGTGTGGGACTCCACTAACCTTGCACACGACCTTACGACATTCCCCTCCCCACTCACCCCGTTGGTGGATAATCCTAACTTTGCCCCAGGAGCAGTGGGTACGACTTTTTCCCACTGGAGGCCCGCAGGGTGCAGATTTTTATACCACGTTTACGGAGCCAAGGGGTCATTCCCTTTCTCCAATTTAAACAGGAATATAGCTTCCCAGAGACAGAACGGTTACGATATCTACAAGTGCGGCACTGGGCTCTGCACCCACAAGTACGTACAAGCGCAGGAAGACGGCTACTACCATACGAGCGATGGCTCATCTCTCGCACGTCCGATGCAAAACTCATTTTCGATTTATATAAGATGCTGCAGACCACACAGACGCACACACACAACCCAGGCAGGGAGCGATGGGAGAAGCAATTAGGTTGGACGCTTAGCCATAAGGAGTGGGAGAGGATTTACTATAGGGTGCACCACTCCGCAAATCACATGGGGCTCACGGAGACGTTCACGAAAGTAGCAACATATTGGTACTATACTCCAGAAAGGCTTCATGAGATGAACCGCAGCTGAGACACACACTGTTGGCGGGGATGTGGCAGAGTTGGTAACTTAGTTCACCTGTTGTGGGAATGTGACCAAATAAAACCTTACTGGGTGCAAGTGTTAGCTGAAGTGGACAAACATTTCGACACAGATCTCCCGCGCTTTCTAGCGTATATCCACTGACCTATCCACTACGCTCCCACAGAGGCAGACAAATCGCTATCGCACTGGGCTCTGCGGTGCAAAACATACAAACGCATTGGCGTACCTCCACCATACCTTCCTTTACAGGTTGGTTGCACAGGTTATGGCATGTCCTCGGAATGGAGAAATTGTCACTCACTATAGCGGGAGAGGGAGACAAATATGAGCATCTTTGGCAACCTATTTCTATCCCTACTGTCCAACGAATTTAGAGAAATCACATGCCCATGTTACCTGAGGTTGCTGAGGCTTACGGACCCCAAAGCGGCAGATTCTTAAGGCGGGCATAGTTGCTCGGGCATGGGCGAGGGGAAGATCAGGGAGAGAGTAGAGGCAGAAGGGGAGCACTGGACGGGCGGGGAGGAGGGGGTGGACGGGAAGAGAGGGGGGGAGTTCTGGGTTTCGTTCCTTCTTTTATTCTTGCATACCTTGTACCAGCATTCACAGGACTGCACTACATATATTGAATGCACACATTTCTTGGCCTAGGTCTGATTGTATGTCTTGCTATTGAGAACCTAAGCATAGAATGTACACGGTGTAACCTTCTTGGTTTTTTTTGTCTGCTGAATTCAATAAAAACAGTTAATCCACAAAATCATTTGGGCCTCATTTTCGAAAAAATGAAGCAGCAGTGCGAAGCCACAAGTCATTTCGCTGCACCGATCTGCGTAATTTTTAAAAGCACAGGGATGCACCGCATTTATAGCAATATAACGCATCCCAAGGCTCTCCTCTGTTCTGACACTAAAACAGCAGCCATTGGCCAAAGCAGGCACCCTTGCATCATGGTGCCAGGGTGCCTGAATTGCAGGGATGATTGTTGTTGTGCAGGAAGGTACACCTTCCTGCACAAAAACGATCATTGATGTTGTTTACTCTTTTTATGTGTACTGCAAACTGCAGCACACATACAACGCCGGAAAAGAATGGAGAAATGAAACGATTTCTCCTTTATTGTGGGTATTTGAAATGGGCGATATTTTCTCACGCTAAACCCTGTCTACTTTTTTAATTAAATAGGGTTTAGTGTCAGAAACGCCCATGCACCACCCATAGTAGGTCCCCTGGGAGCTAAGTAATGCAAAGCTACTGCACTACTTTTGAGTAAACGAGTTAAACATGATTTAGGCCTCGTTTTGCATCACTTTTGAGATGAAAACAGTGTTACATTTTTGTGAATAGACCCCCCTAGTGTGAAGATTTACTACGATTTGGGGAAACATTTTTGCCAAACAATACTGTTCCATGAAAACTTTCAGTAGATTGCTGAAAAAATCAGGCCCAAGATAAAGCCTGCCTGAAAATATAAGTTTAAATGGATTAAAAGATCACACAAGTAACCAGCTTGGAGTTTTACACACAAAATAGGCTAACCATGTTAGTGATATAAAATTGGTGTTTAAATTGCTGGGTCCCTTCATCTACTATGTAGATATAATAATCTGTATAGTTTCTAAGTTGTTATGTTGGTTCATGGTCACAGTTCACGCTGGTACGATTCAGTTTTTATGCCCAGTTATTGCTTTGAGTGGTTGGCGATCAATTTTGACACAACTTTCCTAATGCTGCATTGAGGAATCATAAGGCTCAGTAGAATTGTCAGCAATATCTTTATCTATCTACTGCTCTATGTTTTGTTGCCATTCATATGAACTTTGAATGCTGCAGCTGACACTAAGAGGAAAAAAAGGGGGAGGGGCATTCGTCCATGCAACGCCAGGTAAGGACGTATTATATAGTAAGACTAAATAAAAATGACATGGCCATCAGTTTCTTGGCCGCTATTTATTTGTGCGGCCCAGAGCTAACACTAAACAGTTCTTAAGCTTTAAATGTTTTTAATCACATTCTTTTTGGCATTTACGATACATTTACAATATCATTTTCAATCGTGTCCGAGTTAGATACATTTCAATTCACATGACTTTATAATCAAAACTTATCAGGTATTTAAACAATAACATACAGAAATGTAAGCAAAAGCCAATAATTTAGACATAACATAAGTTAAACCAGCTACACATTTAAAACTGTTGATCTAAGAATGCAGTTCCTAAAAAGGCCCTGTAACTTGGCCTATGTGAAGGAGCTGCTGCCACACTAGATTATTTATTTCTCGGTGGGGTAAGAAACCCTCATCAGAGCTCACCAGTGTCTCTATATATATTTTGTGGCGTGAGCGATGGAAAATGCCGATGCGTTTCCAACCCCAGTGTTCAATCAGGGATTTACATGCACGGTGTAACCTGAATTCTTAAGGACAACTTTATTTAGTGCTTCTTGTAGACAAAAAAAAATGTCTTGTGTCCAGGACGAATTATTTATTGGATGGAGACTTGTAGAAAGAGGTTTTCTGTCAATCCACTTTGTCTTTCTTCAGTTATTTTATGCAGGGCTGATACTACGTGTAACTGCAACTTAGTTGCCTGAGCGCCCGAAAGCACTACTTTCCCAGTGTGACTTTTAACTAGGTAGGGGCCATAGATTTGGTACTGTCCTGCTGCCCGTGTATAAGAATTCCGCTTCGATAAAATCCAACCATCTCCTGGGTCAATTGGAGGCGGCCCATAAGGTTTGAACTCACTATATGCTATTTGGCAGGAAGTGTATAGTGCTGCCTCAGTGATGCATTCTGCAGCTGACACTAAAGCACAAATTTATCATCACACAAGGGGATGCAAGGAGACACAAGCCTTCATCAAAGGGTTTTGCCCATTCTGTGTCTATGGGAAAATGTGTTCATGAATATGGCCCTAAGTCAAATTCACTATGCGACGCAGAGCCACCTTATATGGCTCTGTGTGGCATAGTAAATCTGGAATAATGCACGGTGGCCCAAGTCTCCACCTTGAGCTTCTCTGCCCTGGAAAGGAGTTCCATGGATTGAGCATGGGATTTCCCTCTCATCCACCATGTTCTTTTCACATTGCCAGGCTTACTAACACTAGTATACTTAGGAAAAAATCAAAATGCTAGACCTTATCAAGTAAAGTGTAATGAGGAGAAATAAGTTTAGTTCTTCTAGTTTTTTCCTCTTTCTACACATGTTGCATAATGCAGCACACGTCGAAAGAGGAAAAAGCCTAAGAGGATTGTTTTTGCCCATTCCTTTACAAAAACAATCCTGAACCTTTGCCTGCATTGGCGCTAGGCTGCACCCAGTGCGCCAGCGCAGGAAGAGAGAAGGAATGTGCCATATTTAATTAGATATTGAAAATTGTTGCTCTCGCCTTGTCACACAATGCAGTACAACAGGATGTCTTGCTGCGTTGTGTGATTTATTATTTAACCTATCCGTAAGATGGGTAAAAGACCCCATTCTCATATTCTAGATGTTAGATCTGTCAACCTTTGAGTGGTTTTGCCCTAAACATTGTGCCTTACACCTGTTTTTGCTTAATTTGTTTTTGTTGGCCCTGGACTCTGCACACATTACCACTGCTCCCACTGCTTACCACTGCTAAAGTTCTTGTGCTCTCTCCTTTAAACATGGTGAAATTATCTTAAACGTATCTACCCGGGCCCTGTATATTACATGCTACTTGTGGGACTGCAGCACTCATTGTGTCACCCACTTAAGTGGACCTTTAAACATGTCTTAGGCCTGCCGTTGAAACCTGTGTGCAGTTTGAATTATCATTTCAACCTGACAAAATAAACCTTTTGCCAGGCTGGATCCTTCCTTTTTAATGCATATATCACCCCTAGGATAGGCCCTAAACAGCCCACAGAGCAGGGCACATGGCAAATAAAAGGCTGGACATGTACTTTTAAGTTTTACATGTTCTTGTAGTGAAAAACTCCTAAAATTGGTTTTTACTACTGCATAAGATAACACATAAATACCTTATTACATTTAAGACAATACCCCATAACCAAATGTAACTGCCCAGCCATCTGCAACTGGCCCTTTCCGTTTCAGAAGCACCTAATCTATCCCTTCCCTCAACTGTCCCTAAGCACACCACACATAACTGATGAGACCCCCTCCCTAATACCTAAAAAATACCTGAACTATTTCCCTTCCAAAACTTGTACTACCCTCACCAAACGCACCTCTCTTTCTAAATACTTTTCCAAAAGTCCCTCCAAAGTATCCGATTCACAAACTTTATTCGACAGTTAAGTCATAAAAGTACAGCGTACAAATACATTTTAAGAACCAATTCATAAATATCTAAAATGTTTAAAATCCAATGAAATCATTCTATAACCATCGAATATTTTTAAAAAGGATTCCATTAGTTCGCTAAAATTATTTTAAAAACAACCAATAGTTCATTTTACAGATATGATAATTCAAAAAAAGAGTGTCAAATCTTGCGCTACATAGGGAAACACATAACATAAGTCTGGTAGGCAGAAAATCTTGTGGCAATAAGTCATCGTAAAACTTTAGATGTTATAGGCAATAACTCACTGGTCACTTGGGGCAATATATTCGAACGGATTCGCCAAGTCCAGCTTAGGAACTTCGCTACAGCTATTACGATAGGAGGGGCGGGATCTGAGCACAGAATTGGAAGGCAACGGCATATCTTCTGATGCCCATTGCCCAACAAATGGGCTTTATCCACACATTACGCGGGACAGTATACAGGGGGCAAAACAATAGTATGTGGCCCACTGTTTCACATTGTTCATGACACTTGCCACATTTGTCATTGCTAGAAACCCCCATCTGCGAGTAGGGAGAGCACCCACCCTTAATTGAAAATACAGTTTACGCTCATAAGGTTTCTCGATCATGTCCCAGTATCTTTCCAAGACTGGACGGGACTTGAGTTTGAGAAAACGACCAGTAAGGTGGGTGGAAAGGCCTTGAGAACTCAATGATGTAAATACCAGTTCCCAATACCGTTCTTTCAAAATTTCGTTCGAAGGGAACACTGCATTCAAAGGATCATTCCAAAGCTCTGAGATCCCAAGCTTCCCTAGGAGGCATCTACTCTCCTTTAGCCATGTTATTTTATGGAATAAGTCGGTTTTTATGACGTCCATAAGCCCTCTGGTGTAATGTGCTAGTTCCTCCGTACACCATAGCTTGCGCCAATATAATAAGGGGCGGAGATTCGCTAGGTATACCATGGGCTTTTTGCCAAGATCCAGCAATAGTGGTCTTAGGGGGGTGCTTTGAGGGAGGCTTGTTACTTTACGTAAAAACGCATTCTCCAATAAGGTCAAACATCTCAAATTTTCAAACCCCCACAATTCGGCCCCATATAGGGCCGAACTTAGGACCTTCATCCCGTAGATATCTAAAACTGGACTAATTGGTTTTGTCAATGAAGTCTTAAACTTAGTTAGAAGAATTCCTGCTTGCGGTTTATGCATCAAAACAGCCCGGTCAAGTTGGCAGTTCCATCGCATATTCTTCTGTAAGGTGACCCCCAAATATGTAAAAGACTCAACCTGTTCCAGAGGTAATTTATCCATGAACACATTGCCCCTGAAGGACTTATGTTCATTAAATTACCTAAACTTAGTTTTGCCAGTATTTACTTCTAGGCCACGTAGTTTGCAGAATTCTTCAAATCGCTGGAGGGCCTTTTGTAGACCACTTGGAGTCTTAGAGATTATTAAGGTGTCATCCGCAAACATAAGGATTGGGATGTATGACCCTGCCAGCACCGGAGCGTCCGTGGGGGTCAGGGAAAGAAAATCAACCACCCCATTGACAAAGAGTGAGAACAGGGTAGGCGCCATAACGCATCCCTGTCGCACACCCCTGCCAACAGGGAAGTTTTCCGTCACCTCTCCCTGAATCCCCCACCGGCCAGTGCAAAATTATCCCCGCGTAACCGGATGATTAAGGACAGCAGCTCTGGGGCCATCCCCATCTCTCCCAGGACATGCCATAGTTTATTACGCGGGGCTAGATCAAAAGCTGCCCTTAGATCGAAAAATACTGCATATAGGGCCCCCTTTTCTAAGACCACCGTCCTCCAGTACAAGGTAATAAAGCAAAAAACTTGATCTATCGTACTGGTTAGGCAGCGGAAGCCGGCCTGCATGGGGTTCAGGATGTCGTTGTCATCTATCCATGTCTGAATCTTAAACAGGACCATTCGGCCCATGACCTTCAGCACCAAATCTATTAACCTAATTGGCCTGTCGTTACCCATTACGGATTTGTCGCCCTTTTCAAAAACTAGAACGATTTCCGCCCCCTTCCAGGAGGGTGGGACATCGGCTCCCGAGCAATTGCGTTTGCAATATGCACGATGTATAGTCGCCAAGTTTGTTTGTCATTAACAAAAACGTCTGCCGGGATGCCATCCATACCCAGCGCTCTACCCCCGGTTACTGCATCCAGCGCCCTATCAACATCTGCAGGAGTAAAGACCACCCCCTCATAATAAATATGCGGGGCGGTTCATAGAGCTCATCATCACTGCTCTTGGCATACTGTGGCTTGAAATAATTGACCCATGCATACTGAGCCACATTGTTCTGCGGGCGATCCGGACAACCTCCCCTATCCCATTTAAGTATGTCCCAAAACAACTTGGGATTCTTAGCCGCACAGGCGTCTTTAAGTTCCTTACACTTCTGCTCGTCCCAGCGCTTTTTTGCCTCCAGCTGGGCTTTCCTATAGCAGGCCCGTGCTGACCTCACTTTGGATGTATCTCTTGTTTTTAGAGCCCTGCCAAGGCTAGCCCGAGCTTTTCGGGAAGCTGTGTTATACCATCCCTCCGGTTTGCTGCCCCTAGCATTCCTTCCTGTGTTGGGCCTATAAAAATAAGTTTTTAAACCCTCAAAAAGTTTGGTATGGATATCCGTCACATTGGAACGGAAATGCACACTAATAGTAATAGACCCCAGCGCTGCCAGTGCGCTGGTTACGTCTTTATTAAATGCAGCTACTATTTCGGGATGTTCAACGATTCTGCTCCATTTTAAGTGGCGCATATCATTGGCTAAAACATGGTCGGGCGCTATTGCTCCCTGGGGGGCTGGTGTACGCACGGCAAGGGACAAATTAAAAGTGGAGGTAAGTGGATTATGATCACTCTCAATGCGGTTAGTTACCATCATATCAGCAAGATAGGGCCATAGCCTTAGGTGGACAAGGACATAGTCTATACGACTAGACCTATGGCCATTGTCGAAGGTGTTCCTACCTAATCTGTCTGATAAAGTGTGCCCATTAGCTGCCCTCAGATGATTACCCACACACAATCCTTTCAACTGAATTGCCGCCTCTGTCCATTTTTTTATGGGAGCCACCTCAAGGGCAGGGATACCCCACCTAGAATCATCCTCTTCTGTGAGATAGTAATCGCTATGCCCTAGGGGCTCAAAGGTTGTATTATAATCCCCCTCTACAAGAGGCAAAATATTAGGGGGCGTGATCGCTAGCAGCTCTTCCAAAACAGTTACAACCTCAGATTTTTCCCCCCTGGCTGTCCTCGCACATAAACATTAAAGATTTCTAGGCTGATTCCTGGCGGAGTGCCAAATCTCACTACAAGAATGTCATTGTTACATACTGGGCGCTGCTGGATCTTACACCCTAGATCTTGCCTAGCCCATATGGTTAATCCCCCGGCTGGGCGACCCCTGTATTTTTTTGATGCTGGAGCATAGAAGTTAAGATAACCAACACGGAAGACAGGGTCTACTAACCATGTCTCCCGAAATAGGCCAATATCAAATTTTTCCATAAAATACGACCACTCAGGTGAGACTAATTTTGAACCCAAGCCCGCTAGATTCCAAGATATCATCGAGGTTGTCCCATTTCCATGAGACAAACCACCAACGGGGTTTAACCTTCCTAAGAAGTCACGCTGGCTATCCCTGTTATCAGGGCCAGAAGGAAGAATGAAAGCTGTTACCCCCCTGGGTGAATGTAATTGTCTCTCGATGCCTGATAAGAGTAGGATGCTATTTTCTGGTTCTGCTACCATTTTAGTTAGGCCAACGACTGGAGTTTCAGCATCACCATTATCGCTAGCTACCCACAAATGAGTCACTTCCCCTACTTACAAAACACTGGGTGAACCCCAAGTCTGGGCGGGAGAGACTGTCAATCACAATCTTCCAGCCCTGACACCCTGTCAAAACCATTATGAAACCTTATTCCTTCTTCTTTGTTAGCCCAACGCTCTAAACCCCTTACTAATGGCTTGTTCAGAGTGGGCTGCTGTGGTGCACGATAGAAATAGGTGAGGGGTAGAGAGCGTATTGAGGTTGCTGAGCTTACCACAGGCCAGTCACAGACATATTCAGCAGCCTTTCTGTCCCTGAAATTGATGATAATACAGTCCCCCTCAATAGACTTACTTTGGGAGCCCACCCAGTCCGCACGCCTTGCAAACAAGATTTCGGCTGATACCTTCGGGGGCAAGGGGCGATTAGAATTCAGCCAATAGATACACTTATTCTTAAGGTCCTTGTACTCCTCCCTTTTATCCTGACTCAGTGGAGAAACCCCCGCAAGTACCACCACATAGGGGATGGATTCTGGAGGGAGATCAATACAAGGTAACCTTTTTACCAATGGCACTCGAGGGGTATCCAGATTTACTTAGGAGGGTTGTGAGACCTCCCGAGTAACTTCCTTCCTCCCACCCCCGACGTTCAACACCGTTTGACTAGGTACAGCCTGGGTTCCCAAGCGAGGTAAAGAAGGGGTGGGCTGTGGAACAACAACAACTGCAGCATCCACAGGTTTGTCAATAAGTTTATCAATAGGTTTATCATTTGGATGCCCAGCCTGTGTTAGGTGGTTATCGTTGGGACCTTTGGGCCATGGTATGGACCGTGTCTGAGCCGAGGCGAATGATAATTCAAGGCATGCTAGCCTGCTTTCGATTATGTCTAGTCTATCATAGATTGAGAGATATGTTTTTTTGAAAATAGATTCCAATTTTATTCAAAAGTCCCTCCCCATCTCAGCAGGTAGCTCTTCATTAGGAGATGTAGGCAGGGCTATTACTTCACTGATGAGATGGCCAGAGTCTGATGTCGAGAGCACTGGTGATATAGCGTTCCTGTTATCTGTGTTGATTTTCTGTTTTTTTGCATTTTTCCCTTTAGCAATTGCGCCCCAACGTTTCCTTTTGGAACTTTGACTCTTAAGATTTTGATCGCCCAATTGGTGGGGCGGGGCCTGCTTTGTACTAGATGCAGACCGAGTCTTAATGCAAGGAGCCGTTGATTCTCTGTGGGTACTATTAGGTTGCCTTAATGCAGTCCTGTAGCGCGAACTAGCTTCATCAGTTACTGTTAGGCAAGGCTGACTTTCTTCCTGCTGCAGTGCACAATTTCCTTCCCTCCTGTCGGAGCGACTTTGCTCGCGGGATTCTATAGCATGAGGATGCAGCGGTGACCGTGCCTGTGCCAATAGACCCAATGAAGAGCGCTTTTCCAAAGCAATATCCAAAGACAGTCTTTTTTCTGTCTGAACAATTTCATGTGCTAGGATTGAGGACGCTCTTATCAGGAACTGGTCCAAGGTTCCAACTATAGAGCCACCAGTTAGGGATTTTCGTCCTTTCCTCCCCAGAGGTGACGCCATTATATCGATTAAAGGTATTGTCAAATACAATCAAGAACTTGATATTTACACGCTAGGGAATGCAATGACAATTGTAACGTTTGATAGCAATGTTTAAGCTTCACACTGACCTCTCTGTAAGATGTTAGGGAAAGGCCCTGTCCAGTCCTCAACCGTTCTCTAACGGGCTCAAACGGACCCGCCCTTCGCACAGGCTTCGTCCGGCGCGCGCCCGCACGCGTCCCGCGGGACTGAGAAGAGAGTCTGATTAAATCCACCTGTGGGCAGGGGCGTGTCGGTAGGGCGTCTCTCTGCCCCGCTGTTTTGTGGGGAGCGTGGTTCTCCCTAGAACGTATGCCCCTCTGCTGCCGCCGGTAAAATGCCTTTTCTGCGAGCGTTTCCTCTCCTCCAAAGTATCCAATACCCCCAAGATCTCTGCCCGAGTTTCCTGATTGATTTGGAAGTGATTGACATGTGGTGGTTTGAGCTGGTCTTGACATTGGCAGTGGTGGTGGGAGGTGGTGGTGGAGCTGTTGTGGCCTTTGGTGTTTCATGGGCTTGTCAGCTCTGAAGGTGTTGGCAGGTGCTACCACCTCCTCCTGCTCTTCCAGCACAATAAGAATTTATAAGCAACCACTTTGACTGATGTATCTGTGCCACTGTCTCCCACTGAAAGTGGGGACAACTGGATGGTCTGAGGAAAGCAGAAAATAACTCAATGTTCCCACTTAGGAACATGGAATACTGTTTATATAGGGCCACCAAAATGTATTTATGTGTCATACAGACTTTTCTTTTACATTAAATTCTCATACTTCTCTACTGTTTGCAGTATATGGCCTTAATTATCCCGGGAGGACCACTTGCATGAATAAAATAAAATTCAGAATTGGATAAAAAGTGTAAATAAACCTAATTAAGTAATTACATTCATGGGGGGCACACTTTAACCAGATACTTATTTGTGCTCAAATATGGGACTAAATTGCAAATTTCTCTATATTGCCACATGGATATATGGTGATTTTAATTTTTTTCAGCACATATATCTGACAATATTTACCAAACAACAGTAACCTGGTTTGGAGAGATCTTTTTAGTCAACATTTGACACAGAATTATAACAATAATAGTTTCAGTGCCCATACTTATGGTCATATTTAGGGGTCACCCTAGGCTTGCTTCTTTAGACCTTCTCTGACACTGATTTTGCTAATCTTACCATCTGACGTTACAAACGCAGATTCAGAATCAAAGCCGCACAGAAATATGTGCAAAAAATACAATTTATAGTTCAGAGTGGCTGAGGATATTAGAGCACTACCCTGTTGCAACATGTTTCAGTTTTGACCATCAACCAGCACCAGCTCAGATATAACCTAGCAACCAATGTTTTAAGTCCTTTGTTTTGGGGTTGTATAAAATTACTTTAAGCAGCAGATTAAGTGACACTAGGGCCTTGGTTGTAGGACACCTACCACAGCCTGATCCCTGCACATGCAGGAAACTGGTCGGTGGCAGTTGGCGTCAGTTCACACATGGTGAGTAAAGAGCTAAAAGTAAACTGGGACTTCTATCAGTAGTGGAACAGGGGCTGTGGCACCAAAGTAGAGGCAGGGTAAAAGCCAGCAGCAGCCTGCTGCCAGCATGCATCAAAGAAATGCTTCCTTCAAGAATGCAGCATATGCAATTGATAGACCTGGCATCCTTGGCGTGGTTTCCTCCTATCTTCCTGCTCTACCTCCTGTATTTTTGATGCTGTGCTGGATTTAGTTTTTGCTGGTTTAGATGCTTTGGACACTCTGCCACTGCTGATCAGAGTCAGAGTGTAAGTGCTCCCTGTGTAAATTGTTATTATGATTGGATATACCTGATTTGCATATTTGTATCACCATGAAGTCCCTAGTAAAGTGCACTAGGTGTGCCAGGGCTGGTGATGACAAATGCAACTAGTGGGCCTGCAGCACTGATTGTGCCACCCACATGAGTAGCCCTAAAATGGTGTCTCAGGCCTGCCACCCCAGTGCCTGTGTGCAGTCTGTGAACTGCCATGTCCTCCTGGCCAGTGTCCCCACTGACCAGGCCTAACCCTTCATTTTCTGTGCACATTGGTCACCCCTATGGTGCAGGGTGCAGTGTATGTGAAAGGAAGAGCATGTACTTGTGCAGGTGACATGCTCTGGTAGTGAATTACAGCCATTTTCGTTTTTCACTGCTGCAAGGCTATCTTGCTCCATCGGCTATCATGGGGGATGCTGGCTACAGTGGCTACCATAGGAGCAAGATAGGATATAAAAGTCTGGTATCCCTGAACTCAGAATTTAATAACACATCTTTTAGAAAAGGTGTTTTTTAACTCCTGTGTTTGAGAATAGCACTTTTAGAAAGTTGTTGTTCTCTTGTCTGACCTTTCTGTGTGCCTTAGCCTGTTTGTGGATTGACTGTCTGGTTTGAGAGTGACAGGGGCTGGGGATTCCCCAGGAGGCTGGCTGAGTCAGCCCTAGGCTGAATGACTGCATTTGCAACTTGAGTTGTGGAAGGAGATAGCACCTGGGCCTGAATAGGGCTGTGCCTGCCTTCCACAATGCTGGCTCCACCTCCTGCTGGGCGGCTGACGACCCTGTCCCTCACTCTGCAAGGAAAGAAGAAGCCAGGAAAACAAAGTGCTCAAGGAACACCCAGAACTGGTTCAGACCGGGCTCATAGCCCTCTTGCACAAAGACTTTTATGGGTATAAGTACAGGACCCCTGACAACAGGAAATTAGATCATCCTGGAATCAAGAAGCAACCTCTGCCAAGGAGAAAGCTGAAACTGAAGAAGGAAGACTGTCCTGCTGTAGCTTTGCTGGACTGACCTGCTGTTGCTTTACTGCCAAGGAGAGGGGAAGGACTTTATTTTGTGCTGTGTCCCCTTGCTTGAATGAATCTCAAAGGGCCTGAGAAGAGCTGGCTCCCTGTTTTGTAGTCCCAGGAACAAAAGGACTTCACCCCCAGCTTCCCTGAGCTCTGCTGAGAGAGCTCTGTCCTAACTGGAGTGCTTGGCCCATGTGTGGTGCCTCTGGAAGTTGTACTTGTGATGGGGAGCTGGAAATCAAGCTTTTAAAGACTTTGCTACAGAATATTTATCGCAATCCCGGCCGAGCGAGAAAATTCCCCTGCTACGAAGACTGAGATCATTGCAGCGCCTGTCGCCGCTGCCTGAAGACGTCGCACCCTTCATTAGCGGGAAGATTTCCGCTGCTGCAAACATCATCGCATCACTTTGCTGTGAGAATTGTCGCAGAGCCATCGCATCGAGGAGCTGCGAGAGGAAGATCGCCACTGGACCGCGCATCGTCGCTCCGGAGATCGTCACCACACCCGAGAATCATCGCATCGTGCCTTTGCAGGAGAAAAACTTCCTACAGAACCTACACACCGGAATCTATACAAGTGGCCTTCCTCCGCATACAGACAGGATTCGTCGCCACATGCCCGCTGCTGCAGCGGGGCTGTCGCTAATGCATCCCCAGGGTCTCAGGAGCAAGGCATCGCTTGTTTTCCACCGCTACAGCTTCTGTGCTTGGAACTTTTTATCACTAACAAAGGTACTGTGGCTAAAACGTAACGCAACTGTGGATTATTTTATCGCTAAAGCTAAGAACTCTTTTGCAACCATATTCTTGAACTGTGTATATTGGATTTTTGGTCGTTTTGGTCTTATGTAGTTTAGATTAAATACCTTTATTTTTCTAAACTGTTGTGGAGTCAGTTTGTGGTGTTTTCACTGTGTTACTGTGAGTTTTGGTACAAATACTTTACACATTGCCTTTGATAAGCCTTGACTGTTCGTTCCAAGCTACCAAGGGGGTGGGCAGGGGTTATCTCAGAGGGTTTCCTCCTTACCCTGATTAGAAGCCAGGGTCCCTATTTGGACAGTGGTACCTACCTCTGCCAACTGGAGACCCCTTTGCTAACAGCAATAGAACCATGACATAGGCAGAATGAAGAGCTAACAGTGACCAGCTGCCAGCATAAAGGATACAGGTGCTTCTTGTAGTGATGCAACAGCAGAGAAGTCATATAATGGTCCCACCTGTGGCTCCTCACTTGCTCTTTGCTTGCGACCGTTGGCAACGCCTTTTTGATCCCTGGCCTTTGAGGTGGAAAAATCTGTTGCAAGAACACAGGGGTGGCTCACCGTTTGGGCTTTGATGCTCCTTTTTTCTTGCCATATTTACACATTAATAGGGATATTATTCCTAAATTTTGTATAAAGAATGGAGCACCTGGAGCACCTGGAGCTGGAACATGACATTCGATGGCAGCTGAGTTTTTAACTGTATATGTGCATGCTTGTGGGTGAGAGTATTTTTGTGTGGGAGACAGCATGTTCCTGTGAGCTTGTATATCAGTATGTGTGAGCATGTGTGTGATTGAAAATGAATGAGTAATAGGCAATGACATGTAGAGAGTTACAATGAGTGAAATTAGATGTCAGGAAGTGAGCACATGTGAGTGAGATGAGAGTAATATTGACTGCAGGTTGGTGGCAGTGTGTGAGTGACAATGAACAAGAAAGAGTGAGATATTAGACAGTGTGAATGATGAGCTAAAGCGATTGAGAATAAGTGAGAATTAGTGAGAGTGAGTGAAAATGAAAAAAAATTGAATGAAAGAGAATAGTAAATGTGAATGAGAGCAGGAATGTGTGAGACAGACCATGTGACAATAAGTGAGAGTGAGTGAGAATGAAGGAAAGTAACAGGAAGTGCAAATAATGTGACTGAATAGGAAAGTATGAGTGAGTCAGAGTAAGAATAAATGAGAGTGAGTGCATCTGAGTTAGAATGAGTGAGTGCAAGTAGTGAGAATATGTGAGTGCAGGTGAGTGGAAATGCAAAAGTAAGAAAAAGTGTGTCATAGTGAGCATGAGTAAGAATGTGGTGCTATGCTTGCACGTTTGCAGTTGGCTCTGACATACTGAACGTAATGTTTAGATTTTAGAAGCACCTATGCCAAAATGCTGGCATTAGCACATTGGAACTAAGGGGCCTATTAGGATCTCGGGCCGATCGCCACCGCCGGCCCAGCAGTGGTGATCCCCCTGCCATATGTATCTGGTGCACCCCCTGCCATATTAGTATGGCGAGTGATTGCTGGCCAGGCAGAAAAGGCACACAATATGGTAGTGGTGCCATGCAGGCACCGCCATCCATACTATGATGCCTGCGGTGGAATACCTTTCCTTGGCTGGGACTCCGCCATGGAAAGGCCTGCGGGAAATCACTGTGGGAGACCATTGCGGGCCCCTGAGGGGAGGTGGTTGGCTGTACAGGGGGTTTCTTTGGTACCCCCATCATTGCCATGCACAAGGTGGTAGGCATTGCGCTGTGCCTGTCACGTTGTGCATGGCAATGCACAACCTGAACTTTAACATTGTGGTGGGTGCTACTTACAGCACTGCCCGCCGCAATGTTAAAGTCGATGATGCGCCTGCCAGTGTGGCGGGTGCATCCTAATTTGTCTAGCGGGACCGCCGCCCCTTTGGCGGTCGGCCCCGTGTTCCATTACTGTGTCCGTCCAGCAACGTAATAGGCCCCTAAATCCTTGGCATAAGGGTGTAACACAATGCTGGCTCTGACAAACAAAAGGTAACTTTTGATATGGGTGTTAGCCTGGCATATGGATGGCTTTATTTGCATAGTTATGACACTGGCATAATTGTCTAATTCTTGGCACCGGTAGCCTTGACAAAATGCTGATGATGGCACAATGGAGGTGATACTTGATATATTGGAGCACTGGACCTTATTCTTATCATGACGAAGGCCAAAATCCTGGCCCTGATATACAAGAGCTAATTATGGACATGTGCATCAGGCCTGGTACATCAATGGCATTAGTTGCAAAGTTATGACACAGGCATATTGTATGTCATTTTTGGCATGGGTGCAGCCGAGAAAAAATGCTGACCATGGCACAATGTATATGATTTTTGATATATTGGCACACGCATAGCAAATTTGGAATAAAATAGAGCCAACTCCTGGGGGAGCATCATGTTTCTTTGGCTTGGAACATTATAATAGGACTTCAGTATTTAATGATTGCCCTTTGAGAGTGCCTTTTCAAAGCCTTTGTATTATTAGAAAAATTAAGTGAATACTGTGCTTGAATGTTTATACTATGTATTCCTATTTTCTTGAGGGAAAGAGAAGAAGCCTGATGAATACCCTTAGAAGACGTCTTGCTCACTTGATTTCCTCACTCTCTACAATATATGGTCACTCACTTTCAAAGTCTGTGTTATGAAGTGAAATTAATTATGCAGTTGCTATGGAATTTCAGTGATGTTAGTTATTGTGATGTCATCAGGGTTAAGGTCAAGTGAGATCCTTTTCAGGGAACATTCACCAACAACAGTGATATGATGTCACAGCCTGTAATGACATTAAGGTCAAATGGTGTGTGACATCTATTCTGCTACTCATGGCATTTTGGTGAAACGACATACATGTACCTACTCGTTCTCTACTCCAGAGTTCTTCCTTGGATCACAAAAACCCCACACCACACCCATCTTTGAAAAAGACGTTGGTATGGGTGGGTACTGGGTAGCGGGCACCTGACAACACACTTCTTCTACCCATTAATGTATTTGGCAGCAAAGATGAGACATAACCATTGCAAGGAGGATAAATTAAATTGGTTTGGGGATTAGCCTTAATAAATGAAGAAATACCTTAACAAATTCAGCAGTTGCTATTGAGAACAAAACATTGACTTACAAACATCAGTCGGTGCATCAGTCTCGTCCACTGATGCCCTCTCTACAGGATGTTGGTCCTGGACCTCCTCCTGTGTAAGTGCTAGAAGAAAACAGAGGACTCTTACTTCATAATATCATACAGCTCATTGCAGTATTTGCACAAGTGAAAAAAAGCATCTAACAAACTTGCAATTATTACTATCCAAAGTATCACTTTGAAAATGTTACTTCTATATTTAAAAAAATCAACTAGCCAACAGTTTAACCGCTTGGCTGCCAAGGACGGAGCGGCACTGTCCTTGGCTGCGGTGATCGTGTGCCAAGAACTGAACATATTCCATCCTTTGCACATGAGCAGGAAATCCCTCTTCTGTTTATCCAAATTTCCTTTTGGTAAAAACAGCCTCAGGAACTCCAGCTCCTTAGGCTTTTTTTGTTTTTCAGTGAAATGACAATCAGCGTGCACGGTTACTTTTAATTTGACTGACTATGTGTTTGTTTGCCTATCTCAGCCTCCGATCACATAGGCAGGTGGAACAGGTACCATTGGAAAGGGAAGCATCTCCCCTTTCCAATGGTACCCCTCCCTAGTGGATCACCAGAGGAGGTTGATCCCCAACAGGGATTCACTCCTCTAGGCACCAGGGATGGAGGAGCGGGTCCTTGGACAAGGTCTTTTGCTGCCTCATATTCTTTGGCTAGATTAATCTTTCTGCTTCCCCTGGGGGCAGAAGGATGCAATAGCTCCTGATCTGCCCCCTCCCCCAGGGGGGCAGAAAGCACCCTAGGCACGAGGGATTTTTCTATATAATGGGTAGGGACTGCCCAAAACGGGTATGCCAATGTACCCACTCCTGTACGCCATTGGCAATAGTCTTTCCCCTCAGTACCCCCAGTAAAATGATACCTCACTTGTGTATGTGGGCCAAGTGCCTGCGGCAGGGATATGATCTCACAGCATGTTGATAGACAGATCTTTTTTATTCGTATTTTTGCTAACTCTGCTTTGGACACCCACACAAGTGAGGTATCATTTTTATCAGGAGACCAAGGGGAATGCTGGGTGGTAGGACATTTGTGCCGGCACAGTGATCCGAGACAGAAATATAAGGATAATGTGATTTTCATTAGCAGAACATGAGGTTTGTAGGATTATGGATAAGAAAATATTAAGGGATCCACATAAGCCACACCACCCTGGAATCCCGCAGGTGTCTAGCTTTAAGAACTGTCCTGGTTTGGTAGGAGTCCCTAGATGGCACCTCAGGTGACCCTCTTGTAAAACCAGGTTGTTTTGTGATGAATCATTTTGATGTCTCCACAATATATTTTGAGCTGTTTCCTGTTGTGGGCACTAGGCCAACCCACACAAGCTAGGTAGCCTCTTTATAGAGAGACTTGGGGGAATACCAGGTGGGCAGAAGTTTGCGGCTCCCCACAGATTCCAGAACTTTACATCAACAGGAATATAAGGAAAATGTGTTTTTGCCACGTTTTGAGCTTTGTAAGGGATTCTAGGCAACAGAACCTGGTGAAAGCCACACATCAGCCCATCCTGTATGTCCCTAGTTATCTAGTTTTTAAAAATGTACAGATTTGCTAAGCTTCCCTAGATGCCCACATATTGCAAAAAAAATCAGCTTTCAGTGGAAAAATGTGATGTGTCCACATTGAGATTTGGGCTGTTTCCTGTTGTGGGCACTAGGTCTGCCCACACAATTGAGGTGCCATTGTAACAGGAAACCTAGGAAAATGCTGAGTGGAAGGAAGTTTGAGGCTCCCCTCAGATTCCAAAACTTCTCATCAAAGAAATGTGAGGAAAATGTGGATTTTTAAAATGCATTTTGAGGTTTGCAAGGGATTCTGGGTAAAACAATGAAGAGAGAGCCATGCAAGCCAGCCTACTCCGGATTCTTCTGGGTGTTTTCTTTTAAAAAATGTACAGGTTTGCTAGTTTTCTCTAGTTTTTGGCCGAGCTAGGACCCAAAATTCACAGCTAGTCAGATTGCAAAAAAAAAGGGTTCGTTTTCAGTGGAAAAATGTGATGTGTCCACGTTGCGTTTTGGGCCGTTTTCTGTTGCGTGCACTAGGCGTACTCATACAAGTGAGATACCATTTTTATGGAAAGACTTAGGGGAACACAGAATAGCACAAGAAGTGTTAGTTCCAATTGTCTTTCTCTGAATTTGTACCTAACAAATATTAGACAGTGTGTGAAGAGGAATCAAGTTTCAAGTTTATTGTATGATTAGTTAAAATCGTTACAAATATCCAAAACAATTAAATATCTTAAAGAGGATCATTTTCAAAAATGCCCTCTAATTCATATGCTGGTATGGGTCCTCTCAAATTGATAGATGTACAAATAACCTCTCCTTCAAAACTCCATATCTTATTCCCATTTTGGAAATATATAGGTTTCCTTGACAACTATTTTTCACTTTTTATATTTTACCAAATACATTTATTTATACCCCGTACACAATGACTAACCACTGCAAGGTGCAGCTCAGGTATTGGCTCTGGGTATCTTGTGTTCTTTGTGAAACTACAAGCCCTATATATGCCATTCAGTCTGAAGGGTCCAGCGGACACAATGTTATCTTGCTTTTAAACATAGTTAGAAGAAGTTACAGCAGAAAATGAATGCACAAAAGGCTGTTGTTTTCAACTCATTTTAAATATTTTTTATTTCAACTGTTACTTTCTATAGGAAAACATTTGAAGGCAAAAAACAGCTCAGAAATGAGCAGAAAAAGGCACAATAAAGTTCAGAAAGGAGGAGAATGAGGCAAAATAAAGAGCAAAAATTAGTTTGATGAGAATTGCCAAGACGTGGTTGGAGGTACCCTGCATGGAGTGTACCATTTAAGATTCTTTTTACAGGAGTCTGGGCCAGTTCCATGCAGTGCCTTATTTGCTAGGCAGGGAGCCCTAAAGGCAATATGCAGTTCATTAGGAAACCAATGTTATTTCCTCAGAGCCAGGGATGTCAATTCAAACATAGGGATGTTAAAGTGCATCCTTGTAGCAGTGTTTCCATTGTATCAAGTTTATTCAGTGATATTTTTTGTAGGTTTTGGAAAAGACTATTATTGTAGTCTAATCTTTCCAGCACTTGCTCAGTGACCTCAGTCCTTAGTGCGTCAAAAGTAATCAGGTGAGCGATTTTATTTATTATACTTGGAGTGTAAAAAGAAGAAGAGATAATTTAATGTACCTGCTCTTTAAAAGTGAGCTTGTCGTCTACGTCCAGATTTTTCACCCTTTTCACAGCCATAGATATAGTTCCAAGATCATGGAACCACCAAGAGGAGATCAAAATGACACATAATTCCCAAATAGCATAACTTCCGTTTTGGTGAGTTTAGTTGTAAGCAATTATTTATCATCCAGTCACTGACTACCACCATGCAGTTACTACATTCCTCAGCTCTATTTTAGATTTCATTAGTGACCGACCCAGTGATCGGAGTGTCATCTGCATAAGTCTCCAATGAAAGCCCAAAGGACGGGTTGGGGGGATATGTAGATGTTAAAAGGGGTCAGGCTCAATGATAAGCCCTGAGGAACCCTAGCATGGCAGAGTAAAAAGGCTCTGATATAAATCCTTTGTGAGTTACTGCTTGAGTCCTATCGAAAACAAATGAGTGAAGAAGTGCAAGGGGTGGATCTTCGACCCCGCGCATCTCAAGCAGTCAATACCGACAAGAATGATTGACTGTATCGAAGGTGGCAGAGATGTCCGGTAAGATGCGAGCTGCTCCTCCGTCCTTATTTAAAGATTATCTGATTTCCTCTGTGCCCACAATAAGCGCTGTTTCCATGCAATGGCTACTCCTAAAGCCAAACTGAGTCGGGCCACATGCATCATTGTAGGAATTTGCGATTACTAAATTGCGATAATTAAGGAATCGCAATTTAGGAATCGCAAATTCCTATGCATCAAGAAATCGCAAAAGTTTTTGCGATTTCTTAATTTTCCTTATTTGCGATTCCTTTATTACGAATCGCAATTAAGGAATCGCTTTACATTGATTCCTATGGGCCTAGAGGCCCATAGGAATCAATGGGAAGGCATTCTCATTTTGCGAATTCGCAATTAAGGAATCGCAAAATGAGAATGCAATTTCAAGGGTGCAGGGGGGGTCCAAAGGATCCCCCCCTGCACCCCTGAAATGTCACGTAAGTACATTTTACTCACACATATGTCCCAAGGGCATGTGTGTTTGTAAAATATAAGTTTCAAAAATGCACTTTTGTGCATTTTTGAAACTTCGCAAATTACCATGAAGGTTTACTTCATGGTAATTTTCCCCTTCCTAATTGCGAATTCGCAATTTAAAAAAAATCATGCATAGCATTTAAGAAATCGCAAAATTTGCGATTTCTTGAATGCTATTGCAATTTAAGAAATCGCAAAAAATTGCGATTTCTTAAATTGCGAAAAATGAACAAAAAATGATGCATCCCAAAAAAGGTTTTTGCATTCGCAAACGGCCGAATTTTGCGATTCGCACCGTTTGCGAATGCAAAAAAGCTTGATGCACGTGGCTGACAGTGATCATCACACTCAATGTATGAGGACAATTGGGTGTTCATAGCTCTCTCAGCTAACTTGGCATGAAATGGGAGTCTGGATATAGGCAAATAGCTATTGGCATTCTTTGGATTCAGATTGGCTTTTTTTAGAAATGGAAGAACCGCAGCCTTTTTGCATAACATAAAGTTGATTGTTTTTGTCAAGAAATTGGCGACAGTATTGGGCGCAATATGAACTTTATGTGGTGCACAGGGGTCTGACGGAGACCTGTACTAAATCTTACAAATCAGCTGGCTAACTTAATCTATTGAGAGGTGAGTAAATTCTCGAAGAGAGGACTGTCCACCTTCGATTGGCAGATCCGGGTCCTGGTCACTAGAGACGAATTTATCAAACATTTCCTTTACTTTGTTCTGAAAAAGGCGGCCAGGGGATTACAACATACCTGACTTACATAAGCTGTATTTACGGCCAGTGGTGTAGTAAGTTTGGTAACCGTTTGGAAGAGTTACTTAATGGATTGTTTTGAGGACCCGATTTGCTTAGTAAAGAGAGCAGATGTTTCTTACTGTATCACGTTTTTATATTCTGCAATGCACATATTATATGTATCTTTCTCAGATTCGTTATAGTCCTTCCTCCAAGCACGTTCTTGTCTGCAGAATTTTTGTTTAGAGGTTCTCAGTTCTATATTGTACCAGGAGGAAGAGAAGGTATTCTTTTTTTTACTTCTATGCTTAATGGATGCTAGTGTGTCAATTGCCAACTACATCCATGATTCATACTCAGTTTATAATATTTCTGGGTCCTCTGCTAGGGCTGGTTCTGTTTTTACTAAAAGATCATTCAAATCTGGGGCACTAGTTTTGTGCCAAGTATTTGTCCTTTGCAACTTTATGTCGGAAGCTATAGGAAAGATATTCTTAGGGGTGTCTATAAAAGAAAATACTGCTTTATGGTCAGCCCAAGTCAGAGCAAGGGTATCTCTGCTGACCAAATGCACATTGTTCCTACAAATGCTATCAGGAGTATGTCTAGCGGTATGAGTAGGGCCTTTTAGTTTCTGCATAAGGCCAAGGCTGGACATATAGTCCAGGAGTGCTTCTGTATCCCTTTCAAAATTATTCTCTAGGTAATCATTAAAAGCACCTTGTACCATAAAGTCATTTTTATTGAAAAATATTCCAGGATTAGATTAATATCATGGACAAAAGCAGAAGTTGGTCCCAGGGGGTGATGTATGCTTCACATAATTTGGTTGAAAGTGGGGAAAACGTGGCTGTATATGAGTCACAGTAAATGACCACTAAACGTCACCCTTTTCTCTGTTGCCTATCTAATCTATGGATAGCATATCCCAAAGGAGTAGCCATCACCATATCTGGGCCAGACATAAGATATCCAGTTTCTGGGACAAAGACTAGGTTCAAATGAGGGTATTTGAAAACTCTGAAAACGCAAACGCATGCTTTACAAGGGACCTAGTTTTGATTCATGCGCATATATCATTAAGGTTCTTATTATTGGTGTTTGGGAGCATCTTGGGTTTGTATGTAGAAGGTGGCTGACTAATATTGCCTACCAAGTAGTTCCAGCATTAAAGATTACACTCCTGACATATAACAGAGGCATCTCTGACGTCTGCAAGATTAAAACTGGCACATTTAGTACGAATTCCTGGGTCAAGAGCAATGAGTTATTTCTGTGAGTAAACCAAACGTATGGGCTGGATGGACGGGCCCTGCCTTAGCGTGCCTGCTGCACAGATGCACTGTGCGAGTGAGTAAATAGCCTGCCTTGAGGGATGGGTGTCTTGCGGGTGGGACTTTGGTATGGTGCTTTGCAGCATGATAAGAACCACACAGATGGGTAAAAGCAATACTCTAACTTGGGTCCAGCTACCCTCCCCCTCAGCTACGGGCTCCCCTGCATCTAGAGAGTACTGGTAAAGAAAATAGAATGCAAATTAACAGGGTAAAAGAGAAAATCATAAAGAGAAAAAAGGTCTGAGCCCTGAGCTATATGGCGGCCACAAGGATGAGCCAGGTACCTCCTAAATAGCACTAGGGTGCATACAAAGAAATAAAAAGAGTGTGGACATTACCAATCTTGATCACAGGCCAGTTGATTCCCCTGTGTTCTGCTGCAGCCTCCCAGAGTGTTATAAAGAACAACTAGACCACTAACAGTCTTACTTCTGAAAAGTGTATGACACGCCTGAAGCCATGTTGATTCAAACAAATTAGTAAAATGTAAACATTTCATTTGGAAAGCAACAAAGTGAGTGGTTTCAATTTGTCAGAGAAATATGGTTAGTAGTGTAGAAAGAATAATTAGGACATGTTGTAAGTGGGTTCTCAAATGTCTTCCTCTTCTATTTCATTAAACCATTCTGACAGGCAGACTGAAACATGCACTTTCAACACCAGCAACAGACTACTGGTTAACTCCCTGGTGATGAACAACTTTACTACAGAGTTCGAATGAGCAACTTGACTACTAACATTATGAATTGATGTGAAAAGTGTAGCACATCTGAACACCATCTTGATGGAATTAAAGAGGGAAAATGAAAGCATTTTCTACTGAGGATACGGTGGTAAATGAGCAAATTAGGGAGCTTCATTATCAATAAGTCTAGCAAGATGGCCACCAGAGAATAAAGAGGCCAAATGCAGCACAACTATCACCCAAATATAGCCCAAGTATGGCCCAATGACAGTGTACACAACACTTTATATTTTTGGCTTTTTAGCACTCATATATCGCAGACTTGACCTGAAGGTCTTGGAATGCTTTACATAAGCAACAGTTACATTTCACAAGGATACATTCATTTTGGTTTTAGGAAGTACAAGGATTATTATTAATGCATGATACTATTTCTAATGCACATTATGTGTGTGGCTATGTGAATGTGTGTGAGTGGGCATTTGAGTGGCTGGATGGGTGTGTGAGTGGCTCTGTGATTGGCTGTATGTGTGTATAAGTGGGTGTGTGAGTAGTTGTGTGGTTGAGTGAGTGGCTGTATTGGTGAGTGAGTGGGTGTGTCAGTGGCTGTAATGATGGGTGACTTTTTGTGTGATTGACTGCGTGGGTGAGTGAGTGGATGTCACAATCACTGTATGAGTGAGTGACTGGGCAGCTAAGTGGATGTATGGGTGAGTGAGTGGCTGTTTGAGTGGGCATTTGGTTATGTGAGTTGATGTGTGAGTGGCTGTATTGGAGAGTGTCTGTGTGAATGGCTGCATGGGTGAGGATTTGCATGGATGTTTGACTGGGTATGTAAGTGGTTGTGATGGTATATGAGTGCTTGTATGTGTGAGTGGTACAAAAGGGGGTGGTGATGGACGGAGCATCTTAACCAATCAAACACTCACACCCAGTCAAAAGATCTGGGCTTGATCCATCACCGTTCTTTAGCCCACTCTGCCACCCCAGTTCTGACATGGCTATATGCAAATCAGTCTGACCCTGTGCCTCATGGGAACAGTCCAGCCCGAACTGCCAAGCCGTGCCTTCCCTGGACCGGAAAAAAGCTTCCGAGGACCGGTTTCTGGCATTACAGCCGTCTTCAGCCCGGCTTGCTTGAATCCAGTGGCAAAGTGAGCAAGGGACTCACGTCTGAGCATACCCTGCCACACTTATGGCGGCCAAAAGCGGTACAAAAGGGGGTGGTGATGGACGGAGCATCTGAACCAATCAAACACTCACACCCAGTCAAAAGATCTGGGTTTGATCCATCACCGTTCTTTAGCCCACTCTGCCACCCCACTTCAGACATGGCTATATGCAAATCAGTCTGACCCTGTGCCTCATGGGAACAGTCCAGCCCGAACTGTATGTGTGAGTGAGCAGCTGTATTGAGAGGCTGTATGGGTAAATATATTAGTGTGTGAGTAACTGTATGGCTGAGTGTGTGACTATGTAACTGGATGTAGGTATTAGTAAATGGTTGTATGAGTAGCTGTATGGGGATGATGTATCGCTTTGTTCGCCCTAAGTGTGGCAGGGTATGCTCAGACGTGAGTCCCTTGTTCACTTGGCCACTGGATTCAAGATAGCCTGGCTGATGAGGTTTATGAATCCGAAACCGGTCCCAGGATGCTTGTTTCCGGTCCAGGGAAGACATGGCTTGGCAGTTCGGGCTGGACTGTTCCCATGAGGCACAGGGTCAGACCGATTTGCATATAGCCATGTCTGAACTGGGGTGGCTGAGTGAACTAAATAATGGTGATGGATTAAACCCAGATCAGTTGACTGGGGGTGAGTGTTTGATTTGTTCAAGCGCTCCGTCCATCATCCCCTTTTGTATCGCTAAAATTACTCCATTGCCATCAGGGTGGTGAGATTGCACCAAGCCTATTTAGATTTCACAGTTGTGCTGCTGGTGTTCTAGCAATTGATTGCCATTGGAGTGATTCCTTTGCAGGATGCAGTCAACATTGGACTAGTCCTTTGGTTGTAGGATGGATGCTAGTATCACATCCCTGATGTGTTTGCCATAATTGTTTGCACATGAATGCCACACTATAAAACATATTCCATTTCCGATCCTTTGCCATTCCAGCAAAGAACAACAATTTCCAGGAGAAGCTTTGTCAGAGTATTCAGTATTTTTTCACTCTCTCTGGTTCTTGTGAATTTTACATTTCATTTTATTTTACTTGTGGTTTCACAAATTAATTTGATTACATTACTTTTTCATGTTGGGGAGGAGTCATCCCTGTTTTACAGAGGGAGAATTGTTAGTCCCCCAGCACCCCATTACAACTCTTTCCCTAGGAGGAAAAGGTTTGGAGATTCTACATCCTGAAGGCTTGACAGGAATCCCTGGCGGAATGGAGATTGGTAAGTTATACTTTTCAATGTGTCCCTAAACCTAAATGTCCTGTTTGCTTTGATGTTGTCTGTTGATAATTTGACTAGCACATTTTCTATTGCATAGAAACTTAAATATATCAGTAACATCTAGTTTTGCTTGTTTGTCGGAATGTATTGTGTTGTATTTAAGATGACAGGTTTCAATCTCCATTACATTTCACATGATGTCATGGTGCTTGAAAGTCTTTGTACACCAAAGAACAACTATGTGCTTGATATAGTAAATGTATGTTCTCTTTTACTGCAGATTGTCATGAGGTATATTCAAGTTACAATTTTGCAACTGTTTCAAATGTTTCATAGAAATAACTCCAACTAGCATGGTGCCTTGTTTCTGTTCTGTGAAAATAATATTGCAATCCAATTTTGCTCCCTCTCCCTTTTCTGTCATCTTTTCACATATGGTAACATGTCATTTATTGAGCAATCTCTATTTAATGCTCTTTTGAAATTGTTTGTGTTGAATTTTGTATGTTGTCTTTTTCTCGTCATGTAACTGCATTAATGTCATCAGTTTCACAAATAAAAGCTTGTTGACCTAAAAGGTTAAGCAATGTAAATTTGTATGCTGAATATAATATATGTATATAGGTATACCAAACAATATAATGGCAGAGGCGTGGCCAAGATGGCGTCGGAGTAGGACGCATCTCTGAGCCTCTCCGACTCCGCACCGAAATTGCTTCGAATAGCGGGGTCCCTGGAGTGCTGCTCGGCACTAGCTGGATGGTGAAGGCTGGCGGAGTGCTCCGGTGCCGCCAGAGGGGCGATTTGGGGCCTGCGGCGTCTTTTAGCGCGGATCCGGGCTGCGGCCTGTGAAGCAGCGGACTCGAGTGCTGGGAAGTCTGGCCTCGGCCTAAACGGAGCCTGGCCTTTGTGGGCCCAACCAGTGCTGCCGACCCCGGCTGGGACCTGCTTGAAGCGGACCGCACCGTTCCCGCAGGGACGCTGAGCTCAGTGCGGTGTGGAGGGAGGACACGGCGACACCAGCAGTGAGAAGCCGTGGACTGGCTGGCCGAGTACCGGCGGAGATGGCCCGGCTGGGCGTGTGATTGGCTGACCCACCACCAGGGCGCATCGGAGGTGAGCCGGAGCAATGGAGGGATGAGCGGAGCCGGAGGAGGGCCTATGACAGTTGCTGCTTGATCGAGGAAGCATATTGAACGGTCCGAGCGACCGGGACGCTTTGCTGCCTGGGTTAAGCGAACTCGGTGGGCAGACCAGCGACGCCATTTTGGAGAGTCCCTGGAGGGCGATCAGCGCTACAATTTCTTGGCTGCCTCCTAGCTGGGGGGCGCGCGGCGCGGCCTCCTCGCGCCGTCTGCTGGCTGCTCGGTTGATCCGTGGAGGTAACTCTCTCGCCCAGTATTAGCAGTGGGGCCACCGCTGGAAAGCACGGAGACCGGATTGAGGGGTACCGAGGTGCCCGGCCGCCCGAGGGACGGTCTCCCCGTGCGAAGACACACGAGACTCTATTGCGGAAGGGCCTTGCATAGCGGCCTTTGGAAGGCCGATCCTGAGGGTCCCTAGGCCTGGATTTCAGTGAGAGCACAACCGGAGGGGTCCCAGGAGCTCTGTGCCAGACGCCAGCATCGAGGTGAGGACCTTGCCGGCCGTTACCTGCTACCTGCATTGGAGGGCACTCCCGGTGCCCGCGGCACTGACGGATCAGCGGACGATCTTGGGGGAGTGACGCAGCACTGCTAACGGGGTGTCCCGAATCCGAAGGTCGCTGTCCTGAGCCTCGACCACCCGGCTGCGACTACCTGGGGCCTGGAGGTGGGAGTGCGGCGGCAATTCATGACCATGTCCAATTCGCAGCGCAGGGGGGGGAAGACGTTGAAGGAGGGGGCCTCAAAGTCATCGCAGCAACCGGCGTCGCCTGGAGCCAGCGGGTCCTCCGGACATTCAGATGATGAGGCACCAGCGACTAAAGCGTTCATGAAGGAGCTTTTCGCAACTATTAAGGAGGACATCTCCGAACTCAGGACACAGTTGGCATCAGACCTCCGGGAGGTGCGGAGGGACGTAGATGGGATTGGCGAACGGGTCGCGACGCTGGAGGACCATGACCTTAACATGGCAAATGATGTGCACCAGCTCCAGCAGGACGTCATACGGCTCACGGAGCAGAATCTGGATTTGCAAACCCACGCAGAAGACTTGGAGAACCGCTCCAGGAGAAATAACATTCGCATCAAGGCGGTACCGTGGGATGGTGAATCGGGGGACCTGCGTGGATACGTCCAATCCTTGTTTCTTCAGATCCTAGAGGATGAGGAGCTGCGGGACATCCAGATGGACAGAGTGCATAGAGTGGGGCTGCCTAGAAGGGGAGGGGGCCCGCCGCCGGATATCCTCGTCTGTGTGCACGACTTTCAGATCAAGGAAAGGATTCTGAAGAAAGCTAGGACCATCACCTCATTGCAATTTAGAGGCCATCACCCCCAGCTTTACCAGGACCTGGCGGCGACAACCTTGCAGAAACGAAGGGACTTCCGGCCTGTGACCACCTTCCTCCGGGAACGCGGGGTATCCTACTCCTGGGGTCATCCTTTCCGGATTATCTTTCGATGGGAGAACAGGCTGAGACAGATCAATTCCCTGCGGGTAGCGAAGGATCTCCTGGGCATTGAGGAGGCGGAACCATCTCGGGAGGCTCGTGGCTCACCGTTCCGAAGGAGGCGTCGCTCTTCTTCCTGGCACAGGGTGGGCCCGTCCCCAGAGCGGCAACGACCGGACCCAGCGACTAGAGAGCAGGAGAGAGGGGCCGCTGTGGCATCGGTGGCCTCCGCCACCACGTCGGATTCCCAGACGAGCTCTGGAGCAGCATGACCCCGACATCATGGCATGGCGTCGGAGGGGCTCTTGGCCTGAGGTTCCCGGGGTATAATGGTACTTTTGGAGAAGACACCCCGGACCTTGGACCTGGGGGTCACCAAGTTGACACCCCTGCCCCGATTCCAGTCCATTAGGGGACTTCCGAACCTCGACCTGCTGGAACTGAAGACCGCGAGGTTCAGGTTCAGTGCCTTGAGTTGCATTTTGTTGTTCTTTGTTCTGGGGGGGGGTGGGAGATGGGTTTGTTAGCGCTCTAACTGTGGATGTCATGGCAGGGCGGTTGGGGTTGGGGATGGGGGTCGGTGGGGTGGTGGCGGCGACAGTGTGTGATGATTGTGTGCTGACGGTGTTTTTGTTGATATTCCCTTCTGTATTTCATATGGGACCCTTCCCTCGAGTCCCTGTGTCTGCTTCTCTTCCTTGGGAGTGGGTTCAGGTGCGTGTGCGAGACCGGTGCAGGCACCGTGGCTGTTTAGATGTGTGCATGGCGTGGAGTCTTTATGATCCCTTATGCCTATCAGCGTAGGGACCTGGAATGTAAAGGGCCTTAACTCCCCGCAGAAACGGCAGAAACTCTGGAAGTACATTGTGGATCACCACTTGGATGTGGTGGCCCTCCAGGAAACCCACCTAGCTAGGAGAGATGAGTTGAGGCTTCGTCATAGGCAGTTCCCTCTTATCTACAGGGCATCTGCGACCTCGAAGCATAGAGGGGTGGCCCTACTCTTCCGGGCTTCCCTGCATTTTCAGCCCAAGGGAGTGTGTGTGGATAAGGAAGGCCGTTGGCTGCTGGTGAAGGGATGGTTACATGGCCGCCTGTGTACTTTTGCTGTATTGTACGCCCCTAATGCGGGACAGAATGGCTTTCTGCAGGGTCTGTTGAACAATATAATGGCAGATAGCACTAAACACAAAGTCAGGCTATCAGGTCCAAGTTGTGACATTTGTTGGGGTATGCTGCTGTTTCTTAGTACAAAGGAATCATGGGATGATCCAGGAAAGCGTGTACACACATGCTTGTGATATACAAATATGCACATTGATTAAATGGAAGTTTTTACTATTGCAGTAAACCTGCTCTCTGGTGTGTGGAGACACCAAGGCAATATGTGTACCATCAATTGCTCGAACAATATGTGTTAGGTGGCCCAAGGCATACACATCTCTTTCACATTGCCAACATTCTGATTTGTAGGAAACTGAATGAAGCTGTTGAAGTGTCTCATCACTGAAGAAATAACCTCTTGTAGTACACAGCTAAAAGTTGGTTGTGACATTCCATAAGATACTGCCACAGTGTATTTGAATCATCATGTGGCCACAACATGGATTACTGTCATTATTTTGACTATTGTTGTTATTGATGTGGGATTACTATTGTGAGGCAGAAGATCTGGCTGCAGCTGGCTTATGATATAAATCAAGAATTGTTTGCCTTCTCAATCTGATTTGTTTAATAATGTTCCCTTCTTCCAGGGTGGCAAGATCTGGAAAAGGCCAGAACACTTGAGGCTGTCATCTCCGCACTCTCCTTGGAGTCATATGTCTGCATTGAATAATAACATTTTTTGTAAGTGTTTGCAATAAAATATAAAATTAAACAACACTTTTTATGTTGTTTTCAAAAATGGGCATTTTGAATACATAATTATACAGAACCTTATTATGTGCAGTATCATCAATTTTTTTTTAAATTTGTAAATAATGCATTGTTAATGTATTATTTACACATTCTAGATTTATTTTATTTTGTCTGCAAAAATATCATCAACTGGGGTATAAACACCACTGCGTAAATCTTGCACTGACCACCATTAAGGCACTACATTTCACTTTTTTGCAGAAAGAAAGAAACAGCATAAGCACGTTCTACATGTTATCAAAGTAGACAGCATTTTGACTTAACAGTCACAAACACACTATTCCTCAATCTGAAATGGTGACGGCCTGACCTCACCATCAGGACATTTTGAATTAGTCGTCTGCGGTGGATGTTGACCGCCTAGTGGAAGTGAAACTGCATGACAGGCTTAGCCATGGGCTAACATGTGTGAAAGCAACATAAGGCAGGCAATGGATGTGTTTTTTGCCGCTGTATGCAGCGTTTCAAAAAAAGAGCATTTAGCTCCTAACACTGCAGCCAACAACACCCCTTCAACTGTTGCTGCTGTTTCTGACCTCTGGGAGCCAAGATGCCAGGAAGTGCAGATGACAGGGCCTCTGCCTTCTTGCCAGAGGAGGTAGAGTTGCTGGCCATGGAGGTTCTGTCCGCGTACTGCCAGCTCTATGGCTCACCAGACTAACAGGTACATGTTTAAAATGATTTTCCAAATCTGTCTAACTTGATTTTTTTTTTTAAACACTGGCTAGAATGTCCATTTGGGTTCCTGAGTGAAGTGTAGTCCCTCACCAAAATGGAAGCTCTTCATTTAGTGCGATTTCAGTGTTTACAGTGGTATTCATTTACCATTAAACCGTAGTATTCATTTAGTATGCATGAAGACTAAGTAGTATCCCCAGCCGAAATATGCAAATGAGGGAATACTAGTTCTACTCAACTACCCTTCAAATACATGATGAACACTTCAATTGATTGCTAAAAGAAGAATAGTAGTATTCTAGAAGAATAGTATTTGAAGCTAAGTAGTATTCTGTTAGTGTTTATTTGCAGCTCTTGTGCTATTTCAAGAGCAAAATGAAGGCTAGTCTCATTGATTGTGACCACTATTTGAAGACTAGTGGTATTCTTTGTAAGCAATATCTGAATAATAACGGACCACTATTTGAAGACTAGTGGTATCCTTTGTGAGCAATATCTGAATACTAACGGCAAAGATTGTGAAGACTCAAGTAATACTAGCAGAATGTAAAGCAAATGTTAATTGAACACTAGTCACATTCACTCTGATTAATTTATAGTAATGTGATTGATTTGACTGCTTGCACAGGGCTTCTCTTAATGATGCCTTATGGCTTACATGCTTTAGGAGTGAATGATTATAATCTGCCTGTTACAAACTCATTAGTCATTTATTCAGCAAACATTTTATGATGTGTACCTGTAACATGTGTTTGTTTTCAGATTACCCAGAAGGAACAATTGTGCAAAACTGAATTAGTCGCCAGATAAAAGCATAACTGTTCTAATTCCTCCTGTGTTGATTTTCTACCAGTCTATATTACGGTTATAATTTAGAAAAACAATTTGCTAAACACATTGTACAAGGCTTTTATGGCATTAAATTGTAAAAAGTTCTTAACGAGATGCAGGTGGACTGTGAGATGACATTTTATTGATAGTAGAATCTTGCAGATTGGTTGAACTTATAATGCAACAATTGTAAAGCACATTATTAGTATAAATGTCTATATCAGATGTTTGAATGGAATTATAGTCTATCAAATTATCAGAACAGATTTTAAAAAATGTGACACATGTAAATAGTCCATGTCTTGGCATCACTATAGATAAATAACAATATAAATCAAAGTGTATAAGCACATCAGTAGTAAAAGTGTCTGCATCACACATTTGAATGGAGTAATTGTCTATCTAATTATCAGAATCGATTTTGAAAAACATGACAAATATTACCAGTCCATTCCATGCATATGTACCTGCAATTGCTATCTAAATCAACAAAGCGTATAAAGTTTGATGTGGTGAAAATTTCCGTCTTGCATTAGTGCACTTGTTGTTAAAGATCTGTTGGTCACTATTTGGGACTTTCCAGTGGTGCTCCTTGCAAAAAGCCCGAACAAATTTTGTAGATTAAATATAAAAGTGGTTATATTAAAAATATACATTAACAGGTGGTAACAGTCAGGTCAATTGATT